>NC_066613.1:21952500-22577500 GCF_025231255.1 Drosophila biarmipes | reverse complement strand
CGACTTGATTATGAGTTTGGGAGCCCGGCTCCAAACGCGCATTCTTCTATATCATTTCTCTGGGCCCCGCGTCGCATCAAAATCAAATTAGTTCCGAGCGCTGATTTTCTTCTACAGTGTCGGCGCTTCATGCTCGTTGATTTCCAGCTAATTTTTGCTTTTCAAATCGACTACACAATACCAGACAAGAGAGTAATTATAATGCGAGAAGCGGGCGAACGCATTTATCGCCGCGATCAGCATACATCCGTTTGCCGCTGATATAAAGCTTGTAATTACCTGGCTAATTTACATGAATTTCCAAGCGAACATCCTTTGGGCCACAGAACCGTTTGGGGAGCCGGAGAAATTTTTCCCAAGAATATTTCGCAGCAAATATGCAGGCACATCAGATGCACGGGGGAAAATGGTTGGGTTTTCTACGATTAATAAATCACAATTAGAAAATTTAGAACACTAATATTATCTTAATTTTAAATTTAGTTTTAAGTATTTTTGTAACTTTTACTTCCGCAGTTTGTTCCATGAACTTAAAAAAAATATTTGTGGAAACTATAATTAGTATTTAATTTAATTATTAATTTTTATTAGGCTTATACAACCATTTCATGAACCTTAACTATTTATAAATATATTTTACGATGTACTTTGATTTAATCTAAAGAGTTTTACAATACTTTAAATCAATAATATTAAAATGTAAATAAAATTAAATTTGATCTTATTTTTATAGAAACCCCATGTATTAGTAAAAGTAGTATATTCATATTTTTCCCTGAGAGTTTTAAATATAATTTTCTTTTCTATCCAGTACTTATATATAAAATCGTAATTAAATTATATAACTATTTTAACTCTGTTTCTGAATAATCAACCATTTTCCACAGTGGACTTTAAGTAGGCGCAGGGAAATGCCAGTTGGCCAGGCCGGGATTGTTGGCCTGGCCTATCAGCTATTTGGCATCATCATCGGGCAGTCTTTTGGTCTTTTGGCGTGGTCACGTCACAGGGCCATCGCTGTTGACCATCATCATCGGTGCTGGCCATTTCTTTTGGCCCCTCTCGATGCGATTGGCAATGATAAAGCGTCGTGGCCAACAAGTGGCGCATCTTTGTTGCCATTGCATTTGCATGGGGCAAGCAGGAGAAATTCTTGAAATTTTCCACATGTGACCCAGGCCACGCCCAGTCGTTGGCAGCCGCCCTCCTCCGATCCATCTTTTTCCATTTGCCTTTTTTCTGCAGCAAATGGTCAAATTATTTCCTTTTCCGCATTTTCCACCAAAGCATTCACGCGCACGAAAGGATTTCTTGTAATTTGGCTGTGACTTGAAAAGATGTTGGATGGTGAAAAAGAGGGCGAGAATGTGGATCTGCAACCCTGCAGACTGATGAAAGGGATTCTGAGGCTGCCTTTGCTGTTTTGGCGACTTTGCATTTTTATTTGTAATGATTTTTGCCAGCTCTTTTCGCTTTACTTTTTTTTTGTATCCCGGAACGGGCCACTGTATTTCGCGTATTTTATGCGGCTTTTGTTTTAAATAAAAAATACAACAGAAAAAATAAAAGCATGGAGTGAAGGCAAAGGCTGGCCCATGTGTTTCTCCTTTATAAATGCATACAGTCACGTATACAACATCGGCGACGCTTAAAAAAAATATGCTACCTATAAATAAGTCAGCTTTTCTGTTTCTTAATTTGAAAAAGTTTGATATTTGCTAATATCTAAAAGTAATAAAAATATTTGGTAATATTTGTTTTAATTAAACACTCTTACCTAAGTTAGATTAGTTCAATAATTAAACCTACTCATGATGCCAAATACAATTTTATTATATCTAAGGATTTATGCATTCTTTAATTAAACGAAAATGCACTAGCTCTTCTCCGAGTGTACTTATACCCAAGTGCATCTCGGCATGGCAGATTGAGCCCGTTTGTTCAATGAGTGCTGGAGATGGACTGGATTGGGTTGCTCCTGGGATCCTGGACGGGTATCCTGCATCTGCATCTGCATTATGCACACTCATTACCCTCTCCCTCGTCCTTCTTCCGTCCCTTTCTGGCCGCCATTATCCTTGTTCGCTCGTTCACTTTCATTTCACATATCGCATGTGTGTGTTTTTTTCCTGGATTTTATTCCTCTTTTTTATTTACGTGCCTTACCCTTGCCACTTGAGACATTGCTTTGTTCTGTTTTATGCCACGAAGGGGTTATGAAAAAATATATACCCCGAAAAGCTTTTAGTCTGCATGTGAGAATGCGTTGAAAGCGCTGGCCACATGCATTTGGATGGTCTCTCAACTCACAACTAAAAACGCCTGATCTCAAAAATGCATAAACCTAAAATTGTTGCAAAAGGCAAATAAATGCTCCGTATTTTCAATGGCATCTAAAGTGGGACCCACAAACTCGACTTCTAAATTCCATATCTTGAGCTATTGGACCCCGATTTATACGTGAGATACCTCTATAAATTTGAAATCGAATTCTGAGATAATCTAAGTTTAAATTTTTTGATTTAGAGAGGGTCAAAATTTTAACCCATTTTCATGTCGGATTTTCCCTTATTTCCAATGGCATCCAAAGTGGGACCCAAACACTCGACTTCTAGATTCCATAGCTTGAGCTTTTGCACCCCGATTTAGGCGTGGGATACCTCTATGAGTTTGTAATCGAATTCTTAAATAATCTAAGTTTCAATTTTTCGTTTTAGAGAGAGTCAAAATTTTAACCCATTTTCATGTCGGATTTTCCCGTATTTCCAATGGCATCCAAAGTGGGACCCAAAAACTCGACTTCTAGATTCCATAACTTGAGCTTTTGGCTCCCGATTTAGACGTGGGATACCTCTATGAGTTTGTAATCGAATTCTGACATAATCTACGATTAAATTTTTCGTTTTCGAGAGAGTCAAAATTTTAACCCATTTTCATGTCGGATTTTCCCGTATTTCCAATGGCATCGAAAGTGGGACCCAAAAACTCGACTTCTAGATTCCATAACTTGAACTTTTGGACCCCGATTTAGACGTGGGATACCTCTATGAGTTTGTAATCGAATTCTGAGATATTCTACGTTTAAATTTTTCGTTTTCGAGAGGTTCAAAATTTTAGCCCATTTTCATGTCGGATTTTCCCGTATTTCCAATGGCATCCAAAGTGGGACCCAAAAACTCGACTTCCAGATTTCATAACTTGAGCTATTGGCTCCCGATTTAGACGTGGGATACCTCTACGAGTTTGTAATCGAATTCTTAGATAATCTACGCTCGAATTTTTAATTTTAAAGAGGTTCAAAATTATAGCAGTAACAACGCTAGAAGACTGAAATGGCCTTACGAAAAAACGTAATCTAATCTGAATTTGAATTAGAACGAAATCTTGACAGGTGTCAACCGAGTAGGTTCAGTCTTCAGAAGAAAACGAAGAAAATAGAACATTTCATCACATTAAACACACAATAAGTATTCCTTCTATCGAAAAACGTTGTTGCTGTGATTGTTGTTGCTGTGTTGTTAAGAGTCCCCATCCTGTCAGCTCCAAATGTTGTAGGACTCTGGTGAGATACATTCCGATACAATACAACCCACATGCTGGTAATATGAACTCCGACTCTGAATACTCGGACGAGGACCACGGTGACTCGCATCGCTCCCTACACAGTCACATGAGTTGCGGGAATTTCGACAGCGACAGCGAGGATACCTGCACGGAAATTTTCTTGCCGGAAACTCCCAATCGGAGTCCCGAGGATGACTTTGTCTACAAGGTCCTCTCGGTGGACCAGATCGTCCAGCACCAGCGCAATATCATCGATGAGGTGAACAATGTCCTGAACCTAGCGCCGCAGGTCACTCGTATCATACTGAATCACTTCAAGTGGGACAAGGAGCGGCTGTTCGAGAACTATTTCGAAAGTAGTCCGCGGGATTTCTTCCAGCGCGCCCATGTGGTGAATCCCTTCGAGCAGAAGAGTGAACTGGACTCGGAGAGCAAAGTGTCCACATCCTGCTGCGCACAAAAGCTGTGCGGGATCTGTTTTTGCCCCTGCGAGGAGCTGAAGGGCTTGGGCTGTGGACACAGCTTTTGCGCTGCCTGCTGGAAACAATATTTAGCCAACAAGACTTGCAGCGAGGGTCTGGCCAATACCATCAAGTGTCCGGCTGCCAACTGCGATATCCTGGTGGACTATGTGTCCTTCCTGAAACTGGCCGATGATCCCGAGGTTGTGGAGCGATACCAGCAGCTCATAACCAACACCTTTGTGGAGTGCAACATCCTGATGAGATGGTGTCCCGCACCCAATTGCACCCATGCCATCAAGGCCGTTTGTGCCGAGCCAAGAGCAGTTCGCTGCAAGTGTGGCCACCAGTTCTGCTTTGCCTGTGGCGAGAATTGGCATGAGCCGGCCAGCTGCAGCTCCCTCAAAAAGTGGCTCAAGAAGTGCCTTGAGGATTCGGAGACATCCAACTGGATCGCTCAGAACACCAAGCAGTGTCCCAAGTGCAATGTGACCATTGAGAAGGATGGTGGCTGCAATCACATGGTCTGCAAGAATCCCTCCTGCCGCTATGACTTCTGCTGGGTGTGTCTGGGTTCCTGGGAGCCACACGGTTCGTCCTGGTACAGCTGCAATCGCTTCGACGAGGAGGAGGCCAAGCAGGCCCGCCTGGCCCAGCAAAAGTATCGCTCCTCGATGGCCCGATATCTGCACTACTATAACCGATATATGAACCACATGCAGAGCATGAGGATGGAGAACAAGCTGTACGCCAATGTGCAGGCCAAAATGGATGACATGCAGGAGGAGATGAGCTGGATTGAGGTGCAGTTTCTGCGCAATGCCGTCGATGTTCTCTGCCAATGTCGCTGCACCCTGATGTACAGCTATGTCTTCGCCTTCTACCTGATGAACAACAATCAGAAGATCATTTTCGAGGACAACCAGCGGGATATGGAAATGGCCACCGAGAAGATCTCCGAGTGCTTGGAGCGCGAGATTACGGTGAAAAATCTGTATGAAATCAAGCAAAAGGTCCTGGACCTTTCGCACTACTGCCAAAAGCGGAGGCATGTCCTCCTTTGCCATGTGCGAGAGGGTTACGAAAAGGACTGGTGGGACTTTATCGAGGACCCGGCTACATAGTGCCCCACACCATCATCAACTAGCAACACACAGAAAAAAAAGCAAACCGGACATTTCACTGAAGACTTTCAATCAGCAGACACACAATACTCCTTCTGGTTTCTTCTCTGGTCGGTTTGATTTCAGTCGATTCGACCATGAGCGCTCCAAATTGTTAAGTTGTGATACAGGAATAGAAGATAATATACCACATTTTTCATAACTATCATGGATATATAAAAGTTTTGTAATTCTATAGGTTAGGGGAAATTATATTTTTAATCTGATATGGTATTGGATTTTTAAAGCTAATGATTTATTATGCTAAGATTTATCAACATAAAAATATTAATAAAGCATTAGTATTATTTATTTTAAATGTACACATTTTTATAAAGCACTTTAAATACCATTTTTGCCGTGCTTACCTTGTAATTGTTGACTGGAAAATAATATTCTAGAAACAGAATATTTTGAAAGTGTAGATCTATATCCACATTGCCAGCCCCACTGTTTGCCCTCCTCTGCGGCCCCCTAATATGCGTCTGGCTTTTGTAATTATAACATAAATCAATCCCAATTTCATGTTATACTTTTCAGCGGAGCAAAGCGATTAATGTCGACAATGGACCAGAGAGATATGGCATGGCAAAAGGAAAATCATAAATAAGCCATATATTGCCATGGCCAATAACGGAATGGAATGGAACGAAATGCACACCCCACCGACCGACCGACCGACCTGCCGTATGAAAAATATTTCCTTATCGCGATGCCTCCCCAAGAGAAACGCCGCCAGGTGCAAAACGAAACGTGTGGATAGTGGTGTGGATACAGTGAAGAGGGGGCCAGGAACTGGGAACTGGAAAAGCCTTGGCCAATAGATTTACGGCAAACGGCAGCCAAGTCGTGCCGCTTTGGCTTAGAGTGTGAATTTTCGCACCCGTGATGAAGTTTCCAATTAATTTTTATTGGATTTCAAATTGAGGCTGAGACTCAAGCCGCTGATCCGATGCCTTCGCCTTTTCGCTGCGGCTGGCTGGTAAATATTTGCGCACCATTGTTGTGGCAAGTGTTGAAAGTGGGCGGTGCAGAGTTAGCCCCCTCGGCCTCCCCAAGCCCATCCACCCCCACAAATAGTCCTCTCCCTCGCAGAGTGATTTCTTATGGCAGTTCAATTGGGGGGTCATCAACGTGTCAGCCTTCCAATTGCCGCGAAGTTGCACCCTGGAGTTGACTATTTTATGAATGCATTGTGGGAACGCCTTGAGAATTTGGGGAAGCCAGAATTACTGTGGGCAATTGGCAGTATATTTTCCAGAATGCGGTGAAAGTTTAGTCTGTAATCATAATTGACTTGGATGCGGAAGTTTTGCATTGATTGCGCTCTTCATTCACGATTATACGAGGTGAGATATTTAAACTAATGATTTAAGATTTTTCTATCTGAAAAGCTAGTTAGTGAAATAATAAAAAATATTTTATGGGATAATAACTGAGAACATAAGCTGCAAAACCTATACTAGCGGATCTTCTTTGCTTAGAAAGTGTGTTATAATAAGTGCATTAAATAATTTCACTCTCCATAAACAATTACTTTGAAAATTAGTTAACGTACTTAAATGTACCTCAAGAACTTAGGCACTTTCCTCGACCCAACTTTAAGCACCGGTTCTCATCTCTATTTACCTACAATATCGGCTTGGCCATAAGGCTGCAAGTGCCAGTCAACAGTTGGCCTGTGCCTGGCCCTTGGTCTTCGGCTCATTCAACAAGTCAACAAACCAAACACACAGCTAAAAATGGAGAAAAAATGCTGAGCAGGGGGAGGAGATGGGAAGAAAAACCTCAGGAAAAAAAGCGGAGTCCTTCCGTCGAAGACCTGCTCCCTGGTCAAGTTGTGCTCAAGTGCGTTCGTATTAATTTTATTTATTGGCCGCAAAATCCCAACCACAGACCCTCGGCCCCTTGTTCGGGCTTAACGGTCTCGGCTGGCGTGTCCTGCTCCTGGGCTCTTGGCCTGGCTTATTGAATTTTTATCTACAGTTTGCCTTTGTGCTTATGGCATCTCACTGAATCTTGAATCTGGAATCTTGGGCTGGGCGTTAGCTATTTTTATTATGGTAAATTCTTTTTCAGTTTTTTTCTACTCAATTTTTTTTATAATTTTTTTTTCTAACGGCTTCGAGCGGCAGACACTTGATGTCCTTACATCTGCTTTACAACTTGGTCGCGTACTTTCAATTACGCGCCCCGTCCTGCCATTGTCCTTGGCCTCCGTCGAAGGTCGGTTAATAGCCAGGACCTCTGACAATGGACCAGGCCAAAAAGTGTTGTAAGCCAGCCGAGATTACCGAGGAAACTGTGTCAATGGCAGGGATGAATCAATCAAATGATTGGGGAAGTGAAACAGGGGATAACCTTTGTATCATAATGATGAAGAATTGCCCACTTAAATCCGCATTGTATTTTCTTGAATGTAATTTTTCCCGAGAAGTTAATGTTTTTTTAAATACTATTTAAGCTTAGGCATGCAAAAATATTAAAAAAATAATATTTTTTTAATTTTACAGGTAAAGAAACTTTTTTAAATTTTTAAAAAATCAACGTTTTTAGGCCTTTCCTTCCAAATTAGAAGCACTTGTTCTCAGTGAAAGACGGCTTATATAATTCGATATTGCAGCCAATTTGTTTTTGCACTTTCTAATGGCTTCCCCTTTATTTCCTATCTACAGCACATTAGTTGGCCCATTGAGCAACTATGTTGTTGTGTTGGATCTTTTTGTGCTGATTTTTCCGGCCAAGTCATAGCTCTGCAATAAACAATCTGCGGCAGGCACTGGAAAGAATACGTACGATACAGTTATAAATAAAAAATAAATTGGTAAAAAAAGGCTGTTTTAAAGTCTTAACTATTAGATCATTACATTTTGCCGTTGCTTTCAGACTTCTTTCACTGTGTAGCTTTGGCTGTAGTTGGATCTGAATCTTGTGCAGCCTATGCGACTCCTAAGCCGCTTTTTTGGCCGACCCGTACTCCTGCTCCTCGCACTATCACTTCATCAGCGACGTGAATTTATGAGGCACTTTGCGCAGTCGCCGAGCATCGCTGGCCATAATTTGCCGCCGTCTTGGCTGCGCGGCCTCGTCTATTGGCGAGTGCACAAATTGCGTTGATATGCTGACAGGCGGCGCACAGCGGCTACACGGCGAGAAAAGCCCCTCTTTATTAGCTGGCTCATTTGCCTATCGCCTGGCCGCTGGCCGCCGATGTGGCAAAGTGCATTAAAAACGCCCCGACTTCGGACCACTAAATTGAGGCACGCGCGCAGGCGTTAAAGAGTAAACAAATAAACAGAAGCCGGCGGCCTACAGAAACTAAAACACAAAAAAGAAAACTTCAATTGAATTTAATTGGCCAACTGCGAGCGGCGGACTGCTCTTTTCGACACTAACTAGCTGTCACATTTTTGTGATGCGCTAGAATTGGAGCTCAGATGCGTAAATAAGAGGCGAATATGTGACTTTGGGAATTATCAACTAACTACTACTCTATTCATTAACATTTTTAAATTTAATTAATTTAATTAACTAAAATTTAATCGTCTTCCCTTAAATTATGATAAGTATATTAATTTGAAAATGAAAAATATTGTAGGTTTATACAATTTTGGCAACAATATAATTTAAATATCCAAGATAAGTTATCTAAATTAAATATTTTGAAGCAAAACATTTTCTTACTATTTTACTACTCCTTGAAATTGCCAAATTTTTTGCTGCAAGCCACATCCTACCACCATTTATTCCCTTTAATGTAGGGTATATTAAACTTAACTCATCACACAAATTAAACGCATTCCTCGGGCTTCAGCTGCCTTGCCTTCTGTGTTTTTTGTGCTTATCACTCGAATCATCATCATCATGCCGCGGAAAAAGCCAGCACATCGAAAAAGGTCGTGCCAATTTAATTAAGCGACATTTTATTTAATTATTTCATATATTGATTGCAAAATGTGTAAAGCTTTTAATTGCGAAAAATGACCGCAATTCCCCAAACAGCGAACCGCACCGAAAACCCGAGGCTCACATTCCCTTCCACGTACATTCGTGTGCTGTGTGTACATATAAATATGGGCATCAATAATTTCAATAATTTCGCATGGAGAAATGGCCGGAATGAAATTGATTTGGCTCGACAGCAGATGCATTTAATGCATTTATATTGCATTTCATTATGCTTATTTCATTTCGTAATGATTGAATCGAAGCGGCTGGAATGATGACTGCCAATAACAATGGACAATTGGACAAATCAAACAGATATGAGGCTTTTTGGTCTCGTCCTGGAAATGCCAGTCTTCTGGTTCCTGGATTTTACACAGGGGAAAGCAAAGGGGTTGGTCTTCACTGGAAAATAAAAGTATATACTTGTAAAATTTATAACTTGATTTTATGTATAAAACACTCAAACCAAACTGTTAATTTTAAAGTACCTAATAGAATTGTTAAGCGGAATTTTTTCTCTTCTGCAAAAAGCATTTAAAAGCCATATTTTTGTTCACATTGTCATAATACTTATTTCTTTTTGGGAAACAAATAAAAAAAACTCCCTAACTCATGGAACATTCATGACAGCCCACTGGCTTTGTTTAGATTTATTTCGCTGTGTGTGCCTTTTGGGCAAACATATCACTTATGCGGTACATTTTTGCTGTTATAAATATTTACGCAGAAATTAATTATTTTATATTAAAATGACCGCAAAACATTTTACACTCGACTGGGGATCGGGGATCTGGGAAACCCACTCGGGATATTGGCTTTATCCCCGGGCTTCCTGCGGTTGAAGCTCCTTTTTTTTTTGCATTTTTGTATTGTGGCCCGAATGACTGGTTGACTGGTTGAATGGCCCTGGCCTGGATGTGTGCACTGTGATTGACACGGTAAATGATATTCGCATTATGCACAGGATATGTTGCTGTCCACATCAATGTGCCTATGTGTGTGTGCGCGCGAGTGTATGTGTGTGTGATGGTTAAACAGGAAACGGAAATGGCAACAAGCATTGTGTGCTGTTCCATTGGGAGCCATCTGCATCTGCATATTGCATATTTGTTGTTTATTCAGCCACTGAGATTGCCATTAAATGCATTGTTGTTTCTGTTGCTGCAGTTTGCCAAATGGCAAATTTAAAGCAGGATGAGGCGATAAACGCTTTAAAAGTGTAACGATGTTCGGCAAGTTTTTGTGCCCTGCTGCCCATCACACATTCGCTGTTTCAGCATTCATATCCGTCTTCATCGGCATTGGCAAGACCCCCGAGCCCGGTCGGCCATCAGGCCCATTCAGAATGTAGCTATACGCTCGAGCCCCTGCCCGGATAAAGGCATCTGCGATGGCAGCAGGGCAGAAGCTGAAGAAATGCTCTTTAAGGATCCACTTGTGTGCCTGGGCTCTCAAGTGTCCTTTGCATGTTAGCGAAACCACTCGAAAATATGACGCGTTTGCTGAAGTATGCAAAAATTGCACATGGAACACGGAGCACAGGAGGCAAAAACCAAAACCAAAAAAAAAAGAAACCACCAAGCTCAACTGCTCAACAATAACGCGGAACAATTCAATGTTTTCGCTGCTTTAAGTTGTATGCCGGACGAGTTTTATTTTTGAGACTTTTCGGGTTTTGTATTCGACAAAAAATTATCAATCGATGACTATCAGCCATCAGGGAGAAAATTCAATAGTAGGCACAAAAATAATAAAGGTCTTGAGGAAATATACAAAATAAAAAATATATGTATTACAAAATCATGCAGCGAAAATAATAATTAAACGTCACATATGATTATCAATGTAAAAATTTATTTAGGATATTATTAATAATAGTTTAGATTTTATTAAAATTCCTTCTCTTGTTAAAAGTTAGGTTTTCAATTCGATTTTAATTTATATACCTAAGTTTCTCAAATAAAAATGTTATTAAAGGAAATTGAGATTAATTTAGAATACATCATCTATTGACTTTGAGTAATAATGCTTATAAAATGAATTAATAAACTCGAGCTACATTTTTCAGAACCAGGACCATTGCTCTAAGGGGCTTGGAATAAAAAATGGCTTGAATACGTTCCAAGTCCGAAATCCACCAATCCTTCGCCCCCAGATTCGATCAATCAATACCCAGAACTTTTGGCGTTGGCGGCGAACATGAAATATCACAGCCGCAGCCAAACCCTTTTCCCGAGCCCCAAAACCTTTCGATTGGGAGTTGGGACTTGGTATCGATTTCGGTTTTCCTCAGCTGGATTTCCCGCAGCCGCGGCGAACGTGAGCGTAACCAAATTTTGCCAGAGGGCTTGGCCGAATCCGAATCAATTCAATTGCCAAATTATGCCAAACCTAGGAAATACAAATGGAATCGACAGTGGAAATGGGTGAGTAGGCATAGTCAGGGCCAATATTTCGCTGCTGTTCCAATATTTGTGGCCGCATTTGTTTTGCATGACTCGACTGCGGCTCAAAAAGCCTCAAAAGCCGACTGCATTGGCCTAATCGATCATCGGGCCATGTTTTCTTTCCTTTATTTTTCGGCTGCATTTTGGCTCTTTGGTGTTGTGTACTATTTTTTTTTTGTGACGGTGGGTTTTGTCATTTGGCTTCGGTTCGTTTGTGTTGGCCTGCTGTCATTTTTAACTGTCTATCTCGGTGTCTCTGAGCCGTGGTTAGACTGCGGCTCTTAGCCTGGCCTGCAACTATTTTCCGTGCCACATTTTAACGTAATTATGCCGAAAAAGTAACACGAGCAACGACGCGACGCGCCGCGGCATTTGATTAATTGTCGAATCGTGCACACCGCTGGGGCTATTTGTTATCTCAAGGCGTTGAAATTATAAATTGTTTTGAGTGCTAGCCCCATGCCAGTTGAAAAACGAAAAGGCAGGAGGAGACTGTACCCGGACATCGCCTGCCGATCGTCGTTTAAGTTGCGGCGAGAGTGTGAAAGGGTTCACCAAAGGGGTTCACACGAAACATCGCCGAACGTTTGGGACAGAAAATGAAATTTATTTCGACAGGGGAAGTATGGTCGATAAGCCAAGGTGACACGAAGTGTGTATTACAAGGCTTAAGATTACCAAGATATGAAATATATCATTATTTAAGTGATGAATTACTAAAGAGTTACTTACAGATATTATACAAAAGAAAACAGATTTTTAAGAATCCTAATAATTGCTTTTTGTAAGCTAAATTTCCATTATTTTTTATTTAACTCATAGAAAACAGTTCCGACATTTTATAAATCAGAGTAATAAAACGTTAATTAGGATATTGCAATCATTCAATAGCAATAATGCCCAAGGTTTCCAATCATAGTAATGGCTTTATTACAAAACGATCCCCTTGAAAAAACTGTGATTTGGCAGCTTTCAATTCACCATATCAGCTTCCTTCGGCATTCATAATTTGGCATTTCCTTAAAGTTCAACCAATCCGGCCAGGTTCTTTGTGACTCTCGCCCCCAATGACCTCCACCCACCGCCCAAAAATCCACCCACCACCCACTGAGTGCGCGCTGAAGTGCATAAATGCTGAGTATCCCGGTGAGAACGTGGATATTTCCATGGCCCTGGCTCAGACTCACATGAACCTGTCGCAGCGGCTGGGAAATCAGAAGAGCACGTGACATTGTGTGACATCATTGAGCTGGAAAACTCCGAAAACCGAAACGACAACCAGAACTTTCGCTTTATGGAGCCATGGCGAAAGACAAAGCCAGACGCCTTCCAAGTTTAGGATTTTTCCCTGATTTATTCAGATTTTTTTTTAGAATTTCTCCTCACTGTTTGTTTTTTTTTTTCGTCACTTGCAAGTGCACACTTGAGACAGCGATGATGATGAGGATGGCGATGAGTGTGGAAAACCCCAGGGGAGGTGTAAGTTTTGGGGGTGTGGCAGTCAGGTGCCGAGAGATGCATTCAGCACGTAGAACATAGATCAACGGGTTTGCATACATGGAAAACACGGGGCGAAAAAAAAGCAGAAAAAGGAAGGTGAGGTGCCAACTGCAATCACGTTAATTAAAAAGGTGCAAATTGTGAAAGGCGCTTGGGGAATCCGAATGCCAAATGTGCTGACAGCTGTTAATGAACGAGCTAAGTGCCGAAGGAATGGGCCATCATCATCACTTGTTCGCCAGTCACGTGCTCCGCTTGGTAATTAAACGTATCATAATTTCTTATGGCAAACAATCTGGCTCGTTTTCTTATTTCTCGCATATGTGCACCACCGAAGGGAGCACTTTTTAAGCGCGAAATTCCCAAACCCAAAGGACTCTTGCATTTTTACATGCATTTTAATATTAACGCCCCGCGAAATGAAAGGCGACGCGGCGCAGACAAAAAGGATTTTTTCCCTTCACTGGCACAGGCACAGGCATCCTACCAAAAAGGATGCGACGACGACATTTGCTTTTGGCCATGGCTCAGTTTGGTCTGCAATTGCTAAATGCGACTGTCTACGCCTTCGGGGGGCTGGGCGGCTGCATATCTGGAGTGGGCTTACACTGGTTAGTACATTAAATGAAGTCTCAGTCCACTAGAACACCGCACAGAAGCGATCACTTTGAAAAATATTTGCATTTTTAAAATTAATATTATCTTACCTAAAAAGCACGGAAAGTATTAAAAATACCAAGAGTACACGTACTGCTAAACTTAAAAAGAGTTTAAATATTTAAAAGTGTTTATAAGACTACAGGTGATAAAAAATATGTTTATGAATATTAATTCGAGATATATTTTTTAAAAGAAACTTAGAAATTATTAAATATTTTATTTTAATTTTAACACAACTGTAACAGTAATGTTTATTTTAAAATACTTTTAGGCAATTTTATTACTTTCTTACACGCTTCTCTTCTTAAAAAATGATTTTCCAAGTGTATAAAAATTATGAAAAAATGCTTGAATATTTTTTTGCGTTTGTTGTGCAATAAGAAAATATGAAATTTCATTTCGCCGACTGCCGCCAACGCGTTGCATGCAACAATGGCGTCAAAGCAGCGGCAAATATGCACGGACACCAGCGGCAAACGGCCAAGAAGAACACAGCCGGGAATTTAAATGGTCGCCCATATGGGACAGGGCTAGGAAAAAAGCCAAAGCAAAAGTGCATTAAAATGTTGTAAGTTCGAATTATGATATTAAATTTTAGTCAAGTGCAGGCGGGAGAGCTCGAAATGAAAGCCAGATGCCAGCACGAAATGGGAACTAATAAATACAAATGAGTGATCGTTAAATAGAAAACATCGTGATGGGGATCAGTGCAAGCTTAAGGCGCTATAAAAATGATCAAGAACTTTCCTTTAATACAATGCTGGAGGTTTTACTGGCGAGCTTCTACTTTATCGATCGTTAAAAGGTACTTTGAAAAAACGAGAATATGCCAAGTACAATACAAAAGCCAGAAAGATAATTCAAAGGGTTTTTATGAGTAAAAGTACAGGGTAATTGAGTGAACATAAAATATTAATTGAGCTCGGGCACGGTCTTAAATATAGAATTTAATGATGAATAAAAAATTAAATATTAAAAAATCATGGAGAATTGATTTGTTACTATTAAAAAGCGACAGCCTCCAACAAAACTTATTTGTGGATCATACAGGCTTTATCACTCACTAAAGATTGCAAGTCAGTGTAAAACATATTTAATCAAATTTTATAACCAATAAATAAAGTTGGTAAATATTTTGTGACGGTAATGAAGGAAATTTCCTGCTAAAAATTGGCCAGTACATGCCAGACAACTTAGACAATTAATCTAAATCAATAGACCATGCCCAAGGCTATGCAAATTTGGCAATAACTCAAAAGCAATTCCCCCACTTGAAATTGGTTTCTGTTTACGATCTCTGATTTTAATTGCAGTTTTAGCAATTTTCCGTTCCCTGCTGTGATTATTTTCATTTATCGAGCCATTAATATCAAATCATATATGCAGTTCTCAAAACTCTTTGACAGTTTTCGCAACAATAAAATAAAAACTAACCAAATTACTTGGACTCGAATTACGTTGATCGTGTGTTTTGTAATTAACATTTCATAAATTTGCCATCACGATAAGGGAATTTTTTCCATTAAGAATCAATTAAAATGAAAAAAAAAAATAGAGCTGTCTGAAACTATCGCGATTGAACCACTTTTCACACTAGATATAAGATAAAGTTGCCGGCGCACTCTTCGTAATGTGTGGCAATAAAAGAAAAATGTATATTTATTGGAATAGCATAATTCAGATGAAAATACCCATAAATTGTCAGGAGATTATGCGGTTGGCTCCACTAAAAAATGAATAAAAAAAAATGTATATATGTGTTGTGCTCAAATAATATAGATATACATAGTATGGGGCGAGCGATTTAATCGCTGGCCGAGCTCGGTTAATGAATTGAATTGAGCTGGAAAACCCAAGTGGGCAGTCGCCAAGTGGGCCGGCACTCGTTGCTCCGGCTCTGTAGGCTGTGCGCTTTTTGATCTACTCTAGATTGGCACTTTTAGCGTAGCGCCATGGATACCATAGCGCCTGAGAAATAATAATAATAAAAATTATGCACTTGCCACTGCGCAAAAAATTGGCATAGACATACGACTCTATTTCGGTGCGGCTTGCATAGCATATCTTTCTCTCTGTCCGCTTAATCGCCATCTATGTGGGTTACCCATGGCATCTGGCAAAAAGGCAATCGAGCGTGCCAAATGGAATTTTTGTAAGTAATTGAAAAATTTGTATAATTGAAATGCACTTGGGGGTGGGCGGTAAGTGTAGGCGCCATCTGGAGGGCATGCGCTGCACTACTGAAAATGTCCTTAAGGATATGGGTTCGTGTATGTGCTGACTGCAAGGATATCAGTTACACAACAGAGCTTTATTGGTTGGAAAATAAATACTCAAGGGATTTTTCATGCTTTTTGATGTACAAGAACCTGGAAGGGATCCTAGCCAGATTTTAGAGATCTCTTAAAAATAGAAAGTTGCAGTCTTTCTTGATTTGGTTAAAGGGTTTATGTAGTAATCTCTTACCCATAAAAATAAGCTGAAAATTCTCTAAACAATTCTTCCTGAAAACATCTTCTTAGTCATGTGGGAAACTCTACAAAATGCCTTTGATTTTCTTGGGTAATCCCGCACTTAGCTTAACCCTGGGAAAATGATAGGAATTCGGCTGAACGAAACTCCCATTGATTTATTGGCATAGAAGGCGAAGCGCTTTGGGAGAATGGACAACAAAAAGAAGCATTTTAATGTAATATGTTGTAAAGCCACCACACGAAAATCACCCAAACCGACCACATGCTGGTGTCCCAAATGCATTAGGGGAGCCCACGAGAAAAGCGGAGCCGCCTAAAAGAAAATAAACAAACACAGCAACGCCCGCATTCCAAGGAAAGCGCCAGCAGCAACAGCTGCATGAAAAACAGGGACTAGTCACAGCAACTACACTAGGAAAAATATTTTCATTTTATGTTTCCAAAAAGCTTCTAATATATTAAAATATTGTAAACCTATTTCAACCTTTTTAAAAATACTTCCTTATTTAAAATATGATCCAAAGTATTTTCCATTGTTAATTTTAAAATTTATCAAACTCTAAAAATATTTATATATTATGTATTTGTTATTATATTTTATATAAATTATTTACATCCATTTTTTATTATTTAATTTCTATGTTTTTCTTTCTGTGTTGCATCGGCTACAACTAGCAGCTTGCAGTCACACACAAGTCAAAGAAATTTGCTGTTAATTCACGTATTAACCTTTTGACATTTGGCAGCATCGCCAGCGACGACGATGCCGAAGTGGAAAAAAGGAAAACAAGTCGACAAAATTCCAATATGGGGAGACAGAGCCCCGGTGGGCGGGGACGGGGAGCAGGGCTTGGGCACATCTACCATGGAAAACTGTGTCAATGTGCCAGCAACAACAGAAACTGCGGGGAAAACTCTTGCCAGGGCGTTGGTTTTCCGCCTTTGGGTGTGTGTGTGCTGTTTGTGTGAAGACGTTGGCATGTGGGAGGGCACAAGCTGTGATCGGCGGTCGGTTCGCTGCCACGCCAAATGGAAAGCCACATCTATAAGATATAAATTTATCGAACTAATAGATACCTCTATGAAAATAGTATCTTTGTAGAACATAAAGGGCAATCAAATTAAAAATTATAATAGCGAATGATTATGGTTGGCTCCCTTGCGAAGTTAGAGTTGCAATTTGTAGAAATAATAATAACTAGTAAAAATAAATATCCTAAATAATTAAAATAAAGTATCAAATTTATTTTATAAAATATAAAAACTCTTTGTTATTTAATTTTTCGGTTAGCCAGTTATAATCAATAAATACTCTTGTATATCTTTTTAATATTTCCGGCTGGTATATAAATAAATTATTTTCTATCTAAAATATATTCTTTAACTTTTGGTACAGTTACGGCTTTTTTTAAACTTGATTGATTACAAAATCTAACTGCTCGTTTAGTTCTCTTCCCAATCACGTATCATACCCTCCATTAAAGGGTACTACGAAGCTCGTGTCCACGAAGTACGTGTGCTTCAATGACTTTCAATTAAATCAATATTCATCGTTTTGGCTGAGGCAGCCGCTTCGGGCTAAATGGCAATGGGGCGACCAAGGCAGCGACTCTTAACTCCGCTCCTTGATTAGACGCGACAACAACCGGCAACATCGGCTACGAGCAACAGCAACAACAACAACCGGCAACAGCAGCATGGGAAAATGTGCAATTTTGGCCAAAAATAAATAAGCCAAGCTGGAGGACAGAGGACGGCGGAGATTCGACCTGACCGTCCCTCGGCTCACATTCGTTGCGCAAAAATTGCTGCCTGTGGCCTGATGATTATACACACAAAAACATTATTTTCATTAAAAAAAAAACAGAAAATCTAAACAAATAATATTGTATTCGATAAGAAAACATTATATTTTATGTAAAAAAATAATTTCACTTTAATCATTTTCGCTTTGTTAAGAAAAATATTATGTAGGATTAAAAAATACATTTTTTATATACAGATTATTAAAAGTTAATATTTGGGAGGACAATCAATATGATAGTAAGTAGTTGTTTTTTTCTGCAAATTATAAATAAATATCAAAATTTTCCCCGTGTAGCTAGCAATCAAAGATACACCGGGGAGAGCAGAAAAATAAACATTTGAACTACTAGCCCAGGCCTTTCACAAAAAAAGGAGGCGGGCGCCAAATCGCGCGCAAATAATTAATGTTTGGCAATAATCGAAGACACCTTCGGAGGCAGTTGCAACTTTGGCCGGTTGCCAGTTGCCAATTGCTAGTTGCAGGTTGCCAGCTTGCCAGCTTGCCATTTTGGCCATTTGGGCAGTGCATTTTGAGCCGCGGCAAGTGCAGCCAGCGGGCATGCAAATGAGGCCGCAGGGAGGCGTCACCTTGCCGGCAAAATATTTTAGCGTATTTTCGTTGTAATTGCAGTTGGGTGGAAAGTTATGGGAAGAAAACGTTGGAGTGTAAAGTTTATTTAAAAGCCCCGCTGAGCAACAAAATATGACACCAGAAGTTGCACTCAACAAATGTTGGTTGTAATGTCTTTTACTTATTAAGTGTGTCAGCATAAAATGTGGTGTAAATAAATATTTTGATGAGAAATTGAACAGCAATTGAGAAGTAACTATGATCATGTTTATTCATTTTTTTCTGGAATATTTTAGGAACTCTTTTTGGTATTTTATATCTTAAGTTATTTTCTAATTGATCGTTTTAAATGTATAGTTAGTTTGATTCCAGTTGCTCCAATTATCAGTTCAATGAGAAAAGACATGGTGGCCAAAGTCAAACCACCCAGCCACAATAAAGCAATTAGGTAATAATATTCCACATCATTAGATTTCACTTCCAAATGCCGATCACGAAATCCGAAATTCAATAAGCCACTTTCAATTCCATGTCGATAGGCATCGTCCTTCATTTTCAGATAAATTCCACTTTCAAATATTTTTCTCACAAACCAATTGAACAACTGTAAGTAAGGACGTCCAAAAGCAGTCGAAATTTGAAGAGGTTGCTGGTATAAGATATGTGGAAATTTACGGAAAATGGGAAATTTCAGGAATTGCTGTTGGTAAAGAGCAAACTCAATGCGGTCAAAAAATCCTGAGTGAATACAGCTTGTATTTAGGTTCCTTCTATATATATCAACATCTGCCTCTGATGTGGAGACTATCCGTTTTAGTAGTCTCTTTCGATCGGGTATTAGCTTTTCCATAGTTGTAATATCGACATCTATCAAGGGCCAGATTCCATCGGTTTCGTCCAAGTCCTCCCAGGTATTTATTTGCTTTTCGTAAAGTCTTGCAGCCAAATTACTCGAAAGCTGAGCTAGATACAAATTGGTTAATATAAATCCAGTAGTTGTTAATATTATGAAGAGCAAGAAACGATGAGGAGATGGTCGAGTTCCCATATCTCTGCCACATGAGAGATACAAAACCAATCGTAAAATAATCAAAAAGGCGTAACTCGGGCTTGTTTGCCCTCTGTTCAAAATCCTTAAAGCCAAAGAGCAATATATCAGCATAATCAGCCAAGAAACCCAGGTGCCAAATGTATAGGGCCTGATCAAATAAACCCAGTTAGGCAAGGGCCTAGATGAGGGCACTATAAGACCACAATTCTCCAGATAAATAATATTTGTCATTGCGAACTTGTCGAGAGGTCTGATTAGAAATGGAAAAAAGTCTATAGTTCGATTAGCCAAAAGTTGAAGACCATCATTCACAGTCACCACATCCATTAGCCGAACAGATCCATTAAAATGATTTGTAAAGTCCAAGATCATACGAAGCATATATCCCGACAGGATTAGTCGGTTATGACGATCTCTAAAGGAAAACCAACGAGGGGCTCCCGCTGTTACAAGTCCGCTGGTAATATTATAAGCATTAAAATCTGGTTTTATGCGAGAGTGATCATAGAGCTCTTTGACACTATGGAAGTGCAGGATCCGCATATTCTGATAGGGCATAAAGCTATAGAGTCCTTCCAAATTCGGTAACATTACAAGAATTTCAATAAAACCTTTATCAAAAAAATACCTGAAGATTTCTGTTAATTTTTGATAAGTTCCTCCGTTGAAAAATATTAATACTTGAAGGTGTTGATAATTCCATAGCCATTTAGTAAGATAGCTTAGACCACGATGCAGATACTCATCGTCCAGGTACAAAACTGTTAGGGTGCAGCTACTGTAGTTTCCTTCCATAACGAGTTGGGTTTCAGTATTTTTAATCCAAAGAGCAGGTGTAAAAGAATGTCGGCCTGCTGTCAATAAATCAGAACCATTTCCAAACTCCAAAAACACATTCAGTTCCAGTTGGTACAAGTTGTTCAGCTCCTGAATGGTTTGACCCAAGCGATTTCCTTCAAACAGCGATAGCCTCTGAAGGGTGTTTAGGTAAAGCAAATCCATTGAAATGGCTCTGGGAGCCACAGCTGGGTTCTTCTTTTATAGGCAATATTAGAAGCCTCTAAATGGTATCATTATCTAATTACAGTTCCTGATGTAAGGCATAGTCAACAGTCCAATTTTAATACATCAACTGGCTTAATAGAGAAGCATAATACGAAGGGCAGAATATTACAAGTCATCAACTGACGTCATCAGCTTCAACCGCTGGTATTTTGTAGCAGTTTTATAAACATTTTGTGAAAACAAAAACTCTTTGTTTCTATTTTTAATTTTTTTAGGGATTATTTATTATTTATCTTTGGATTAGGTTTAGTTGTTACATTAGTTTATAGATTAGTTTATGAATTAAAATCTAAATCTCTCCACCATAAAAACAATAGTGCTAATAAGCCATCCCACTCCCAGTAAAATATAGGCAAAGAAATAAAATTCTTTATCGAAAACCTGCTTTTCCAGCGACTTTGACTTCCGAAAACTGATTTCACCACTAGCAATTCCCTCAAAAAGCGACTCCCTCTCTAGTCTAGACCAAATGCCGGACTCCCAGATTCGCCTAAGGTAATCGTTAAACAGTTCCACATAGGGCAATCCATGACGAAGAGCTACAAAAACGGGCCTTTGGTCGTAGACCTCATTTAATGTCTTGAAAATCGGCACCCGGAGAAACTTTTGCTGCAGCAGTTCAAATGCAATGCGATCCTCGTAGGCCTCATAGACATACGTGGTATTCAGGCTCTTCCGATGTTCAAAGAGCTCCTCTATCGAGGTAACTAAGGTTATATTTTCAAATTCTTTTTGAATAATTTGCGCTTTTGTCATATTGTATAGTACTTCAGCGTCAAAGCTTTCCATCAATAATGTCCGCTTTTCACGGAATAGATCATCAAAGCTGTTAAGTTGTCTTTTAAATAAACCAGTAGTTAAAAAACTAGATAGTTGGGCTGTATACAGATTGGTCAGAATAAAGCCTACGATGAAGAGCACGATGAAAATAAGTACCTGATTCAAGCCCAGGTTAAAATGCCATGTTTTGGTTAGTGGAAGTTGAAACAGCAGCTGAAGTACATCCATAAAAGTTCGAGATATGGAAGAGTTCTCCCGCTCTCTGTGTCGCATCCACCAGGTAACAAAAGAGGCATAGATGAAGCTTACGATGAAAGTTATCCAAACTGCGTTGCCAAAAGGTCGTAGAAAGTAGAGACTTTTATGCAAGGGTTCGGCCCAAGGAACCATGATAAAGGTTTTAATATTGTATAAGATATGACTGCGGTAGAAAAAGTTCCAGTCCAATGCGTGTATAATCCGCGGCATCATATCGATTTCACCGTCTGCTAGTGCTTTCAAACCCTCTTTATATGGAATGGTCTCCAAGTTTCCAAAGACATGCTTTTCCATGCCATTGTAGGTTTCAATAAACGTTTTTATCATCTTGTACATATAACCTGCATAGACTTTTTTACCATGACGGTTTATATAGTGATAACATCGGGGTGTCATCGTTTCCACGGAAGTGTGCACCACCTTTCCGTGCAGATTTTTCAATTTTGTCAAGTCGTAGAACTTTTTCATATCCCTTATATGATGAATTTTTACTCTGGGATAAGGAGTGTAGGTGTAGAGAGTTCCATTCCACAAGTTCAGAGCCAGGACATGAAGAAAACCCTTGTTTAAAGCCTGTTGAAAGTAGAAATCCATGTTGGACCTAACGATGTACAACATGGGTAAGTGCTGCAATCCCCAGAGCAGTTCCTTTATTCCATTTAGAGTTTGGTTATCTTTAGATTCCCCAAAACAGGCAATGATTAAAGCACGTTCGCTGAATCTACCCAGTACTTTCTGCTGCTCCACAGAACTATTTAGTAATAATTTCGGCACTTTGTGATCAAATTGTAGTTCCATGTCACCGCAAGCCAAGTAAATATTAAGCTGTAGTGCCTGATCTTTATTAAGCTGGTGTACGATCTCGCTGGCCGACCAACTCTGGGACCTTCCTGAGTACAGGATAATTATTATAAAAATTAGCAAGCGACACATGATGCAGGCCAGGCCGAGAAAAGGACACTGAGAACCGCCATACAAAGACTTTGCGGTTTTAAGGCCCGGTCAAGATCTCTATCGGAAACAATTACATTGCATTGTCAATAAGTTGAAGTTGAAGTGGAAGTCAAAGGCGATGTTGAAGTCGAAGTCCAAGAGCAAGTCGTGCGCGGGTGAATCCACTGAGAAAAATATCAATGAATGTTTAAAATTGTCAAATAACAATGTTTATAATATTTTTGAATAATTTATTTACCCATTATATACACTTTTCCAGCAACGAAACTTATTGATTAGTGTTAATAATACTATTCAAAATCTGTTTAAATATTTTTTGAGCTATCAATTTATTTGCCTAAAAACTCTCTTCTCTGTTTAATATTTTAATAAATATTCCTATTTTCAGCTGGACATTTTTCTCAGTGTCTATTGCTTATCGCAGCATCTACTAAATTGCCCCTTTGACCGCGACCACGTAAACGTAATTGTTTGCGGTCTGGCTTCGGCTGTTCTAACGTGACCAAACAATTGCTAAATGTCATAGATATTGTTAATAAAATTACATGATTGCATAAATGGGCGCTAAACTGGGCGGTGATCTAAGAAAATTATGTCAGACAGATGGTATGTGACAATGAGTGATTCCAAGAAGAATCTAAGCGCTGATAAATGCAGCTTGTTTGTGGGACAAGATGATATCAAGTTGTAAGGTGTTTAACGATTTGTTTAAAAAATAATTAAATCATCATCCCAATAAGAAAAAACCTTGTAAATATTGTAAAATTAATTAATTATTTAAGCGATTAATATATTTGTTTCAAAACTCATTTTTATTCGTAATGCTGTGCCATCTCTTTACGAAGCGTAATGCCTGACCCTTTGCTCTAATTAGTTTCCAATGCTCTCAGTGACTTTGACTCTGTTATTTAAGACGGTTGTCATTGTTGTTCTTGAATTTGTTGTTGCACTGGCTTTTGGCCAGAAACTCGTTAGCCCACAAGAGAGATCAGCCAGGCAGGCAAAAGCAACAAACAGACCGCATTGAAATTGAAATCGCTCATAAATTCAGTTGCTAAATGCAAGGAATGGCAGACCTTGGAATTCAAAGAGACAAAACTCATTTTCAATGGCTACTGCAGAATGCGAAAAGCACTGCCAAACCGGCAAAAATGTCTGGGCAACAAAATTATGAAGCTGCAGCAACGCCAAACTGGCGAACAGAAATAACAATAAATAAATATAAATTTCAAGCGCAAACATAAAGAGCTATTGACTGTTGACTTTTATGAACAATTAGGCGGCAGCCACTTAAAACGGCCAACATACTTATGCATATATGCGCTATAAATGTATCCCCCAGATGCAGATACGCAGCCCCGTCGACGCCGCACAAAAGATACAGATACTCGCACACATATGTAAGCCCGCAACGCTAATCGTATAATGGCTTCTCTATGGGCCTGGCCCAATAATAAAAAACAATTGATTAGATCGACAACTGCAGTCTTAGATATTCTGGGAGGGGGCGTCACCGGGGGGTGGGACTTAGGCTGGCCAGAGCAGGAGGGAGTCAGGGCATTTGGGCTTTAATTAATGCATTCAAAGCATTTATGTAAATGGCGGGAAATAATTTATCACCCATTCAAGACAGCAACAACGAACGGCAACGACGACCAATCAAATGTGGCATCCAAGCATTGAAATACAGTAAAAAATCGTACTATTTAATGGGGAACATGTAAAAATTCCAATTAATGGACCGTAAAAAATTAACATTATTTGCATCAAAATTATAAAAAATAATATTTTAATTGCTATACCTATCGTATGTGTATTTAAATAATCAATTACACCTAAGGCATTTATAGTTCTCCATTAAGAAATAGCCAATCCCCATTTTACTGTGAGCTTTATAACACTTTTATTGCATGATTAAAAATAGCTCAAAACCGAAATAGATAAGACAATAACTTCTAAATCAAGATATAAATAGTTGTAATAACCATTTTAATGTCTCAACAGAAACGTTGTAATTCTCTGAGCTCTACTGTGCTTGTCTCTTTTTTCTCATTTGTTACAAAATGTTTCGATATTTCCATTTTTTCTCGATTTCTGTGTTCATTAGTGCAACGCCCACACATTGGGCATTAGGTGGGCGTGGCCGCAGTGCACATTAAAAGCGGCAAATCGTTTGATTTTCCCAAGATTTCTCGTTGGCTGTTTATGGTTGTTGTAGTTGTCCATGTAATTAGTACTTAATTTATAATTTTTATACCGCAAAAATTGCAAACCAAATTGCTGAGCAATGTTCTCTGGCTGCAAGTGTGTGTGTCTTTGTTTGTTTGAAAAATCGGCGCAAGGTTATAGATACTAGATTCCAGATACGAGCTATAGGAAGGCGGTTCTGTGGGCCGGCCCAAGGCGTTTCTGTGTGGGTGGCTGGAGATTTTTTTG
The DNA here is from genome assembly GCF_025231255.1 of Drosophila biarmipes. NCBI lineage: Eukaryota > Metazoa > Arthropoda > Insecta > Diptera > Drosophilidae > Drosophila > Drosophila biarmipes. The sequence continues at coordinate 22,552,362 of NC_066613.1, read as the reverse complement.
TGGAATAAATTCCGACTGTCGGCGGAAATGCAAAATTATTGAACTACATATGCCACATATTTCTTCACATTAACCTTCTCTTTTTGTCAGCCGGCACTTTGCCAACAATTTCCGCAAATTAAAGAACAATTTCTATCTTCCTTGATACCAGATAGCCGAGCGCTTAGCTCACATTGGCCACAATCATTAACTAGAGCTATTATGGAGCGAAGGATACCAGGCAGCACCAAGAATTTCCACACATTTCTTCAGAGGCAAAGAGATGCGCCGGGAAAATGTACACTGGAAAATAAAAAGGGTTTGAAGTAAATGATTACTTTAATATACTTTAAATTTTGAAAGGTGCTACATATTTTTCAGAAATTATTTTAACTTAGAAAGTATTTAAATACATCCATTATAAACAAAACCTAATGTAAAACTTAAGTATTTGATAAAATATTAAAATTTGTTTAGGATGAATATTGTCATATCTCTTATATATCGGTCAGTAAAGAAGCTGTATATTTTGGCATTAGGCCTATTTAATCAAGCTTTTATTTTATAGTTGTTTTTATGATGATTTTTCCCCAGTGCACGTTAAATCAGGTGGCTGCTTGAAGCTTATCCAATCGAGCCATACAATTAAATAACAGTCCAGCAAGATAATGCGACTAACTAGAAATAAATAAACAAGGCAGGCAGGCGCCCAGTGGCAACCATCACCTCAGATAGGAGGACTTGCAGCACCACCGCACCACTGCACCACCGCACCGAGGGGCTCTACCACATCACTCAATCCCCATTGTGGTCGTCAATCAAGGTTGGCCTGTACTTTTAGCCGGACTACTGTGCGTACCCGATGGGAGGGACCGGCTTTGTCTGTCTTTTCCTTGGTCGCGCAGCTCGGAGACCGCATAATGATAGAGCGGACCCGGGGCCTGCCTGGCGTTAGCCGGGCTTCTGAGACGGGGCTTACTCAATTACCTTTGACTAAATTATGGCCAATTGTTGCATTGAACATGTGTTGCATAATTACGGGCTGTGGCGGCCACGTACGCTGCAAGTTGGTAGCTGCGAGCTGAAATTTGATTACTGCTTATAGATTAGAGCCGCGGACGGGGCGGCGATGGAGTTGCTGCGCGTTACAATGCACTGCCAAAAATCTTGCAAAAGGGAAAAATACTATCAAATGTCATAGGAACAAGACATACATGTTTAAATTTTTAATTAATACAAATTCTAAATTTTAAGTAGAATTTCTTGAATATTATGATTTACTTTTACTTTTTGTAATATTCAAAATAAATAAATATTTTGATATTTTTCTAAGCAAAACTATTTCATTGAGTTTTTTTTAGGGACTTAAAGTTCCTTCTTTTAAAAAGTAAATTCTCTAAAAATAGGATAATAATTACCCCACTTTATTATATAAAATATTAGGGTTTTTAACCGAGTGTTATATAAATTAAGGTTTTTCCGCCAGTGCAGTTAGCAGTTAGTTTTGAACTTGCGCCTTTGGGCCAGCCACTAAATGTGTTGCAAACTTGGCCACGTTGACAGGTTAATGTCCATGGCCAAAAGGGCCAAAGGAGGAGGTGTTTTCCAAAGGGGAGCAAGTGGTATTTTTGGGGTGTGGGATTCTGCGGCTTAGGGCGTGCCGGCCGACTCAGAAAATCAGTTTTTAGGACGCATAGAAAATGTGTGGAAAACTTACGACCCACACGTGTTGGCAACATTGTTGCTGCTACCATTGTTGTGGGCTGTTTTTTTCTCCTAATATTTCTCTCTTTTTTTGTTGGCCGGCAATTAGCGTCGCAACATTTACGAGTGCCAGACAAATTACCGGGCAACTATTGCAATTAAAATAACGGCACGCCAACAACTTTCGCCGCAAATCGCGCAGCAAAAATGTTGCGAGCACGCGTGCAACAAGAAAACAACAAACAAACACGCTTGTTGTTTGTTGCCCGTTTGCCGTGAGTTTATGGCGCAAAACACTTAGCCGAAAGAGCCATACTTCAGAGCCAAACCTTTCGCACACAAATTCAATTTGTTTGCATTTTAATTGTCGTTTGTCGCCGCAGCAGACCAAAAAAAAAAGACAAGAAAGGAATGTAACTTCTAGCTAGTCGGTTATTATATACCCTTGCAGCTTAACATTCAAACTAAAAACAACAGAAAAAAGGAATTTGTAGAATAATTCCAAGAAGTAATTTTAGAAATAATGATCAAAAACAACGAATTCAGATTTGATTACTCATGTAATGATGTTTATTATCCTTAAAGATAAAGTTATTTAATCCAATCATGGATATACTTAATCTTTAAATACTATAATTTATACATTTTATGCAATCTTCTGACTAAAGTTATAATACCTTTTCCATGGGTATAGAAAAAAAACTTGGCAGAAAAATTGCCAACAACTCGTCGCCAGTTGTCGCAGCAAATGCAACATATTCACTCGATATGGGTGTTTTTTATTTTTTATGGCCTTATCCTACGCATTTCCAGTGCTGTTAACAGCTTTGTCCGAGGGTGTGTTAAATATTTTTTATGGCTTACTTTGTGCGCCCAACAATCATTTTGGTTTTCCTCCTCGCGCGCCTGGCATTTTCGGCCTTAAGCTGCATTGACTGCCATTTTTATGGTTATTAAAGCCGCGAGCCGTCTTTTTTGGCCCTCATGTGTTACCTGTTGGTTGTTCGCCGCTAGCTGTTAGCTGTTCGCCGTTAGTTGTTCTCGTTGTTGTCGGTGTGGGCGCAAACTTCAAGATAATTACGTGCTAAAAGTCAAGACAACTCAAAGCGCTCAAAGATAAGTCCGAATTTTTATGCCGAAAATTTATGAAACTTTCAATAATAGACATGAAATTCGAAGTATCTTTGGAAATGGTTTGCACGCTTTTTTTATGGATAAAACACTTCGAAACTTTATGATAAGCCCATGTGGAAATCGAAAAGGAAATAATATGTGGGTATCACATTACAGTAAATAAATGTCTGTATGATATGGTTTCTCCAAATCGTTTTATCAAATTAAAAATATATATAAAATATAAGCCGATGTTAACTCATAAAATCTAAAATAAATCATTTAAAAAAACTGCAGTTAAAGAAACAATTATCTGTGTAAATGACTTCTTTTTAGATATAAGTGACATTAAAATCTGAAATAGGTTAACAAATATAAAAATACCCAAACCTAAATTTAATCATGAAGTATGAAAATATTATTATTGCACCTCCCTATAAAAACTGTAATCTCTGTGAAATCGGAACCGCCTGAAACTGTATCCGAATATTAAAGACTTCACAAGATTATCATTTCACAGACGCGATTTCAATTGGAAAAATATCGTATAACTGGGACTCCCTGTGTGTGGTCCTAAGCCCGTGTAAGTTGTGCCTAAGCCCCTGGACGCAGACTGGTAAGCCCCACTGTGACCCGAGACTGGAACGGGCAAAAGGTATGCAGACACAAAAAAAGGCGGTTTAGGAAGGGGACAGGAAAAAAAAACAAATCAATAACCAGACAACACCTGCAGTCCGACACATATGGCTGTCAAAAAAGCAACAAATACAGAGTCGGGCTGCCAATTGTCGACAATCAATCAACTATTGTTGTTAAGTGCCCGTTTATGTGGCTGATTTTTTATTGCAAACGCATTTCCCCGCCATAAACTAGAAAAAAGGCAGGAAAAAAGCAGGCAGGGGCAAGTTTTTGACTTGAATCCGTGAAGTTGAGATACTCTTTTCGCGGAGTAAGCAATACTGTTGGGGTAAATGGAGAATATTTATTTAAAATTTTGTAATTAAATATTTCTTATAAATATTAAAGTGTTTTCAACTGTCATACATTTTGAATTATAAAGCATTATCAGCAAGCTCAAAATATAGAATCCTACAATAAAACCAAAGGAGAAGATAAGAATATCCTTTCCTTTTTATTTATTTTAGAAGTTCTACTGTAACCTGTTGCACGTTGCCATTGCCGCATCATGCTGCCAGCGACATTTGCATGCCGTTTGCAAACTCGCTCTTGTTGCCTCCATCGATTGGCAACAAGTGCAATCAGGTGATGTACTGAATTTGATTTTCACTGCCCGTTGCAGTTGCCAGTGTTTTGGCCGTGTTATGCAAACGAAAAATGTCAGGCACCTGGGCAACAAGCGGCTGGAATCGCCAAATGAATGTCAAACATATTGGAGCGACCGTTGCAAATGTCAGCGTTTGACAGTAAACAACACAGGCAACTGAACGCATTTGCACTTGGAAAATATTAGATCATATTTTTAAAAATCATACAAAAAAACAATGCTCAGTAACGAGAGAAATTTGAAGATTTAAATAATTTTTCACTGTAAAAATAATCAATGGTAATCAAATAAAATTAATGTTGTATCTTTAAATTGTATCTTTAATTAAGAACCTAATAAAGGTAAGGAAATTAATGTTGCATCTTTAAAATATTTAAGATGCTTTATTATCTAAAAAGTTTCAAATAAAGTTCAAAGCCAGATAAATGAATCAAATGGTAAATATAAAACCATAAACGATTTCAGGTGTTGAGATTATTACACTTTAAAATTTATTTCAAGATCAACTCATATTTTTATCCACTGAAAATTTTTGTAATAACTAAAGTCTGCTACCATTTTCTCATAGTTTTTCTCCAAGTGCCCTAACTGTGTTGCACTTGTTCCCAGCAGCGTGTTGCGCCTGATTGGCCTGGCAAGCGACAAATTAGGCAGGCAATCGCTTGACTCCGGCTGTGTTTATGGCCCATTAACTTTGGATCGGCATGGCCAACGCCTTGATTAAGCAATTTTCTCTGGCAATAAGTTGGATTTTCGACCACTCTTGTGATGGCCAATTAAGGTGGAGGCATGCGTGGTTGATATATAGATAGTATACCATACCGTAAGGTTTTCCTCGGGGGTCAGCAATTTTTGATTAACCCCGCGCTACAGCAATGAAACCATTTGCCGAGTGACCACTGACCCACAAGTACACATAACAAGTGCAATTGCAACTATATCGACTGGCTTTCCAAATTTTCCAGCTCTTTCGCTTTTTCGGCCCACCCATTTGCCTAATCTCTGACATTAGCTGAAAGCGTTTGATGCGAAAATTGCAGTCCTCCACTCGCCCAAAACTGAATTATTATATTTGGCACTCTTTTTTTCTACCAGCGAGGATTGTAATTTATGTTTGGCCCGAAAAGTCAATTGATATGGCCCAGGCGATAACAGAAATTTAAGTGTTTTTTTTTTGCTTTTTTGTTCGTTTTTCTTGGGGCTATGAAATGCACTCCAAGATTGATGCCAAGCAGATGGAGTTGTCTGGGCCAAGATGCGGGTTCAAATCGGTCTTAGAGATTAGCTAGCCGTGACACGAAATAGGTATTTTAATAATAAATAAAAATAAACAAAAATATACTAATAAATATTAAGAATAAGTAAAACAAAATGAGACATATAATACTAGTTACCTTGCGAGTTAAGTATTATTTGCACCTGAGTCGTGATTGACCCCACAGAGCGCATCCCTAGTACCTTAACCCCTCTCTGGCCCCTTCGATAAAGTTGTAGATGCTTTGCCAAATTGATTTTACGGATTTTCGAGTCGAGTTGAGAGGGGCAAATAACTCAAGTGTCGCCAGGGGGCATACTTAGACTTTAAACAGATCGTTGGCTGGAGATTGGAGGAGGCGTTCCCAGAAGTGGAGGGATAAGTAAGTGGTAGACGATTGTTATTTTAATGTTATGGTCATGCCTGGTTTTTTTTTCGCATCGAATTGGGTGACGAATTGTGTGGGCGTTGGTAACGGATTGACAGAACCGAACGAGAGGCCCAGCCCAACCCCCCCGAAAGCAACGAGGACTTTCCCATAGCGCAACTCACGTCACCTCTTGACCCCCACCGACAACTGATCCAATCGGAGACAATCGCCCAGTCCATATTTGTTGCACACTTCACTTCATTTGTGCCACATTGTACACCTACAAATGTCACTCAAAGCAAAAAACATGTTAATTTAACTCGCAAAAAATCCGAAAAAAAAAATGGGGAAAAATCGAAACGAAACAGCGAAACACAACTTTAAATACCCCCAAGACAACAATGGCCAGCCAAAAAAGGTTTAAACGAAACGGAGATCACAAGTCACGATAATGATAAATCGCAGCACAAACATTTAGCCAGAGCTACTGCCACAAAAGGTCGAGGGTGGGTACAGTAGCACTGAATTTATTTACTCATTGTACAATCAAGAAATAAATAATAGCAAAAAAAGAAAAACAACCGAACACGGAGAAAATAAACCAAACAAAAACTTATGGCAAACATCAAAAAACCAAAAAGGAAAAAAAAGGCAACGTGTCACAGTTCGTGAAATAACAATAGTTCAGTATCGGCCCCGGCGGCTGGAAGATCAGACTCCAAGTCTGTCTTGGCCAAAAAAAAAAATAGAAAAATTCGGGGGACCTGGGGCTTGAGGAGGGTGGCAGATCAATATCTCAATGAGTTGACGATTGAGTCGAGGCTGCCGAATAAGCTGCGAGGGGTTAGGTGGCTTGTCATTCGTTCGGCTTCTGTGGTAAATGTAGTTTATTTTCATAGCTTATGACAACAACGGTGGCTTACAGCCCCCAGCCACTGGTAGCTCTATAGTTTTTCCAGCTTACTTGATTATACCAAATATTTGTTGCTTTTTCCCCCTCTCTGCGCTATGCATAAATTATGGCATATTTATTTAAATGCATTTGCCGCTAAAGGTCATCTACAAAATGGAAGCATTTTCTGTTTGAATTATATTTTTTTTTGGTAAATTTGGAGCAATGTTTTTGGCGTCACGAAAAGAAGCGACCCAAATTGGAATCGCAAGTTGTAGTATTTCGTTTTGGCAATTTGTTTGGGTATGGGGCATGAGCAGCATATGATTAAGTTTTAAGATGATGTTTCTATTGACATTTAGTCATTGATTAAGGTTAAACCAATCTGGGTTTCATTGAACATAAATATCACATGTGGCTTTGAATGGTGCGACCTTTAGTTATTTATTGGAAATTATTTTAATCAGCTTTTGCATAATTTAAGTTTGACTTTTAAATTTCAATAAGTTAATCATAGATCGAAAAGTATAACCTTCCCAAGAGTCTATAAATTCTGTCAACAGAATCTTTTTTATTTATTAAAGATAATATTTATTTATTTATTTTTAAATTTCTTTTATGAAGTATGCCTCCCTTTCAATCACCATTTATCTTAATCATCTTTATTGTTCCACCTGACTCCGGCTACTCCGCTGAATGATCCTTGTGTGTTTCCCTCCGCAATAATTGCCGATTATCTGATATTTTAATGCACTGTAATAAACGCTTATGTTGTCGTCATCGTTGCTGCTGCGGCTGGCATAAATAAGCCCAGCTCGTACTCAAATGAACGATGCTTATCTGCGGCACAACTCAGCAGAAATATCAGAACGGACGGGGGGTGGTCTTGGGGGATTGGCGGATTGTTGCAAGGGGGTAATGTGGCCAATAAACTTTAACTACGACAAAAGACGCATTTTTCTGCTACTTAAGACCAATAAATCTAAGCAGCTGCACCGCGCTGCGGCTGCTGTGGCAGTTGGTGTTGCACTTTTCAACTCATCGGAGCCATCGGCCAGGGAAAAAAGACCAAGTCGAATCCCAGGCCATGTCCATGTCTCCAGGTCTATGCGATTGTCATCAGCAACGGCTTTATCATTGTTGTTGCTGCCGCTGACTTGGCATGTAATAAGTTTCAAGATGATGCTGCAATTACCGCAAGCAGCAACAACATCGACGCATTGATAAAATAGCCTTGAGTGTTGATGCAGCGGCACTGAGGGAAAAAACATTTGCTATCTATTGTCTAAAAAAAAGATTTAAAAAAATAAATAAATTTAGTTAGTTGGTTGTATGTATTTTAATTTAGGTAAGAAAAATGTTGGACATTTTATTGAAAGATTGAAAATTTAAAATAGGTCTTGAAGATATAATAGCTATTAAACAAAAATATGTTTTATGTTTTCAGTTTTAACGTATATTTCTTACAAAAACATCTTAATAAATAAATTTGTAAATTACTCTTGACCTACAAAATGTTTTTAATTATTTGCGGTATTTATTATGTTACAAAATATTATTATCAACAATTAAAAAATATTTATTCCCTTAAAAATAATAAATTAAAAAATCCAAGCCTACAAATAAATTTAAATTTATTTAAAATTAATTAATTTAATTTATATTTTTAAACATATTTATTTCCGTGTTTTACACTAAGCAACACTATAGAAAAATTGTTTCAACATTTTTTCCAAGTGCAGAGTGGGCTCGGCTTGGGTCGCATCGTTTCTGCCCCATCTGTTGCCGGCTGGCTGCGTGTGGGGCAACTCATTAGTGGCATTTGACCTGCGTTGCACTCTTGGCTGATTGAATTTGCCATAACAAACAGCAACAACAGCGGCAATAGCCACGATTTCCGCCTGTCAAAAAGCGTTTTTCTGCAGCACTTGTATATGTGGCCAACTCGAGAGGCGACAAGTTTGCCACCCAGTCGAAAGGAAAAATCGAGGAGGGGCGTTCGAGATTGGCATTTTGTAATCAACGCTATGCAAATGCCTCGGCATAGTCGCAGCATAAATTAAGCGTCTAAAATCGCTGATGTTGTCGATGTGCTGCAGATGTGTTGCTGATGTTGATGTGCCAGCTGATATTCGTGTTGGAAAAAAGCAAAGGAAAACTGGGAAAACCCCTCGAACGCGATCGGATCGGTGAAAATTGTTTTGATTTGACACTGATCTGATGCAGTGTTTATGTTGTCGCAATTAATTCTTTCGTGTCGAGGCTGCTTTGTTTACTTTTATGCTGATTTTTATGTTGCCTGGATGCCTTTCGTTTTAATTGCAGATAAAAGACGAGTAGCTAATTTTATTTTAGGCGCCTTGAATGTTTTTTCTTTACCTAATGCTATTTTGCTTAACGTTTTGGAAAGTTTTTAATTGGTAATCGCATACGTCTTGTATTTTTAATTGAATATATTAATTGACTTGATGTCGACATCCAAGCTTTGAAGGTGTTTCTTTATTTTGCTTTTGTCACACCTCTTTTTTATAACATTTTCTTCTGTTTTTTATGTCGTTGCCGTACAAGTCTCTGCCATTTAATTTATGTTGCTCCTGTCGAATGTGTGAATTCGCGTCATTTGTATCTATCGTATTTTATCGCCCCAGTGATTCAACTTTATTTTTCACACCACATTTTGAGATCTGCGTCAACAGATTTTTCCCGACAAATGTTTGCTGATCGATTTTGCTGAGTGATTCGAGCAAATGTTGATCAAACGAAACGATAAATATGCAAGCAGGTGCTGGGAAGTGTGAGAAAAAAATGTTAGATAAAGAAAATCACCTCTAACGCTAGGATATTCATATATTTTACCCAACGCCCAGCGGACATTAACTAATTGAAACATTCTCTCACCTTGCCAGCAGTCATCTTCTCGGTGGAATGAACTTTGTGAACTCCTTTTCCGTGGAAAATGGCTTGCCACATACGGTGGTCATGGTGGTTATATGGCCATGGTGGTTACGATTATGGCCCACATGTGCAACCTGACTCCTCGCCACGGTGGAAAAACAATTTCCATCTGCACGGCCATAACTCAGCTCATTGTCAGCCCCACGACCCACACACTGACCCCACAAAAAGCCAGTAAAAAAAAGACGATTCGAGGAGAAGTGAAACCAACTTGGTTAGGAGGCGTCAGGGTCAGCAATGCAACTTGCAACTTGCAGCAGCCAGCGTGCAACATGTGGCATGTAGCAGTCAAGAGGTCAAGCGGCTGCTGCGGCAATTTGTCAATTTCATAACTCTGAGTCGCACATGAAGAATAGAGGTATGTAGATTATCAGGAAATGGGAAAAATAAAATAAAAATGTTGAGAACTCTTTTTCACATATTTTCTTTTAAATATTTGACTATACAAGAATTTACTAAAAGTAATAATTTAGATGCATTAAAAAAAGAAATTCTTATACGTAGTAATAGTGGTATAATAGTGGATAAACTTGGGGATTTTATTTTTAGAATTAAAAAAATATCCATAAAATAGGGGAAATAAAAGTAGATTTACTTCAAATGTAATGAAACTAAAAAATCAAAAAAACTATATGAATTAAAGGTATTTTCATGTCATATATTACAATTTTTTGATTCCCCTAGAGAGCGCCTGCATGGCCCTTTCAACACTTTTATTACCCCTGCAATAAGGCAGTGAGCCGGATGAGATGGTGGCAAAAGCGAGGCAGGGATGGGGTGGCAGCATTAGAATAGGGCAACAAATCATCTCCATTAACCCAAAACAAAACTGCGCACACAATCGCGGAACGTGCATCTGCAGCACGCTCTAACTTCGGCCCTGATGGTGGTCCCCATAAAAAACAACATGGAACATTACAGAAACAGATACAAAAAACAAAAAGTACAAAAAACAAAAGCCTGGCTGCACTGCACAACCAAAGGTGGTAAAATTGGTGTCACTTGTCACGTAGAACGTTAATTGTGAAACGGAAATGCTGTTGTTTCTGGCGCGCCTTGTCAACTGGTTGCAAGCTCACAAGATCGCCATATAATTTGCGTTTGCAGCTTCTGCTCCTCCTTCGGCTTTTCAGCTTGTTGTGGAAATTGAAAAATGAAATCAAGATACACGGGAGAATATGTCACGAGTGCAATTTTCTAGCACACTGGGAAAAAGAGACACTAAAAGTTGTGACTGTATGCCAAACGGTTAAAGGTTTTTCGCGGAAAATGTTTACCAATGAATAATGCACCCAAGGTGATTAAATAAAAATATTTAATGTTAAATAAATTTGAACAAATGTTCGTCAAGCATTTAAAAGAAACTACATCCTTGTCATTTAAAGATTTAAAAGACTAAAAAAAGATAGTTTCTAGTTTCTTTACAAAACAAATTAAGATTTAAATATTCAATTCAAAAAACTTTCAGTATAGACACAAGGAATTAAATTGAGTAAGTAAATTTTAAACTTATATGTGGTTCTCTAAGGAAATTTTTTCTTTATTTCCTTTAGCAGTCAACCCCTTCCCTTTTTTGTCAGCTGGTTGCGGGGCATTCCTTCGAGACACCATTTGGCATTTGCATTTTCTGATAATTGAATTGTTTTCCAGTTGGCTTGAATGCAACATTTATGTGGCGTGAGTGGCCAATCCCGCACCCGTGCAGCCCAAAAATGACAATTTCCAACAATCAGCAATAAAAATAAAAGGAACGCAAAGTGTCTCCAGATCCGAAAGTTGGGCACCCGAACCGTGAGGGGTCTTGAGTGGGTTATGCGGGGCAGGCAGTTGGCCAACATGCAAAGCACATCCAGAGAGAGATGCCAAAATATTTCAAAGAAAAAACCGGGCAGCTGGATGGCATGTGAGGGCGCCGTAGGCAGATCAAGAAGCGGAGTATAACCAGGTCTGTGGAAAGTCTCTTGACTGGGGGATACCATATATAATATGGTATTGGATAAATCGTAAAAAAATTATATTTATTTGGAAAATAACATACTAATTGAAAAAAACCTGTTTACCATAAAGATGAGCAAGCTTTTAAAACTTTAAGAAATATATTTTAAAATTTTTATTAGTTTCAAAATGAGGTTATTGGCTTCTATGCCTTGAATTTTTTAAAAATATTGGTAACAAAAAAAAATTTTATTAAAAATAAATACAGATTTTTTAAAGGTATTTTTGTTTATTGAAAAAATCTTCCAAGTATTTTCCATTCCTCTGAACATACCCCCATCATCATTTCGCATAGAAAAGCAATCAAAACAGGGCGAAAAAAACGGCAGCCAAGAGACAAGACAGCGCAGAGGAACAGCCAGAAAAACAGACGCAACAGCAGTTGGCGTTGCACAGTTGCTCGATTAGTCGCGTGGGCTGACTGGGAGTCGGGCGCTATATAGCCTCCAAATCCGATTCCGATTCAGATTCAGACTCTCTATGGCAGACTGACTCGCATTCAGATGCAGATGCAGTTGCAGTTGCAGGCGCAGGCGCAACATGACGGCCAACACACGGCGACATATGCCGTTCAAGATTCAGATGCAGCGACCAAGGCGGACAGGCAGACAGATCCGATCCGTTCCGTTTCGATCCGATGCGAAACCAAGCCAATCCTAACCGAAACGATCCCCACTTTTTTTCAGCACTTTTCCTCCTGGCCAGCTAGCTAAACGATCGCCGTCCTACGGGCCCCAAAACGACTGGCAACTTGCGCGGGCTTTTGTGATTGGATTTATGTTAATTTCTGACGAGATTTGTGCAATGCAGTTGCTGTTGCCGTTGTCACTGTCAGTTGACGGCTGCTGCAAGCTGCAACTTTAAACTGTTTTGTGTGCGTAATTAAATGGTGACATTTTCCGATTGTAAAGTGTTTGCTTGCATAATGCCATTGAGATCGGTGGCCAGGAAGAGTTTGTCCATTGATAAGTTAATGCACTTGGGGCAAAGAGAAAAATGGGGATTTAGGATACATTTATTTTTATTTATTTAAATTACCTTTGCATCAATATAGAGTCTTATTTTATATCTTTAATAATTTTAAATATTTTACAATAATTTCTTTTTAAAGTAAATTATTGGGCAGTAAGCATATGGTATAATTTATTTGAAAGAGAATTTACGATACATGTATTTTGCTTATTTATCTAAATTAGCTTTACATTAATATTGTATAATAATTTAGGTCTGTCATAATTTTATGAATTTATACTTTGTATAATTCCATATTCATAAAAAGCTATACTCTTTCTTGTAGATGATATTTTTCATGTCTTAGTCACATATTTTGACCCCAGCTGTTTGCAGTAATGAATTTCTTGCTCCTTTTCCCATTGCATTAATCCAAATGTTAACCACAAATATGCAACTCCATTTCCACTGGCCAGCATTTATTTTGTTGTTAAATTTATAAATAGCCCACAAGCTGACAACGGCAATTAACAAGCCTGAGAATTTTTGTGCGGCACTGGCATGTCAGTTTGGGATCTAGTTTTGTTTTTGGTTACTTTGATATGTCTTTTTTACTGACCGGCACAGCTGCCTTCGTGGAAATGGAACTGCTCCAATTTGCCAAAAAATCTCAGGCCGCCGCAATGAAAAATTCCTTGCTCGACCGCGACATAATTGAACCGGATCGGATATGTATAAATATATATATATATATGAGTGTGCTCCGAATTAATTATCGTCTCAGCTGCAGAAACTTAAGTGACTGCCGAAAGCCCAGAAAAAAATGGAAGAAAAAATATCATAAAACTGCGAGAAAAGTCAAAGACTCAAGGCATTTTCCAGCTTGCACCTGGCAACGGTCGCGACAGGTCAGGCTATGAAAAGCCCCCCGAAAATCGTAAAAAGAAAAATCAAACAGCAGAAAACCCGCTTCGCAATATTGCACAAAACTTGCAGTCACTTGTGAAAAATTAACTACAAGTGATCATTGTTGCTGTTGCTTTTGTTTGCAGCTGCAAGTGTTTGGCGGCACTTGCATTGCCACAGACTCAAAAGTCCAAAAGGAAAAAAACTAAAAACCCAAAACCCCAACTATGCTGCGGTTTCTCCAGCACGGCTGGAAAATTATATGAAAATTTATGATACATTTGCCTGCACTTGGTTGTCAACGTTTTGGCCTGTGGGCTGAAGATTGTCATGGTTTCCAACATTTTTTCGTACTTTGTATTTCTCGTCGCAGTTTCTGTATTTTCCACTGCTCGCCTAATGATCGCAGTGGGGCTTGGGTCTGTGCCACTTTGACCCAGTTGGCTCCCTAAGCGGGCTAATGGGGAAAGGTGTAGCCAAACAAGCTGGCTAGTAGCCACTGCCATTGTGGCTGCCTTTTTCATTTTTTCAGATGCCGTAGTTGATGCCGAAGTTTCGGTAGTTGAGTAGTAGTAGCAGTAGCTCCAAGCTGGGGGCCAAACAAAAAACACACAGCAAAAACACTGACAGAGACACCTTTTGTTTGCTCTGGCATTTCGGAGCTGGCTTATTAAGATCGGTGTGTGCAGATGTAGAAGGACTTGGATGTAGGGGTACCAATTGCAACTTCGTAGAATACATCTCAAGGGGAAGGTAGGAGATGTTTAAACAATTTTTCGATTATTATTAGATTATCGTTAACTTATTTATGATCAAATGTAAGTATAAATCAAACCTAATACCAACGATTTCACATAACACAGAATTTTTAATTTTAAGTTTGTGATTACAATTAAAGCTACATATTTTTTTTAGGCGTTTAACTTATAGTTTAATTTTATTAAATAATTTTAGAATTATAAAATAAAATATTATTTTAATATGATTTGATATGTAATTTAATAAAAATCTTAAGTACAAAAAAAATTTTAAGTACTTCAAGCGTTCGTATTTCAAGTTTTATTTATGTCTACCGATTCTTATAGTATAAAAATTCACAATTTACATACCCAAAGAGTATAGGAACTGTAAATAACAAAACCAAATCCATGTAACACTGCCCCCACAAAGTCACAGCCTTCAGCGTATTATTTATGCACTTCCCTTTTCGATATTTTGGATTTTGATTTACCAAATCGGAAACCAGCGGGCCATGCGTGAGTGCCGCAACTTTGTAGATGCCGTGTGGCCCACATTCTGCTGGGCCAATTCACACCGCAGACAGCGAGCAACAAACAACAAACAAATAGCAAAACAGCTGGCAAGTCGGCCAAGCCCGCACCTCCGCCCACATCCGCCACCCGCTTGCCACTTTGCATAACAAACGACTTTATTAATTTTCAAATTACCGAAAGTCAGAGGCCGGCTGAGCATTTTGTGGCCTTTTTGTGGCACTGGCACTCCACAAAGCGGCAAAAAAAAAAATGGGAAAACTGAAAAAGATCTGGCTTATGAGCTCCACTCTGCTGGCGGTGGGCGTTGTGAGAAAAATCTCTGAGCAAAATGCCAAAAAATGCTGCAACGAATCGCCAAAGGGGGCCCGCAATGGAGATAAGAAATAAATTCCGTCTTATGCTAATATTGGCTAAAAGCAAAATGTCGCTTCGTGCCAAATCGGCTGGCCAATAAATCAGCGAATTATCAAATGCCCAAACGATTGATGAGCATTAACGATCTGACAAGTTGTCTCGGCGATCGAGGAGCGGGCAAATATATAAAATGTTAATTTCTCAATTAGCATTAACATAACGCGAAACGCGTTTGTGCAATGCCATAAATCATACAATTAAAAACTAATCAAGCGGTGACAGAAGGCTTAAAAATACAAACAAAAAAAACCGAATGCACAATTGCATTGCCAACTGCAACGCTCGGCAAACAATCATTTTTTGTCGGTCCCACTTCAAAGACAAATTTATGTATTGTCAGGCCAGCGAAACACAATGAGGTGCAAACGAAAACCCTACAAACTGCATAATTCAAAAATTATTAGACCCATTAGAGGAGGGACCTGGAGGAAAAAAGAGAGAACCAAGCCCCAGAGGAAAATATGCATTTCCCGTCTCGCAGTAAATGGTCCTAAGTTATTTTTAAATTATATTGACAATAAATTTGTCATTTTACAAGCCACATTTTTTTTTATTGCCAGCGCTTATAATAACATATCTAAAATCTATAATTTTTTTTAAATTAAGAAAAGTATTTCTTTTCTATCATATTTACATATTAATCTAATTCATTGATTAAATGATTAAAAATTTTACAGTTTAATAAACACATAACTTATGCCAATTCAGATTTTTTAATAGTATCATAACGCGATGATGGGAAACAAATTGCCAGTGTGGCATTTGTTTGTTACTGTTCTCAACACTTCTCCTTCAGACCTGTGGTGGGTGGCAACTTGGCTGTTGGATTGCTAGATTGTTGGATTGCTGGTACGTTGTTAGTTGGCAGTTTCGTTTGGCAAAATTAAAAGCCGCCAACAGAAAATTGCTGGCTAATTAATGCCAATTGGCCGATGGCAAGCACAAACACTTGGACACTCTAAAACAACGGCAACAAATGTGGGCGCAACGTTAGCTTTTATGCACTAAATACCGTGCAAATACCGTTATTAACTATTATTATTAATCCAGGCGGTGGCATTTGCATGTGACATAAAAGTGATTGGAGTAATTGATAATTGTGTAGAGACACGAAACGATGCAACGGACAAACGACCAATTATGGTCCAAAGGCGGAAGAATTTTCTTGGTTCTCAGACAAGTTCGTTGCCGAAGTCTTTCGTTTATGACTTTGCAAATTTTGAAAGGTTTATACATGCACTTAGCAATTTATAAGCACATATTTATCAATAAATTTTGACCTTAATAAAGTTCCTTTCCTAAGTCATTACAAAATTAAGTTTTATACCTTCAATTAACCTGCGGAATAAATATAAACTAAAATTAAATGGTTTACATTTATACAGCAGTCATATACTTCTTCAAAAGGCAAACGATACTGATTTATTATCTCGACTGAGCTTTTCAAATCCTGAAGTAAAAAACCAATTACAAATGCAAATTGAATTAGCCAACAGCCATGGAAATCAAACAAAAATACCCCAAACATTTTTCATTAAAAACAGCCAGAAAGTATATTTACGAAAACACATTTATTGGGGGGAAAATGCATTTGAAAAATGTATCTACAATTGCCGAGGCTAGTTGCTGTGTGCCGGCCAATCTCTTGCCATAAATCAAGCGGTAGAAATGACCGCAGGCGCCTTGTAAGCGAGTCCCAGTCACCGACTCTTTTATTTTCAGTCACAGTCACAGTGACTGACAGCCGTACGAGCCGAGATCTTGACCAGCCGAAATGACCAGCCAGGGAGACAGCCGGACAGACGGATCGATGTTGGCCCACGCCAGGCCTTAGCAAATCAAATACAAATTCAAAATCTAGCTAATTTCCAAAAGTCATTTACCTGGCCCCGAGTGGGACAACAGAAACAAGAAAAATAGAAAAAAGTATATCTAACCGCAAAGTTAATTTTGTTTTCCACCTACTGGCAAAATCAATTTGCTTCGTGTGGCACGTGCGCCAAATAGAATGAAAATTTTTTCGGGGTTCCGGCGGGTCTTGCGGGTGGTCGAGGGGGCGTTGGTGGTCCGTCAGTCGGTCATGTCGTGTGCGTCACTCCAGGAGAGAGATCTCGGACATCGGTCGTGCCAAGATTGGGCCACAACGGTAGCCAAGAGCCAAAGCGACCGACTTCGACTTCTTGGCCAACAACCGGCGAGCCATTTAAAAAGCAACATTTTGCAATGCCAACAATTACGAATTTTCGGCTCGATTGCCCTGGGCCAAAAAGAAATTCTACACTGCAAACTAATAGAAAGTACATTCTCAATCAATTTTTAAAAAATTAAATTAAAAAAAAAAATGTTTTTTTTTTATTTATGGAATGGCTTAACTTAATTTTTCTTGATTTTATTAGCATACTTAAAGTCCAATTTGTCTTAAAGGTTATTTAATAAAATTATGTTTCTTATTTTAAGAGTTCTTTGAAAACAAGTTCGTTTCCTAAGTCTTTTGTTTTCGATGTATTAAGGCATATTTTATATAAATTTAAAAGTTAATAATTAATTGACACAAAATAAAAACATAAATTATTTAAGAACTTTATTAGGGGTTGTAATAAATAATTCACACTAAAGTAATCTTCTTGGCTGAGAACCCCTTTTCAACCAAGTTCGTTGCCTGAGTCTTTTGATTTTCTGAAATAAAAAATCAAAAAATTTTGGGAAAATAAAATAAAATTTATTTTTAATTCCCATTTTTAACTAGTCTGGTATTCCCTTTTAATTTGTGCCTTGCTAAAAACAACCAAATTTTCTATTGGTGTACCGAAACTAAAAAGCAGCCCAGGCCCACTAAATAAAAAATTACTCAATTGAATAATGGACAAGGCTACGCCTGCTCAGAGTTCGTTTTTAGCTCTCGGTTAAGTTATCCATTCCAACTTGCGACACATAACAAATGCGTATTTAATGTGTCGAGAAGGGGGGGACGCCACTGGAACCCCCAGGGGGGATAATTGCAAAGGGGGCAGGGAGCGAAGGCCCCACTTCGATTTCCATTTAACGCGCCCCAAGTAATTCGCTTAGTTTATGGGTGGTCAGCGATCTCGTCGAGCGTTGAAAGCCCTCCGGGCTCCTTTGCTTGCATTTTTAATTCGTTTTTAATCAACGCTGCCGCCGCCGCAACGGCTCACATTGATATATGTAACCAGATTATAGAGCTGCGATGCTTTGGCACGGGTAATTTGGAATTCAACACTTCGGTCCAAAAGCGGGCCCAGAAAATGGCCAGTTGCAAAATGCTGGGTTGTCATTCGCCGGCAGTTTATCGCTGCCAGAGATGGTCACTGGAAAATTGCCAATGACAAATTCTGGCCGGCAGCTAAATTGTATCAGAAATAAATTGGGATTTTCCCAAGACCGAGCTTAGCTTATATCATGGTCCAACAGTGGTAAATTATGACTTTAAAGTCTTGGAAATTGTAATCTAATAAAACTTTTTTCATAATTTGAATATAATACTTTTTTATTCATTTATATAAAAGAATAAAGTTAACTTTACGCATCAGAAAAAAAATGTTTATGATATCTTGTAAAGTAAATTGACCATAAAATCAAAATAATTCACATGATAATTTTTCCATACTTAATTACTTTTAAATGCATTTTATGTTTTTCATTACCTTACAGTTATGGTTTGCCTCTGGCAATTTATGGCCCATTGCTTCTGACTTAATGAGGTGCACAGATAAAGAACAAATTCCCTATAAACGTGAAGCATTGGACGGAAACCATTATAATTTTAATTGAGTTAACAAGAAATTCTTAAGCAAAATAAATCGTGATAAACCGAAATCAGGGTCAAACATTTCTGGTACTCGGGATGGAATTGTAAATTGCAACTTAATGAGCAATTTTTGTGCAGGAAAATCAACTTCAATTATATAATTTAAGCGTGAATTAGCAGCGGCGGCGATAGAGCAATAGAGATCGGAGAATTGAACGAGCCAGCGCAGAAACAACAACAGGCAACTGGATTGTGTAAGAACAAGAAAACATGTTAAGTGCAGTCGCATTATGTTGCAAAATGTCACTTTTAATTGGGCAACCTTGAAACATCAATGTGAAAAACGAGCGAAAGAACAGCCAACAGCAATAGTAACAACACCAACAGCAACTACATTTTGCTGAAGGCCAAACACCACCGGGCCAACAACAATGACAAAACGCTTAGCGATTGGAGCGGGCATCAAAGGCCAGGCCACGAGTGCACGAAAGTCCCACAGACGGGGTCAAAAGAATAACAGTGTCACCATGGGATTTTTATCAATTTAGAAATTCCCAAAAACCAGTAACTACAATGAAAATCAACAAAGACATGGTATGGGTGCTACAAAAAACTTTAAAATATTCTACCCATTTAATATTTTTAAGTTTGTAAATTGTGCCCTCTAATTAGTAAATAAAAAAATGTTCGTTTTTCTTAACTGTCCATATTTTTTATTTAACATTAAAAATTCATTGAAACATACTATAATTTATACATTTTTTTATATTTGCAAAAGGTAGCAAATTTAAACTTAAACTTAAAAATAGTTATTTAAAAGTATATAAAAAATACTTTTAAAATAATTTTAACAAAAATAAAAGTATCGACCGATTATAAAATATTTCATAAAAATGAATTTTATTTACCTTATTTTATTTGCTGACATTCAAAAATCTAACATTTGAACTTGTACTATAGAAGGTAGAATCTTGATAACTCTCAAGATGGTTGAAAAGATATATTGTTAGGACATGAACTTGTACTAAGGAAAGTGGAATTTTTACTATGATATAAAGATGGATAGATAAATATAAAGATATATGTTTGGGTCATAAACATGTCGCATAAATAACCTTTTATTTGATATCTGCAAAACCAGGCTTGGCTTTTGTGTTGCAAGAGCTGTAAAAATATTATTTTGCCCGCCACTGTCGGCGGCTAAAGAAGTGGTAGGAAAGATACCGGGCGGGAGGCCGACCGTTATGTGTTACAATTAGCAAATTGCACATTTATGCTCACACATGTGACCAAACTCCCCGCCACAGCCACCACCCCATCCCGTGGATACATTCAGCTGACAATATAAATCAATCATTGGGCATTTGGCTCAGAGCCGGCGTTCTTATTGGAAAGGCAACCTTGAAAGCTGCCGCCAAGAGAGCTTTTCGACTGGCTAGAGATTGGCAAGAAATACAAATAAAAAATCGAAAATAATGAAAAGCTCAACGGCAAATTGCAAAATATCACTTGCAAACGGGCATTATATCTTAACAATAATATATGGCACATCATTTATAATTTCCGCTCAAAATCAACTTCAAGTCCGAATTCAAAATTCAATTATTGTGCATTTCCTGTTGCCGTCATCGCTGATCGCCAGTCTAACAGGAAATCCACGGCACTTGTTGGGCAATTTTCGATGCGTTTCGCTTCAGGCACCTCGCCACACATTTAGCACTATTTTTTATTTCAAACACCATAATTGCTGCTGCACCATCAACCCTGGGCAGCTTTGCCAATAATGGTTTTATTCAGAGTTTGTGCCACACTTAAATTAAAGTAATTCCATCTTTATGGGCCTCTAAAATGTTAATTTCTCATCTTACAGACCATCCAAGATAAAGCCAGCTTTTATGAGCTCGTGTAGTAAGTTTTTGATTTAACCAAGTTTTTCCGCTGATTAGGAACAGTGCTATAAAAAGCTGGCTTTCATGTTATGCTTCAAATCATTTATTTAATTGGCCATATACACTATATGTGTAATAATGATATTAATATGTAAAAATGATGTGGGTATTATAATGGGGATACTATTAAACTAATTGCTTCTATCATAAGAAGGCACATTCAACGAGAGTTCTAGAGTGTTTAGAAGAATTCAAAATAAAACATGTAAATTTCATATCCTGCTCGCTTAGGAAAACCTTATTATAATTTCCCTTGCCCTTGGCATATTTTCCATTTAATTTTTTCAAATCAACGACCCACTCTTTTGGAGCCTTTATTTATCACCAATTAATTCCAGAGGAACCCATTAAAATTCCTGCTGGTACACCTTCCAGTATCAGTATATTGAACCCCCCTTGAGTCCCCACAACAAACACTGCCGAAATACCTGAGCAACAGCAACTATTTAGTGTGATTTGCAATATGTATTTTAATTATGGGCCATATGTGTGCGGCAGAACGAACCAAAAGACAGCAGCTGGCGGTTGGATGGAGTGGAGTCACCTGGACGAGAGGCTGCGGTTGGTAATAGTGGTTTCACTGTGGCCTAGAGATACACAGAAAAAAGTATTGCTTGTTTTTTAAAGGTACAATAAAGGTTTTATATTCTATGGATGTAAACTATACGATTTCCTTAAAATTCATCTATCTATAAATAAGGATTAGGTATTTTAAATATTTTATATTAAAGATGTTAACATATCTTACAAAGCTAATATAATGTTTTAAAAAAAAGTAATTCTTAAGTAAGGATTATCTAACATTGCAAGTTCGAAAATTTGTATCATAACAGAAAATACAAAAATAAAATCTTTTTCCAAGTATCATATAGTTAAAAAATATAGAAAAATTGTTTTCGCTGTGATGGCCAACCGTCAGCATTAAAGTCTCGCTCTTGTCATAAAAAATGCGCGAAATGCAACAATTTAAAAATGCTAAATATGCGCGTATGTGCGGAATGATTACTGCCGGGGCTTGAGACTCTGAATCTGGTACTGGATCTGGGACTATGGCTCGGATCGGCACTCGGCAAAGGCTGCGGAACTTTGGGCTCCATGGGGGGATGGGGACGAAAAAGACGCAGTTACTCACCGACTGACTGCGTTCAGTAATTATGCGCGCAACACGTTCAAGGCGGCAGACCATTGCAACATGTTGCCATTGTTGCTGCCGCCGCAGTTGCAGTTACTGCTGCACCACTGCAGTTGCTGCTGCTGCTGCTGCTGCTGTTGCAAATGTGTTGCGTAAGCTCCTTTGGAAAATTGCATTAGAAAATCCACTTGGCGGCGGCGGCAACAATTAAAGCCGCAGCTCGCATGTTTCGCTCCAAGTCGCCTGGGAACCACAAAAGCCAAAAAGTCTCGCTACCAATTTGGCACCACCATAAAGGCACTTCAACGGTCTCTCCGACGTTCTAAAAGAGGTTTATGATTGGGCTTTGAACGGGGACCCAAAGTAAGCGCAATTCTGGGAAAACAGGGGGAGATTGTGAATAAATAATGCAATTTAACTAAATTTTATTTATTTTTAAATCAGAGATTTATTTTGGAATATAGGCAATATTTCGAGTACTCAAAAAAATAAAAATCTCTTTTAATTTAGTTTAAACAATTTTAATTTAGAAAAAATCAGCTATTAACGGTTTATAACATGAAATACCTATCTCAGAAAATATAAAAAACATCCTGGACAATAAATATATTTTTAAAAAATAAATTAGACTTTAAACTTTGAGATCTTCATTATATTAGTTAAGATTTTAAGCAGTAATCATGAGTCCTACGACAGCAGCCTTTCAAACAGTGCCTCGTAAAAGTACCCATCGCATGGCAGTGGTGGCCCTCTGATCCTTCAACTTGGGGGCAACCTCTTGGCCAACGGCTCACCCCGCCGTAATGTGCACAATTTATTGGCATTGCGAATCTTTGGGGCGATGTTAATCGCGCTCGAGTCGCTGGTAAGGAAAAAAACCTATAAGTCCGACTTAGCCATGGTCAAAAAGGCTGGCAAGGTGGCTACTTGGCAAACCCTTTGGGGCAAAAAAAAACGCGCCGACACCGAGAGCGTGGAAAATCTCAGCTATTTTTCACCAATTAAAAACGGATTCTGGGCAATTTTCCATGCCATATGCAACTCGTAGTTAAGTGAAAAATGCCAGGGAAAATATCTTTCGCGTAGGACTCTATTTATGTGGCGCAGAAGAAAACATAACCCAAAGTTTATTTATCACATTTAAAATGCAATAAAACAGCATTTCTGTGGGGCACGGCATAAATTACGTTTATGCATTTTAGTTATGCATTTGCGCAGGCCCTAAGTGTCAAAATAATTCATTATAATTGCCCACAGATCATTTTTGTCAACGATTTCTTGCTGTTTTGTTTGCAAGGCGCGTATTGCGTGCGCTTTCCTAGCGTTTCTTTTTTGTCTCTTACTTATTTTATTTTATTTTTCACTCGGCTTCCTTCGTTAAATTTATTTATTTTTTATTTTCCGGCATGTCGTCGCGTTTTGGGCCGAAAGAGCAACAAGCGAGCGAATGAGTGAGTGAATAATTGCAGGCATGCCATGTTGTTTATACTAAATTTAATTAATGATGACTTTTATTTATGAATGCGTGGCCGGGCGTCGGGCATACGGTCACATAAATCGGCGCTGGGCCACTCCCAGCAAGTGGCCATAAGGGGGCACATGGTGGAGGCACAACATATCTCTTTAAGTGCTGAAATCTTAGGTTAGCCAAGGGCTAGGACCAAATTAAATTGATTAGAGCGGTCCCCATCTTAATTGAGATCTCCACCTCATTTATCATAATTTCATAAGCAATAAATTCTAATTAGGCGTTGGAAGACTAATGGAGTTTATGCAGAGATGTGAAGATGGCTTTTAAACATATTTTAGGGGCCTTGTATTGATTTAGGCATTTTAATAAGTACTTTTCCAATTTCCAAAAATATTATTAATTACTTACTTATAGATTATTAAATTTTTCGTAGATTCTTGTATTTTGTTTTCTATTATACTCCCCTTTATCCACAACAAAAGTACTTCAAAATCTTGTAAAACATATTTTTTAAAGTCCTCCCCCCACACAATGTTTTACCTAATTTTCCAGTAATTTGGCCATAATTGTTTCCACGACGTTCAGCTATTTTAATTAGTTTTGTGCGGCCCGGCTAAAAAGTATCTGTATCTGCAGCCTGCCCTGGCCCCTGAAGCGTTCCACTTAGCCCCCAGATACGAGAAATACGAAAAAGCGGCGGCAATTGGCCGTGCCCCCATATATGGACGAGTGCGGGACCGCAAAATATTATTGCGTCGAACAAATTTTTAGTTTATTTTGTTGTGGGCCATAAAAATGTTAACATCATTATAAAACTTTAACACCTGCAACAGCTGGCCGAGCATTTTTCGCATCTCGCATTTATCGCTAATCGAATTGAGTTTGCTGCCACTGCGGCAGCGACAAAATGCATCGCTCCGTGTCTCTAGGATCTATAAAATGTTGTCGCTTCCAACTCGCTTTGCATTCGCGATCGGCGGCGCGTTTTCTCACGCTCCTTATTGGATTCGGAGCGCAGGGGGGCTCCTCCAGAGGTCGGTGGGTCGGGGGATCGGGGCACTGGGGATCGGAGACCACTGAGCAGTCCCATCCAGATGCCGGCTTTTTTGCGTGCTCGACCGCAGGGCGAATGTTTTGACTGTGCCACCGACGCGGCCTGCCGCCTTTGGACCGTCTCCTTGGATTAACCCATTAAAAGCCACTCCCTTATCGGTTCATAAAAGGCAGCAAACCTAAAAAGGTATTTTAGGTTTATTTTTAATTAGCTTTAAAAAACAATTATGGATAAATGTGACGGCTTCTTAAATTTCTGTGACTTATGAATAGTTCTTATTAAAGTAAACTACATACCTTTGGAATATAAGTCCTCAGGTTGATTTAATTTTATTTTCTCCCTTAACAATATTCCATTTAAAATATATTCTTGCATATGATATTCATTAAATTATACTCAGTAGAACTTCCATAGTTAAATCTAGAAAATATAGAGTCTCTAAAATGTTAACTAATTTTCATTGCATTATAAAAAAAAAATTGAGATGATAATTTATATAACCTCATAAATATTATAGTTAAAATGAAGATTATATAAAAAATGTAATAATTGTTACTTAAAAAAAATTATTGTTTTGGTTTCTGAGTGTAAAGAATAAACAGAACTTTTGCAGTGATGTTAAAGTACCTTTCAATATTTAGGGGCCGATTTTTGACAAGTGCTAATTAATGGGTTAACACCTTTTAGGCCAGTTGCAATCAATGCAAAGTGAGCGGCGGCCGTGCAACAATGTTGCCTGCTGCTGCCAACACAGCTGATGTCTGTTGCCCGATGGTCGATGCCGTAGCCGATCCCACTGACTATATGAATTATGTCCCGGCACTCAGTTGGCGCCGCTTCTCTACCTTCATCCGCCTGGCCAAAACCAAGGAAAATGTTTGTTTTCCCATCTCTTAGATAAATCACTTGCTTGTGATTAAAGGGTTTTAACTTTCACATTGCGGATTAATTTGTTCAAAGCGATTGCAGATCGAGTAAACACGAAAAACAATAAATTTGAAAAACAAAGTTAACAGTAAACTAATTCAGAGTACAAATTCATGTTTAAATTCATTTATTTTTGGTAACAAAGTCTGCAATTTATTGTTTGCATACAAAACATTCATCGTTCGCATTCCAAAGTCTATAACATGGTATCAACTATCTTGATATTGAGTATTCAAGAGAAAAAACGTTTTAACAGACTACGATATAAAGATGTAAAAAGAGAGAGACTGATTCAGCCTCTTGGAACTGCTCCGTTTCGTTTGTGGATAAAGTAATTTTTTATTGATACGGCCTGAGTTTCGACTAGTTTTGCTTCCCTAGCAATTTAGTTATAGTTTTGTAGGTGATTGGCCACATGGGATGCAATGAATTGATACTGCATGTTGAAGGTCTGCAGCCACATGGATTGGGCATCATTGGTGGCATTCTGCACAGGTATGACGTTGGTCACAGTCACGGAATCATCATCCGAATCAGCATGCGAAGACTCAACGGTGCTTTCTTCTCCCACAGATCCCTGAGTGCTTGATCCAGCCAAGCTAACGTTGCTTGGAGCTTCTTCATCCGTGGTTTCATCCTCTTCTTCGGTGGAATCCAAGCTATCATCTTCCTCACTGCCGGACTCATCATCGGTGAAAAAGGAGGTCGAAGCATTGCCTGATCTGCCTGTAGACTCAGTTTCGTAAACTGAGGTATCGATTCCGGAGGAAACACTCTCGTTGCTCTCCACAAAACCACTCGATGAATTGTGTTCGTCACTCACTGACTCCTCCTCGTCAACATAGACATCTTCACCCTCGTCATAATCCCCGTGGGACTCCGATTCGCTTTCGCTATTAATGCGGACATCATTGACGGCTTGTGGCACGGGTGGAATATTCATCTGATGGGTCACATGGACACTCAGCTTGTTCTGCTGCTCTGGCTTCTCCAAAATCAAAGACTCCTGGCTAGGACTATGACCAAGAGACACCAAGTCTTCCTTAAGGGACTCTGAGGCTTGCTTATTGCGCTCTTTGATGTTATCATTGTAAAGCTCCAGCATGGTGTCATAGAAATTATCCAGCAAATTGGCAACCTTTGCATTGTCCAAATTGTTTTTCTTGCTGTAGTCGTACAGCATTTGCAGGACCCTCTCACGATTTTTGACTTTCTTGAGCATGTGATTCAGATTCGTACCAGGCAAAAGTGATAATTTGTTGTGCTCAACAAGTTTCTGTAAAGGAAAATACACGTTTTAAGTAACTTATTACGCTCTTTTTTAGTCTCTATTATAAACTCACCTTTAGTTTATATTTACGTTTAACCTCGAGGTTTACATTTCTCTCAGGAAGTGGTTTTTTGTAGAGAAACAGACGACGCTTTCCCTTGCCTCTCTTTAGCAGGCGCTTCTTTTTGGTCTCCAATCTCTCCCAGATCAGTTCCTCATCACTGGTTGTATAGAAGGTATCGTAGGACTTATCACTGTGATAGCCACACCCCAAGCTAT
The DNA here is from genome assembly GCF_025231255.1 of Drosophila biarmipes. Classification (NCBI taxonomy): domain Eukaryota; kingdom Metazoa; phylum Arthropoda; class Insecta; order Diptera; family Drosophilidae; genus Drosophila; species Drosophila biarmipes. Next base: position 22,525,421 of record NC_066613.1, on the reverse strand, counting down.
CCGAACTGATGCTACTGGCATCGTCCACCGTGTTTGAGATCACCATGTTCTGTATGGTCATCGAACTGGTCTGTGTGGGGGCAGCCAGACAATAGGTCTTGTTATTAATTGAGTTGACTGGTGGTGCCGGCGGTGTCACTGTGGTTGGCGACGGTTCCTGGGTCAGGGTTGTTGGTGTCAATTCCGGTGAAATCATCTCCTCCGGATTCAAGTCGTTCTTTGTCTGCAGTTGCGAAACAGTTCCATTATAGGGTTGGTTCTCTTTGTCGTCTGTCGGTTTTATGTCTTCATCCATGTAGTTGTCAATGTAATATTCATTTACTGTTATCACTGGTGTTAACTGCGCATCTGTTGTTTGCTTCTCAATCTGTGTTAAGGCATCTGCAAATAATTTGGATGGACTAAGAGTTTTATTGGCTTTTTCCTGCTTCTTCAATGCAGTGCCTTTCAAGGGTTTTTCTTTAGCCGGGGAAATGTCATTAGCATGCGGTTTAATATCCTTATCGACCTGGTTAAGTTCTTTGATATTGGGTTTCTTACTATTCTGTGAAGTACTCGCTTCGTTTAATTCCAGGTTTTCCTTGTTAGATATGGTATTGGGCTTACTATATTCGTTATAATCTTTTACATTTGGTAAGGCCACTGGACTATTTTTGGCACCATCTGGAGTTGTCTTCGGATTCGTTTTAAACTCTTCCATTGTCTTCGTGGCCTCAACTTGCTTTCGACAATTTTCTAAAGTTTGTTTTTTGGAAGAAACATCAGGCTTGTCTTCATCTTTATCCAACTCCCCGTTGTTTGGATTATCTTTAACAGGTGGTATGCGCTTCACGGGCATTTCCTGAAGGGGAATGTCTTCCTTGATGAAATAAGGAAAATTGTACTTATCGAAATCCCAGAAATTGAAGTCCTTTGGCACTTGCTCTTTTGGATACTCCAGAACAGACCAAGCAGTGGCGTTCTTTCGGGACATTTCCTTGAATCTCTGGCTCTCTTTCGCGGAGGCAACAAACGTGATGGCTATGCCTTTTGATCCAAATCTACCGGCGCGACCAATGCGATGTAGATAGGTAACATGATTATCTGGAGGATCCAGATTTACAACCAGATTGGCATGAGCAGAGTCCACACCGCGTCCCATCAAGTCGGTGACCACCAAAGTGCGCATGGTAAAGTTTCTATAGCCCTCAAAGACATTTAAGCGCTCCGACTGTTTCAAGGCTCCCGTGATCAAATGGCACTCCACACCACTGGCTTCCAGGTAGTTCTTGTACGAATCTGCTCGCATTTGGGAGCTAGCAAAGAGGATGGCCTGTTCATAAGGCAACTGGTTAAAGATCTGGCCGAGAGCCTGCAATTTAGCTTTCATCTCCTCGGCACTGTTCTGTTGGTGTGGCAACTCGTAGACAAACTGACGGATGCCCAGAAGAACAGTGGCCCTTTCGGAATTCGATATAAGCATGGGTTGGTTCATGATCTTCGCCAGGCGCTCGTCCAGATCCTGATCGTAAGTGGCACTGCAGGCAATTATTTGCCGGTTCTTGGGCAGAACGTCTATGATTTGAGTGACGGTATCCTGGAGGCTCTTCGTCTGATACAACTGATCCGCCTCGTCGAGGACAAGAAGAGCGATTTTGGAGACATCCAGAACGCGATTTTGATAGAGATGCAACAGGCGTCCTGGGGTTCCAATGATGATGCGACTTTTCTTGATGCGCCTGCGATCGGTGCTCACATCGGTGCCGCCGATACAGGCGGCCGATTGAAAGTCCTGGAAGAACTCGCACAGGTAGAAGAAGGTATCCTGCACCTGGATGGCCAGCTCTCGAGTTGGAACCACGATCAAGGCATGAGGTCGTGTCATCCCACGACGATAGCCCTCCATGGCGGCAATAACGTAGATCAGCGTCTTGCCGGTTCCGCTTTTGGACTGTACCAGCAGATCTGCGGATGCATAACAACCATTAATGGTAAGCCCTCTGTAAGTGAAGTGTTTTGTGATATATTTACCCATATTAGTCAGGGCCATGGGTATGGCGGCCGCCTGAATCTTCGTTGGCGTCACAAAATTGTGGCGCTTCAGTCCCCTTAGCAGGGGTTGGGACAGGCGCAGTTCCCCGAAGGTTTTCACCTGTCCAGGCTCCACATCCTTGGTCCTCTGCTCCCCTCGGGTCAAGTTGTGCGCCATGTTGCGCTCCATCCTGGTTGATATTCCTATTTTTCCAGCAAATCAAAGGATTTCTTTCAGGCTCAAAAATGTTTCACTGCGAAGTGAGACCGCAGCGTTACCGGTCGAAAAATAAGGCGCGGGAATAGATATACCAAAAACATATACTTCAAACAGTAGAAAAAAATACCGAAATTATTCAGCGGAGCTTTTAGCCGAGATCACAACCGTGGCTGCTGTCACCACTACATTTTCAGCAGTGCATCACATAAAAGCATTTAGTTACACTACTTCACAAAATAATTGTTTGAAAATATGTGTTCAAAAATGAGTAGTTAAAAAGTGTTCAAAAGTTTTTGATTTTTTTTTTAATTATTTACTATTATAATTCAATAAGAGATATCATTAGGATATATTTATCCTAAGTATAAAGATATCACTAATCTGAAGTTACAAATATTGTTGATTATGTAACAGAGCTATGCCAATAAAGGTCAAAGAAAATTATTGGTTTTTGTATTAAAAACAAAAGTCTACATTTCACAAAAAAAAATCAGTATTTAGGCTAAACAACGAAAGTAAATTTCCAACAAATTGGCATTTACACCTAAAAAAATTAATTTTTGACCCATTTTCGTAAAAAAAGACAATGCTACCCCTTGCAAAAAAAAATGAAAAATTTCGATTTTTTTTTAGTTTTTAGAATCCGCCAGAAAATGACTTATATCAATTAACCATCTAGATAGCTGTCAAAAACAGTGCATCTTTTAGGTTTCTGACTATTTTTGACCAAGTTACAGCAAAATAGATCACAGAGGAATATTGGTTTTTGGGCAAAACAAGAATTCTTAACTTTCCACACAAATAAAATCAGTTTATTGGGCGAAACAATAAAAATATTGGCTCAAATATGGATTGTCATACCTTGTTGAACTCGTCCAATAAACTGGTATTCACACCTAAAAAATTTAATTTTTGACCCATTTTCGTAAAAAAAAACGATGCTACATCGTAATCAAAAATTGAGATTTTTTTAAAATGTTTGAGTCTGCCAGAAAATTAATGATATCAATTATCCACCTTGTTAACTGTTCAAAACAGTGAAAAATTAGGGAAAAATATTATAAAAGCTAATACAATTTTGGGATAGCCTTTTCATAGCAATCATTTTCCGAACCTACAATGTCAGATAACCTCTTCCCTATTGAATAACAGATAAAAAATTTATTTTCGCCTAAAAAATCTAAATTCTAAAACCATGTTCAAGGCCAAGATGCGTGACGTTGGATATTTTGTGCTGCTGACAACACTCCACTTATGCTCAGATCTCCAGCCCGTGGTCGAGGCCCATGCCAATATCAAAACAGTGTATCCCTCAGTGGATCGTAATCTAACGCTCCAACTGGGCTATAATTACAATCACTGGATGTTTGTCAATGCGATGATGTATTCCCTGCTGGTTATGCTAGGACTTTGGTACACTCGACACTTGCAAAGTACAGAGCGACAGGAAACGGAGGAGAGGAAGGGCATCCTAAAGGAACCCAAAACTGCAGCCGAGGTCAAAAATAATTGGCTCAACAGAAATAAAAGCGGTTCCCCAACGGAATTGGGACCTTTTTCTTGGAATAAATTCATTCTTTTTGCTCTACCCTGGATCTTGACTTTTGTGGCCGGCGGATTTATCAACTATATGCGATTATATAAGATTACTCAGCACTTCTGCATTTCCAACTGGAGGGCTATACAGCTTTATGGAGAGCTAAGACTGCTCTTTTTGCACCGTCTTTTGGCAGTGGCTCTGATTCCCCATTGGTCGCAGATAGTTGGTGGAGGAGTATCCTTGGAGGAGGCTTCACAGCTGCCCGGAAATTACATCAACATTGAAACACATCTGCTGGACTGAGCATGAAACTTTCGATTTAACTTTAATTTGTTGGAAGATTAAATTATGGGAATAAGACATTATTTTTGTAAATATCAATTTTGTTTTTATAATAATAATACAAATAATGTAACGTTTATTAAAGCTTGGTGAAAGCGGTAACTCTATAAACTAACTAAAGTGATGGCTTGCTTTAATTTGTCAACATTATTTTTATTGTTCATACTTCTGTAGTTCCGCCTGCGACAATAAACGCCATTTTCTATCAACAGAAGAGTAAACTTTCCATGAAGTTTTCTGCACCGCTTTGAACTTTATTGTTGGGAAAAACTTTTCCACCGTGTGGAGAATAAGCGACAATCATTTTTTCTTGCGCAGTTTTATTCAGTGCGAATAAAAGTGAAAAGAGTGGGTAAATTTGCATGTGCAAAACAGTTCAAATGAAAACGAAACATTTTGAGATCTTAATAGGACAACACTTAACCATTCTGATTTCTTTAATCCTTTTATGGTTAAATAAATGGTAAGATAAATTTATTACAATTTTTAATTTGAAGGACATTGCTGATTTTGGACCACTAAATAATTAATAACTTATTACAGAAATCCCGACATCACCGACATGACAGTCACCCGATCCAAGTTCACTTTAAAACGAGATTTCCCCGAGAGTATTTCAAAATTATACCCGAATAAACATTTTGTGTAAATTGTCTTTGTGCCGAACGTTATACGCGTTTTGGACTCTCAAAATATCGAGCTGTGCAATCGGCAGGATCAGCAGGAGCTGTGCCGGTCAGCGGACAGGGATACACGTCACTTCCAAGGATCACAACTTGAGTTCTCCATTGGCAGCGCACACGATTCGGAACGGTTTTCGATTCCCCTTTCGGTCCACAGTTTTGACTTGCCGGTAAGTAATAGCTCCGTAGATCTAGGCTGAGGTTTAGTATCTTAACCTCATATGTATATGAGATATTTTACCCTAAGAACTGTTAGAAGTATTATTAAAAGTTATACCTTTGCAGAGGTTTTTTATGATCTTTAGTTAAAGTTTGTAATGCGAAATATTAGACAGGTTTAAATAATTTTGTTGGGCTTAATTCTAAAATACATTTGAAATTTGTTTGGTCATATATATTTTTTAGTTCCCAATAACATACTATATAAGAACCGATTTCTTGTATTTTTATAAATGTACCAGTTTTTTAGTAAATGAGTTTTGATACACTTGCATGTGCATAGTATTAATTGGTAGTGAAAAATATTTGCCAAAACTTTAAACCATCGATAGTACTTTAAAAAAGCAAATAAGTTAATATATTTTCTAAAAAAGTAGAACGCTTCTACCTTAAAATAGATAATAATTTGAAAAATAATGGAAATAAAATATACCAGCTTCTAGTATTTTTCCTTGAGTGCTCCAAATGTTTTACCAAGTGGAATCCCTGACACTTCCCTGCCTGAAACTCCATTTTCTAACCGATCTAGTAATCCATTTCTTTGCAGTTAATAACAAATTGTTCGGGTTGGTTTAGTCTTTCGGTTTTAAACAAGGAAAGCAGACTCCGCATTTCTTTTGATTTATTTTTTACTACACATTTTGAGTTATCAAATGAAATATTTTTGAACATATTTTTTGGACACTTGACAAAACTTCTTAACGGTGGAGACTCAAAATTGTTCGATCAAGTTTTAAAGACCAACATACCGAACCATCACACAACAGACCAACGAGCAGTTGTCAAAATTGTGCGGAAAACATATAGCATATAGATCGTATACACACAGTAGAAGATATAATACTAGATCGTGTTAGACAATATGCGCGGACAACTGTTGCTGAAGGGACCGGCATTGGCCAAGAGTCTGAGCCGAGTTCGCGTGAGTGTGGTGCCCACCTGTCAGATCGGATCGGTTCGCCACGTGACCGCCGGCTGTGGTGCGGGCGATGCCGTGAAGGGCGGCAAGGGAATCGTTTTGGGTCTCTACGAGAAGGAGTCGGGCAAGGGACCTCGACTCACACCCGCCGGCGAGAAGTTCGACGATCGTGTCCAGGGCAAGCTCTCCGAACTGGTCTGCGAGACGAAGTTGACCGGACGTCTGGGTCGCGGCAAGGTCTTCAACAATGTGGACAACGACTTCCGTTCGATCTGCGTGGTCGGTGTGGGCCTCGAGGGCATAGCCTTCAACGAGCTGGAAATGCTGGACGAGGGCATGGAGAATGTGCGCATAGCCGCCGGCATCGGAGCCCGATCCCTGCAGAGTATTGGCTGCTCGGAGGTGCATGTGGACAACATGGACTATGCCGAACAGGCGGCCGAGGGCGCCGCCCTGGCCATTTGGCGGTACGAGGAGAATCTGGCCAAGAAGTATCGCAGCACTATACCGAAACTGGAGCTGCACGGTTCACCCGACGTGGAGTCCTGGACGAGGGGTCTCTTCAAGGCGGAGGCCCAGAATCTGGCCAGGAGACTCTGCGATGCCCCCGCCAATTGTATGACGCCCACCATTGTGGCCCAGGCTGCCGTCGATGCCCTGTGCCCCTGCGGCATCACCGTGGAGGTTCGAACCATGGAGTGGATTGAACAGCAGCATCTGAACTCCTTCCTCATGATTGCCAAGGGCAGCTGCGAGCCACCCGTACTCCTGGAGGTCGCCTATTGCGGCACTGCCCCCGAGGACAAGCCCATACTGCTGGTGGGCCAGGGCATAACCTTCAATTCCGGTGGAATCAACCTGCGTCCGTGCAAGGGAATGGACGAGTTCCGGGGCGATCTCACCGGTGCCGCCTCCATTTTGGCCGCCATGCGAGCCGCTGCCGCCCTGTCCCTGCCCATCAATATTACGGCCGTGATACCACTCTGCGAAAACCTGCCCTCGGGCATGTCCTGCAAGCCGGGCGATGTGGTCACCCTGCTGAATTCCAAGTCCCTGGCCGTGCGAAACATCAGCCGAACGGGCGTGGTGGTCATCTCGGATCCCATGCTCTATGGTCAGATTACGTACAAGCCGCGGCTCGTGGTGGATGTGGGCTCCATGTGCAAGGGCGTCAAGAAGGCGGTGGGCGGCGGCGCCACTGGCATCTGGTCGAACTCGCATTACATCTGGAAGCAGTTCCAGAGGGCTGGTTCCCTGACCGGCGATCGCCTGTGGCGATTCCCCCTGTGGCGCTACTACAAGGATCGTGTGGCGGAGCACCTGAGCTTCGATCTCCTCAACGACGGTGAGGGCTATGCTTCATCCTGTCTGGCAGCCGCTGTCCTCCACGAACTTGTGCCCTGCAGCGACTGGGCCCATCTGGACACCTATGGCACTGGACTGCTGAGCACCTACGGCCTGATACCCTATCTCACGGCTGGCAGGATGACGGGCAGGCCGACAAGGACACTGGTGCAGTTCCTCTACCAAATCGCCTGTCCCGAACAGCCCAAATAGGCTATGTTCGATCTTTCAACGAGTCCCATGATGACTACGGTTACGTTTTGGTTGGTTCTTTGGCAGGCGACTCTCGAGACCCCGGGTATTGGATGTTTGGCTTCAAGTGTATATATATGAGATATGAGATGGTGATGACCCATCGTTTTTAGCTGTTGACCGACGTCCCAGGACTAGGGACCAGAACACGTTCAATGTTTGTATTTAATGTTCATGACTCGGCCGCATCCCGGGGCTGAGTTGGCTGGCAAAGAGTGTCTCGAGTCCAAAAATATCCAAATTGACACAGATAAATCATTGTATCACTCACTTCCTAACCATTTCGGCTGTCAACCAGATGTAATAAATTGTAGGGTCCTTGAAGAAATCAATGTGGTTTTATAATTTCTTGGGAATTGTTAGGAAAATTAAACCGAAATGCGTGGCATCCCTTAAATTAAGATATTTTTATGTATTCAAGAACATTTAAGGTCTTTGAAAACGACTTCAATATTTCTATTGGCTCTTTAAAAGCCCAGTCGATTGCTTTAAGCCTGCTTTCCAGGCGAACTATTACCCACAGCCTGTACCAATTTTATGCGTTTCTGGCTGGAAAATATACCCACTAAAATGCAGTCCAAGGTCCTTGGTCCTCGGTGCTCAAACTGGCCAACGTCAGAGTCAGACAAACACAAAGAGCTGCCGAATGCCACCCACTCTGCAAACTAATTCGACTTTTGGCATATCAATGAGGCGACCAAATTGAAGGATGAGAATCCTCGGGAAGTCTCGAGAGCTGGAGTGACAGGATATCCCCAAGTTTATGGCAAAGTTTTCAGCACGTTATTGATGTCCGGCTCAGCTCGGCTAAATTTCAAACTTTGCCGGCGCACAAGACGTGCCATTTTGGCCCGGCTTCTTCCATTGCAATCTATTTGTCGACTAATTCAATCGAGCGATGTAAAAACGGTTTGGATTAATACTCGACAAAGGAGAAAGGGCGAAGGACCACGCGAAAAACTAGACTCACATGCATTTTAAAACAATTTTTCAGAGAGTTGCCTGCGATTGACACCGCATCATTCATCATTAACCGCGCAGTTTCAATTGGGGTTTCGATTTCGATTTTTTTGGTCGATGAAGTGCTAATTGAGTTGGTGGCTTAATAAGTGTGAGAGTGTGCAGGGCAGCTAATCTGTCAATGTCAATATTATAGCCCCATGTTTGGCTTTAAAAATATTTTGCACACATTTTTCACGGACCAGCGGAAATTTGTGGACCTGCACTGAAAAAACCTATATTTAGATTAAATGTATATTTAAAAAAATTAAAATAGTTGTTTTTAAAATATTTAATAATCTAACTCATAATAAGTCAAGTTTTATAAGTAGTTTGTGGAACAGTGAGTGGTTTCACGCTCTCTGGCCAAAATCAGCGCTTTGAATAATTATTTCAGGAGCTTCTTGTACGGCAGTGTAGCTCATTCCCCGCCCTGTCAACTTTGGTAATGATAAAGTGTTTCATTATGAGCCTGGCAACCCTCTTGTATGGAAATCGTGCAAAACTGCTGACAGCAAAGTGCCCCCAAAAAGGGGGGCAGCCAAAAATGAGGCAAAGTCGGTGGCGGGGCCGACAACCTGTTCTGTGTGAGAGGTGTAAAAACTTTTATGGCTTAATTTTGTACTGCTCTCCCTCTTTTTTTTGGCAGTGTTGTCAGCAAGTTGGTAGCCTGCCAAGTAAGCTTCCGCTTTTCCCGGCTTGAAACTATTAAAGTGTCACGTTAAAAATAGTTGCCGCACATTCGGTGGGATTAATTTTGGGGGCTGAGGTAATTAAAGGAGAAGGACAGCTTGTCACTTTAATATGATCTGTTGACAGGTTCTCAGAATTGTAAACTTGCGTGTTAAGCTTATGTCTTTTTAGAACTTTGAAAACATGCAGGATAAGTATGAACCTATTAGGTACTTTATTGTGAATGATTTCTTTAATTATAATAAAAGCATATAACATATAAGGAGGATATCTCTTACTTATTTTAATTTTTTTACTTTAAATAATTATTTAATTATAAATAGTTGGTTAATCCATCAAAAAAATGTTGCGTTGATTTAAAATAGTTGCTGAACTTCCGGCTGAACGATTTGCAACCTCGGATAATTAAAAGCAAAGGTCAGAGCGTCGGTCAGTTGACCTTTGGCCGCCATTTGGATGTCACGGCGATATAATCCACCTCTGTCCATCTCTTAGCCATCTTAATTCCCCCCGTCCGTCTCTGTGCATTGTTATTTATGACAGCCATTGGCAGGAAACGGATATGCGTGCTCGGACGTCAGCGTGTCACAGTCAGCCGAGGATGTCCAAGTGGCCCGAATGCATTGGCATGCAATGCCATTTGGCTGGACGAGTTGGCCGGCAGACAAATCGTTTCGACCATGTCTGCAGACCAGTAGCCATCCAACTGCCAGGCCAACCCATCGAACCACCCACATTTTGATGGATGCAGCTGGTGCGTTGTGATAGGTGACTGTCGGAAAGGTCAGCTGACGAGCTGCGATGCTGTCGATAAGGTTCCAAGGCTGAAGGCCATGAAAGAGGAGAACACAATGCCATACATGTGCTTCGTAGATGGAAAGTCAAATAGTTTTATTTGAGTAGGCCTTTAAAAATAAATGGTGGCACCTTGTGAGCCTTTGTTTGCAAATTAAACTGTTGTGAAGTGTATAAAGTGCTTTATTTTCTAAGTAAATGAAATTTTAACGTGTAACAGTTACTGCTAGATCAAAGGAAAAGCACATGAAAAATATCCATGTGACATGAGACAGCAACTAAGAGAGAAGGCTGAAAAAAGAGAATACCTTTTACAATTATTTATTTTTATTTACACCCATTTAAAATTTAGTTTTATCATGTTTCTAGGCAGGTTCTTGGGGTTTTTTATTTTTGATACGAGCGTTTAAAAGCGTTAATATTAAATTCCTTAAAAGATTCCGATAGCAAAGTCACCTTCTACCAATTTTATATGTTTATATACCTAATTTAAATTTTTTCTACATTTTTATTCACTAAAATCCCTAAGAAACATTTCGGTTGCAACTTAAAACCAGCTAAAAACTCCCCAAAATTGTTTTTGGCTAAGGTAAAGAGCAATTTTGTGGCTGGGTCTCTGACACAGTGAGTGCCAAAAATACACAGCCATAACAAGTCCATTTAAGGGGCATATTAGGCACACCGGTTGTGCAACGTGTTTTGTGTGGTTGCTCCTCTGGTTGTTTGCCCTGCGATGCTGCACTATGCGTAATGCCCATAAATGTTGTGGTCAGTGTAACTCGCCCCCAATTTCGACATGCCCTTCGCCCACAAAACCTCAGAATTGCCGAGCGATGGAATGAAGTCGCTTTTAATTAATGCCACAGCATAATTTTGTGTTGGCCTCCGTCCGAAAAAGGGGAGCCAAACATACGCTTTTGAAGGGCGTTGCTAAATTAAAATTTTCCCTCACTTTCCATTCAATTTGTGGATGCCGTTTTAGCTGCTATTCATTAGACCTTGAAAACTTTTTTTAGTAACTACAAATTTGCAGCAAGGGCTGTTTTAATTTAACTGCTCTTGATCCAGTTGTTTGTATTTAATTACTTCCATTCAAAAATGCGTGTAAACATTTAGCAGGCAATTTAATTAAAATAATTTCGGTAATGAGGTAAGTATTTTGGAAGGGAAAGTATTTTTAACAGGTTGGGTGTAAAGGGTAAAGCATATTTTATTTACAACACATGCTATTTTTATTTAAAGCGCAATAAAAATATTTTTACACTTTTAGATACATTTGAGAAGGGATGTATATTATACTGTCAATCTGAAGAACATTCGCATTTCAGCGATGTCTATAACTCCGCCAAAAAATGCTTAGCTGTCAGTGAAAATCCACTTAAAATGACTGTCAAAGTGTCACCTGTGCGAGCCTAGCGGCTAAAAAGACGTAACCAGAGATCCGTGAAAACGAAGCAACAATCGTGAAAATTGCTGAGATAGAACACTATTGTCACTTCTTTTTTCTTGACTATTTGTACATTTTTTTCGCGCCACTCCTTGATTTTTTTGGGTTTCCACTGCCTTTGTGCCGAATTTTCGCGCACAATTGAGAATTTATAAAAAGCGGATGTTGTGTTTTCCGGCGGAAAAAACTTGGCTGCATCCATGGCAAGGAAAGTTTTCAAAAAAAGAAATGGAAAAAAATGATTCGCGTTCACCGGAAACGAGGCAAACTTGATTCAATTCACAGACGTAAATGAAAAAACAGAATGACGGCGACGGTGGCCAAAAGTCAAGGCAACAACACTGGAGCCTTGGTAATCAAAGCGCAATGAAAAGCCGGCTCAAATGCATTTGGGCCAAGGGTAAAAGGAGCCGAGGGGGAATGAAAATGGGCATACAAAAACAGGCAAGAAAAACGCTTGAATTTGTTTATTTTCCCATTGTTCAAGTGGCAAAGAATTTAAGAACTTAAGCTAATTTTAAATTGTGTGCACATACTTTTAAACTAAATAAAAATAAAAAATATTGATAATGAGTTTTCGTTATGTTTTATATATATTTCAAGTAGTAATATCCGTCTTTACCAACTCGATTTGCATATCCATCTATTTTGTGAAATATTAACGATTAAACCCATAGCAATGCAAAATATTTACTGCTTCATTGAAATATGCTGCCGCAATTTATAGGTTTTTCATTTAATAGAAAAAAGGGTTCAAATTGCACGCATAAATATTGCCACAATTTCCCGCCAACTTACAACACATCATCTCCCTATCGGAAACGTATGAAAACCTAGCTTTTGGTTTGCTGAAATTAAATTTTCAATTATGCGCAATGGATTATGTAAGTCTGTGCCAAACACTGATTGCGTTTAATATTGTGTTTTAATGGTGTGCAGCCATTTTCATTTTATTTTCTATTTTTTTTTTATTTATTTGACATAGGACCCGCAAAATCCCATTTGTTTTCATGGACTGTACGCCAGTTTTTGTGTCCGGCTCATTTGGAAAATACGTTGCTTTATTATTATTTTTCTTTTTTGCATTGATATTTTGACACAGCGAATGGGGAGAATGCGGAAATTTGTCAGCCTCTGACATAATTGGATTTGATAAAGCTTATAATGAGCCCCATTGCAGCAGTGCCATTTCCTCGATAAATAAACAAAAATAAATGCTCACGCTTGAAAATGTTTTTGGGTGTAACAAGCAACACAAGGCTTAACACGTTGATAAGCCGGTTTCTTATCCGCCGGAAAACCCAAATCAAAAGCACCGACAACTTGATCCCATTTACCCAAGAAAAATATCCCCAAAAAAGGAAAAGAGGAGGAAAAGCAAAAATAAAAAAGAGCGAACCCAAGCGCGCACATGGGCTATCAAAATATCCTTTGCTCAAAGTCCTTGGCAATCCAATTGAATTATGTTGCCAAGCATTGTGAGCCGGTCCGAAGGCTGTCAGCCAATTGAGCCAGGTGAGAGCCAGGTTTTTTCTTTTTCCTTGCTAACATAATTTCTGCCTAACTTTATCGTTAAATATTCTATATTTGCCTGCCTGAACTTTATCAATAAATCAGTTTAATTAGGCGGTGCCATAGAGTTTCGACTTAATGAATTTCCGATCGAAAATTACCATTTCAATGCGGAGCCATCATTTCAAATCCAACTTTTCTTACCTTTTTGCTCTCCCAACGATTTTACTCTTTCGGCAAACTGTTATACGAACTGAACACATTTGGGCCACTATAGCCAGCCTCCTTTCTCGATGTTACTTGCGTAAAATTTTATGGCCATTTTTGGGCTTTTACCGACCTGCCAAGTGACTTGCCAAAAAAATATTTTTGTTTTTATTTTATGTTCCTGAGCAAAGGAATGCCAAAGGAAAATTAAAATTGATTTTACACGGTTGAATGGGCAGAAGGTTGGGCCGTGTTTGACTTTAAGGGTTATTTGGTAAAGCAGTCAAGCTCTTAATCATTTAAAAAAAAACTTAAACAAAAAAAATCTTTTTATTCATCATATCAAAACCTTTTCAATAAATGTTCAATAAGTGTTGCTAAGTGTTATTAAGCTTATTTAAGTGTTGCAAAGGTCTTCAAAATCACAATTGTCCGTATCTCCAAACGCAAAGCAAACTTAATCAATAAAGATTATTTTTATTCATCTAACTAAAACCTTTTTCGATAAAGGAATGATTTTTTAAGTGTTGCTAAGGGTTATTAAGCTTATTTAAGTGTTGCAAAGGTCTTCAAAATCACAATTGTCCCTATCTCCAAAGGCATTGCAGTTATTTGGTGCAGCTTAAAGTTTCTATTGTGAAGCCAAAACATTTACGCATTATCTGTGCAAATAAACAGTAATCATTGGAGAGTTTTGCCACCCAACTTTTCTTTTGCATAAGTTTCGGCAAATGCTGGCCATCAACTTTAAGACAGACAAAAGTCCCGCAAGATAAGCCAAAAATCTGCAGTGCATACATTTGCCAAAAATAACCCAAAAATAAAAATAGAAAAGAATGCTGGAATAATAAAGGAAGAATGAAAGGAAACTTTGGCAGAGACACTCGCTCACACACGGAGTCATGGAACAGAAATTTCTATTTAATAACGCCAAAAGAGAAATTACACTGCAGCATTTCGGTGTCGAGAAGGCGGCGAGTGTGTGAGTGTGTGTATCTGTGTCCGCCTTCCTCCTTTCTCCCGGAGTGACTGGGTGTGTGCGTGTGTGAGTGGCGTGGAGTTTCTGTGGGCATTGTATCACGACTGCATTAATTTATGTACGAAATGGCATGGCTATGGCATTACACTGCGATGCACAGCACGTACCGAATAAAACGATCTCTACGGAGCTGAATCTGCGGCCAAAAGTCGGACGGGCAGAAGGCTCAGACGAGCACACTGCAAGATGCAAAACCAGTGGGAACCGGAAACGGAAGTTACGAACGGGGCAAGAACAATGTGGCTTATGAAGGGACACTTAAAAAAATTACTTACAATGCTTTCAACATATTTTTTGTATCTATGAATATTTTTTTTCAAGAAGGTTTGAACTTGAAATATATAATTCTATTACTTAATTCTATTAATTAAGTTTTTAATTCAAATTTAACGTTTAGATAGTCAATAAAATACTTTTAAATTATTTAAGATGCTTCAAAGTGTTGCAATTTTTTAAAAGTATTTTTTTTTAACTTCCTAAACCTAAAAAAATTTTTTGATGATTTGTTAATGATTGACATAAATCCTTCTCTCAGTGTTTCAATGTGCAGCATTTGTGGCAAATGCTGATTGCAGGCTCATTATCTCGGTATCCAGTGACACGTAACCCCAGGAGTGGTATCTGTATCTGCATCTTAGTTTTTGATGGCGAAGCTCGAAATGAAATTTCGCCGGCTTAAAGCTGGGGCAAAGCATTTGGCCTAACGTATGCAAACTTTTTGGGCATCCCAGTTGAGCTAATGTGGGTTAAAGTGTCCTGCTGGTGTCCTAAACAAACGTCCAAAGCACCGCCAGTCAAACAATGGGAAAAAGGAAGGACCAAGTTCTCATTGTTTGCTTGTTGCTTATTTCCTTTTATTTCCTGTTTTCACTTCGCGTTTCCAACTGGGTAATTTACATCTAAATGGAATAATGGGCGTTGGAGCGCTTGCTCTTTAAACACACATGACTGTCGGTTTTTTTGGGGCTCTGGGGTGATAGTTGGCTGAGGATGGTTCTTCTAGTGTTAAGCCTCCTTTTAGCCATCATGGTCCACATTCAACCGAAAGCCAAAGGGTTAAAGGAAACATTTTTGCGAAAAAGTAGCGAATATTTTAGAATCTTTGATATAAAGCGGATTAAAAGTGCAAAAAGGGATAAACTAAAAGCTTTAAAATAGGGGAGTGTAAAGGATTGCTTTTGATTAAAGAAATAATTCTTTAAAAGAAATAATAAATATATTTTCATTATTCAACAATATTAATAGTAATTTGCAAATGTGGAACATATTTTTCTATTTATTTCAATAATAATTCCATTAATAATGCTATTTTCTGTAGGAAACATAAGCCTCTTAAAGTAATTCCTCAATATTCCTCGCTATTTCATTAGTTTCCAAACATTTCTAAATCCCTTAAACAGATTTTCCCCTTCCCGTCTACAAATTTATGAGCAGGTGTTATGGCCCCGCATTATTATTAATTATTTGGGACAAAGGACAAAGGAACCCGAGGCGGACATAATTCGCAGGGTCATGCCCTCCCACGAATCGGATGATGACTGTGCCTGACATTTCCCAGTGTCAAATGCAAATGGAATTTGCATTTGAATGGCTTCACTCACCTCAGTGCCAAGTTATGCAACTCAATTTGAATGTTGCACGTCGAGTGGCGGCTCGTCCTTGGCCAAAACGGGTGAGGATGCGATGTGGGCGAAACTCTGTAGCATAAGCCACATTCCAGATTATGGGTTAACTGTTTATAATGCACTGGCACCGAGAGAGTCTATGCTTATAACGTGTGCAAAAAGTGGGCGAAATGCATAATTGAAAAATTAAATATGCTAATGGAAAACGCATTTTGTTTACTCGTACTGCAACTCTCTCTGTTGATAGAGCATAATCGAAATTCGGAATGCAGTTGAATTCATAAATGATTTGTCATAAACTATTGTCAAATTAAAAACAATGGCTAAATGGAATTTTATCTCAGAGAAAACTTTATTTTTCGCCCGCACAAAGAGACATACAGATTGTGGCTATCTTTGCCCGGCAGTTTATTGTCCCCATAATTTAAAGCGATTTAATCCGCCTGCCTGGGCTGTCTCGCTCACAATGGAAACCAATTAAGTACTGTCACATCATTTTAATGAAATTAAAATAAAATCAGTGCGAATAAATAGGCCCATGATGGATGCCTGGAAACCGCAGGCTTTGCTTTGTCTCAAGGCTGAAAAATGTGCTACCGACGGTTTTAAAATTCAGGCCGTGTCCGCCGGCGTCTGACAGAACCACTCAACCACACCCCCGCCCCACAAAGGGAGCCCAAAACCACCCACTCACCCACTGACTGACTGACTACATGAACAAGGTGCTGCCTGTTTGCTTGCGGCTTCAACTGCTGCATGAATCCTTAAGTGACTATGAACCAAAAAAAAAAGCGAAAAAATGGGAAAAATAAAATGAACAACAAGATAAAACGGGTAACAGAAACGGATGCCCGGGCAAAAGTAGACAAAACGCTTAGTCTACTCAATCCTGTGGAAAATTCAAGGGATGGGGGACGCGTAACGCCCATTTCTTGTTTGCTTTTCCCACTGTGTGAAGGTCGTGGTGACGTCGAGCTGGAAAAGGAACTGGCAACTAAGTGTTGAGCATAATAATGCGAATGGCAAATGGAAAACTGACGCACCAACAGACGGGGTTAAATAAATATTTAAAAATATATTTCACACCAATATTTTACTTGGAATAAATTTATATTTTATAAACAAAAATGTTTTTTTAATTGATAAACAATTTTGTTAACCATTTTTTAATAAACTACTTCACAATTTAAGTGAATATCATTTTACGTAACTGTACTTGTCTGCATACTATAAAAGTGTGACCATTGTTCACAAAACCCGTATTTTTTTTAAAATGAACTATTTAAACACCACTTTACAACACTACTTACTTTACCTTTACTGTTGTCAAGAAAGCACACATATGAACGCCCGCTGTGATTCTGTTTATCCTCGTCCGACTTTTACTTTTTGCCAGCCGTCTGTTTGTTTTAAATAAATTATGCCTTACTACGGGCTTTATTTAACTTCATCATGTTAACGAGTCGGCTTACTCAGAGAACTACTCTTCTTTGTGTCACACACATCCTGATGGCATATTCAAATGCGTTAACCGAAATGCAAATTCGTTTCCTGTACTGGGTCCCCAGGCAATTAGTCGGCCACTTTGGTGCAATTGACTAAAGTACAAGCGACTCGATTTAATTTTTGCCAGCTTGATATTCTCTCGGCCACAGGAAGTCGATGCCATTGTCGTTGGGTTTTTGTGGCCCGATGGTTGTCTGCATGGCAGTCAAGTGAATTAGCATAAATTATTAGCCTTGCCGCTGGGGAATGGGCCACGCTTTGGTCTGCTTAAATGTTCTGCCTAAATGCAAATTTAATACTTCTTCCAAAGTCCATTTACTATTTATACTAAAGTCGATTTAAGTCAATCAATAGGGTTTTGATAAATGTAATTGACTAATCAGCTTCGATTCGTTTACAAATGATAAGTTTAAATGTTATTTTAAGTTTACAAACAACGAACAAATTTTTTTGGGATTATTAATCGTGAATATTAAGTAATTAATTTTATTATTTGCAATATGGGTAACATGTTTTTATTAATTTTAAAATAAAGCTGTGCAAAAAGAGCTGTGTTGGATTTCTCCAAACAAATGGGTTTTATATTGTTGGGATCGTAAAAGTTTCATTGTCTTAAGCTTATGGCTTAAGCTTAACGATTATCATTGATCTGTGCTAATTTCCCGGCAATAATCACAGCAATTAATTTAACGACTGTCTTTGCAGGATCTCAACAAAACGAGTGAGCTTGAAATTTTTATTACCTCGTTTCCTACCCCAAAGCCCAACCCATAACGAAGCCATAAAATAGGGCGCAGCACCCCTCTTTATAAGCATAAATCAAATTCTATATGAGCATAAACTACAGGCGGTAGAGGGAAGTCAGCCATCTGCAAAGCTGCTATTAAATATTACGCATACGCAGTGTTAACACTTTATAAACGCATTAGCGACCGCCCGACATCTTGAAAAGGGGCAAATATTGTACATTTTAGTCTGTCTCTGGGCTCCCATATTAAAATACAATTTTCAACGACAGAAAATTGGAAACAAGAATGGGGAAAAGGGAAAAAATTAATTCAGGCTGGCAAAATATTTATGAGCCTTTCCTACTTGGACCAGGACTTCCCTGACCATTGTCAGCCATAAATCATGCGATTATTGGTCGAAAACACGTGGCCAGATAAAGCTAATATACGGTGTGACTCGAAACTATATGGCAGTTTCTTTTAAAGTAACAAAGAAATTTAATTACAATAAATTAATTTATTAGAATATTATAAAAAATTTGTCTAAAGCATTTGCAAGTATATATATTTAATGTTCTAAAAATTAATAAGGCATTTAAGAATTATTTTTTTAACAAATGTGTTTAATATGACATAAAATAATAATAAGATATTGATACAAGTTTATATCTCTAACATATTTCGGGCTATTGCTTTAAGTATAATTAAAACCCTAGTTTTGAAACGCACTGTATGCACGTGGCCACCAGGCCTTATAAATGGCCGTGCCACGCCCATAAGGCGCAGGACATTAAACTCAATGAGTTGAAATTATTTGCAGCTGAAGGTCAACTAAATGCGGACCGAATGAATGGCGGGGGAATCTGGGAGAAAGTGGCTGGCGTGGAGTACCCACGGTTGGATGGTCCTCGAGGGTGTGGCTGCTCGGGCGCCATTAAAGACAACTTCCGCAAACAATAAATTCTGCTTACCAACGAAAACCGGCTGCCTGATGGCGCAACGGAACCCAAAAATGGCTTGGTGGATGCTAAGAGCTTAAGCGCTATTTTTTATACACAAAAAATATATTCTAGAGTTTGCTTCCCAGCGAACTGGTGTCGATTAAGCTGTTATACATTCTGGTGTTTTAGTTAGAGCTTCGCAGCTTAATTTCTTTTTTTGTTGCTTCAAAAGTGGTCTGAGTTTTTGGCTTGCTAAATGTGCACGGTTGCGTTAATTTGTATGGATTATTTATGGTGGCCGCTGCCGTTTCTGCTGCTGGCAGCAAATGCGGCCACAAAGGAAGTGAAGCTGGCAAAACTCGAGTTCGTTCTGGAAAACCCGGATGAGCTGCAAGTTTTCCAAAAGTTTGCAGCCTCACGAGTGCCAACTAAAATTTATGGTGCTGTTTTCAAAGTTGGCAGCGCAACGCTTCGGCTCGCGCACATTTAATTTCCCTCACTGTACAAAATCAATTAACAAGAAATGAATCGACAAGTTCGACATCGAATTGATATCAGTTTGGTTTTCTTCTCCGGCCAAAGATGTTGCCAGTTCTGGCGGCTCTTCAAATTATAAGTTTTTCCTATGGCCAGTACCAAAGTACAACAGAGGTTAAAAAATCTTTTTCACACTGCGAGGACATCATCAAAGATCCCGACTCCAATCTGGCCCTCAGTTTTCAATGCCTCGTAGCTAACTACAATTTAACTGCTACCCTTGAGGATGTTTTGTTCAAAATGGATCAGATTCAGAAGCATTTGAATCGAATTTCCCTGGAGGAGCTGACATACAAGCCATCGCCTTTTAAAAATATAGATGATATTCTGGAGATGTCAGTTGATATTTCCAAAACAGATTGCCAGACAAGGCAACAAATTCTGCAAGGCATACGTCGAAAACTGGAATGGCATAATCTGATGAATGAAAAGGCAACCACACTCTTTGCCTGGCCTACGGAATCGAGTATACATAATCCCCAGATTTCCCAACAATATTCAAAAATTCAACGAAGGGCCGAACACTCAAATGTTTTGAGTGAAGTGCGTTGCCTGCTGGCAAAGGCCATTGAACTAAAAGGTAATAAATTAAGCTTTTAACCTTTTGTTGGCTCAATTGATTGCGACAATTAAAAAGGCACAAAAGCGGCGACAGGTGCGAAAAGTGCCCAGGGGGACGGGGCCACTGCATATAAATTGTAAATAAATATGTGAGCATCTCGCCGCACAATGGCACGCAATCAGCAAGCCTGAAGCGAAACTCTATCACAGAGGTGACTGATGCACTGGAAGAAACTGCACATGATAAGAGCTTATTCTTAATATCAAAAAATATATTTCTAAAACAGTTTATGGATCCTTTTAAAAATTATTGATTTGATTATCTTTAAATATTTTTCTTTCTTACAGTATCTTATGCTGATTTTAACGACGAATTCTAAAAATGCACTTAGAAAAGGCTTCAAAGATGCTTTCTCTCACTTATATTTTAATAATATATATATATGGTACTCCCTACTACTGTAAAAGCTGAGTCCCGCAATCTTTTATAATTATTTTTATTGAAATATACTTCTGCAGCAACAAAACTTCAAGTTTCAATTAAATCATAAAAAAACTTTTTTTATTATTAAGGTCCTAGTTATAAGGTTTTTTTATTTTCTTATATCTTAGTTAGAATTTTTGTAGATGGTTAATTCTTATACAAAGCAGTTTTACATTCGGTTAATATTTTTTTGGACGTGTTGAGTAGAACCTGCTGTGCTGGCACAAAAACCTGCGGTCACATGTGCCATGAGGAGCAGCCTTTTGGCCTCGTTTTTAAATTGAAATCTCAGCAGCAAACGCTGGACATTCTCCTCCCCGTGGACAGGGAAAGGGAGAAAGTTGTCTCCGCATTTCACCCGTCCTTGGTGAGCTTTAAATAATTGCTTAGAAGCCGAGCAGCACACACTCGTAACAATAATAACCGCCCAAGCACTCGGACTATGATAATAATAGCAAATAGAACCTGCCGCAGATGGAGCTGCCACTCGGCCAGCCCCCCTTTTCCCACATAAGCCTTTGGCTTATGACCCCTACTGCAAATGCATTTCACTCCCTATATGTATGTAGTGTGGCAGAGTAAAAGTGGCGAAGGGATAGATAGCGTGGTATGCTCGCTTTTAATGGGCCGTATAAAATAATTTAATGACCAGCCGGAGACGAGGGCGTCTCCTGGTAATGAGCAAAACGATTGGGGCCACTAAAGCGGGTGACTGTAAATGATATAAGTGGGATGTTGTGGTGCAGATAGCCGTGACAACTAAGATTTTCATATATCTAAAACAATTTCAATGGTTGTTCTATTAAAGCAGAGATGGCAAAACAGTTTTACCCTCCCAAGCATGAAGATATTATAAAATCAAAAGATAACTCTATGGAAAGCCTGAAAAAATTGCAAAGAAAAACATTTAAAGATCAATTCAAAGAAAATTTAAGAATACAAAAATAGGTTGTTATAATTATTTTAAAATTCTTTTGTATTGCTCTGCGGTCCTTTTATCCCCTTTATTATTTTCTGAATTTAAATAGCTATTTTTAAACTTTTCTCTCGAGCATCTTGCACCCTAATCTGCAGAAATTCTCCATTGGTTGCCTTAAGTCTACCCTAATTAGGTTATTCTTGGCCCGCCATAAGGAATTCTCCGCCCAATCCCCTTTTAAAGGGACCTTAAAAAACTGAATTAATTTCAAGTACTTTTATATCCCTTGAATTTCCTTGCGTTTTTGGCTCGCCATCTTGGTGTGTCCCTTATATCCTGACTTTTCCCCCATTAATTTTACTGTCTTCGTTTCTGGTCATTTTCTGCAAAATAGTTGCGCTTTATTTCCAGCCAACTCTGTCGCTGAAGTGACAGCTGTCCTCACCTCCACTTCCGCTAGAATGTCAATAAAAATTCAATTACGTTTTCCGCCGAAGAAGAAAAGTTGCCGCTGAAAATACGTTTTCTTTATGGCCTTCTGTTTCCATTTAAAATTGCCGGCTCTTTGTCGGGGGCGATTTTGTTTGCCATCCTGATCGATTTGTGATGCTGGAATTGGGGTAGCGAAATCAGAGACACAGGCACTTATATTTAATGGCCTAATTATGTAACCAAGCGCCCACACATAAATAGGCTGAGTAAATAATCATAATCATCAGTGCCTCGGCGTTCGGGGGAAAAACCATAAAGTTCTCTGGGTTCAAATAAAAATAAATTGCGCTTGGGCAATTTGGCGGAAACGATTTTCTGGCCTGAACACATATGTTTATACTACACTTTTCTTCTTGCTGTAGGTGGTTAAATAGTTGGGCCAAGTTTATGCTGATGATGCCGAAGGTCGTCGGGCATTAAACCAAATTTTATGTCGCCTTTTAGCAGGTAATATCAAAGAGCCGAGATATATTTTGCCCGCTCTCTCACGCACAAAAAACTGTTATACTGGCCGTGGTGTTATACGGCAGAGGCTGCTGCATACTTACAGGCTCTTTTGCGGAAAATTTCAGTCTCCCCTAGCAAGTGCTCACGTGAGGACGGAAAAACTTTTGCTCATCGCTTCATTCGCCTCGCATTGGCAAGCCGCGTAAAATTCTCGTGAAAACAGGAAACAGGAAAACCACAGAAATTCTACAACCCCCTTAACCGTCAGAGGAAAAACCTCAAAGTTCTTGGGCTATCCGTATCAATCAGCGACTAAAGGCTTTGGTTTCTCTGTGAGTGTGTGCTTTTTGTGTGTGCGCTGTGTATTTAGTTGTGCCGGCTTTAATTAGCAGCTTTTCCTCTTTCTACCGCTGCCCTTGTGTGCGTAAGATTAATGAGGCAAAAGTGTTTTATCGTGTCGTGCGTTAAATATTTAATACAATATCAAATAAATGTTGCATAAGCAGCCTGTCATTCAGCATCTTGTGCCAAAATAAGTGTGTGCTTTCTGCTTCTAAGACAAGCAAATTCGGACAGACAGAAAGTGGACATATACGAATAGCAAACAAGTTGATCAAGTAAGTTTCGAGCATCAACTTGCACAAAAACAGTCTCGAATGTCGCCCATTTTGGCCTCTGTAACATCCTCCTTTGGACCATACTTCCGCTGAGATATCTTAGGCATTTTCACATTTCCCAAACGCATTTAAAACATTTTTATGGCCCATTCTTGCATTATTTCCGACATAAAAAAATCGTTTTCCAGGTAGATAATTTTGATTTGATATTCGTGTAATTTCGTCGTTTGTTATTTGGTTGAATTCCTTTGTTGATGGCCTGCCAGGGAATTTCGATTTGCTTTTACCCTTCATTTATTTCCAGCTGGAGGTGAAAATAATGGGAGAAATGCCCGCAAAATACTTTTGCATCTACAGGACTCCGGGGCCGGTTTTCATTTCAAATTGCTCGCATTAAGGGGCCACCCCGGGCATCTCAACCCCCTTTATAGCACCCGCATCCCTTGCATCTGTATATAGATATCTCCCCTTATTGCCCAACGCAGGGAACGAAATTAATTGTAACCAAACGTTTTGCTGCTTACCGCAAACTTACTTTTATCCTAGTTCATTTGCCACGCCCCTATTCCCACGGAATGGACACACTCTCACATTTAAATAAATGCACAGCGGGTACAACACACGCAAATAAACACTGAAAAAATAGTCAGGTTTTATAATCAAGATGAGGAGTTCTCGGATAAGAAGACTTATTTATGCTCAAAAAAAAAAATTGAAAAATTTTCATCTCTTTTTTAAGATCATTTCATCTTAAAAAGCAGACTCATAAGTAATTTCGTCTTGATTTTAAGAACGTTTACATTTTTAATAATAATATTTGAAATTGTTCTTCTGCCTTTTCTCAGTGTTTTTTAAAAGTTAGAAGCTTTTAAAAATTAAAATCAAAATGTTTAATTTAAAAATCCTTTTCTGAGTGTAGTTAAACAAACACGTGAACACGTACACGGGGAGGCATGCGGCAGCATCCCAACTAAGTAAATAATGCGTAAAACAAGTCAAGCGTTTTACAAACCCACCCATTTCACCACCCCCTTCCCCGTTAAATAGGGGGTTTTCACTGCGAAATGGGGAGTTTCCCCATTTAGAAACTGTAGAAACAGTCAATTGTAAAATTGCTGCAGCCAACAAAGCGTGGCGAGGAAGCTAAGCGATGTTGCCTGATGTTGCTGATGGCAAGGATTGCTGGATTGCAGTGTTCCTGGAACAAGGTTTTCTCCGGTGGCCCTGTGTACGTAATTCATTATTATGCCGACGAAGGCAAGGAGGCAAAAGGAAGCCAGAAGCAGGAAAAAATATTTGCGCACATGTGGCTAAAGTTTTCTTCACTTCAGTCGGCTCCTGTTAACGCTAAAATTGTCTGTCACTTTGAGGCTTCCGTCATGAGCAGGATAAAAGATGTGGGAAAAATATGAAAACGAAAGATGAGTCTACCCATTGCTCCGCTGCCTTTTGTTTGAGAAACAAGGATATTAAAAACTAACATTGTTGGGTTTTACTTAAGCATTTTATGAATACTAAATAAATGTAGCTTAAGGTAAACGAATTAAATGGAACTTAGCTTATGTGACCAATCTTATTAAATTTTAAAATAGTGTGACCAACTAACTTTTCAATATACAGGTCTTGTATAAGTTTTACTTTTATACACCCAATTAAAAACTGTCATGGGACTTTCAAATAATGAAAAATATAATAAAGTTCACCTGATTTTCAGCCAAAATTAAACTGTCAAAGAAATACGAAGAAGTTTACAATTTAACAACAAACGAGAACAATACACAAATGGCACATCAAATAAAAGTTTGTTTCGCTCATTTTTGTGTGACTTGTTTTCACAGTGACCCACCAAAAAGTTTTCCATTTTTTACAACAGTCCTCCAAAAATTGTGTGCCATAAATCACGGGGCGTAAACGTGCCACCCCCACATATAAGGACTAACAAAGAGAAAACTTGCACTATAATTTGGTATAAGCAGCAATTACTTTAAAAAAACTCAGAAACTTGACTTGTTTAGCCATCCGATGAAAAACTTTATTGTGAACTATATTTCAACGGCTCCATTTGCAGTTATTTACATGAGAAAGCAAACATTTTTTGGGGTGGCAGACTGATGGGCACGGGTTGCATATGTTTTCTTATTTTCTGCATACTTGCGACATCAAATTTTTGCAGAAGACTTGTAAAATGTATTTCGGACAATATGCAAAATGATACTTCGCATCTAGCCAGCATGTGCCTTACTTTCTCACAGAATTCCAATAAAATAAAAAAGGAATTTAAGTACAAGATATGTATCTGAGATTCTATGAGCCAGCAATTTGTGGGTATTTCTGTCACAACTTGTTTTGTTAAAAATGTCCATTGCAGTCTATGCAAATTTCACGATTTTCATTTTGACATATTCGTTTGTCGCATTTATCGCATAAACATTTTTCATTTATATCTCAGCACTTTCATTCATTTAAAATCTTACCCAACCCTTTTTATATTTTCACATAATTTTCTTTATTATGCTCTCCACTTTCGGGCATCATCCATCTTAATCGCTTTAACTTCTTTGGGTGGTTTTTCATCTCGTTTTCCACTCTTTTTCCTTTTCTAATAAGCCTAATGGCATTGCTGTAGCCATTATTTCAAGGAAAGCGTACAAATATAATTTATTCCACATAAACTTGATTAAATGCTTCTCTTTTCCACTTTCCCCATTGCATTAGCATACAAAAAGGGGAAATCGAAAATCCTACTTAAGTTCTTTCTTTCTGAAAAACAGTAAAATTTCCGCACACGCAGACCACATGAAAAAAAAAACCGGGAAGAAACAAAAAAAAAGTCCGAATACTCCTTTTGTAGATGATGATGGTCCTGGCTGAAATCCGCTTAGAAAAGTATACTTACATCCTGGCAACCGCCACCTGCCATTGTGAACCGTCTATCCATCAGGCACTTGGACGAAAACCCCATTCAATCAGACATATCATCAATCATGCCCAACATATTTCCAGTGATGCCAACGCGAATGACAACGAAAATTGTTGAACCAACACATCGTAAATGTCGCATTCAAATCGCAAAAAGAAAATCAGCAAATCGATGCAAAAATTCCGCAAAATTTCAATCACTCGGTTGAATACGATTTGTGGGTGCGCGGGCTGAATTGCTTTCCATATCAAGCATTTGGGTTAACAAACTCATTAGGTGTTTGGCATCATTATGCAAGTCGAGATGCAGAGGCGCACAGAATCACTTAAAGAAGGGTTCGATTTTCTGTAGCCACAAAAAAAATATGAAACATTAATATGTTAGGAAATGTTTATGATTTTTAAAATTAAAACGTGTTCTGTAAAAAACAGTGGTAAAATATTTTAAAACAAAAAAGTATTTTTTAATTTCAGCTTTGTTAACTGTGGTCTTCTAAAAGTACTTATGTTATTTTCAAGCTGATATATTAAATTATATTGGATACAAATTTTTAAAAATGTATATCTTAATGAGAAAATGTTTTTTTGAAGTGCATATACACGCACCCATTAAGTATGCGCCGTGTGGTTCCACTTCCGCGTATCAATGCCGTCACAATGACGCTCTAGCTGCTGCTACTGATGCTCCATTTAGCGTAAAAACATTTAAGCCAACAAAAGCAGATACCAAACTCACACACCCCCATCTAAGTGGCACACACAAACACATAAGGAATTTTTTTCTGATGCTTACAAAAAAAACCAAGTTATGGTGAAGGTCAGCCCGTTGCTACGTTTTTTGGCCTAAACCCATGGCCTTTTGGTGTTGTTCTTGTTGCTTCTCATATAACTAGTTAAATTGTTGTTGCCACTGCCATTGCATCCGCCCTTTCATCTTACAGCTCTTTAGCTCTCTTCGATCATGCGCCCTTTGACCTTTCGCGTAGCACACTTTTTGTGATGCTGTCTTGGACTTTTGCTGGCCGTATAACAGTTTAACAATTGCAGACTTTTGGGCGCTGCTGCTCTGCTTTCCTGCATTTATGTTGCCTTCCTTGGTTTTATTTTTAAAACTTTTTTTGTGGCCACAGGGACACAGGAAAAACTTTTATTAACATTTTTTACTTTTATTTTGATTTAGGTTTTTGCGCGTCAAATTGCCAGTGGCGCCAAAAGGGGAAAACGCAATGCAAAAACCACAAATAAAATTATACGAATACGTATGAGTTATGTTAGCCGGATCAACATGCATGGGATTAGATGTTGCCTCCGGTTGTAAATTGCAACTCTTGTAATATTTTTGCAAAGAAAACAAAAAACACAAGACCAACGAAAACGTTAAACTATTTTTCATGTCCCTTAAACGCAAATAAAGCAGTTGAAATTGTTAGTAATTTAGCTATAAACAAAGTTGGTTTCAAATATAATACAAATAGCATAATTCGACTGAGCAACAGAAAATATCTTATGAAATTCTTTTCACAGGAAATCCGAATTAATTTATATTAAAAATTTTTGAGGTTTGTAATTAAGCAAACAAATATTTGACAATTTTAATAACATATTTTGGCTCTCATGAGATTACATAGTTTGAAGACTATGAATTCCCTTGAATTTTTCATTTACCACCTTTCAGATTTCTTCAACCCTTATCAAATGGCTTTTGAAAATTCCTCCTGACATTGAGCATTTAGTTATGCTGAGTAGTGCTTAACCAGCAGTTCGTTTCAGCGCTCTGCACTTGAAACTTGAAAGTAATTGCCATTTTCTTGCGTGATTGAAGTCCTTGCACCAAGGATTTAAAAGAGGGATTTACATCCTTGCAATTGTCTCTTGAATCCACTTTAATAACTGAGACTCTCTCTAGACTTTTTATATTACCTAACACTGATGATCCCTTTGTCGTTTTAATGTCATTTTCATAATGCGACGCGGCACCTTCACATTTTTATTATCCCCGGAGTGGCCTGGGTAAATCCCTTTATCCCACCCGAGACTCATCCACCCACCCGAGACTCATCCACCCACCCGAGACTTTGGCAAACTTTTATGACGCGCTCTTCAAAGTCGCTTATGTTCACTGTGGAGCTGACAGGGCAAATGCGTATTTAATTCCACTGGTGTACCATCTGCCACGCCCACTTCATCGGGCGAAGCGATTGTTGTTGATGCGTTAACATTAATAAATGTCAGCGCGTTTTCCGCTGCACTGCCAAAAAGACAGACCTTTCCGCACACCGACCCTAAGTTTTACATATTGCATACTTTTGTGCGTCATTAGGGTGTCAGACATAAAGGGACGTCACGGTAGAGAGGATAGTTCACTGGTAAAAATTATGTTTTATTACCAAAAAAACTATTTATTCAAAATAAAGTTGGGACAATAACTATTTAGGTGCCCAGTTTAAATAATATAAATGTTTAAACGAAAGATAATGGATTTTTTGTGGAATGCTCTATTATAGGCTTCCTATCATGCTTTCTATAATGCTTCCTTTCATATTCATAAGCTAAGCTAAAAAGTCCATAAATTGTTATTAGTTTTCAAAATTATGTGGTATGTTATAATTATAATATTTTGTCTGCTAATTGCTTAAATTATCTAGGAAATTTTCTAAGAGGCTTAATGACGTATTTTCCCCAAGTGTGAGACAGAGAACAGATGCTGATTGTCAGAGCGTCTTAAATTAATTAGTCCCATTTTTCGTCTCACTCAATCTCCGGGGCTGGCCGTCTCTTTCACAGACTATTCTCTTTGAAAAGTTGGTGACAAGTAGATTTTCGTCATGGGCCATTTTTCTTGGGGATATCGTGACCAAACGAAATTCCTTAGGCCTTGGCCATAATCGGCTTATGCCAGAGCAGTGCAAATTGATAAATGCTTCGGAAAGGAAAATATTTGACAGTTGTTGTGTCAATCAATCAGACTAATGATGAATTTCAACTAACTTTAAACGTCAATTAAAAAATCAAATGAATGCACCCACAGGGCTGAATGACTTTTTGATTGCCTGCCAAAGGGGGAAGTACATACATATGTATGCAAATCATTCCATTTGGCCAACTAAGCTGCAGCTTATTGTGACTAACACACACTCATGTGTTAGCCAGGATTTCCCTTTTTTCTCGTCCTTTTTTTCTATGAACCTCTTGCAATTTTCGTTCGAGAGCTGCAACTTTTCAATTTGCCTCTGATGGAAAATCAGTTGGGGGGAAATCCAACTACATATTTGCCTTCAATTTAAGTGATGAGAACATTTCGTTTCTGCCAATTTCCTCCCCGTCCCCAAATAACTCAATTATTTATATATTGGCTGGGAGTTCGACCAACTTTGGTGAAGCGAGATAAAAAGAGTGAAAGCTGAAGCAAACTAGAACTAAGTTTACTTAACCGATTTATAAGGCAATTAGAGGGGAATTGGGAGTGAACAAATTGAACTGCAAATTTGTAGTTCTATTAGGAAATAGAGCCAATAAACTTTGGCCCTGCCTAGGAATATTAAGAATTTTGGCTTCCCAAATTACCAAAAAGAAGATTAAAAATATATATATTTATCTCTTTTCCCTTAACTACGAAAGTACATTAATCAATTTTATATCTCTAACACCAAGAATGGTTGAAATATTTAAAAACACATGTAAACCCGAATTTATTTCGAAATGACATTATATAACATGCACTTTCAGCTAACCCAATGATAGGCAAAACATTTTCAATTGAAAACGTAATCTGTGACCTGTTTTTGTCAGTTGGCTAACAGAAAAAAATCTAACCAATAAATGCAGTTGCGAAAAAGCCGCAAAATTGGGGCACAAAAACTATATACAAGAAATAAATAGAATGCGGGTCGATGGCACTGACATATACAGCAATCATTTGATTGCAACTTTCAATAAAAAGGCAAACAAGAATTCCTCTGCTCCACATTCAATGGCAAACAAATGAATGCAAATGGACAGGGGTCTGGGATAAAAAAAGACCAGTGTTCAAATGCCAGATGATGGGTACTTCAGTGACTTTCGATATCCTGACCATTCCACTCATCCGGATGACTACTAAAGGAAAGTAGAAATTAAAAACACTCAAGCTGTGTGTTATCCAGTCAGCCACTAGAGGACGAGATTGAAGATTGCCAAAGGACTGGAATCGGACCAAGGATAAGTGCATAAGTCCTGCCGGGAGTCATGCAAAAGTGGAAACAAAAAAAAATAAAACTCAACTGGGGAAATCAATATTACGCAGACTGGCAGACGAGTAGATATCATCCTACCTATCCTTTAGATGAGTGGAATGTGAGTTCAACTGTTGCACAGACACTTGCCACCGGTTGGAATTGCCACTTGACAAATTTCCAAGCCGCCCCCTCTTTTACCTCCATCAGTCACAAAACTTTTCCCGGTAACTTGGTCCGGCATGAAAATCACCCAAACATATAGGGGCAGAAAAGTTGTTCCTTCCACGGAACTACGGAACTTGACCAACCATTTCACATGGCTAATCGTCAAATACCAGGGACATGCGATCTCGATTCCCGACATGTCTCTCTCATTAAAAAGTAAAATAAACAGCCGTAAAAAACTTTCCGAATCAAATGTGAACGGGAAAGCGGAAAGCAACAGCCAAAAACAGTGCGGCAAAAATAAAAAAAAAACGAAAAATAGTAGAGAAAAAACACTTGAGAAAGCAGCAAAAGTTTTCCATTTATAACGAGCTCAGGCTCTCCAATGGATTTCAGAGGGCAGAGTTCAGGGGGCAAAGACTGAATGGATGGCCTGACTGCTGTACAAATAGAAACAGCACCGACCGCCGGGCTTAGTCATAAGCGAGAGTTGAGCGCGAGTTTTTGCCAGGGCATACATACATGTGCACTGACAGAAAAAAACCAGGCAAAAAAATAATTAGTCGATTACTAGTTACACATTTTCTTTTGACGCTTAAATTTGTCGGATATCTTATCTTCAAATAAATTATTGTACTATCAATGTGACCAAATTCGTTTATTTACATTGAAGAGTGACCAAACACTCTGTATTTAAACGCTCAAAGTATTTTCTAGAATTTGTAATATATTGATTGATTAAAAAATAATTAAAATTATAAAATAATTAAACTATGTAACTGACAATTATTGGCTCGTTTTTGCTTATTTGTAAAATATTTTTTTGAACAGTGCCACCATCTAGAAGGCCATGCATCTTAAGCTGTCTGATTTTCAATGTGTGCTTGGCCAAACTTTAAATGTGGCGGTAATGAAATTGTTGGCAGCAAATGTTGTCAACACCAATACCAAAATACCTCCCATATACACATAAGGGTTTCATATACGGACCCACACTCAGACAGACATCATCAACACCATTTTATGACATGGTTCAGGCGATGGCATCCTGCAGATTCGCCGAAGCCGAAAAGTTCTTTAAAATACCAGCCCAACTAAAACAACAAATACTTGGGAAACTTTGAGCTGAAACTGAGGATAGATATAGAAACATTTTGTGGTTGCGTTACAGTTACCGCGTAAAATTCCAAGCAAACGTCAACATTAAAACAAATATAATTTTCCTTTTGATTAGGGGAAAGTTTTTGGAAGACTCTGTGTTAACTTGATTAAGGAGGTAAATTTGTGGCCTCTTAAAATGTACTGTGGGTTCACATTCTGGAATCATCGGAAATACTTAAAAATGTTGACCTTCTTTTAAACAAAAAATATGAATTTAGATTATAAACGAATTAATTTACAATCTCATCGAGGTACCCCACGTCTAAATCGGATTTCAATAGCTCAAGTAATGTTCGGTTTTGGGGTCCCATTCTGGAAGCCTTTGATCCTCTTTTAAAATAGTAAAACTTATGTAGATTTTTAAAAAATTTAATTACAAACTTATCGAGGTATATCACGTCTAAATCGGGATCGGGATCGGGAAATACGGACAAATCCGACAGGAAAATGGGCTAAAATTTTGACCCTCTTTGAAGTGAAAAAATTAAATTCTGAATATAAAAGAATTAAATTACAAACTCATAAAGGTATCCCACGACTAAATTGGAATACCATAACTCAAGTTATGGTGTCTAGAAGTCCTTTTTTGGGGTCTGTTCTGTAAACCCTTGGAAATACGGACAAATCCGACATGAAAATGGGCTAAAATTTTCACCCTCTTTAAAGCGAAAAATTTTAATTCAGATAATAAAAGAATTCAGTTACAAGCTCATAGAGGTATCCCACGTCTAAATTGGGATCCAATAACAGAAGTTATGGCATCTAGAAGTCCTTTTTTGGGGCCAGTTCTGTAAACCCTTGGAAATACGGACAAATCCGACATGAAAATGGCCTAAAATTTTGACCCTCTTTGAAGTGAAAAAATTGGATTCAGATAATAAAAGAGTTCTATTACAAACTCATAGAGGTATCCCTCGTTTTAATCGGAGTTAGATAACTAAAGTTATTGAACCTAGAAGTCAAGTCTTTGGGTCCATTCTACGGAAATTTCAGACATGAAAATGGCTCTATTTTAAACAGAACAATTTAATCTAAATTATTTGAGAACTTATTTAATAATTTATTCAGGTATTACAAAACTAAATCGGAATCAAATTGCTTAAGCTATAGAATCTAGAAAATCGGTTTTGAAGTGCATTCCGTAAAAATGATCAAGCTTAGTATATTGTTTAATTGTTGTAAATATAAATTTGGAAAATGTTGCAGCTGTTGCGGAATGCAAATGGAATGGTTTTCGACTCCCTTTATTCATCTGGATAACCCATTGCATTCATTGACGAGCGGGTTAAGTTTCGCGTTTAATTAGCCGCTTAACGCATTTGGACTCTATTAGTTTCCGCTTAAATTATGCAATGCGGTCGAGCATAATTCAGAAGACTTCTGTCAGCTTGAACCAGTCCCTACACTTGCATAGTAAGTAGATGATTACCATAATGGAGCTCAATGAATATTCAGCAGATGAATTAAATCCTTTTCGATAGATGGAGTGTAAGGTTAAAGTTAAAGTAAATCTGAAAATGGAATACGAATCTTAGAAATCTGCAAATTATTAAATATAGATTAAATATATATCTATACAAAAGTGTTCTTTATAAAATTTTTGAAAACAAATAAATAAATTAATCATTTATGATGTAGCAACCCTTGAAACGAACTTCCGACATTTAATATTTTTTAGCCCATGGACTCCGGCTATAGCCTCAGTTAAACCTTTGCTTCGAATGTGTCGTGTGCCTAGTCCGGCTTTTGAAAATATAGAAAAAAACACAATTTTTCTTTATAAAAATTATTTGTCGTGTTTCGTGTCTTTTGTTTAATGTTTGTGAATTGAGTTGTAGGATAGCGATTAAAGCGATTTATTTCCGAATGCACACCGCTTAACGAAAGACATTCCCAGTAGTAATCCTATTTCGGTGGACCACGAAATTCACAGTCGTAACTAAATTTGGTCCGAGCAGGCTATAAAGAAAGTCACCCGCAATGAACAAGCTGCGAAATGTTCTGAAATCTGTGGCCCAGCACTCCAGGAGTCTGCCCCAGCTGACCCAAATTCGTAATGCCTGCGGCCCGGAATCGAAGAGCGCCAAGGGCCTGGTGATCGGTGTTTATCAGAAGGAGGGCGACAATGATCCCAAGCTGACGCCCGCTGGCGAGAAGGTCAACGATCGTCTGCAGGGCAAGCTGCAGGAGCTGATCTGCGAGACCAAGATCACTGGTCGCCTGGGCAGGGGCAAGGTCTTCAACAACATAGATCCCGAATTTCGCAGTGTGGCAGTGGTTGGCGTCGGTCTCGAAGGCATTGGCTTCAACGAACTGGAAATGCTCGACGAGGGCATGGAGAATGTGCGTGTGGCGGCCGGTATAGGAGCCCGTTCGCTTCAGGAGATCGAGGTGACGGAGGTCTTTGTGGATGGCATGGACTATGCCGAACAGGCGGCCGAGGGTGCCGTCCTGGCCATTTGGCGGTACTGCGATCAGAACTCCAAGAGGAAGCCACCCCATATTCCCAAGCTGGAGCTGTACGAGTCGCCCGACTATGATAGCTGGACCCGGGGCGTCTTCAAGGCGGAGGCCCAGAACTTGGCCCGCAGGATGTGCGATACTCCAGCCTGCTGTATGACACCCACGCTCTTTGCCCAGGCCACCGTGGATGCCCTGTGCCCCTGCGGCATCACCGTGGAGATCCGCACCATGGAGTGGATCGAACAGCAGCGCCTGCACTCGTTCCTCATGATCGCCAAGGGCAGCTGTGAGCCGCCCGTCCTGATGGAGATCACCTATTGTGGCACCAATCCGGAGGATAAACCCATCTTGTTCCTGGGCAAGGGCATTACCTTTAACTCTGGAGCCATCAATCTGAGGCAGTGCAGGGGCATGGAGGAGTACAGGGCCTGTATGTCGGGAGCGGCTTCCTGTGTGGCCATGATGCGATGTTGTGCGGCTTTGTCTCTGCCCATCAATGTGTGTTGCATCATCCCGCTCTGCGAGAATATGCCCTCGGGAATGGCCTGCAAGCCAGGCGATGTGGTCACCCTGATGAATCACAAATCCCTGGCCGTGCGAGATCTGGACAAGGCTGGAGTGGTCGTGATGGCGGATCCCATGCTCTACGGCCAGAGCACCTATAAGCCCCGACTGGTGGTGGATGTGGCCACCTTGGGAACGGGCGTAAAGAAGGCCTTTGGCGGCGGTGCCACTGGCATATTCTCCAACTCTCACTACATCTGGAAGCAGTTCCAGTCCGCGGGAGCCCTCACCGGCGATCGGGTGTGGCGTCTGCCGCTGTGGAACTATTATAAGAAGCAGATCACCGATGAGATGGGCTATGACATGAGCAATAATGGCCGGGGACTGGCCAGTTCCTGCCTGGCGGCCGCTGTCCTCCACGAACTGGTTCCCTGCGTGGATTGGGCGCATCTGGACACCCGGGGCACTGGCATGCTGACAAAGCATGGACTGGTACCGTATCTCACCCGCAAGTACATGACTGGCAGGCCCACTCGCACCCTGGTGCAGTTCCTCTACCAAATGGCCTGTCCGGCTAACCAAAAATGAGGGAATATCTGAAGTGAGTCCGAGGAATCTGCAGAGAATGAAATCGTATGAGAAGCAGAAGTCCCCTTTGTCAGTGTATAGTGGGTGTGGAGCCCACTCCTGTGTATAGCGTTTTGTAGCCGTCTTGTGGAGTGATTAGTATTCCTGTCCAGTGTCCAAAGTTATACCAAAATTGTGTGTGAAATGTGTGTCAAGAATATAACAGCTTTTACAAATGTAAATAATTATTTTATTTCACACATCTCGAGGCGTCATTAAATCAACGCGTGCAAAAAAATTGTAAATCCACCCGGGGGCGCCAATTAAAATGTTTTTCCTTTCTAACCCAATTTCTGAATCCCTTCATGTTGTGAAATTACCATATTCTCTTTTGATTAAAGTCTGAAGGGCACACCTGCTCTTTTGGTTAAATTAAAGACCCTGAAATACGGGTAATGGCTAGCCTACCGCACGTTTCCCTTCCAATTAGACAAACAAATTTTCCCAATTTTCACACATTTGACACGTTTCAGCCATTTCGAAGCCATCAACACACCTCTGTGGTGGGAATGCAGGTCCGGGGCTCCGAGAACACTCTTGACTGGCAAAAGGATATTTACATTTCCACATGAGCTCGGCACCCCGCCCTGAGCCGTGTCTTTGTTGATGAAATTGCTCCGGGATATTACTTTGAATTATCATAAATAACAGAGTAAGGCAATGGCAACAGCGATATGTGTGCCAGTTCGTGTGTATCCTGCGGTTGGAGGACCAGGTGCTTCTTGCAACACATACAAGGGTTGGCTATTAAACCAGGCTATTTTCTCGTAGCTTACACTTAAATATTTTTATATATTATATTTATTTTAAATCTACATTTTTTTTATATATTAAAAAAAAAATTGTTGACTCAAAAGGAAAGCAACAAAATTGGAGTATTACAAAACTTTTCCGACAATTTTTCTTTTTTTCGTGATTGTGTAAAATAATTTTAGGAACTTTTTTTCCGAGTGTAGATCTATGATAACCAATAAAGTAGACGCAAATGTTCATCAGGTAACCGCTTTGCCTTACCCGAAATGTTTCTCTTACAATTTGAAAGCCACAAGCCACGGATGAGTTTCCAAGTTGCCGAAAAGTTTATTGAAAGCTTTTCACTTTTTTTGCTGGCAAATGGATTGGGGCAATCGGTTATGTGCGTTTCGGATTGCCAATTAAAAGTATTTGTACTCATCGATGTATTAAAATGAAGCAACGCGGCTTATACCGATTTTCCATTGATTGGCATTTAAAATTTCATTAAAATACTTTTCCGTTTTCACAGGCATACTTTCGAGCAATAAACGAAGGACACTCTCCTCGAGATGGTATTTTATGTATTATCCTTCTTTTTATGTAAGCTCGCATTTTTCCAAGCGAATGGGTATTAACCATTTTCGTCATTATCCAGTGGGCAGCAGTTACTACCGCACACGTGACCGTTGGACATTTATCTATAGATGTTCGCCTATGGAAAATCCTTGGTCTTTGGTCCTTGGTTCTTGGTCCTTGGGCCACACGTCCAGGCCACAACGTTTTCAATTTATTTCGCTTACCATGTGCGGGCGTGTTGGCAGCCATTAAATATATTGGATTGTACGTTAACCGAATTAAATTCACATCTCCCCGGGCAAAAGTGCCAAGAGTACAACGTAAAATTAACATAATTTACTTCACTCTTTTACGACCTCACTGGTTAAGTCAAGAATAATTTGTTTGTCAACAAAGGGCCAAATTCAATTACAGTCGCCCGACGACAAAGCCTCTTTCGAACTTGAGCCACAAAAGCCAAGCGAACACAATGGGCTTAGGATATATATTTCCCCTCTATCATATGTGAGTGGCTGGGAAAAATGTGGAAAAACGAGTGGAAAAAGCAGTAGTCTAGCCCGGGTTATAATGCTGCAAAAGCGGGTTATGTGTGTATGGCATGTAACTTTTTAATTTGATTTGCTCTTGGCCCACACACTCTTTTTCACAGCTTTTTAATTTCTTACTTTTCTCCTTTTAATTACGCAAGGGAAAAGTTTTTCCACATCTGCCGCCGCCCTTGGAAAATTCATATCTGCACTTTGATAACTTGATCAAAGTTTCCGAGTTGGTTTCACTTCACTAGCAGATTGATTGCAATTAATTTATGCATGTGCCCTGTGCCATTGCATTTGCCACATAGGAAAATGAAATCAAAAACTTTGTGGTTTAAAAAATGCTTTTGAATTGAAGACGAAAATTTGAAACAAATGCTTTTTAACAAAAGCAAGAGTTAAAAACTAAATTAATATGTAGAAGTCATATTCAAACAAATGTATTTTGTGGATTAAACGTGTTTTGAGGTAGACACTTTTATCACCCGCTATTTGAGAAAAATTCCTATTTATAGAAACACAACTTTTTAAAAATGTTTAGAAGTTATCCTAGTGTATTTAAAACTTTTATAGAAAGTATAAATTCCTTCTGCCTATTGCTGGTCCGGTTCACTCTTCAGACGTCATCCCTCTTTGGAAGATTCTTTAAGAAGACTTCGGTCCTCGGTCGAATCCCAAACTGGCTGAATCGCAGGGCCCAGGAAAGATTGGTGTTGTTCGCAACTTCTAGGGTTGGCTGAAGGCGCCTCAAGTTTTCCCGGCTTTTATCCTGACGAACCAATTGACTGGCCACGGAATTGCGTATACGATTGGCTATGAGTGGCATAGCTAACAAAAGATTTCGATACATTTTGGTTACTCAAAATTTGTTTTTTTTTTTTGTGTCGGAAGAATCTCGGAATCTGGATTTTGGATCTTTTGATGTGTTTCGTGCTAAAACTTGATATCAACTGAAATATCAGAGTTAGGGACCTGGCTTCTGTAACGAAGTTTGTGTTTTGAGATTTCTATGATAGCCTGATGCTCTAAAAGTGTTCAATAAAATTGATAAAAAAAATGTTTTAATAAAAAGTAAATACTTAAATAATATTCCTAAAAACATTTCTTCTTTTTTTTAAGCGTCTCTTTAATAAAAAAAAAGGTAACACTACATTTTCCCTGTGTATTTCTGCATATGAAAAGGCAAAGTGTCAACTTGCATCCGGTTGACTGCTTTTGACGTTGGCCAAACTTAGTTTGCTGCCAATAAATCAAATTCTCAATCACATCAAGCTGAGAGCATCGAGCCAATTTTTACTTTGCCACTTCCCAGCCCCACGCCCACTTATCCGCCTCCTCATCCGCCCCCATCCACCCCGCCCATCTGAAGGCCATTAATCAATCAAATAGAGAGACAGAGAGAAGCCAAAACTGAAAACCGATATGGGCCACAGATGGATTTCACAGCCATGCATGCATTTGACATAGCTTAAAGGTTTCGGTTAATATCCGAGTTAATTAAAGTGCTCTCACTAAACCTCAACTAGTTGCCATCCAAATCGAGATACCATCGGGGACCTTGCTTGTGGCTAACCAGGGGAAACATCTGGCCAAACTTGCCGGAAAACTCAAACCCAAAAGCCATCAAACGTTGCCAAGTCAGACGTTCGAGTTCGCATTGCCAGTGGCAATAATCGCAATTTAATATTCATGACAGTCAATGTATTCTCACAGTCAATGTATTTGGGAACATTTCGCCACGAGTTGCAACTGTCGATGGAGCTGCAGAAAGTCCTCCGCTCACTTCAACATGAGTCATTTTTTATTCACTTTTCTTTTATCTCCCAGGCGCCAAAACTAAGGTCGCGAGAAACTTTTGGCGATGAAACTGTGGAGATACTTAATTCATTTAATAGATTTTAACACAAAATAATTTTTGTGGGATGTAGGCGCCTTTTTATTTTATGGAATTTTTTTCTATGAAATATTTGCCATAAATTCTTTTCAAAATCAGTTGGCAAAAAAATTTTAGTGATTCTTTCTATAATTTAGTTTTAATAATTATAGTCATAAATTTTGCGTCGCCTGTGCAGGATCTCCAGCTAGTGTTTGCTCCGATGTCGTACATTCAATAAGCAACGAACCCAATTTACCCAGTCCCCCGCTTTTTCCCCAGAGTCGACTGGGAGCTACAAAGCCGACACCCTTTGCTCATCTGTTATTTATCATACTGGGCCATATCCTTGCTCTCTCCGGGTCCTTTTCCTGCCCGGGGAAGCCCACTACGCGAGCTCCTTCCTCTGGCTCCTTTCACTTCCTCTGGGGCCTTTTGTGTGTTCGTTGGTGTTTTGTGAGCAGAGAGAGTGGCATTCCTTTGGCTTTACATATTTTTTTCTCGAGCACTTCCGCTTGCTTCCTTCAGCTTCTGGTCCTTCGACTAAGGCCAGTAGTTTTGCCAGCTGATTTTCTTTTAGCGATAAGCGAGGCGGGCCACATAGTTTTCCCCATGTCCTGCTACTCTGTTCTTTCTACACAAGAAAACAAATTGTGTTAAATATTTAAAAACAAAAACCATAAAATAATCAGTGAGTTAGAACTTAATGATTTTTTCATTCATTCTTTTATTTACCATGTTAATTTACACGTAAATTTATGAATCCATGCCATCAGTGCGTATACTTAATATTTTCTCGGTGTACTTCGAGCAATTTTCGCTTCCACTTTGTTGCAATTCTTTCCTTCGCTTTTTCCAGCCCCTGGCTAAATTTATGACTACTGACGATTCAGAGATCTGCGAATTAGTTTTGTTTTCCCCCTGTTTTCCCGCCCCCGGGCATTATCAACGCATCAGCTGCTTATGCTGATTGGCGAATTAATAACAGGCCTGTTGCCAAACTGATTTCGGCGCCATATGCCCGGGAGGAAATGGGAAATAGTTCGCCGGGATTCCACTGGTTTATCAATTCGTAAGTTTATGCCTTTTGAATTTATCATCGAAGTGGAAGGAATATTTCCTTTTGCTCGGACGATAAGTTGGGTGAAATCTCTGTGGAAATTTGCCTTCAACTTAATATTCGGTTGGGGTCTATTGTTTGCATACTTTGTGATAGATATTTAGGTCAAACGCACAGGCAAATGATAAATGATTCCGAGAAGAAGTTACCCTATTGTTCAGAGGGCTCCATCTTCATCCATTTCCACCCGAAATGTGGGCCATAAACAATTTGGCTTATTGGCATAATGGCCCCTGGAAAAAGATAAACTAGAAAAGGTTCGCAGCATAATGAGCAAACATCTGGCCTAGAATCAACATTTGCGCTGGCCCCTGAATAATTGCATAATTAATAATGAAAATTAAATGCAAATTTTGGCCAAGAAGATGACCGTTTTGTCAGTGGTGTGGGCGACCTGGCAAATCTCTTTTTGCATAATTGAAGCCGCTCTCGGGGATGTTCCATTTTATGGCAGTTGGCAAAAATGTCGCATTCGTTTCCGCCGGATGCAGCGCTGCTCCTGGCCGGACTTTTCCTCGGTCCAAGGAACAGACAGGAAGCCGTCGCACAAAAAGTTTCCAGTCATCCCCGCATGCTAAATTTGACAGGGAAAACTTGCCCCCCTTCTCGGTGGCCAAATTGAAAATGGCCACTCACTTCAGGACCAACAATGGACCATAAATTTGACTAGTTAAGGTCTGAAAATGCGAAGAACATAATCCACTGGAGATCCCCATGCTTGCATAATTTTCTTATATTTCAGTAGTTATCTCTTTGCTCATATTTTACAAATTTTACATTTTTTCGCTATAAAATATTGAGCTAAAAGTTAAGATTCGATGATGTGATGTATTGTGATTCCATGATTTAATGATTCGATGATTTCGATATTTGATAGTTCGATGGTTTCATGCTTCGATTAATTTATGATTTGATGATTCGATAATTAGTGATGATGGGGAAAGCTCTAGTTATCAATATAAATACGTCAAAGTGTTGTTAAAAATGATTAAAACTTAACTCGTATAAGCAATACAAGAAACACGCAGGAACTTCTAAGCTTTTATTATAAGTAAGAGTTATCTCCTTTTCTTACTAGCTCATTTTATTTTTCCTCAGTTTTCCATTGGCTTCATTTTGGCGATGTGACGTACTCAGAACTTTTGTTCGCATTTTCCATTACATTTTCGCGCCGCATTGCTGTTGTTGCTGCCGCTGTCGTTGTGAAAATTAGCCGCATTTCAGCGTAAACAGAAACGTGAATTACCCCGAGGGAGATTTCCCTAATGTTTTTTACCATGCTGGGGTCGTTGTTTTTCTCGCCGTTGCCGCTGTGTTATGACACTTCAAAGTTGCGCCTTTCAGCCAGCCAGAATTTTCCACCACCTCTGGTTATCTATGGTCGGCCAGAGGAAAAGTCGTTAGCTTGATGTGCCTCATTATGTGACAGGGGCAAAAAATATATACTTTTTCGCAGGACACCCTGCACACCAGCTCGTTTCCTTTTGTTCCCGATGATCCAATTAAAATTTTGCGCCTGCGGCCAGCTGACATTGTCTAAAATTTGTTGCCAAATATTGTGTCTCTTCTAGGCGGGCAGAAATATGAAACCAAATCTCTGCCCACAGAAAACAATAATTTGATTTCGTATCTTTGCTGGCTTTGTGTTATACCTCCTCGCCTCCAAGGATATGCAAATATTTGTTTAGAAGCTGGAGAAACAAAAATTAGACGATGGGTAGACCAAAAATGGTTATTCTTTGAATTCCCATGTTTAAAATTGCAAGTCCTCGGGGGAACAAAGGAAATTCATTTATGGCAGGCATTTAAGCAGAAGATATTGTTTAACTGAGGATGCAAATGAAAGCCAATTAAGTGTGGATTTTATTTACGATTGCTTTAATAGAGAAAATATGTCACATTTTTAGTGAAAAGGTTAAAATTTCAAGAATTGACTGTGTTGTCAATTTAAATCCTTTAAACTTTACTGAAATTCTCTTTGTTTTTTCTCCAGAAATAAGTCAATTAGTCTGCGTAATCTCAGGAATTTACCATTTTGCACAAATTAATTCAATTAAATTTGAAATGAAAGGCAAATGTCTGTGCAATTTAAAGACATATTTTTTGCAGGTCCGCGGAAATTCCGTTCTCCTTTTTAAGTCCTTTTCTGCGATCCTCCGTTTTCCTCTTGAGCGAGGGAAAAACGAAATATTCATAGCATATCCACTTAATCCAGCTAAAAATTTTCTTCATCAGTTCTCCTCTGCTGTTTTTCTCGCTTTTCTTTCTCTAATGATGGACCGCCGCAGCTGCAGCCCAACTCAATTAAAAAGGAATTTCGAGTGGATTTTCCTATAATTTTCTATTCATTATTCGCTGCGGTCTCGCAAACGATCGATTGCGGTTAAGAGTTTGTTGACTTTGCGATTTACGGCCAGCAAAAAATGAAAACATTTTTTTAACTTAATCATATGCAAACTTATGCATTGGATGTATCAGATGCCGGTATGTAAATGTAGAGTTGCTTGTTATTCCTACTCATGTTTGCCAAATTGTCATCACTTATGTCCTTATTTCTTTCTTTTGCTGGGCGTCCATGTAAATGGATATTTGCATATTTTCAAGGATTCCAAACTTGAAAGCACGCACACAGTCACATGAAATCCCTGAGTTTACCAGTGTATTTATGTGTTGCGTTCCCCAAAAATATTTGTCACAGAACGCAGCTCGGACATTTTTAAGACGCTTTTTACACAGAATTGTGACATGTGTTGGTCCTCTGGCCCTGGTCCGCACCTTTCATCCCCCGAATTTCCATCCTTAGTTGTCCTTAAAACTTGTGTTGTCCCCATTTCCCTTGCTGCCGTCTGCTGTCCACCTTTTTTGGCATGTTTGACCAACCGCATGTTGTTTGCAGTACGTTGGCTAAAAAGGTTTCTAGTAAAACATGTATTCAAGCTATCAGAGTTTATACATAATGGAACTTAAATTTTACAGTTTAAAGTTATGGGTTCTGAAAATAGAAGAAAAAATATATATAAAACATGCTAGTCCTTTAGAAGTGTTTTTCATTAAATACAAAAGCTTTGCAAGTAATCAATAAATTCAATCCTTTCAGAGGAGGAAAAGGTTCGAACCTCGCTAGCGTAACAGTCAATTCAAATAATTAAGGTTGCCTTTGTGGCACAACAATGTAATCAGGGAAAGTATTTTTCATTACTTTCAACAAAACATTTTGCAAATTAAAAAACAAATGTATTGAGCTGCAAATAAAAATGATAAAATGTTGCAGGGTGAAATCAAATATTATAATGTTATGAGCCAAAGCAAAATGAATTTTTTATGAGCACAGAACCACTCACAAAACCGACCTTATTTACCTTCATTTTTTATTCTAAGCTCACAACGGCGCTAAAAAGTATGCTACGAAAACCCTTTACAGTCATTGTCAATCCTTTGACATCCTGGACAATATAAATCACCAAGCGAATGGTGTCAGTGCAACAATCCACCGAACAAAGACTAATTGCTGCACTGCCACGCCCCCTCACCGCCGCCCTTTGAATGCAGTTTTCCATCTCAATCAACGCAAAAAAAAAGGAAAACTGGGAAAGCTGGGAAAACGGAAGAGACCGTTAATTGTTTCAATGTCAGGCAGCAGAGCACAGCAATTAATTGAAGGTCAAGCAATTGACATGAAAACAACACCAGCAACAACTGGCTGCAGGCAACAAACGATTTATGCGCCAAGCGATAAACCTCAAAAACCAACAAAAATACCAACCACACCGGCGAACCTGTAGTAACAACTACAACAAACAAGTTCGTAAAAATAAAAAGGGGGAAAAATGGGGAAAAGGTTTTTATACCCTTTTTAAAGGATGTTAGGAAATTTTTATAACTTCTTTTTATAATTTTTATTAAGTAACAGTTTTCAAAAAACCTATTAGGATATTCCAGTGTTCCAAAAAAAAAGACTTTTGGTATTTTTCAGTGTTCAAAAATGACAATTAACTAATTTGGTATTTTTTCGAAAAAATATTCAAATGTGCTTATTAGGCTAACACATATAAATAAAAAAAACTATATTTATTATTATTATTATTATTTTATTATTATTTTTAAAGAAAATTGTTTGCTTGAATTTTTATTCTGTTTATAATTTCAAAATAAAAAAAAAATTTTATTATATACTTATTCTGATATTATAAACAATCTTTTTAGGGTATTTCGTATTGTATTAAAGTGGTTCGACATTTTTATGTTTCAATCCTGCGCAGCAATTTGTAAATGTAAACAAAGCTAACGATAAAGCAAAGCAGAGACCCGCAGAGCGATTTTTCCTGGGCTAAAAGAGAGTGGAAAACTGTTATACGGTCTCTCAGCCTCAGAGGAAAACCGCTTTCCCTCGATTTAGTTCGCCCGCAGACCTCGTCGGTGTGAGTAAGTGCAACCGGAAAAGACCCACCCACTTATTCGCGAAAATACCGCCACTCTCTCAATTATAATGGTAAGACAAACCGAAGCGATTCTCGGCTTACCAACGCGTTTAATTTGATGCGCAAACAAATGTTTTTAATGGCAAAAGTTTGAGAACATAACAAAAAAAAACCGCTCGTGCTTTTCCTCTGCGTAAATATTTGCGGCTAAATTAGCAAAAAATTCCATAGCCAGGTGCCAAGAATTTT
The DNA here is from genome assembly GCF_025231255.1 of Drosophila biarmipes. Classification (NCBI taxonomy): domain Eukaryota; kingdom Metazoa; phylum Arthropoda; class Insecta; order Diptera; family Drosophilidae; genus Drosophila; species Drosophila biarmipes. The sequence goes on along the minus strand of NC_066613.1, from coordinate 22,480,786 downwards.
CCATGCAAATTACTTTAGTTTCCCCATTTTCCTTATTCTCCCTACATTTCCAAATTAAAGTACCTCCTCCGAGATAATTTTATTTTATTTTATTTCTTTTGTTGGTTTGCTTTTCGATTTCCTCGTTTTGTGCCAGAGATAAACAACCGGAAAAAAATCCGAAAAACAAACCTCGCACAGAACCAATCAGCTGCAAATCCCATGGGTGAATACCTCCCCCTAATCAAGAAACGGAAAAATCAAACCAAAAACAATCAAGAACCAGAGGAAACCTGCAGCATCAGCTGCGTTAAAATAAAAGATTCATTTCGTTTATAGCCAAATGTGAAGCCAGCAAAAAGACATGGAAAAATGTCACAAGTTTTATTGGGAATATTTTCGGAAAATAGATGGTAATTCTGTTGGCCAGGGTATAGAATGTTTGATTGTGTATCATGGAGATAATACCATTTATGGCAGAATATCCTGTATATTTTTTTCTTTATTATCATATTTGTTCCAATAAAAAAAACGTACTGCATTTTTAAATTGATAGCTTCTTTTGAAATTTTATGCTAAATTATCATTCAATGCTTATGTCAAGGCCAAGTATTTCGATTTAGAATACAGGTCCCCAAGCAACTCTTGTATCATTATTGCTGTCATAAAATGTCAACGATTTTCCCCAATTTCCATATTAAATTTCCCTTTTTTCCTATTCAATTTCACACATGCCATAGAACACACATTTTCCCGCATTAAATCACTCATAAAACTCCGAATGGGGACCCCCAAAAAGCGAGCTACCATTTTTCACTTCAATGCCAAAGGTTGAGCAAATATTAAGACGAGCAACAATTTCTCAGCTTCAGAGGGTCGGAATTGTCCTAAAGTGAGTAAAGTTGCTTGGCAGGGGTCTCGCTCCTTTGGGGTGACTCGGTTTCTTGTCAAATGGCACAGCGGGTTCACCCTAAACACGAGTGTTAGCCAACTTCTACAGCATTTTCCACCCATCTCCCCATGGTTTTCAAACAATTTTGCTGCGTAAATTTACGAGCACCGCAGTCGCCATATTAAAAAGCATAAAACAAACAACCCAACCACAGTATAAAAGAAAAACAAAACATGAACTTGTTGCCAAAAATGCTTCTGTGAATCGGTACAGTAGTTACCGACTTGTTAGGTCTTGTAAAAATATTAATTTTGCGCTGTAATTACTGTTGATTTAAGCAAATGTGTTTACTTTATGAACTATACATTAGAACAAATATCGGTAGTAATTGGTAGTAATACCATTTAATTCTTGTTGATTCATGACAGACTCGTTATTTGTTTGTGTCCAATTAAATGCGACCACAAACATTACAGAGAAATTAAAGTAGATTAATTGCATTTTAAATTTATTACAGGGAGAGGTGAACACTATTATTAAAGTAAATTTAAAAAATATTTTAATTACAATTTTCTGTGAATCAAGTACTGTATTTATTCCTTGGAAATGCAGATGCAAGTTGGTGGTTTTCCTCTCCTTAAAGTCACGTTGCATGCAATGAGTGGGCGAAATTTATGGATATATTTTACGCGTGACAGCGAAACGTTTTGTTTTTCCTCGATGCGTTGCCTTGGGTTATTCGCTCGAGAGTTTCCCAGCAGAACAAGCAGAGAAAAGCGAAACGGAACAGTGCTGAGCAAACAAAACAAACAGCACAATGCAAACAACCAAAGTTTTTCTTCGTGCGCATAAAGTAAAAAATATATAAAAAAGCATAAAAACGAAAAGAAACGCAGCGAAACAAACAAACAAATAAATAAAGCCACCCAGACGAAGGCAGCCAGTCAAAAGTTCATCAGAAAAGCAAAAATGTACTTGCAACTTTGCCACCGAAGGCGAAATCCTTCAAAGTTTCCAAGTTTCATTTGCAGCAAACCAATGAAATGAATTTCTGGGCCATTTAGGGCTTCGACCAACAAAGTTCACGGGGTTCGGGCCAAAACTGCAATTTTAAATTGACAATAAGGGCGGCCACTAAAAAGTGTTTAAGGAATAAATGGGAAGAACCATAACCGCATAAGTCACATAACTTTTCAATAAAAATATATAAATATTTATTTTGTTTACTATAAAAATAAATAAAGTATAAAGTGTATACACATTTTTGTTTTCTTTCTTAAGCGAATAACATTCAACAAAATTTCAACGCTTCAATATAGGTAGAAAAAATCCACTTGCAAATTCCCTGGCCAACAATTTCACTTGGAATTCAGTGCGATAAGCAAACCATGACTGTAAAACACCATCCGCAAACACCTTCAATTTGTTAAACCCCTGCAAATCACATTCACTTTCCCACACTCTCGGGGAAAAGCCATGTCGAGCTTGTTGTGCAGGAAAATAAAGGAAAAGTCGGGGCAAATGTTTATATTATACACAAATGCACCGTGCAACATTGTCTGCTTCGAATGGCCATTAGAAGTGCATTTCCCTTCACAGGTCGGGAAAAGATGTGGAAAAAGGTGCTCGGAAAAGCCACCTTAATGGCCATTGAAAGCGACTGACGGAAGCTTGTACTGCTGTGTCGATTTATAAGCATTCTAAAGATTTTATGCAAAATTGCAAAGCAAAATGTTTTTAAAAATCATAATCAATTTTGTGCAAGTATATGTTCGTCCCTAGCATTTGTAAATTATGGAATATAAATCAAGGATGAAAAGTATTAAACAAAAATTTAATTATTTATCTTTTGATTTTCGCTTAAACTCACTCGCAAGAATACTTTTCAGAGGGGATATCAGGGCTATCGGGGTTATCGATTGCAATATCTCGATAGACGCAGGGTTGCTTCTCTTGCTTCTTGGGTGTCCTTTTTTTCCAATCGTTTTTTCTGCACATCCTGTTAACCGAATGCCCTTTTCATTCATTTACGCAAAACACACAGATACACACCGAGTTAACTGCATTTTACATTTGCTAACAACATTGCTACCTCATATCCTCCCTGAACTTTCTTTCCCACTCTCTCTTCGGGTGAAATGGTAAACGGAAATTGTGCATATTTCACTTACCATCAACGCTGAAATGGCAAATGGCGCACTCGAGTTGTCAGCGGAAAGGCGGGGAAAGTGGGTAAAATCAGGTATCTGGAGGAATCCAAGACAGTGTAAAATTCAATTAAATTGAAGATTGAATACCCTTAATGGATGAAGACTTTTTTAAAGGATAAAAAAATGTATATTCCTCAACTTTAATAACTGCCTGTTAAATGAACCCAAAATTTATTTGTTTAACTTACTGGCTTGTAAATAAATTTATGCTTAACACTTAAAACTTAAAAGAAAGGTCTATATTAATTTCCTATAAATCAGTATACAATCTATTTTAAAATTTACCGGTTGTACTAAAATAAATTTTTAAAATGTGATTTTCGAAATCTCTTAAAATGTTCGCATACCTTCCCGGAAAAGGTGGAAAATGAAAGTGCACAAACTGTCTGCAAATATTTGTGAAATCAAATGACAGCCAGGGGGTCCTGGAGACCCAATCGCATTCAATGTGTGTGTGAGTGTTTTGTGTGGATGTTCCTGGCTTATAAAATGTTAACTGTAAATAAATTATTAGCCAACTGGCGCTTCGATGGGGAGTCCTGAAAAGGCGGGCGATAATGGGTGGGGTGTTGGCAGCTACTTCCGCCTGTGCCTCGGTACAGTGAAGCCCATGTCCGAGCGGCTGTGTGTGCAAAATGTTTGCCAACAAGCAGCGAGTAACGAGACTATTACCACTGGGATTGCATTTCCTTCCATTTTTCCCCTGGGGTCCAAGTCAGATGCAACTTTGAATAGCTTTACACACTAGCACACTTTCACAATCGCAAATGTGTGCCAACAGACGCATACAGTGGGCACTCAGTAAGGGAATTTGTCGTTCTAATTAAAAAATAAATTTGGAATTTTTTAAAAATGCAGCCTACACAATATTATTTTTATTAAAATATTGATACATTTATTTTTTGCGGCTTCATTTGAAATTTGAAATAATTTGGCATTTCAAAAAAATGGTTAAAATAACTGATTTAAAAAAAAAAAATTACAAATAATTTAATATTAATAAATAATAATAATATTAATATTAATAAATAATAATAATATTAATATTAATAAAACATAATTAAGAAACAATTTTTGATTTTTCTACAAAGAAAATATCGAAGTATATAAAATTTATCTGTTCTTTAACATCTGGTGTTCACTGTTCTGTACACACATTGATAAGCAAAAACTATAGCACACATTGCAGGCGGCAATGCCTCTGCTTCTTCTTCGCTGTGTGGGCGGCTGGAGGCTCAAAAGGGCGTGGCAGGGCGGCATGTCTGCGTAGACAACGTGTTAAGCTCCAGTGGTTCGCCACTGCAAATGGGACACATTAGCAATGTAGCATGTTCGGTGGCGGAATGCCTGGGTATGGGGCGCAGGAAAGACGAGCTGGGGAGGTGGAAAAGTGGCGAAGTGAAAGGGCGCACCCCCACCCCACGAGGCATGTGCCAAATGTGTCAGCTGCAGTTTAAAGCTGTAATAAGATACAAATATAATATTTTATAATTTTCAATTTAAATTTATCCTGTTTAAAATAAAATAATAAAATAATAAATAAATAAAAAAAAAATTATTTTTAATATGAATAAAAAAATACAAAATAAGGGTAATTTTTTCTCAACAAACCATTGGAAAAAGTAGAAATATCCTCGCAGGTGAGGTAAAAATACTCTTCCTTTTCTGAATTGCTTATTTTTATAGCTTCCTATAATGGCCAATATCGTTTTGGGAATTCTTTCTGGTATTCTGCTTTTGTTCACAACTGCCAATTAATTTTTATTGAGTTATATTCTTCAATTGAAATGCAAACTATGTGAAAACTGTAAACAAATTAAAAAATGGAGTAAATTAATAGATTCTGAAATCAAATAACAGAAACAAAGAATAAATTGTCCATCAAAAAGATTACCAAGGAGTTATATGCAGTATTATTTATATAATTGACTAAGCTGGTTAGGTGGTAATTATTTTGTAGTTAGGAAAAGATTCACTTGTCTGCAACCGATGGATATTTGATTTTAAAATGTAGCACTAAGTAAATAGCAATTAAAACGCTTAAAAAATACTCACACCTTTTTCTATCTTTTTTCAGGTACTCAAAGATAAGCAAGAGATGAGGCCGAATCAAAATCCCTTAATAAACTGAAGAATCAAGAGGTCAGCCCCGCCCACACAATTTTCGCCCACTTGGGACTTACCGCTGGGAAATCACGTCGGCATTTTGTAGTGGCGACACGTTCCACTGGCCACAATTAGAGCAACAACAAATAAAGCAAGAAAAGCCACAAGAAAACGCAAAAATAACTCCACTTCCATACAAAAATTCTCAGAAAATCCCGACGAGAATTAAATTAGGTGCTAAAATAGGCGAAAGCCTTAAAAAAACTGACAAATGTCAAGTCACAAATAATACAATAAAGAGTCTATTGTGATACGTGATATTCGTGATAAAAATAAAGAACAGCAAAAATATATCTACAAAAATAAAACACTTTAAAAACAGAACTGAAATTACAACAAATGTCTGCGTCGGCAGTTGAAGTCAATGGAAGTGGTCCGCCAGTGGAATTTCACATGAGAGAGGTAAGATATTAATTAAAAAATAATATTTTTTAAATATATGTTTGGTATTTTTAAGCCAAAAAAAATTTGTATTGTATATCAATGTGTTAAAAAATTTTATTACAATTTGTAAACTATTTGAACAGTTTATGTGGGTATGGATTTTTATTTGTATCTTAGTATAAAATATATAAAAGATACTTTTAAACCGAAATCTTTTTGTTCGCTTTGTTCTCAGCAAAGCAACATCAAATGCAAGAAACCGTTACATTTTTAGTCTGTCTCGCTCGCACTTGATCACATACCTGACTTCGCGCAGACTGCTTGGCGCTCCTTCTGCGACAGCTACTCTATCAGTGCTGTAAGAACTGCGGTTTTATAGCTAGAACTGATTACTTGCTTTTACTTTAGAATTTTCATGAAGTATTATTTATTGCTAACATATTGAAAGGTTTTTGCAACAAAAAACTATGAGATGGATTATTCATTTATTAGGCTTTTAATAATTAAACTAGAATTGGTATTTACACAAGAATAATTTCTTGAAAATCAGTATTTCTATTAAATGCTATTTATAACTTTCTTAACTATATTCTTAGCCAGTTTTCAAAGTTGCCATCACTGATGCACATATGATCTCTCTCTTCTTATCGTACCTTATCTTTGATCCTCTCTTTCTTGCCTCTGCCGACTCCATTTTTTATTTTCCTTTTTACAGTTTTCCAAACTTGAAACTCCCTTTTAATTTTCTGAGCGTCGCGAACAGTTGATTTTAATCGCTTTTATTTGGATTTATTTTATTTGTTATTCTTGCTGATTATATAGCATTTATGTGTGAGAATCAGTGATTATTTCGAGTGTTTTTAAAACAAAAATCAGATACGAGAAAATGGAGAAGAATTGGCCTTTAGAAGTTGAAACTCAGTGTGGCGGCGTTTTCGGCATTTCCATAACGGGAAATTGGGGTATTTTCTATCGCTGCTGTCAATTGAACGGTGAATTGAACGACGAGTGGAGCAACCTGAACGAGGATATTTGGGTTCGTTTTTATTTAATTATATTTATTTTTTGTTTAAATAATTTTCGCGCTTCCTTTTTTGCTTGTGTGAGAGAGCTTTTTATACCTGTTGCGTTGTTGAAAAGCTTTTAAGCTTCAGTGAGTTTGTCTTTTAGACGCCAGATGTCGGTTTCTGTTTTAGCCCAAGCTTGAATTAAGCTACTCAAAGCAACCGGCTAGGTGGCGCCACTGGTTAAAAGGATACGGATAAAAGTTTACGAAACTATAATAACAGCGAATTGAATAGCTTTCGCTGCGGATAAGGGCGAATTCGATTTAAACAAATTAAATAGATTTTAATATCCTTAAGATACAGCGACTTAACGATTTTTTATACCGTGGATGAAAAAAAACATATCAAAAATGTCGTATAAATCTTAGAAAGTTATGACTTAAAATATAAGAATTTCTTCAAAATTTGTTAGTGAAATTTTTCAAAAATTGCTGAAAATTTTTAATCGAATTTTTGGGAATGAGAAACCTAAACTATATAATACTCCCTTGTATTTTAATTTTACTTCTGATTTGTTGGCAAAAAAATCCAAAAAATTAAATTGATTTCAGTAGCCTGCTCTATATCTTTTATTAAGAATTTAAAAAAAATTAAATTTGGTGAAGTGGTGTAATTTTAGAGCGGGAAGCGTTACCTGGCCTAAAGCCGAACCCCGATCCCAGCTAATTTGGTTAGTGACTGTTGGCAATTCACTCAGACAGTCGTCCCTTTCACGGCTCCACGGACTAGGCCAACTTTTATTGACTTCCGCCGCAGTTCGCAGCCATCGCAAAGTGCAAACTTCTGTCGGCTCCCAGGACCTCTTGCCCCGCCCCCTCGCCCCGCCGCCCCTTCTTTGGATGGCCAACACAATCACAAACAGAAGGGCGGGGAGGAAAGCTGTGCATGAGCGAAAAGGAGTAGTAGACAGCGGCTGGCCAAAAGCAAACATCGAAAATCAACATCAGCCACCGCCACCACCAACAGCAACAACAATAGCAACAGCCGCTAAAATCACACATCCACACTGAAAAAAAATGGAGTTAGGCCTTCAGTGTTAATATAAAAATATAGTAAAGATTACTACAACCATTTTTCTTAACAACAATAAATATTGGATCAGACAAATCATGGGCTGTTCCAAAGTTTAAGTTGGAATAAATTCTTCTTGATATCATAAAACACAATTTTGTCTAAAAACATTTCTTAGGTCCTAAAAAAAATTGTCTCCTGCTTTAAGGGTTTCGTATAAATAATTGGCTTGTTTCTTTAAATATTATATATTTTTGAAACAAAACAAAATTAAAGATTTAATTTTAATATTGAGAAGAAAACGTTCTCAAAACTTAATTTCTTGTAGTAAAAAATATAGTTATCCTAAACGAATATATTCGGTAGTTTCTTGTGTTCAGTTATTGAATAAATATTAATTTGCCATAGGGGTTGACTTTATTTTAGTTAAATTTATAAATTTTGAAGGCAATACTTCAATTTCTCCCAGTGCAGCCCCACTAACTCTTTTGCACTCACTCACGAAATGGAATTTTCGGCTCTGCAAAATGAAAAAGTGAATTTAGTTCGCCATTAATGGGCCAACTTTTGAGCTAATGCCGCGAACTGAAACTGCCAACCAAACCCCCAACACCAACAAGAAGAGCCCAAAAAAGATACAACAATTTCGTGTCTAATTGGATAAGCAGCCAGGCCACAAACAACAACTAGTTTCTAAAAGGCCAACAACACAGAGATTCCGGAAAATGCCCTGTGTGTCCAAAATTCAATTAGCTTCAGCTGCATTTCACACTTTTTTGTTGCTGCTCGGTTTTTCAGCCCCCCCTTTTTGCGGCCGTGGGCGTGGCAGGGCATTGATTATGCGCTTTGCAGATAAAGTTTCTTTTTTGCGGCCATAAACTGCTTAATTTTGACAAATTGTTGCTGTGCTGATCCTCATTAAGAAGTTTGTTATAATTAGCTCATATTGCAGAGGCTGATTCAAAGGGAAAATATGGAAAATATAATAAAGTCTAGAAATAAAATGAGACGGAAAAAACTAAAATAGAAAGGGAAGTTTGCAATTCACACCATAAATATTTTTTGTTATAAATATTGTATTAGTTTTTCGGGGAAAAAAATTAGTTCTTATAAAAAATAAAAGAAAAATGTTTTTTAGGTAATGATGATGACGATGATGATAGTGATTTTACTAGGAATTTTAGATGAAAATAACAACAGTCATTGTTTTTTTTTTTAAATTTTAGGTCTTTTATTACACAAATTTGAGAACATATTATTCTCGATATAAAAAGTTAATCTTGATCTTTGTTTTCTTCAGTTACCCTTTTTTTCTTTGGTAAACCTTTAAAAAGGTAGATATCTTTCGGGGAACTAAAATATTTATTTTTAGTTAAAAAAAGGAAAAACCGTACTTTCTGAAATCAAGAAGAAACTTTTCTTACTTTATTTTTTGAGAACCCTTTTTTGCAATTGTATAAATTTTGTTTTAAAGTTTGTGGATACTATTCGCTGAAAAATAAAATAAAATCTTTGCATCATTTCAAAGCTAAAATTATATGATTTGCATAAAGTCTGTCTTAAAGCTTAAAGATACTATTCTTTAAAAAACGAAATCTTTGTAGTACTCTTGTGGAATCTGAAAACTGAAGATTTAATTTCTAAGTCTAAACTCAAACCAAAGAAATATAGCTTTAATAAAATATTAAAAGGGAATATCTAATGAATGAATGAAAAAAAAAACTAGTTATTTTAAGAACTTTTTATTCACTTTAAAAATGGCAAAAATAAGGGCTTCTTCTCTGACGGCCAACTTGCTTTTGGGCCATCTTGCATAAGAGCCCCATTTCAATTGACTCCATTTGGGCCTTCCGTTGGCTCCTGGCCAAAATGTCAGTTCCAATTCGCTCATCAGGCTTTTTATTTCGTGTGTGTTGTTACTGATTTCAAAATCAAACCGACAGTTTGCCATTTGTTTTTTGTATAAAATACTGCGGAAATTATCATGGCAAAAAGGGGATACAAGTGGATACAAGAAGCGGAGAGATTTCTTGGAGCGAATTGTGAGAAAACATATAGCTGATTTTATTTTTTTGTTGGCTTGCAGCAAGAGGCAATCAAGATTTACTTGGGGAAAACGAAGAGGAAAATGAGGGGGGAAATGAGGGGAAAATTGGGTGGAAAAGTGGGGGCTAGACTACACGATACACAGCCTCTCAAATGGAGGCAGACATGCATGGCGGCATTTCCGGTTGCTTGGCACCATTAGTGCAACTGCCACGCCCCCTGCAAGGACCGCCTTTACGCCCTTTTTCGCTCAGTTCTTTAGTTTTCGTTTTTTTTTTGCCTTTTTTGGCTTTTTGCTTTCTGTTGAGATAAGCAGTTTTGCCATTTGTCCGTGCAAGTTTTTCGAAAAGCTTTCCCTTAGAAGTAAAAACTTGTTTTTTTCGCCAAAGAAGCGGGAGCGGCGGGCGGAAGTGGGAGGGCATTTGACATGTGTTTGCTGCAGCAGCAACCCATTTTTCGCCCTTGTGGCTAAAAAGAACCTGCCAAGTTTTTCGGCGTCTCTAAGCTTCTGCCGGCCAAAAGTATATTCATTATTTTGTTTTCATTTTCTGCGGCTGCGGCTGCCCGAGAGCGAAGTTTGCAATTGAATTTTATTGTATCTCCTTGGAATTTAGTCAAAAATAATACGGCTCTTTCAAATAGATTTTTTGTGCGCGAGTGCCAAAACCAGTTGGAAAATAAAGTGGAAAACCCATTATGGGAGGCCTCTTAGTGGCTGCGGCTATGGTGGTCTTTGCCTATTTTATATCCCCATCGATCGAATTGGGCTTCACGTTTATGCATCTATTTTTATAGCCCTTACCTGGGGAGTTAGCAGATAGTTTGGGCACCCGCAGTTTTTTTTTCCCCATGTACAGTATTTTCCAAGAAAAACCCACATCTTTTTCTAGAATTATTACGCAAATCAGCAATGAGGCAAAGCCGAATGCGACCGCAGCTAAATAACCACACATAGGGCAAACCAAATGAATGGAAATGAGTGAAAAGATGTGGGAGTCCACCAGGAGAGTTCGAGGAATGGACCTCAAACCAGGACCTAGAAAATGCTTTTATCATTCCCCGAATGCTGCATACATTTTGGCTTTATTATACACAGAAAAAAAATACTATTACATAGCTAAAATGGTGTTTTTTTTATACAAAAAATTGTACATATACTCCTTTTTTAGTTCGAAAAATACTGATATTCCTCAAACTTTATATAAACCTTCTCTTTTAAAAAGTTTTACCTGGTTTCATTTATTTTTGATTTTTTCTAGTGCACCTCCTGCCCCATTTTATCCCCAATTTTCCCTGCCCCCACATATGTCTGGGTTGCTCTTTGCTAATGGCCTGATGACGCGTCATCGCCGTCCCATGGGCGGCCTTTCTGTCTGAGAGTCGCTCGCAAATTATAATTGAGTGCATGGTGAGCGCATTGAACTGTGGGGCCAGTGGGTCCCATCACTCCTCGACCCCTAACTAAATTCAACATCGAAATACCCCTTATTTGAAACAAGAATTATAAAAATGTACCACTTATTGGTCAAGTAAACAACCTTAACCTGAGGTTAACAACTTTTTTACAGCTTGCTGAACAGGGCGGTAATATTATGTTAAGTTAACAAAAAGAGGTGCAGCTATGACAAACATTTTATTATGAATTTTTTACAACACTTTTTAAGCCCTAAAATGTAAAAAACTTTTTAACCAAAGATTAAACCTCATGTTAAACGACAAACGCTCCAGTTTGAGTTTTAATAAAGGGTTCATTAGAATAGTTGGTTCCAGGAAGGGTATCACAGATGCTCCCCTAGCGCTTAAGTTTTATTTCCCATTTTCATGTGGCAAAAATCTAAAGAGTCGAGGGAATTCCATGCTAACCTCCAGTTAGAGATTAGAAATGCTCTGAATGGGGAAGCTGCTTCTGTTTCTTACTCCTGTTTTTTTCTCCTCTGCCACTTGAGACGCTCACAGGTCTCCCTGCCATTTGGGCCATAAATTTGAGCGCCACATTTAGCCATTTTAATGAATGGTTTTTTTAATGCAATGGTTTTTCGCTCGTTAGGAGGAAAGAGCGAGCGGAAACGGCGAAACAGCAACATTCTGGCTGCTTTAATTTATTGACTAATTTAGGAGGCTGGCGCGGTAAGAGCCCCCAAGAAGCCAGTAATAGATACTTTTAGCCCCTGCTAAATGGGTAAACGGCTCTTGGCTTTTTAATTAGACGCTGTGTGTTCTTTTTGGCAAGCGAATTTAATTTAATTAATGCAGATTTGATGGTAGCACTCAAGGTCATTTGGGAGGGGGTTTTGCTCGGCTGAGATAAATAACCTTATAAAGTCCCAATTAATTGGAGCGGGCAGAAAGGCTTTCTAATTTTCGCTCCAAGTGAACGAACACATGTGTTTATGGCTGCCCCCCGAAAAAACAGACTAACCCTTTTCAGACCCTCTTCACTTCACACCCCCATTTTTGAGCCATTTAAATTTCTGTTAAACACTTGTAGAATCTACTTTGAACAGTGCTGCCAAGTTTGAAAAATTAAACGTAGATTTTTGATTTACTTGGGAAAATTTAAAAATTTTGTAGTATGAAAATAAATTTGAATTTATTAATTTAATTTACAAAAGTTATTGTTGATTTTTTTAATATAATAAATATTTTAATTTATTTAAGGTAATAAATAAAATGTTGTCCCTATAAATAATTATAATTTTTGGTTGCCCTAAAAAATATCCTAAATAATTAAAAAAAATATTCAAAGCATCAACACAATGAATGGCCCCAAAAAGTATGCTTTCTATTTTGTTTGTACATATTTTATTGGCTGCGTGCGAGATGTTATCTGCTTTCCACGCCATTGCTGATTTTCCCAGCCCGCCCCCTGCAGTTTTCCCACCCCCCCTCCAATGGGCACCTTTTGTCATCGTTTGCGCCTGCTGCGCGTCCTTCGCGTTCTGGCGCGATAACAGGCATCATAAATCCTTTGCTCCTTGTAAATGGCACCCCAGCAGCTGCCACGCCCCCGCCTACGCCCCTGGATTGGGGTGGGTGTGTTTATGGGGGGATCTAGGTGTAGACTGAAACAGAAACAGCTTCTGTTTCGCTTTTGGCCATCGTTTGTTATTGTTTGCGGTTAGTTGGCCGCATTTCCCCCCTTTCCCTCTTTACATATATCAAACTCGGAGGCAGGTCAACGCCGGGGGGAATAGGAGAGGGGGAGGGGGTGGGAAATACGAGTGAGGCATTTTCCTTTAGTTTTCCCCAAGTCGCGCTTGGCTGCAGATTGAGGGGATGTGGAAACTCTAGGCATTAACAGAGAACAAGCTTAGGGATTTTAAAGGTATTTTAAGCCCTCTGAAAGTTGCTTTATGAGGTTAAAGTAATCTCAGGATTAATATAATACAATTCAATTTTATAAAATATAAATAACTTATTTTTATTCAAATATTTTATCCCTTAAAAGTACTATAAAATAAATATTTTAGTTCCTCTTTGTTTGCTACACTCTGTAATAGGGTTCTTAAATCGAACTCATTAATATTATAAAGTGGTTATTCCTTAAATATATCTCTTGTATAGTATTTACATTTTTTAACTTCCATTTTTTCTTGATATATTATTGCAAAGCTACTTTAGTATTTGCGTCGCGCACACATTTTCCTTTGATTGAATCATTTTTCATCGCATTTCCATTAAGCATATTAAAAGTGATTTATCCAATCCTCTTTTTTGTCCCCACTGTTACCTTTCCACATTTAAGATACTTTCATAACTTATCTTTCATACTTTGGCCCCGTCTCCAATTTTCCTCAACTCGTCTGCATTCAATTTTTGCGATGCTTTGCCCGCCTCAAGCAGCTTAGCCGAAAAAACGTGGAAAAGCGCGGAAAAGGTGGTGCTGGTGGTGGAAAACCAGGCGCACGTTGCTCATCTTTAGCGGCCACCGTTTTTCAGAGTGTTGGCGACAATTTGCCGGCCAAAAGGGATTTAAAAGTTGCCACCGTGGGGACTTTTGCATTTATGCGGGCGGCGGGCGGAAAATCCAGGGGCAGGATGGGAGGGTTTCCCATCATGTGCAGCTTTTTGGTGCGGGTGCAGTGCGAACATTTTCTCACTTTCTATGACTGACTATCTCGTTCGGTCAGCCCGCACCTTTCTCTTTCACCCTGTTTGGGAATTTTGCATTTCAAATCCGCCAGGCCCCTTTTCCCCCTGCGCTTTTCCCTGCTTTCCACTTTCCAACTGTCGCCTCCTGCTGTTGTCCGTCGCCTTAATAAGCCTCCTCGACAGCCACGCCTACAATTTGTTAGCCCAGCTAGTGCTGCACTGGGGAAAAAGTATTCCTGTTTCAGAAATCATATAGCTTTATAAAACATCTGATATAATCGCATTGATATTATCAAAAAATGTTTTTCCTTATGAAAATATTTTTTAATTTATTTTGACTTTGATCTGAAATGATTCATCTGATCATATCATATTATATCAAGAGCAAAGTTTTTATTATTTGTTATGTAATTGAGTCCCATATGAAATCTTATACAACTTTATAAAATACCTTAACTCATTTAGGATTTTCAAAGATTTATGTATAATGTATCTCCTTAATATAAACGCTTTTAAGGTTTCAAAGTTCGATTATTTATACAATTTTCGGGGAACTTTTCTCTCTGTGCAGTTTCACTGGAACCGTTCCCGTCTCCCAATCTTTCCCAGCTACATGCAGCTAATGCAATCCCGACAAGCGTTGTCCTGGACAACCGAAAATGAGGCTTGACACTTTTGATTTGGTTTTACTGGCCCACTCGACTGTCATCCGTCCCCCGCCTGGCCGAACCCCTTGGTAGCAGGAATTTCACCCTGTCCAACTTGACTCATGCCGCATTTTTGATTTGTCGGACTCGGACGTTGTTTGTTGAGCCTATATGACGGTCACATATTCGGGAGGAAAAGCGGAAAAGGGGGAAAAACTGACGGAACTGAGACAATGCCAGAAGGCGACTTTTTGATGGTCAAAAGCGGGTTGGGAGTTTAAAGAGGGCCATAAAGCCCTGGGATGCAGTTAAGCTGGCTGGATTTGGCTTTAATAGTTTCCTGCTTTTTATACATTTTTATTGAGTCTTTAATTCTGGAAATAATGCCGGAAAATAAATTTAATATAATTGATCTTGTTTTCAAAAATATGTATTTTAAAATAGGCTTAATATTGGGATTAACATAAATCATTTTGGGGGGTTTTCTATAGAACTTTTTGTGTATGTATGTTAATTACGTTCGTTAGCTTTAGTTATATATTTATATAATCATGATTTTACCTTACTGCCTGTTTTTTTTAATATATAAAACACGAACAAATATTTATTTTCCAAAAGCTGTTATTAAAATTTAAAATTGTTCCAACATTTCGATACACTTATCGATAACAGAATGTTAGGTAACAGAGCAGAAGTGGCAGCCCCGCAGCAGCAACGCAACTATGAGCAATACCCTAAAGGGAGAGCAAAGAAGAGAGCAAAGTGTTCAAGGCGGCGGTTTTTACGGTTTTTTGTTAATATAAATGTTTGCTTACGCTGCTATGTTTATTAACCCTTAAATTAACTAACAGCGGCTCTAAAAATGCGCAAACGCCTAGTTTGAGTTCAAAAATATCCAGTTGAAACGCCAGAGGGCGCCTCTCGCAACTGGCAACGCAACTGTGAGCAATCCCCTAACGCGAGCGCGGCGAAAAGAGTGCGAGGCGGCGCCGAAAAAACGGTTATCGCAGTTGCGTTCTCTCGCTCTTCGCAACAAGTCGTGGGTGTCGGATTAGCGGAAAATCGCATTTCCCAGTGGAAACTCGGCACGCTTGAAAGTGAAAACAAAACGCACACACGCATCCAGCAAATACAAAGTAGCCAAAATCAAAATAACAGTGAATGCGGGGGAGGGCTGGGCGGAATCGCGGAAAGCAGAAAAACTCGTGTTTATTTTTGAAACGCCAAAAGTGCAGTGCCGAAATAAGCCAAAAGCGGAGGAAACGAGAAAAACGCGCAGAGATAAATGAAATGAAAAGTTAAAAATAAATATATATGCCATGCGGCTGGGAGAAGCAGAAAGAGGAAGCAGCACAGGCAGCAGCAGCAGCGAGGGACGTGACTTCTCCGTCTCGCCTTCGCCTGTCCGTGTGCTCCTCGCCCCCTCTCCTTCGCACGCCCCGCCCGCCCGCAGCATCCAACAGAAAAAAAAGGGGGAAAAAAACCAAATGAAAAGCAACAAAATACAAAATTCATTCACGGCGCACATGTTTTTGTGGCCATTGCTGTGTTGTTGCCTTCGCCGCCTCCGCTTCGCCCGCTCGTTTATCCTGCCATCCTTTTTGGCCGCTCTCCCCAGATTCTGATTCGATTTTTCCCACTCATCTGGCGTTTTCGCTCTCTCATGCGGACAGCCTCCGCATCTCGTGCTCTCCTCGCTCCTCTCTCAGCTGCTTTGTTTGTCCGCTTTTCGCGAAAATATATATAAAATTGTAATAAAATCGGTAATAAAGTCGGCTGAGGAGTAAACGCAACAGCACCCAGAACATATGATGAATCTCGTTTCATAAGTCAAAGCGCACGGAATGCCAGGAAAAAGTGCAGACGCGCGAAAAAGTATCTCAGGGATGCGTAGTAACGCAGACAATCAAAGGCCTTTGTGTGTGATCAGAAATCGAAAAACAGACCTCAGAGATACAGTCAGTGCTCGGTGGAGTAGACCTGGTGCATACCATTCTTATTGCAAGGCAGACAGTGAACTCACCAAAAATAAAAAAAGTGGATTCCTATCCTTCAAGAATTAACATTTTTTATGGTATAAACATAAAGTAAATGCCCCCTAAAGTGAACTTTTTCAATTCAAAGATTTATTTTACCCAAATGAATGCTATAAGCACTGTCAAAATATTGATTTTTCTTATCAAAAACGATAAGAAGTAAATGTTTGTTCGAAATTTCTTATTGTATTTGCCAAATAAACATCATACAAGCACAAGCTAGTCAAATTACTAAAAAAATATAGAAGATGAGATTACTCATAATGATTTCAATAAATGCAACCTAAAATGCTTGATTTCTATAAGTATATTTCAAAGATACTATATACGTTTCCTGTTTAAATAAAGCATCTAGACTGTAAAAGAAAATAAAACCTGAGAATGAGATACGAATATAATAAATTGAGTTAATAAACCTATAGGTATAATAATATTTGAGATCCTAAAATCGAAAATATTATAGTTTTTACTGTAACTGTCTGCCCTGGCCGCCCCCTCTTCGTCTCCTTTGCTCGCCTCTTTCGCATCATCTCTTTTGTCTCCGCGTTTGCGCCGTCTTTTTTGCACATTCCCCTTTGGCTCGCTGTTTCGGTTCTGTTTTCTTTTCGAAAAATTAAAACATCCAGGGAGTTTTCAGTTCAGTTTCCCAGGAGGCCGAAAAAGCCACCCCTATGAAAACAACTAAACAAGAATTTGTACTTTATATCGCCATTTCGCCCCCTCTCTTTCGCTCGCTCGCGCCCCGTCTCGCTCGCTCGCACGTGCGACATTGAAAAAAATATATAATAGTTTTGCGTGTGCGGAGCAAAAATTTCCCATAAAGTGCAAAAGCGTGTTTTTTTAAACCAATCCTTATTTTATTTCATTTCTGACTTGCTTATTTCGTAGTCAAAGTCAAAGTGTATCCAAAATAAGAAAAGAAGGAGAAACGAATTTGTGCCAAAAAACCAGAATTTAATCAAAATAAATCAAATAGAGTTTGGAAAACAAATGTTATATTTGCAAAACAGAGAATAAGTGAAAGAGTAAATAGTGAACTACCCTTGTTGTTGGCCAACCCCCGGCAAGTACACGCAGAGAAATCGCCGAGTGGAAAGAACAGCAGCAGCCAGCGAGGAGTTGACACCGTTTGCGACGCCACTGTGAACATAAAAAGCCGTCAAACTGTGGGGCTCAGGGGCATTTTTTCTTCCTCCGCAAGGAATGTATTATCCGGTAAGCAAAGACAAGACTCTCGGCAAACCCCAAGCCCAGTCCCAGTGAAAACAAACATTGCCAAACATCGCGAATCGCAAATATCGCAGGCTAGCGACAGCAAAAAGCAAACGCGGCTCTATTACGCTGTTTGTTTGCCGTCTGAAGTTGCATTTGCCAGAAGCGCTTTGCCAGCCACAGTGGGCACTCGATAAGAAGTGTCTGCCTATGTTAGGATCATACATAGAAGATTTCCTTGTTTTGGCCACCACGAAGTGTGTGTAATATTTTTATTTTAACAATTAACTGTTAAAACTATTGGGTTTTTATTTTTAATCTTAAAACTTTTTATTTTCTCGGGCACTTAAAAGAAATCTGTTTAATTTTATAACATTAACTATTTGAAAACGATCACTACTATTCGATTCAGATATAGTATTCTTCTCGGGAACAACTAGGGAATACTTTTATAAGGTCATGAGTTCATGTTTTATAAAAAAAATTGTCTTCAAAGTGATTGGAATTAAAAAAAAACAAAAATAATGTTTGTAATTCTAAAAAAAGATGTTAATTTTTTTTTAGCAGAAAGCGTTTGGTTTATTTTTATATATATCAACTTTTGTTTTTCATAAAATGATTAAAAATGAAGTTGGTTTAAGATGTTTCATTTCCTTTCCTAAAAAAATTGTTAACCACTTTTTTTCTTACTTTTTTAATTGATAAACACCTAAGCAAAAGCGATAATTGTATAGCTTTGTAATTTAAAGACGTGCCTGCATCTTTGCAGAGAAAGCGTAAGATAGATACCTGTCCTAAGCCAATAGTACAATATTTAACCTGCGGCCACTGTATTCCCAGAGCCACTATTTACTTATTCTTTCACCTGGCGGTCGCAGTGGCCTGTGTGCCTTACTCTCGATTTAAGGCGAATCTTAGCTCGTGCTTAGATCCTTATTAGTCGAACTCCCTGCTTTCCACACCTCTCCTGCCAGCTTTTTGTCTCAGTCTCTGTTTGTTTACCTATTTGCTTGGACGACAACAAATAATGTCGAATGTTGTAGTCACACGTGTGTGAGTCCCCCCTCGAAAAGAAAAAAAGTGGAAAAACAAACCCCTCTTAGAGCCAAATGTTGACTTTGTCTTCGTTTTCTTTTTTTTGATATGCGGGACCATTGTTTGCCGGGGAGCAGCGGGGGTAATTTGATAGCCAAACCAAAAATGCGGGTCGAATTTGCGGCTTTTTGGATTTCAGATTTCGGATTTTCGCCGCTCTCGACTTCCACTCGACTTTGGTTGGGCTTTTGCCTCTGTTTCTCATTTCAATCGAACACACAATATATTCCGAATATTATATAATTATCTGGCCCCAATTTATTGCTTGTTCATTTGATACCTTCAATGTGTTAACAAGAATTACTTTTTTCGTTCTGCCTGGTATCTTCGGCACATTTTCCCACGTCCGCGAATAAATTTCAATCTTTATTAATTTATTTCATTTGTCTTCTTTGCTCGTTTCTTTGCAGGTACGTTTGATATGCAAATTCAATGGGTAAAAACTACTCCAGTGTCGTATGATTGATAAGGAAGTTGGCCTGGCCTAAACACAGACCATAGACCAGATTTTGATGAATGACACGAGAAGCTGCTGTTCTGCTGTTTGTGGTTAACGATGGCGTTTTAATGATGTCAGACCGGTGACTTGACATTGAATTCGTGGCTTATAAGTCAGAACAAGTCTTTTGGAGTTTGTATTTATGGTTAATTAATGGCTATGCCATTTGAATTGGTGGATAGTGGCCTAGTAATGAAACTAAAAATAGAGGAATAGGTAAAATTCTAAAGAAACAACATTTGGGGCTTAGAAATAAATTTTTTGTATAGCATATTTTTATATAATTATTTTAGTGATTTTGAATAATTCTTCTACATCTCTTTTTGTCATATTATTTTGAAATTTCTCAATGCCATCAGCGGCCTGATTTGAATTCGATTTCTAGTTTCAGTTTATTTCGCAAATGTCACTCAAATTAATTGCAATTAAAAGTTCTCCTAGCTGTCATCGTGCAGCAGTAGTTGTAGCTAAAATTCGAAACGTTTCGCACATGCGAATTTAATACCCCACGTACGTATAGAGAGAGGAAAATATTTGAGTCAAGAAAAAAGAAAAAATAAAACTGAAATTGCGTCGCATTAAGTGAAACCTTCCTGGCCTGGTCCAGCGATTTTTCAATTGAAAAATTGCACATAAATTGCATAAAACTGTTATACGTCGACGGCGGCTGGCATAAATTGTATTTCAGATGTGGTTTTTATGGACAGGCGGTGTTTTTTTTTCGGTAGGCAGAGAGATCAGAGGAAGTCCATTGTGCGTGCGCACTTAACCGCAAAGTTTTGGCCAAGATATTGTATTTTAACCCATACAGATCGAGCACTTACACAGTGGATTTCGAAATTGTAAAACTGTTATGATGGGCCAATGATATCACAAACCAAGGTTTTTAAACTAGGCATAAATTTAAAATTAATAAAAGTTAAAATCAGCTAGCTGCCTAAAGCTCACTTTACTTAAATCAACCTATATTCATGCAACGCACTGTACCTAAGCAGATATCTCTCTTTTTTTGTATTTCCCTCGGTCTTTATGCCTGCTATTAATTATGTTTATTTTGTGTTTATAGCGTTTTGAAGGTTGTTTGGCATCTCGAATGATTTTCATGTACAAAATGACTTTCACCCAATTAGTCTCGAAATTTATGTAGGCATGTATCCGACAATTTCCTAAGTAGATTTTCCATTTTTTCCATTACCCAGAGTGGTCATCAATCCCCCGACTGATTGGATAGGTTCTTGTCATATTTCAATTTCCCATTTCCCCCCTTGATTGATGGTGCTTTATAATTTTCCAGGGGTAGAGGAACAAGAAGGAGAGAACATTTTTTAAGATAGCCCAAGTAGTGTGGTCTACAGGCCCGCATCTAATTGAGTCCATTTCCATTGCCATTTCCAGGGCAAATGATATGACAATTTATTTCAATTAAAGTTGATTTAAAAAATTGTCATTCTCCGCCTACAGCTGCTGCCATCTCATTCTGCTCCCCAACGCCTCGACAAACCCGACGATAGAAAGCCCTATTTAAATTCCTAAACCAATCCCAAATAAGCAATCGCTGAAATTATATAATACGTAGGTTATCTCTTACTTTCAAATTGTTTGTTGATCAAGTTTGCACAATTGGGCTCGTAAAAAGTATAATTAAAGGTTTTTTTTTAATACATTTCGATTGCAAATTGCAAATAAATTGGCAATTAACTTGGGATTTTTCGAATTTAATTAAGGTGTCTTAAAGTTAGCCCAATTACCTCATAGGTGCAGTTAATCCGGGTGCGTTAATCGTAAAAGTGCTCCTAATAATGCATGTACCAGTTTAGCACATGCCAAAATGCCTCAAAAAAATTAGCAAACGGGTAAAGTGAATATTTTAAATTAACTCAATGCAAATTTGCTGTAACTGACAAGTTCACAGCTCGAGATGAAAGAGCCAAAGATAAACAAACGCCAACAATAAACCTGCGGCCATGTGAATGACCGAAACTTTGTTTTTTATTTTTCCCTCTCTTTTTTGCTGCCTCTGCGCTGAGTGAAACGTTTAAGCCAAGTTTCATGCAAATTATTCGGTTCAACGATTATGGTACCGGGAGGGGGGCGGCTGAAAAGCGGGGGCCAAGAGCTAATCGCAGGTGTCAGTCACACGAATCCCGGGTATATCGCCCCTCGTTTTTCTGCCCCCAGCAATTAGCAAGATCGTCGCACGCCCGACTTTTTGTTGTGTTATGAGTCAGCGGCCTGCGGACAAAACTTGGTCAAAAGTGTAACAGGTTTTCACGTTTGTCATTGTAGTGCAGTCGCCGGAGTAACGGTATCTGTAGCAGCCAGCCGTCAGACAGATCGAGTGGGCCTATATGACATTATCTCGGCTATTGGAGCGGTTTCACAATAATATTCGTTCCGCGCGAGTGGCCAGCTCAAGATCATTAGCTCATTTGATGCTAATTTCATTATAGTAGTTGCGAAGAGATGTTAAATAAAGTGTGTAAAAAAATTAGAATTATTAAATTATTTCAAAATT
Organism: Drosophila biarmipes; assembly: GCF_025231255.1. Classification (NCBI taxonomy): domain Eukaryota; kingdom Metazoa; phylum Arthropoda; class Insecta; order Diptera; family Drosophilidae; genus Drosophila; species Drosophila biarmipes. The sequence goes on along the minus strand of NC_066613.1, from coordinate 22,458,935 downwards.
TAAGTTATTTTTTATTTAAGTTTTTCAAAGGAATAAAAATACCCATTAAACTGATTGGTAGGATCATTTCTAAACTAAATATTTATTAATATTATTTTAATTGGTTAAACTCCCAACGCTCTTTTTAAAAAATGTAAAAATATATATATACGAAAATTACCTTTTTTGTAAGTTATTTTGTAGTTTTTGGAGACTGTACTTTTAATTAAATATCCAAAACTTTTAAAAAAGTGTTTATAAAAACATTGAATATATCAAATCTATCAGTTTTCATAAGGAGTTTCATTTAGGAAACAATTAAAAATGGTATCCTCGAACATTAACCTTTTCCAATCCAGTAAATATATAAATATTCAACTTTTTTTATCTAGTAAATATGTGGGAATATTTTAAACATTTTTTATAATTTGGAACCATTTTAGCAAACTTCTAAATAAAATTCTATCTGATAAAACTGAAGAAGACATGCTTTAAAACAAGAAATATATACCACAAATTACTAGGAAAAGCAAATATTTTTTTTTAAACACAAAACAAGAAAGGGTTTCAGGAAAGCAGTAAATTCTAGGCAGTACTAGTTACCCTTTTAGTAATACTCCCTAATTGGGTGCCCTTTTCAAGCACAGCCTGTTATGAGTAATTAGCTGTGCTCTTTTTCCTCGATTTTTATGGGTCTCTGAATGGTTTTCACTCCATTTCCCGGCTCCATTCAACTGCCATTCGTTTTCATTCATTAGCAGCAAGTGCAGTGCATCAGTTCTGCTTCTTCGCCACACTCTTTCCCGCTCGTGCCGTCTCTTTCGCCGGCCGTCTGCCCGTCTCTTTCTAGCTCAGTCTCTATGTGGCTATTTGTTACGCCCCCACGTGCTTTTCGAACGCTTTTGATCACACTGACACAGTCGACAAATTTTTATTGCCGCCTCGAGTGGATCTCGGGCTTTGTTTTGATTTTTTTTTTATTTATCGCGGCCGGCTTTTGTTTTTATTTTTATTTATCTTGTGCTCGTTGGTAAAACATTTTTTATAGAATTTTATTTGGCTTTGTTATTTCTATTTTGCGGTGGTCACTGCCGGGCTACTAAATTTACATTTTATTTGCATGTCATAAACGAGATTTTATTGTAGGCATGTCGTTCGTGCATATATAATTTTTTGTTGACTTTATTTTTTTGGGACAAAATATTTTGCCATTGAGTAATCGTAAAATATGTATGTCTACAAAGTCAAGTCAAGAACAGTGCGTTTCGGTAGGAAAAGGAGTGCCGAAAATTGTGTGTTGAAAATTTATAGGCAATCTTCCCTGATTTCTCTAAGTAGATTTTTTTATATTTACGCCTTTGTTACGCACTTTATCCATGCATTTCAGTTACTGTTCACTTGACTTAGCATTGAGCATGTTTTTTTAGTTTATTTTAGGGTTGGTCAATAAATAAAAAGTGGGCAAACAACTTTAGAATGGTTTTGAGCAAATAATTGTTGTATTGCAAGTTTGTCAAACGTTGAAGTGGATAGAAAGACCTCAACTTAGTTGGCATCAAAAAGGGGATTGGCTATGTTAAAAGAAAGAAATGCTACAAATCAAAGGGTATAATTTAAAATTAAATGCATCTTTCTGAGAGGTTTATTAATTCCTCTGATTCATAGCCTTTCCTAAGTGCTAACCATGACATCCATTAAATTGCTTAGCCGTCTCACCTGAATCATTATACAAGCGGAAATATCTAGAGACATGCAGTCTGTCGCTATTTATAGAATGCTGCCTTAACTCCGATAAATATCTTTGCAAATACCTTTCATAATTGAAAAGTGTGCATAATTTATGCAAATACAATTAATCAACGATTAATGGAGTTTCATCCGCTGCACATTTTTTACCTTTTTGTAATTGCTCACAACAATGTATCGCTTGCATATTTGCACGATTTTTTGCCATAAATTTGAGCTTAGGAAAAAAGTGCCAAAAGCGCGTTAAAAAAGCCCTCGCAAATCGTTTTAACGATTCAAGAATGTAACTTTTTATTTTGCTCCTATTCTTTAGTGTTTTTTGTGGCATTTAGTAATATATAAATTTTTACATTTTGCCTTAATGGCGTCTCGAGGTTTTCACCTTTTCGATGAATTTAATTTATTAGCTAGCTGAAAAGTGCAAATTTGCTACTCGTTGCCACCCGTTTTGGTGGAAAACTGTGCCCACTTTGCCTTAACGGCTGCCAATTAACATAAACCGACAGCACCGGCAACAACAAGGTGAACAAGTCAGGTTGCAATGCAAAAGATAAATGGAAGATGCGCTCTGGGCTTTGTATCTGAACGGAAGGGAGGGGTTTACTATATATTATACGTCGTCTGGCGCCATTGTTTCGATTGTCTTGACCATATAAACGAGTTGCTGACATCACCAGCGGCTAGTAAACCTGGCCAACTTGTGACCTTTACAGCCAGTGACCTTGGGGTGGCACCACCTCCATCTCCCTTTTTGTGGCCTCTTAATTATTCGCCATGGCAAATCGAACCTGCAATTGCAATGACCCAGAACCTGAAAACACCGGCTGCATCAATAACATTTTTAATAAAAATGTATGACTTTAGTAGCGTATTTATGGTGGTAATAAAGATCAGCAAACTTCAGTTTGATTACGCACTATTATGGTAATAAAGATCGAAGAATTTAATGTTCATAAAAGAGCCGGTTTATTTATTGATCTCAAGTTGTTAGCTTCTGACGATTTGAAATGGTAAAATTTTTTACCAAAAAACATTAAATTAAAGATACATTACATTACATTTTTTTTATTTCAACTCTAAAGACATCTGATATTATCCTACCAAGTATTTTCCTCTCGCATTTCCCTCTGAATTGTATTTAATGTTTCCCAAATATCGCTCGAATTCGTTATTTTCCTCACATTTAGTGGTTTCCGTTTACATTGAAGCTTAAACATTGTAAATATCCTTTTTCATTTGACTTTTAGCCTTACTGCCGTTTAATGTTTAATATTTATTTTGATGGCCATCTGACTGTTTTTTGTTTATTTAATTTATTTTCGTTTAATTTGTATGTGTGTTTATTGAAGTCTTTACAAAGGCGGCCTTCAACTTCAGCACGATTTTGTCATCAATTTTCATTTATTAAAAATGTAAAAAATTGTCTACCCATTTGCGGGCATATTAAATTGCAATTAACATGGGTATTATAATGAAAAATCTAAGGGGATTTGCAATGGGCTGAAAAGGTTAATGCACAGCTGCAGTCAGAGTGCAAAGACATTAGGAACTCTGTAGTTATTTATTCGTTTTGTCTGAAAGAGCTCCGAAAATGTGGCAGCTACCTATTGGCATTTATCTTTATTTTAGGGATAGACATCTCAGTTTCCACATATATTTTCTTTCATTTATCCCTCTGATTAACACACACACTCGACTAAATCTCATTTCGAACACTTCCAAATGGAAACCCAATCCTTAGCCTTTTGGGTAGATTTTTTCTTGCCCTTTTTGCTAATTCCCATTGATTGCCGATGCACAGAAAAAAAACTTTGAAAAGAAAAACTTTTAAAAATCTTGTAATAGTTATAAAATAAAATAACTATAAATGATTTTGTTTGTTTAGTAATTTTGGGTAGAATTTGAGTTCTGAGAGCTTTCGATTGTTATATATTTTTGTATCTTGGGAGTGTTTCTGGTAATCTGTCAGATACATTTTCTCTCCGTGCTAATGAAGTCCATTCTCGAGTTTCCTGTCGTTCAGCCTGCCTGCCAAAATAGACAATTTCCTTTTCTTATTAAATGTTATTTGTATTTCACTCACAGCGAAAATGAACGACGTTGAAATGCCCGCCGCTTGACTATTTATTTGTTTTTAGCTCGGCGAACACCGCCCCGTTCCAGATACCCCGATCCCCGGATCCCCTGTATCCCGGTTCCCAGATTCCCGACATCCCATCATCCCATCCCGTCGGTCCTTTGAACATCATCCAATTACACAGCGAACCGCACCCGAGACACGTGTGCAGCATCTGTTACCAGTTTGTGGGCCACTCGTTCTCGGCATCATCGATTGATGATGGCGTCTCGCTGGAAACGCTGCTCAGCAAAGAGAAGCGGTCCACTAAAATCGGTTTGGTTTGGTTCGGTTGGTTTTCGGATGGTTTGGCCGTTTTGGGATTGCCCCGAAGTTCGGCAACGTCGCTGTATCGCGCTGACATAGCCGAAATGGCCCCAAACCGAAAACATTTTGTAATTGTGTAGCCTGCAAGACCCTTCACCCCATCCAGCCAGTTTTCTTTTCTGCACGCCGCTTGAAACAAATCAAATTGCGAGTCCGTTTTGCCCTCAAACATATGAGAATGCCATAAACACAGGGGAAAAAGAAGGGTATAATAGAAAAAACTAATGTTGCATTGGCAGTTTTTAAGGAGCACATTAAAATCATATTTATAACAAACAGTCCTATAAAATTCTAAAAAAATAGCTAGGATTGTTTTTAAAAAATACTGAATTACTTAGCTTCAAAACTATAGTTAGTTCATAAACTTTTTCTTTTAACTTGTACACCCTTTTTTCTAAGTGAACCAGACAAAACGCACCGAAACGGAACGAAGTCGTAGGACAACCGTGGGTTAACTGTGGACCTGGGTCAGGGTCGTCCCTTCCTCCTCGGGCAAGTGCAAAATAATGGCCAAGAAAGAACAACAGCGCCGAAGAAACTCATACATATTATATTTTGTACCTCTCTAAACGGGCTATGAGAAAAAAAAACAGAGAACTGAAATGAATAACTGGCAGGGTGGGTGGAAAAAGGGGCGTTGCACTGGGGTTGTACGAGGGGGTGACCTGAGTGCCAACCCCAAAGCAACTTGGCATCACCATTGTGACATTTAAGAGGCTCAAGAGAGCAGCAGCAGTAGTAGCAGTAAAGCTAAAACAAGACCCACGCACATGCCACCAACTCACGTAACCCCCTCGCCGCCCCAACAGCCACCCATAAAAGGACCACCCACACCCGCAATTCCCAGAGCAACCCTCGGGGGAAGGCCACCAGTAGCGGAAGGTGTGAGAGTCGAGTCCTTTGCTCAGTGTGTGGCCCCTCAGGAGCGCCATGGGTGCTGAATGGATGCTGTGTAAATTTATATATACCAAAGTATATATACTGCAGGTTTATATATAAGTGTTGGCCACCTCTGGAGCAGGCACAGGTTGTGGTATTGGTGCTGCTTAAAATAATTAAAAATCAATATTTAAACTATGCAATGAAGCCTATCAGAGAACTCAAAGGAGAGGCACAGAAGGGCTGAGGATGGTGGCATTAAAGCCATGTGGAATATATCAAGATAAACCCGATGGGATGGTCAAAGGAAAAATGTTTAAAAGAGATTAAATGGGGAATATAAATAGATAGGTAACGAAACCTAACTCTAGCTATCCTATCCTGGGAATACCTCTTTTGATGCGTTTTCCAAAATATTGTAGGATCCACCATTTTCTTACCATCATCATTTTAATATTATTCCACTGGCATATCGCTCTAATTTATTATTTACGCCTAAAATGTACAAAAGACTCCAGCAAACGGCGACAGCAATTGTCCATCCCGCCGCCAACCTGCTCCAAATTTCTAGAAGAATTTGCATAATTTGTGATACAACAAAAATGGAGGAAGAATTTAATTATACCATCTTCGTATTACATAATTTCTTGCAATTTGCATACATTTTCACGAAAACGCCCATTTTATGGAAAAAACCTCCCCCCAGCATGACCGCAAAATCATTTCTGGAAACCCTATTTGCCTACGGTTTAAAAATGATTTTATTTTTGTGGTTTCCTGCACAGCGCTCAAAAGTCAGAATAATCGAATCAATGAAACACGAGAAATGTTCGCATTTCATTTTAATTAAAACGAAAGCAAAGCGAGTGAGTTTTACTGATAAATTGAGGCAAAAACAAATCAAAGAATTGTCTTAAAATATGCGAATATTTTTATTTTTCACTCATTTTGCCTGGTTATAAATAACGTTTGAGCCCGAGCTCCTCACGGTGGGTGGTGCAAAAGCCGGTGACTTATTAAATCACTTTAATTTGTATGTATATATCAAATTAAATACCTATAATTCACCGAACAAAAGGCGAATATGCTGATGACAAGCTCTATTGATTTATATAGTAGAACAAAATTCGGAGAGATATTTTATGGCCATTTTTCGATTGAATTTATCGGCAGAAACGAGAAGAGAATCGACGTATCTCAGCAGGTGTATATTTGACACTAAAACAAAGAACCTGCAAAATTGGTAAAATGTTGGTCTGTGGGGCTTTTGTTTAAAATGTTCGTTGATGAAAGCCGACAGAAAAACTTTTATGTATTGAATTTCCTATATCCGGTAGCCTTTTCATGCTGCTCTATTAATTAAATCCTAGCTGATTTAATTAAGGCTAGCATATATTTGTTTAATTACAGGGAACTAACGCCATTTAACTGCCAAACTGCCGACATCCTTTCGAAGTAAATAAAAACTATGAGATACATTTTCATAACATTGTTACAACCCAAAGTCCTTATTTTCGGTAATCAAAATACATAGTTGAAAATAAAAGGCATTTGTGGCATGAAATGATAACTTTACGGCAACTACTAACCATTAAATCCCCCAAATATTACTTTAATTAGCGCTGTGTTTTCCGCATAGCCATTGTCATCCAGCTGATAGCCGGAAAAATCGGCGGCAGGTGAAAGGCTAAGGGTTCATTAAACGCTCGTCACATTTTCCCGGGTGTGTTTCGGGGCCTCATTAGATAAATCCCAGCAGTATTCAAACGCATGTGCGGTTTATATAGCATATATGTAGTATATTGGGCAACATTAACGCCAACTGTCAGTCTTGCGGGCCAATGACAATTAGGCTGGTGATAAGATAAGCCGCCAGAAAGCTGCTGCCTAAACCAATTTCGGTTGGTTGGCTTTGGCTTTTTTGGCCTCTGCGGTCTGGGGAACCCCTTTTTATCTCAAAATTAAATGGCGGCAGCTGTCGCACACACACACACACACACACACTACACACGCCCCAAGCTTCGAACTTTGACTTTGAGTGCGTTTGCCATTTTGTTGCCGCTTCAATCAAAAAACTTTGGCACACTCACACACGAAATTAGTTGTTTTGTTTGTTAATATCTAGATATATGTGTGTTACTGTCAAAGGGGGCTAAAGTTGTATATCTATTGGTTTGCCTGCCAATCAGGCTAGGAATTTTATTGTCTGTAGGTGCGGCGCATGACACGGACAAAAATGCTTGGAGCACAAATATCTTTGAGATACGCATGCAGCTTGACAGCTTAATTTTTGTACTCTTCGGGAAGAACGGGGCGGATGTATCTCAAAAGTATATGCCCTCGCCTGTCGCAAGCCAAATAAAAATTTCAATTTCCAGAGAATTTACAGCATATATTTACATTATCCCCCGGCTTGATTGCTTTGGGGCCTCACATTTTTTATTCCCCACTTCATTTTCAACCCCCTCCCTATGGCATACGAGTATACTCATGCGTCACATGTGCCAGCTCATCTTCGCAGCTCGCCCAACATGTATCTTCATTTTTTAAATTCCCCGAAAATTGTTCTTAATTGTGGCCAGGAAAAATGGGTTTTCTACCATGAATAAAATATTAATTAAAGACTTTGCTTGGACATCCGCACAAACACACAGCCAGAAAACTGGGGTAAAAAAACTTTGTGGCCTGGCTGACCAGATTTCGGCTGGATGTTGGGGGCAAATGGAGGTTTCTGGGTTGTGACAACTTTCCATGAAAATTTATTAAATGTCACAGGCAACTGATAATGAAAGGAACGAAAAAATTGTATATGTCAATTTTTCTTGTTTGTGCGGTTGCCAGCGAAAAGTAAATTAATTAAAATTTGGAAAAAATTTACTGACAGCTGGGTGGGGCCAAACGAAGGAACTAGGCAGCTGACTCATACTTTCTATGGAGTGTTTTTCGGTTAGTTGCGATGATCGAATTTTTTAAAATCGCCAACGCATACGGCTATTTAATTATAAACGACAGCTTTTCTTTTGATGCGTTTTTATGTGTTAAAATATATTTTGATAGATTAGTTAGAAGTCTGCAAACATGTTTAATAACATTTCATTTCACCACACTTTATTTAGTTTATAAATAAATATGAGTTCAATTTATTTATTGAATGGCCACAATGCTGGTATGTTTCAATTAAATTTTGATTTAATTCTGTTATTCAATGCGATCCATTTTGGAGTGTGTTGTCGAGCAAATCCTAATGAAGTTTGTCGTTGGTGCAGCCACACATAATTTAGGAACGCAGCAGCACAGCAAGTTGGCATCTGTTTCTGCTGACAGCTAATCTAATCTATGAGGATGCTTATCCTGTGCTCAGACATGGATGTATATACATATATATCTCAGCATAGAGATGCAGTTGCAGCTGGCGGAGAAAATTAGGCACTCGAACATTTGGGAATAATTTATATGAACAAATTAGCAAGTGTGTGTGTTTGTTGTTGTGCATGTCAGACTGTGCAATTTTCCTCGAGTTCCCTGGGAAGTGTCGTAATAAATTTCTGACTGAGGACATCCAAGAACTCGGCAAATAAACTTTTGCTGTTTGCGCACTTGGGCTGCCTTGGAAATAATGCTGCCATGTCATGCCGAATGCAAATCCCCCCGTTTATAGAGATGCCAAGCTGTTTGTGCCTAAGGTGTCAGATTCATTGACTGAGAAGTTTGCACAACTCCAGAGGAGCGATGTATATAGATAAAGATACTTATAGTAAAGGTTAGAGTTGGGGGCTTTGATCTTGCTGCTGCGAAAATTAATTAACCTCACAGCCAGCGCTTTTAGGCATAATAAATCAATAATTATAAGTCCAGGCATCCATTTCCATCATCTTTTTCCATCTATTTATAACCATAAGCTAAGCCATTTAAGCCATTTGCAATGGTTACCCTCAAGCCGAAACATTCTGCTTGCTTGTCAGTTCATTAGGTTAATTAAAAGTACAACAAATTTTCTGTGGGTTTCCTGCTGTCATCGAACCCATCATTAGGGCAAAATCGAAACCACACAAAAAATATAAGCAATTAGAGCCTAAAAAGATTTGTTCTAAAACAGATTGCGTTACAAGCGTTCTGGGGCTTTTGATTTATATGCCTGCCCGCCCAAATTTTTCGAACAATTCAATCAGCAAAAAGGAAACGCACAAAAAAAATACAATTAATCAAGATTTCAGTTTCTCTTTTTTTATTAATGGCCCGTGCAATAATTTAAAAGAGAACGCACAGAACGTAGGCATTCTTATTGAGTTTCGACTTTGAGATACTTTTGCACGCTTGAAGCGACTTGTCCTTGAGTCGAGGCTGTTCAAGTCGGGCTCAAAGCCCTCGGAGTCTCACTCTTTCACTCTTTTTCTTGATTTTTTTCTTTTTTTTTCTGGTCGGCTCTCGCGGTTGTCTGGTCTGATTATGACACTGCCAATGCCTCTCGAAATGGCCCGGCTTCTGCTGCGTTAGAGGAACCGGAATAACCAGTGGAAAACTGCGCCGACATTATCCACAACATCAACAACAACAAGAAAACCAGACGAAACTTAGAAAAAACACAAGAGCAGTAGGCAGAAAAGCGAATTGCGGCTGCGAGAGTGCATTAAACTCGGTTAGTGACAGTGAAAGTGGTTGGCGCAGTTGCTAACTGGGCCTGTCGACTGGTCCGCGATTACATGACCAATTTTAATTTATGGAAAGGATTGTGACGCTCACTCCTAGGGCGAATAAACATGTTACCCAATGGGAGTTGCGGATTGAGCGGTTTGGGGGCACAAATGTGTAGATCATGTCGAGATTGTAAACAGAGAACGTCAGTTTTTCAGTTCATTTTTCATGGATGGAAGTAAGGTCTTATGACACTGGCTTGATTTTTAAATCTATATTATTTTATTAATAAATCCATGAAATGTAATGAAGCTGTAGAGTTAAGACTTTTTAAAATAAACTCAGTATGTCTAAATTCAGGCAGGTATCATAAGGCCTTAAATGCTTATTTTAAGCATGTTTTGGTATAAAATGAATTCATAAAAATATACTTTATGACCCATTCAAAAGCCTTTTGTAAATTGAGGAAATTTAATTACGTTTATCATCAAATTAGACAACTTTATTTATTCAGCAACTGATTTTATTACCTGTAATTTGAGTACATTTCGTAGATGTATTTATCTACTAGTTTTACTGCAAACTATTTTCGTTGCACCTCTGCAACACCGCAAGCAAGTATTGCATCACAAACATGGCGACGATGCGCGCATAATTTGCCATTTCCGGTGGCAAAGCACACCTCTAAATACAGAGGCAGAAAAAGATATACCGAAATGGGCAGTGGAGAAATGTCGGGACATAAAAGCCGAAGTGACAACGATTTTTTCTCATTTATTTAATTTTTTTTCATACGTTTTCCTTTTCTTTTTTTTTTTTTGTGAATGCATGCGCGAGTGGCAATAATTTATTCAATCAACGCAAAAGCCAACACCAAACGAGCACTCACACGGGGCAGCACTCACAGATACCCAGATACATGGACGCCCAGATACATAGAAGCGCAGATACCCAGGCACTTGGCACGCGGAGAGCCTAAATTGTCTAATGATGCCATCATTTGAGGCGGACACACAGCAGACAGCGCTTTACGATGGCCATGGATTGGGCCTGGGACTGCGACTTCCACTGGGCTAATAAAAATTTACGCATTGTTGCCTGGGCCACGAGGCACGAAGAAGAAGTCGCCGGCCGTTTTGGGGGGCAGGAAACAGGAAGCAACACTTGATGCGCAGTTATGAAATACGAAAAGCAAAAGATACAATATCTGTGATATGTGAGTGTGCGTGCGCACGAGGGGTCGAGTGGGATTGATGGCCGTGTGGCAACAATGGGAATATCTGTGGCTACCTGGCCCTAAGTGGCGCACAGATACCGCCAAGGTATTTCATAGATACAACGTAAAATATTCGAGAACCTTATGGGGGGGAAATGTGGAATACTTGAGCAGGCGAATGAGGTGCAGATAAGCATAATGTATCTGTAAATTGAATTTCCGGAATTTGAATACAGTCGAATACATACCTCTAAGTATTCCAAATTGGTTTTCTCAATTATTTGTTTTTTGGCGTTTGTAATGGTTTAGATAAACAAAAAATTCTTTCCGCCAGAAATTTAAATATTTATTTTTTACCACTGCGTTCTTGTTTATCCAATGGTAAAGTCCTTTTTTTTTTTGAGAGTAGTCGCCAACCCAATTGGCAAATACGGATTTTTTTAGACCCAGCCATCAACAAATTGTGCACATGGCTAATTGCAATTTGTTGCGCCTCGCTTTTGGCACCTGATGGGCCATATTAAAACCAAAAGCAACAAGAAAATATATAAGCCAAGGTATTTATGTACACATTTATGTGAAATTGAAACAAATTTCTACTGACAGATGGACACAAATAGACCAGGGCGCTTGCACAAGAAGAAAATAAGGAACCAAAGACGAACTATTGTTAGAATTTAAAAATGGGAACATATGGTTTTTAAACTAGCTAAAAATTTTAATTATTATTGTTTCCTATTACAAAAATCCTAATTTGAAATAGAGCGAGATTAACGATAAGTCTGACAATTCCCTATAGTTTTCCGGCTGCCGCATAATCCCTTAAAGCTCCGACAAATTCTTTTCCTACCTCATTTAATCCGCTGAAAGGACTCCCTCTATCATGTAACCCACTCATGTCCAGCTTCAATGAACTGACAAGCTCACATCATTAGCAAGATGGAGGGGGCAATGGCATGGAATGGCTGCACTCCCCGCTGTCAGAGAACTTATGTGCTGGCATTTTATTTTTTCGGCAGCTTTTTCCCCTACCCAAAACTAGCGATGGGAAAAAAGAACCCGAAAGAACCACCAAAATCGATGAATCTCCAGTGCTGTTTTTGTGCTTGCCGCATCGCTAATTCGAAATCATCCATCAAGCTGGCAAAAAGGCAACTGTGGCAACCCACCAAAGAGTCATTCAGTCACTCAGGGACCCTGGCTGCAAAAAAAAAAACTAAAACCGGGAAGACAAATGCAATCTCCTGACTGGTGTCTCCTGGGCGTGTCTTTACCGAGGGCGTGGCAACAAAAAAAAAAGCTGGGGAAAAAAAACTCCCAGCAACACCAAAGTTTGCAACTCTTTTGTCTGATGACAAAAGTTTGTTGTAGGCGCTGTGCGACTTTGACAATGAATTTAGCCTTAAGGCAGAAGCAAAACAAAGCAAAAGCCAGGCCGGGATGAAATCCTGTTTTTGGCCCAGGAATGAAGGCGAACTGGTTTTCGAATTGTGGGTGTGGAACTGGAGTGCAGTCCCAGTCGACTACGTCATCGAGGCGAGTGCCTTTTTTTTTTTTTTAGCGCTTTTTGTGTTTTTTTGCTAGTATTTTTTTGCCTTTGTGCAGCGACTACAATGAAGCAACTTGACTGGGCGCTGACAAAGCGAGATTGATGCCCATCTAGGGCATGTCTTGGTCGCATTCTGGGCGTTGATTATATTGATGGGTGGCCAGCCTGGCCGCAGCTAGGCATCCTTACCACGAACAGGTAACAAGAAAGACAAAAAGCTGCATGGAAATGAATGAAAGCGGGGTTGTGGGCAAAAAATGCACAGAAATGGTGGAAAGAAAGTTGCATAAAAGGTTTTCTACGGGTATTTTTAGTACCATCATAAGGGATTCCAATGTAAATATTTTTGACATTGCTTAATAGAGCTTTTAGGTGGAGTTTATAAGAAAATATATAACATAATTTGGCGATTTCTTAAAGATTTTTTTATTATCCTAGATATGAAGTATCATCCTTACAATTCTTGAGAATTTTGTTACCTATAAGATACTTTAATTTAAATTTTAAGTCTCACCCTTGGCAAAAACCCTCTTTTATATAAGGCACTTAAGACTTTGATAATCCCAAAATGAGAAAGACCCTTCTTACAAAGCATACTCATAACCATAGGCTAAGATTTTTTTCGGCTAATTTGTGCTAATTACTTATTCCCTCTTCTCTTTGCAACTTTTTCATTACAGGTAAGTTTGAAGAACTCATAAAATTGCGCCAGAGCAAAGTTACCTCATGAGTGTTGGAACCCACGGGCAACTTTAATTAGTAACAAAAAATATAAAAAAAAAAAAATCTTCACGCCTTCGAGGAAACTTTTGGACTGGGATTTGGTCATAAATCTTGCAAAACACGAAAGCAACAGCAACCAAACAGGTGCTCCACTGGCCGAAAGTCCGGTAAATTGAATTAAGATGAAAGGCCTAGCGAGCGATAGATAGAGATAGCAACAGCAGGAGGACCACTGCGACAGAGAGAGACGGGGCATCTACAACTTTTTAATGCCTTGGCAATTTTATGCTTAATATTTCGCTACCTTACCTGCATCAAAAGTACAAGCCCCAAGTAAAAGTCAAGACCCCTGGAACAGATGCTTCAAGATTTCCTCAAAAGATAAACAAAACCGAAAGGAAGCGAGAACGCAATATGTAGAGTGAGAGAGATGGGTGGACAGCTGGGGAAAGGTAAAGACAGAGATGGACAGTTTTAAGCTTAATAAGATCAAAATCTCTGCGGATTATTTCATGCACTTTTTTCCTCCTCGTAGAGTAGACCCAAACTTTTCTTACCTTTTGGAGAGCCACGCCCCTCAGCCGCCCCTCTCCCCGGGTAACTCGAGGCCCCTTTGCGGTTTTTGGTCAAGACACGATTTTCGTATTTTATATGTACTCGTATACGTAGCTTTTTTCTTGGTATTATTTCTCGTTCCTTATTCATTTTCTTCATTTTCCTTCTCTTAAGTCAAAAGTTTGTTCTGTGTAAATTATTCGCAAAGCAAACAACTCAAAAGCCAAGCGGGGCATCCTCGGGGGGATTGAAAAATGTGTGAAGGAAGCAGCGCGGAGCCATGTGACATGTTTTGGCAGTTTTTTAACAGAGATTAGAACGTCGTACAAGTTGTAACTTTTTAAGCAGCAGCACGAAAACATTTCCCGGAGAGAGCGACTGCCACTGCCACAGAAAACTTTTATATTCATTTCAACTTGTTCCGATTCCAAGTGCTGCAAAACATTTCGAAGAATGAATATTTAATGCCCCCGGGGTTGCGGGATTCGGCGGGGATTGCGGAGTATGGAAATCATTTGACACGTAGGAATCTGTTCTCGAATGTCAAAGAAAAAAAAATGGGTAATGCAAATGACAAACTATGAATGCATATGCAGAAAAAATGATGATGGCGATGATGAGGATCGTAACCCGTCATGTTGCATAAATTGGTGCATAAAAAATAGAGCTCCCTGCAAGTGCAGCGCTTATCTCTTGGCTCTTTTCAAAGCCCTTGAAGCAGAAAGAAAAATTGTCATTGTAACTACATAAAAATGAAATGCAATAAAAATACCAGCAGAAAACTGAAAACCACCAGAAACAATAACAATAACAATTGGAACAACAAAACCAGAAGGCAACACATAAAAATAATTTCAAATGAGCAGTCGGGCAGTGAGGGAGACAGACAGTGGGGGAAATAGAGCAAAAGATACTATAGACAGAGGGGGCAGATTTGGGGCAACGGAAGTACTACACAGGAAAAAAATAAAACAAAATGGCATATATAAGAACGATTACTTTTTAATCAAATGCATGTTGATTAATAGATACTACTATATATCTTTGGTAAAATTTTTTATTCAATAAATGTAAATGTAAGAAAGAAAAACAATGCGATACACATTTGAAAAAATCATACAGTTTTCGCTGAACATTTTTTATTTTAATTTATTCTTGTTTAAACATTTTTGTTTTTATAAATATTTATTGTATTTGTCCAGGTGTTCGCGATTTTTTTGTGTGCACCAAATATAAATGAAAACTGTTCGCTTCTGTTGTTATTTTGCTGTCGGTTCTCCCCGTTCAGTTTTCCTCCATTTTTATTTTGCCACAGAAATGAAAACTATTGAATGTCAAACAAAACGTGCAATCGCAATCGACACAAGCACTCGCACGCATATACGGAATTTCAGACAGGCGAAGATATTAAGGAATATTTCAGGGAAAAGTGGGGAAAAGCGAGTGCACACACACGGCGTATACTTAACCACAATATTTACCCGCCGAAAAATGGTTGTGGGTGTGCGCTTGGTTTTTCTTGGTTGTGTGATTATATACACTGAAGATGAAATGGTTTTATATGTTTATTGCACAAACTCCTTTTGTTATTATTCCCGTTAATTGTTGTTTAGGTTTTTCTACTGTTTGCTGTGTGCCAATATATTTGAGAAAGATAACGCATTTTCCATTAAGGGCAAAGGAAATTTCGATTTGTGCATTGGAAATAGGAAAATGAGAAATGAAACGTAAATGTAAAAACAGTCAAGGGAAGGTCCTTTTTAGATTGAACATTAATAGAAGAAACCAATTGAAAAACTAATTATCGATAAGAAGTAAGAACTCTTTCGTAATCAATTTAATTTGCTTTTTAAATATTAAGTGATAAAAATAAACTCAACAAACAAATGATATTTTATTGAAATAGGATAAAATATTTCGATAATAAGCATTACGAATTCTAGACATTTCAAAATTTTATATTTATGTTCCAAAGCGTTTAGAATTGAATTCTAATTGCTTATTTTGTTATGCAAACTAGGCAATTGTTTTGTTTTTATCGCTTGACTTATTTGAATTTCTAATGCCGATCACAATTTCCTTTCGCAACTCCCACAACTAATTTCGCGCCCAATTAAATTCAAATTCTATTCGAGTCTCTATAAGTAAAAGAGTGTGCAATTTATTTTTAATCCACTGCCTTGGTAGATACCTATATATTTGCCAAGAACCAAAAGGCAATCGATCAATGCAAAATGGTTTTCGGCTAAGACGCCTTGACCTTGAGGAAGATTTTTGGCAGAGCTCATTAGACTGATAAATGCGTTTCAGTTGCAGTTTCCCAGACATAAGAAATTGAATAATATCGATGCTTGTATTGTCTGAAAAATAGGAAGGCTTCTAGCCATGTTACCTACACTCACATTGTCTGAGAACTGTAATTTGGCGTAAACCCAGTAGTAGATATTTTTTATATCTATAACAAAAATTTGAACGTTACATTTTTAAGAATTTAAGTACAAACTTATAGAGGTATCCCACGTCTAAATCGGAATCTGATAACTCAAGTTATGTTATCTAGAAGTCCAGTTTTCGGGTTCCTACAGTGTAAACACTGGGAAATACGGAACAATCCGACATGAAAATAGGCTAAAATTTCGACCCTCTGTAAAACAAAAAATTTGAACGTAGATTATTTAAGAATTCGATTACAAACTCAAAGAGGTATCAAACGTCTAAATCGGAGTCTGATAACTCGAGTTATGGCATCTATAAGTCCAGTTTTTGAGCAGCTTTCTGTAAATCTTGGATACGCGAAAAGAAATGACATGAAAATGGGCTAAAATTTTGACCCCCTCTGAAGTGAAAAATTTTAGTGCAGAATAAAAAAGAACTAAACTACAAACTCATAGAGGTATTCCACGTCTAAATCGGAATCTGATGACATAAGTTATGTCATCTAGAAGTCCAGTTTTTGGATTCCACAGTGTAAACCCTTGGAAATACGACAAAATCTGACATGAAAATGGGCCAAAATTTTGACCCTCTTTGAAGTGAAAAAATTGAATTCTGAATATAAAAGAATTTAATTACGTACTCATAGAGGTATCCCTCGTCCAAATCGGGATCCAATAACAGAAGTTATGGCATCTATAAGTCCATTTTTGGGGCCTGTTCTGTAAACCCTTGGAAATACGGACAAATCCGACATGAAAATGGGCTAAAATTTTGACCCTCTTTGAAGTGAAATATTTGTATTCAGAAAATACAAGAATTTAAGTACAAACTCATAAAGGTATCCCACGACTAAATCAGAATACCATAACTCAAGTTATGGTGTCTAGAAGTCCATTTTTGGGGCCTGTTCTGCAAACCCTTGGAAATACGGAAAAATCCGACATGAAAATGGGCTAAAATTTTGACCCTCCTTAAAGCGCAAAATTTGAATTCAGATAAAAAAAGAATTCAGTTACAAACTCATAGAGGTATCCCACGTCTAAATCGGGATCCAATAACAGAAGTTATGGCATCTAGAAGTCCATTTTTGGGGCCTGTTCTGTAAACCCTTGGAAATAGGACAAATCCGACATGAAAATGGGCTAAAATTTGGACCCTTTTTGAAGCGAAAAATTTTAATACAGAATATAACAAAATTCATTTACAAACTCATAAAGGTATCCGACGTCTAAATCGGAATACAATAACTCAAGTTAGGTAGTCTAACACCATTGGAAATGCTGAAAAATTTAACAATAAAATGGGTATACATTTTGACCTTCAGTTAAAAGAGAACTTTTAATGCAAAAAATTAAATTATTTAACCACAAACTCATAGAAGTCTACGCTTAATGTGTAGAGTCAAAAGTGACGTATTGGGTTCTCGTATGTTCGATTTTGTATCACTGAAAAGATTTCCATCGCTAGGCGACAAATTAAGCCATTATTTAAGCCTTTAACTACGCCTTTCTCTTTTTAACTCCCTTCTTTAATTAATTGACAGATTGGCTTACATTTTCCGCCAGGCAGGAGGAACTTTTGCACTTGTTTCGCCAAACGGAAGGGAAATTCGTCAGGCCCTTGGCCATGTTTCGAAATCCACTTTAGCATAATTTTTCGAAGCCCTTTGGGGCGGGTGAAGAAAAGGAGCTCTATTAAATGCTTATCGTTCGCTTAGCTTATCCGCAGGCCAGAAACCATCTAGGGAAACCCCGCGAAACTCCCCGGCTCCCTTGCCCAAATAAAACTTATTGATTAAACGCGAGAGGGAAAAACTAAAACTCAGCCAAGGCAAGGGAAAATTACTGAGGCGGAGGAGTGGAAGTCGGGACAAAATACCGAACCGACACGCGAGCCAGCAATTTTCCAGTTTAGTTTTAACACCAGCCCAAGGCAGCTGCCTTGGTTTTTTTCCTTTTGTTTTTTTGTGGGGTTAAAGGGGAGTGAGGTGGCGCTAATAAGCCAGTCAATTGTTGCTGTTGCTTTGGCTACACACACAAAATTTGTGTGGGCTAATGGGCCAATACAAACAATTTACAAATTTAACGCTGAATTATTTTCCTACGTCTCTATTAGAATGGCTGGAGGGGTACAAGATCCATGCTTTGTTATAATAAAGTAATTAGTTTTAATTCAAACAAAACTTGATTTTATGAAGAAATAACATTTGAGGAGAAGTATAATGGCTATTTTTGGTAGTAATGAAATTGCTAACTCTAGTAAACAAGTTATACTCATAAAAATACAATGAAGCAATTACACGTTGATTAGGTTTTCAAGCTATAATGCAAGTGAGAACCTTTTGAGTTTGAAAATATTATATTTTAATTGCGGCAGATAAATATTCTTTTGTATTAAAATAAACAGAAGAGAAATATCCTGTTTTTATTATTTTAAAGCCAAAATTTGTCAATAAATACAAGTGGATTTATAGTCACCATAATGAATTTAACTTAAACCCTGAAGACGAATTTATTTAAAATAAAATAATCTCTTAAAATATTGTTAGCATTAATTTTACCCTGAAGCCATTCTTTAGGTACTTTCAGTAATCCTATCCTCTGCAGTCGACGGAAGCTTTAATATATTTAATAATTTAATTAATTTTTCGCACAGTCATGCAAAAATAAAAACGACCGAGAGCACTTTCCTTTGACTCTGTTGGCACCAATGAAAATCCGCAAAATAAAAACAAAGCCAGGGAAAAAATAAACATTTGCGCCTCTGCGTCTGGCGATGAATTAAAATTATTGTAGGACGGGTTTCCCATGAGTTTTAAAGTTCAAACGAAATGGAATGAGATGGATGTAATGGGAAAAGACTGTGATTTATTTCATTTAAATTTAATTTATCTTATTTTATTTCATTTCTGCCGCATCTGCTGCATCTGAGTAATTATGTTGTTGTTGTTGACCTTTCCCACGAGGAAGCTGTCAAAAAGTTGGACAAAAACCCTTTTGGCACTTACCTACCAAATTATGATCTAATTATTTGGCTTAATTGCCCTGTCGTAACTAGAAATTGAAATTGAGTTTTGCACAAAATGTAATTTGTTTGAAAATTTGCGTAGGCAATCAATAGAATTTCAAATATACGCTTTACAACATGCAAAATTGAATTTGTTGTCAAATTGCATTTGATATTAACATGAATTTATTGTCGGATACATTTTTTCTTCATTTAATTATAAAATAACGTTCGTTCGCTTTTTGTTTGCATACAATGATTTTGTAAATTGGTTTGTCAGCTGGGGAAATGTATAATTTCGCATTCATTTCTATGGTAATTTATTATTTGTCAGAATTTTGTTTAGCTTCGCAATTTTGGTTTTATTTGGTCCATGTTTTTCTAACAGCGCCTAATGCTTTTCGTGAGATTGGCTTTGGCTCATATTTCAGTGACATATTTAATTTTAAATGGGTTTTCCCTTTTGATGCTTTCAATACTTTTTTTTTTATAAGCTGCTGACAGTCACAAATTATTCTAAAGATATATTGACAAAGCAATTTCCACATCCTTAGCCTCGTCTTAAATTTCTTTTTAGGCCACAGGCAAAGGTGCCTATATATATATATATATATATATAGATATTTTTTCTATACATCACATCCGTATGAGCTGTCAATAATGTAGGCATGTGAGTTCAATTTTGTCTGCCGAGCGCCAAATGCTTAAACTCTTTGACAATTCCAACGATAAAAATGTGTCAGAGAATATTCCAATTTCCCCCCGCGTACACTTTTCAATTTTCATAAATTCTTTTCTTGTTTTCTTTTTTTTTTTCGTTGTGTAGCACTTTTTTCTTCTCTTTTTTTTGGGCATGTGCCAACCAACTGATTTACGGCAGCCAGGGGAAATGGAGCGGGGGTGGATGAGTCTTGCTGACTCAATGGGGACTTTTGGATCTGATGGATAGCCGATGGAACGCTGACTACGTAAGCGGAAGTTGGCAGTTTCAATTATTTATTTAGAATTTTTTCGAACGTCCCAAAATAAGTTGCCTGGTCGAAATAATAAACTTTCTTCTATTGTTAAGCAATTGTTATCCTATTTTCGGTTTATTTTTGCGAGATTAGCTTGGCAAAGTGGTGGACAATTGCAATTGTTGCGCTGACCTCGCCACCTTTTTGGCCGTCTGATCCCATCTGGGTTCTTTTGTTTGCATGTCAATCCCATGCTTATAGAGAGGGCGGCTCTGGCTTGTATGTTGTGTCATTTAAGTGCCTCATAAAAGTGTCAACTTGTTGTAGCTGGAAACCCCCTTTCCACTCACCATGTCCTTTGTCCAATTCGCTTACATCTCTATATATATATATATATATATATATATATATATATATATATATATATACCCCCTATATGGTCAGTGTGTGTGAAAGGATTTCATTTCGTTTCTTTCAGGCTTTTTGTTTTCGTTGCTGTTGGGTGTTATTTGTTCTCTTTTATACCTCTTTGCTAGCCAAATGTCGACTGCTGTCCTTCTGTCTACCTATCTCTATCGCCCACCCTCGTCCCATCTCTTTCTTCGACTCTCCAGTGCACTTAATACATATTTTTGTCACCCTTATCTGGTCATGGACGCCCATGTGCCGCCTTCTGCTTCCACAACCCGATAACATTGTCTGACTTTCAGGCTCAGTGTGATTTGGATTCTATGATGAGTGCAGAGAATGGTTCCTACTTTTCCGGGCCATGACAGCCGGGAGGCCTGTTATGATTGTCATGTGAATGAGTTGTCCGAGTTTCAAGCTTTTGGGGACTCTTTAAATGTGAGGGAATTTCTATGAAATTCAGTTATTTTTAAAGAAATCTTATTTTGATTAGCTTTTTACGAGTGCCTGGTCACACTATGCCTTTTTGCATGAAAAGAGTAACCATACATTCTAAAACGTGACCAAATATAGGACATTATATTATTATATTAAAAATTTAAAAACTCTTTGTCCCTTTTGGTTCTCCTTCTTTAATGGCGTTTTCGCACATCCTCTTTATTTTCCTGGGGTAGCGATGAGTGTGCAAAGTTTCGCTATTGCAGTTAACCCCTTGCTCTTTCGTTTCCAATTATAATTTACACATTCAAACCATTTGTCTTCGCCGCCTTGGTTCTTGGAGACGGCTACGCGACATTGCCATAATTTAGCCACTTGGCCATAATTTAAAGCGGGCGCTTTCTGACATTTCGTTTTAACGACTTTTTAGTAAGTTAATAAAGTGTTCTTTTCTGTCCACCCCCAACCACCCAAGAGCCACCCACACATGTGCATATAAGTTCAGCCCCTTGCAGACAGTACGTGACTTCCGGCCAAAACAAAACGGTTTTTGTTGGCATTATTTTTATTTCATTTCTTTTTCGGTCGCCAGACATTTTATGATAATTTATTTGATTATTTTCTTGTTAAAGTGCAAACTTTGTCATATTCTTTGTGCTCTCAGCTCAGCTCCTTCCTTGTTTTTGTTATTTCGCGCTATTTTCCTTGTTGGTTTGGTAAAAGTTTATGCATGGTGTATGAAAAATAGTCGGCGGAAACGGAAATGTTGCACAACATATGCGCCAGTGCGGAGTTTTGTCTCCCGCATATATATGCATGAGTATGTGTAGATATCCTTGTGTTTGCACAAGTGTGAGCAAATAAATTTTATTGCATATTTTTTGGCGCCACATGACGGGGCAGCAAACGGACTGGCAAGTGCTATTTATATGGTGTCCTTTGCCATTCTGATTTTAAAATCACGTTTTTTATTTGCAACCCAGCCTCCACTGCCTTTTTTTGCGGTTTTTCCTGCTCTCGCCATTCAATCAGCCAACAAATGAAATGAAAACTCGAGCCAAAGTTTTTCTCCCTCACCTATTCTTCCTCGTTTTTTTTTGCTCTGTTTGTTATTTGCCCCCTGGCAGTCTAGTCAAAACTTTTTTTTGGCATCGGCAATATCCTGGCGGCAGCTGTGGCTCCCCTTTAACCTTTGCTTTCGTTTGGATTTTTCAGCTTTCTGTTTTTCCTTTTTTTTTTTTTTTGATTTCAGTAGCATAGGTGAAAGGCAAAAACGGCAATCAAAGAGAGCTTTTCGATGCATTTTCCTTGCCGCAGTGCTCTTAATTAATTTTTGGTCCTTTTGCGAAATTTTTTGGGTTTAAAAAAGTTGCTCCACAGAATAGCACTTCCTGCCGCTTGAAATTGTTTGATCCCTCTTCTCTGTCTTTTTTTGCCATAATTGAAATGCATAAATTTTATTTTTCAGCCGTTGGTTTTATTTACCATATTAAAATAATATTTTTTCGGTTTGCCCGCATTTCCATTTCGAATTCCGGATTTCACTTGTCTGCCTTCGCCATTTTTCCCTTGCCGCTTATTCAAGTTTATTTCTTTTTGCTCGATTTGCGTCAACGAATTAAATGCGCATTTTGTGCTAAACAATTATTTTTTGTATTTTTTTTTTATTATTATTATTAGGGAAGTTCTTTGTTCGGTGGAAGGGGGCCGTGGCATCATTTGTTACAATTCCGGCTGCGGGAAAATGGCAAAAAGTATTTTCCTTTTTTGCGCGGAGTTTTCTTTCCGTTCTGCCACCTTTTGCGGCAAGCATAAAATACGCATTTGTGCTGACAGCCTGCCGCAGCTTTCAGCTTTTCGCCAACTTCTGGCATTGTTTCCCACCCCGAAAATAAGGGCATAAAAAGGCGGCAATAAAACATACCGACTGGAGAGAAAATAAAGAAAGAGCTGGAGTCACAGACATTTCCCTCCCACTTGATTCGCATTTCCACTTTCCGCTTTTCCACCAACTAATTACACGCGTTTGCATAATTGCCCGTCTTTCGTTCAATTTGGTTTCATCGCTCGATTCCCCATTACCATTCCCATTTCCACCTCCATTCTGCGGTTCCCTTAGCATGTTGAAAATCTTTAAAGTTCTTTTAATTTCCTTTCTTTTTGCGCAGTTTTTCAACTCGTCGCTCATGCATATGCAAAATAGCATGCAAATTTCACATTGCATACAAGCAGGCGCAGCAAAAACTGCCAAAAAGTTGTACAGCTTTTAAGGAAAACCACAAAAACGATTTGTTTTGTTGCATTTTAATTGAGTAACAGAATGCAGAACAAGCTCAAGGAAATAATTTCCCAAGGCGAGATGTGAGTTTATTTAATTGAAATCAGGCAGAAAACTTTTTTGTTGGGCCAGGTCTCTTGGCTAAAGAAAGCAATCAAAGCAAATGACTCAATTTTTTCTGTGTGGCAGGGAGCTGTCACAAAACTTTTTTCCCACCCGAAAAAATAAGGAAATTTTGTATTCGCCTTGATTTTTCCTTCTTTTTTCTCCATTTTTTCCGTCTGTAATTAAGTGGCGAACAAGAAGGGGCGGCGGTAAATCTGCTTTGAAAATGTCATTTCGCTAAGCTCTTGCCACTCTCCCGTTCAATCCAGCTGAAGCGTAAATCTCATTTTAATGCCAAGAGAGTTCTTAATTTAGTTTAATTACACCAAACACACGGGGGGAGTGGGGCGGGAAAAGAGGAAAAGCGGGACTCTGGAACACACACACACAGGCACACACACGTTAACAAGTTTTTGTTGCTTTTGTTGCTGCTGCCTCAAAGGCAAAGTCTGGCTTGGTTTGGCCTGGCTTTCCCGCACCCTTTGCCCCGATTTTCACATCCTGTTCCCCGTTTCTGGTTCTGGACTCTGTTTTTGCCATCGCTGCATGCTTCAATGCGATTTTAATTACAAGAAATATATGCAGCCGGAGCAACTCTGCAGAGTCAGCCAAAGTCGCGCCACGAATCCTCCGTACAACATGACGTATGCGTATTCCAGATGAAAGGGATAGATACACGGAAAAATAAAAAAAAATCATTTAAATAAAGCCAAATTTCTTTTTTGGGGTAAAAAGGAACGTACAATTTTTTGTAACACTTAATTTTCCTTTTTTCTTGCATTAAATTAACAAGGATCTGTATTTTTCTATATGTAACAAATTAAAAAAAATATATAAACAAAAGTGTAAAGTATTAAGTATTTTTAAAATGAATCCATATGAATGGAACCATCCTATATAGAGCTAGATATAAATACTGATTCAAATTTAGCATTACCAATAAAAAGGTCATAAGTGTTTAAGAAAAGTGGTGTCCTTGAAATGGCTATCGAAATCAAGATTAACAATAACATAATAATAATACAATAATATAATACACATAATACATATAATACATTAATGTAGTATTTTTCATTTGGCAAACAGTATTTGGTATTTAATAGAGATAATAAATTGAAATTGTCTATTATTTGTAGGAATTTTGTAAATGAGTGTGAGTATATATATTATGATCCTTTTATTAAATAGACCTCTTATATAAATAAATTTCTCTCAGTGTAGACCGGAGCTGGAAGAGCTGAGAGAAATGGGGAGGTAAAAGGACACAAAGCCAGACAAGGATGCGGCTCCAACTCTGATGAGTTGACTGCCTATTGGCAACACTTTTGTGCTTCAGCCGCTGCTCCACCTTCTGGCTCGCTACGTAATTATGCGCACACAAAATTCCAACAAATTTTTGCACGTGAAAAATACTGCACAGGCCAAAGTTGGAAAGAGACGGTAGAAGCACAAGAGAAAGAGACGGCGGCAGGGACAACAGATGGCTGTTGCATTTGACTGAGCCAAACTGACTTGGCCATGTTCCCTGATGTCGCCTCGTGTTGTTTGCGTTTGTAACTCATACTTCGCAGCTCTCCGAACAAGCCCACAACTCCGCAGCCTTTTTCGAATTTCGTATCTTCACTTTTTTGCAATTAGCAACAGCCGAGGGCCAGGCTAAATTGTTTGTGAATTTTCCATTTTCCAAGTTGAATATAGACAGCGATGCACTGAGCGAAACTAACAGAACTTTCAAGACATTTATTAAAAATTAAAAGTAAACAAGACGTTTTATAAAATAATAATTTTAATTTATTGAAATATTAAGCTGTTTCAGTTAGCATATTAGGTAACGTGTTATTTTTATTATTTTAATATATATTTTTTCAGGCTTTCGATTCAATTATAAACCCAGCTTTACATTCGTATTAATTTTTCTGTTTGAGTGACTGACAAAGCCGGTGCGTTAGCAAGTCAAGTTCTCTCTCTTGAAGTTTATGTACATTCATTTGATGGGAAACAAGTGGCCTGGTAGGTTGGCGGGTTCCTCGGATGGGTAAGTGCATTACCCCAGTTGCCTGGCGAAAGGGAAATGCGAGTGGGGGGTTCCTGCAGATGAGGGTTGGAGGCGCTGAAACGTGACAATGCGGCGACATCCTCGAGGGCCGGGCGACGGAGATGGGCCAAAAAGAAGACACTGCCACATCGCAAGGCAGTCAAGGCAACACTTTATCATGTCAGTTAGCAAAGTGGAAATGGAATAAAACCAAGAGATGCACGATGCAGAGCAGGTCAGAAAGGGCACCCCAAAAGTTGTCGGGGGAATTTTGTGTTGCAGTTTTTTGTTTGTTTTGTTTTTAATTTCATGCAGCCAGCCCAAAGGTGGTAAGATAAATAAAACAAGCTGAAAGAAAACTGTATCAACAAAAGGTGGAAAAATATGCATGAGATAAAAGTGCCCTTTTAAATTATCTTAAGGGGAAATTTCCTTAGAATGCTTGTCCGGATAGTTGAGAGAAACGAGGCCTTATGCTAATGTTAAATAAATATAAATAGGGTGAAGTAAAAGTTAAAATTGAGGACAAATTCTGGATTTATGAATGTAAAACACATTAATTGAAAATATACATTTAGGTATTAACTCAAAATAAATTGAAGATCTTGTAAGAGGCACTTGTAAAAATGCTTAAAACATTTTATAAGCCAACACCTGCAAAAAATTATGAAAGTTTATTAACCCTTTTCCAGTTGTCAAAGATGGCAACAAAGTGGGGCTAACCCTTTGGGGCCTTCCCCCTTTTGGCAATATAAAGGTGTGTCATGGCCTGTGCAAGTGTTGGAAAAACCAACGAGAACTCGGCGAAAAATTCCCTCTGAATATGCAAATGAAAATGCAGAAACAGAAGCAGAAGCGACAGGCAGCAGGACGAATGAGGTTAAGTTGAGCAGCGTCAATTGTAGCTGACGGAAATGAAAACAAGATGTGTGGCTGGGTGGAGGTGTTCTGGGTATTCCGGGTATTCCTGGTACTGGGCACAGCCATGCAGATGCAGATGCGGACGGAGATGCGGATGGAGATGAGCTAGTGCCACCGGGGGTCGCGGCGGTTTTACTTTTTTTGGCCCTCCTCTTGGGCATAAAATTTGAAATGAAAATGTCGCGAACTGTACGCAGGATGCAACAATGAAAAGCCAAGACAGTGGGAGAAAACGAGGGAGATCGCAAAAGAAATATTAAAACCTATTTGAACGACATTTTAATCTTAATAATCTTTGAACTCAAATTTTGATATTTTCTTATCAAAACAAACAACTTAAAAATCTTCGTCCAACATTATTTTCTTTCAATTTTAGGTCCTGCAGTTTTGTTTCAGTGTGAATTTTGTTTTGTCAAAAGTCTACTGTGCGTGCCTGGCAGCAAAACAACCCTGAACGAGTTTAATTCAAATTTTAAGCAACAAGCTGCAAAAGGAAGACTAGGAGAAAAAAAGTTTAATTAAAAATCGACTAGAAAGGTTACAAATGCACAACGAGCAAAATAGAACTGGGAAACAAGATTGAGTGCTTGATGAAAACAAAGAAACTGAAATGAAGTCAACTGGCAGCTACGTTTGTTGCCTATCATTTCAGCTAGAATTTCAAAGGAAAATCAATTTAAGCCTTTGCTGCTCCTCAGAATCTCTGCTTTCTCCGCTTTCTCATTCACATATTGATTGCCACTTCAGAAAAACGAGACAATCTAAAACAGTTTCCCAGGAATAGGCTTGTTTTCCCCTCATTTTTTCTGTTTCATTTCGGGTGCGCAACTCCGGAACTAACAATATTGAAATCTCATTTCGACAGAGAAAAATTAAAAGAGAATTTCCATAAAAGCAATCACAAGGCTGTGACCCGGACTGGGCGATGAAAATTATATGGTCGAAATTCAGGGTCCGAGTTGGTCAATGGGGCAGATCCACAAATACTACTTGAGATCCAGTCATTAGGCCGTCGCCTCATTTTAAAAACATTTTTTCAGTGCTTTGTAAATTATTACTTTTCCGCAGTTTGGTGAGGAGAAAAAAACATTATCCAGTCAACTAGTTTTTTAGGCCAGCAAGGTAAAATCTTTTTCGTTACTTTGCTTTTAATTATGCCCTCGTCTAAGGTCTTCTTTTTTCGGCTTGGTTAACTTGTGCGTGGCCAAAGAGATCATAATGTGCTGCGGCCCCAGGTGGCTCATTAAAAAATAAAGAAAAAATCAGCCCAAAACCAACAACAAGTCATCGCACAGATTGGGCAAAGTTGAGCCGCGTTTAGGCGCCTAACGAGTTCCGAGTGGCTATGAACAACACAAATTTAATTTGTTTGCGCCGTGTTTTGTCATAATCATATAGAAGGGGGCAAGAAACTGCTCGGTAATGCCAAAATATTTTGAGCACCGGCTCTGACAATTGATTAAACATTATAGTTATGTTGTTATGTATTTTGATAGATGATTAAGTCGAGGAGTTCAAGTTTCAATCATTAATCATAATTTGTCTTCTTCTATTTGCAGGTACGTCTACATTTTGGGATTGGTCTGTCGGTTCTCACTTAAAAAGATTAATGCAGTGCTAAGTACAAGTTGTTTTAAATTATAAAAAAGAATGTGGGTGTTTTATGTGCTTTTATAAAAAAGGGACTTAAAATTATAACCAAGGCTATAATAAAAAAATAAAACTTGAAAGGTTGGAATTAATTAATAAAAAATCGTAGAATAACCTAACGACGCATAAAATACGGATGATTTTAAGATAAGTCAAAAAATTGTCCAACATTTACGTAGTACTTTTGATTACTTTGTGCCCTTCTCGATTTTCTTGAATATTTTGTTTTTGTTTAACTTTAGCGTGTTTTATCCAAGTTAATCTTGGTCAACAACGGATCGGTTTTTCCTTTTTTCGCCTCTTCGATTATGGCAAAGTGTCTTTTATCTCATTTTCTTGAACAAAATTTCCTACTTCTTCCATCCCAGTTGATGTTGGCAATATAAACAGCATCCTGTCTGCGTTGTTGACACATAACAGCATTGCGTACTTTAGCTGCCATCTATAAGAGGAGCATTTCCCGGCATTTTCGCTCTTCTTCCTACTCCAGCTTTTATCCTTTTCCCCGCGCTTCACCCAAACCCCTATTTTCCTCACTCGATATCGCGCCATTTCGCCTCAATCATTTCAATCAGCTTTGGCTCACTTATAGCTTCACTTACATTGACTTGCCTTTTGGCTTCTGTCTGCCACCTTAAACCGCCAGTTTTCCAATAGCTGCTCCCGGATGGTTAAAAACAGGGGCGTACCCAAGGGGGAAATGAGTTTTCATGGTTAGGTTTTCACTTAAAGCAGCAATGAAACTGTTATTATAGACTCCAGTCTTCCAAAATAAACTATCATGAAACTATAGGTTTGATACCGATTTTTGGAGAATTTTTTATATATTTAAAAATTAAATTTGAGGTTTTAAATTCAAGATCAAATGATCTTCTCCTCCTTTTTTCATAATATTTTCAAAGCAGTATTTATATTGGGAATATTTGTTTACATTACCATTTTTACCTTAATGGAAAATTGATCTTAGAAATAAAAAAGGTTCCCTGTTTATTCATAAAAACTGCCTTATCTTCAGATCTCAAACCCCCCTCATTAAAACCATCGTGCGCCCCTGTTCAAAAATATTTTTGTATCTCCGCTTACTTTGTGTATATTGTGACTTAAGATCGAACTTTAATCAAAGTAAACTTTTATGCGCTTTGGCTTTGGCTACATACAATTTTAAGGCGCTCTCTCCTTGGATTTTCCTTTTTTTTTTTTTGGTGCTTGGTTGATGGATTTTGATACTTCCGCACTGCAGCCCCCTGCGAGCCATCAGCACATTGTGCGTTTTTCAGGAGTAACAAGTTGCCTGGCCATATAAAAGGGATACATGTGCTGGAAGGAGTGGTGCAAAATTGAATGGGGTACACACCAAGCCACACCAGAAAGTCAGAAATAAGAAAGCTGTGTGTGTGTTTGTGGTACCGTCAAAAAAAGTAAGCGGGAAAAAGAAGCGAAAACTTTAAATTGAAAACTGTATTCAAGCGTTAAATTGGCTTTTCTGCGTTGCTCTCTCTCGCTCGGGCACACAGGGGAAGCAGCTGCCCGTTTCTATAAACCGTTCCCCTTTCACCTCTTAACCCCACACACAATTCTATGCCACAATGCACCTCATTCGAGGCTTGCACTTTCGCCTTTCAGAAGGTGCAGGTTTTGTTTTTCGGCGCTTTTATGCACCCACTGCCTTGCCCCCGAGTGTAGTCATTTTTCAAGAATCTTGCTCTACAGGAAAATAAAAACCTTTGTGTTGCTTTTAACAAAATGTATGCTTTCAGTTATGGTTACAATAACAGAGTGTTAGAGTGAAAGTGAAAAAAAATACGCAAAATAGGCAAAAGTAGTATTTTGTAAGCTTAATAAGATGGTTACCAATCTGCCCATAAAAAGGGCCCTTAAATATGAGATATTACTATCAGTTTCCATTTGAATACTCCTTTTACAGGGTATTTGCTGGTCTATACTCACCTCAGGCTAAAATCAATTTTAGCATTTTCAATTTTGACCAATTCCGAACACTTAAATCAGCTTGGCCAAGTCACTCAAGGGGTCTCGCATTGGCTTTGCCATTACACATCTGTCCCATCGATTTACCCCCCCTAACTCTATTACCTCTTGCACATAAATTCAAATAATCGTTCTATGTTTTGCATGTTAATTATGCACGCTTTGTCTGTGATTCTCTTCGATTGTGATTGGGTTTGTGATTCTGTTTTTCGGGGGGCTGGCTTTGTCTTCGGTGTTTTTAGGTGCAGCTGTTGTTCTGCGCTGGCTGTTTGTGTTTGTTGTTGCCAATGTTGTGCTGGCCGCCTTGGTGCTTTATTGTTCTGCACATGTTTTGCGTATTCCATAAGCGCAAACGGCAATGCCAACACATCCACACACATGGTGCCCGACCGACCCGACTTGAAAATCCCGCCTTCCGACCATATAAACCCAACGCCAACACCACCACGCCACCATCGAACCTCCCCCCACTCCGTAGAATCTATGATTTTGACATTTGTTTTGGAGCTGCTCTGCATGCAAATGACATTGAAGCATTCGCCACTACATAACCGACTGTCAAATGTGTTGAGATGGGTTCTCTGGATGGTCAACTCAAGTACTACGTGTGTCTATGAACACGAGAAATAATTCTAAAAAAAATCTTACTCAATTAAAACTAAAAACATTTAAATGTGATGGAAAAAACGGCTTGTAAAATTAAAAAATATTAAAAATAAAATTTAAAATTGTTTGAGAAACGAATATGTGTCAGCTAAATATTTTAGTTAGAGCATAGAATTTGATATAAAATACAAGCGAATGGTTTAAATTTTATTTTAGGAAAACATAGTCTTTTATGTTTACCTAATATTTTAATTTGAACATTTGGTAAAATTTTCCTAATATTAAAAACAGCTCAACTTTTTAACTACGTATTTCTGTGGCATTTAAAGATGCGTGGCTTTTTCACTTTTACTTCTTGTTTGCTCCTTTTAATAACATTGAAAATTATGGGAAAATTTCCATTTCCAATCTCAGCCCGAGGACGTTGGATATACAGTAGCCCCAACCTTCGGGGCGGACAAACACTTATCAAATTATCTTGAGACGAGCAAAAAATATAAGATTGTAAGCTGGTGTTGCCTTCGGGTGGGTCGTTGGAGCGATTTGAGTCTCGTTGCGTGCCAGATAGCCATCAATATGCTTTGGCGATATTTATGAGGCGCGCCCGCAGGATACGGGCTTTAATGATAGCCCAAAACAGGGCACTTAATTTCCCAGTCCCAGTCCCAGTCTCAGTCGCTTTGGGCTTAAGGAGCACCACCATATCACCAGCTCAGCTCCGGCTCCTCGCCACACAATCAATAGCGATTTGATGAGGGCTCCCTTTTTGCAGCAGGATGCGAGTATCCAATCCACATCCACCTAGGCCATGGCCACTTAATTGTGTGTATACACATGTGTGTATGGAACGAAGGCGAAATAATAATGAGGCTAATAGGGGGTGAGTAGTGTACTGAAACTGAAGCAAAATAAGAAATTGAACCAGCTAACAACTGGAGTATAACAAATTTGCTGTTGCTTTCGTCTTTGTTTCCTCAAAGAAAGGGTATTATAGTCTATGGGTAAGTTTAAAAACGGTTAGCGAATATATTCAACATTTTGAAATATCTCGGAGGAAATAGCCACTATCTATTAATTTAATGTAACATTTTTAGTATGTGCTTGGAAGTTAGAATTGTTGAATAAGCTTACGTTAATGGAGGCTTTGAAGTGTTTTTTAATTTATGGCTCATATTTCAAATGAGAACATGTGGACAGTTTGCATAATTAAGGAAGATTAAGTGTATTGTTGTTTGAACATATACTTTTTATGCTTGACATGTGTTGTTCACTTGATATTTTGAAATATTATTTAAAGAGTATAGCAAGGCACTTAACTTGTTCTGTTCTTAACGTTTTTTGTGGCCTTTGTGTCCGCAACAAAGAAAAGTAGCGAATGAAAACTAAAAGTGGCCACGACTCTTGGCCCCATCCTTCGTTTTCTCCTGGCCAAAAGTTCCTTTTAATGCGGCCCAAACACGCAAGCCAATTTGTTGTTGCCATTGTGGGTTTCGTTATTGTTTTTGTTGCCACTGCCGCTTATTTACAACCGTGGAAAACATTTATTCTACTTCTTAGGGTTATCGCCGTTGTTATTGTTTCTGCCGGCATTCATTTCGCCCTGTTTAGTGTGTGTGAAAAAACTAATAAAGGGCAATTTGGGCAATTCAAATTTGATCGTTTCAACACTGCGGGTCCTGCCTCTATTATTTCTTCTAAATTTTTAATGCAATTACGACAAGTTTATTGATATATGCTGGTGAATATTTTGGTGAGAAAAGGGTGGTTTGTGTACCCTTGGCCACCCGCACCACCTTGAATTTCCACATGTGTTCGCATGCGTACACACAGGAGCATTTAATCAACGCCCACGCTCGCACTCACACCCATTTGAGCCATAGATCTTTGTTAAGTTAACGCTTTTTCTGGAAATCAAAGTAATGCATAGTCCTGTCATAGCCACGCCCCCCCAAGTCAGCTGAGGCTGGAATAAATTGGTAGCTAGTGGAGATGGAAGAAGGATACTTTCGGTAATACCCTGTAATGGGAAGTTATGTGGGTAAAATAAAGTGATAATATGATTTTATAAAAATATATTTTAAAAGTATAAGATCAATAGGAGTTTACTCTTTAGAAAGGATTGTTCAGTTAGATTATTTTTTAAGGCGGGTATGGTAGTCTGGGATATTTTGTTACACTTAAATATTTAATAACACGCCATATATTTTTACTTCTGACTCTTTTTTTAAGCTTCGTTCCCAGGGTATTTCATAGGTCTTACACTCATTTAAGTAAGATTTATTGCCGTTGTTATTGTTGTAAAAAGCCATTACGTTTATTTATGTATTTCTGTATTTTTTCGCTCGAATGGAAGCCTCTTCATAGGTTGCCACGTCGACAGTATCTCCGCCCAGGCGTCTCCCCGCTCTGTCTCTCGCCTCGTTTGACACTGGGCGCTAAAATATTTTGTTTAATTTCCATGCCAGTCACGCATATCCTGCAAAAGGCGTTGCTCAGCCTGTCGTTCTCAAACTCCCTTTGCTATTCTATTTTTGTAAAGTTATCTACAAACATTTCGCCTTGAGTTTAATTTTTATGATTTTTACAATGTTCTTTACAGTTTTAGTCGCCCAAAGCGATTTCCGGGAAAGCAATAATTACATTAGCCTAGGTGTAAGTGTTGCGTAGTTCCCGCTGGGAATGGAATGCTAATGGAAAATGCCTCCAGTCGCACCGCCCCCCAATCTATCATTTTAGTTTGAATTTTATGATTTTAAAAATTCCGCCGTCGTCTTCGTTGACGTTTTTCCTTTTTTTTTCGACTCGTTGTCGCATGAAGCCAACGCCCAGCAGCTAAACAAAAACAAAAAGGAATTCTATCTTAATGAATTTGACCCCCAGTGTCAATTTAAACTGATTAAATGGCCAGACCCGAGAGCTCAGTCCTCGCATTCGCCGCGAGATGGGGGAAAACAAAAATGGGAACGGTATGAAAAGAGTGTCGTTGGCGGAAATGTTTCACTCGCTCAGCTTTTGTTTTTCCTTACTTTTAATTTTGTAATTGAAAATCGAAATATTTTTGTTTACCCCATTTCCAAATACATTTTCGAACAGTCCGCAGACAATGCCAGAAACACAGCCCGTGGATCTGCTTTTGGCACGGGAATTCCAAACAATTTACGCACATTTAAATTGAAAAGTCCACACACATTTGGCCGTATATATTTCGATGGATTTTATATATAATTTATTCAATTCGGTTCTTGTTTTTAACTCAATTTTTTGTTCGCTTTGCATTTTTGTCACGCAGCAAATCTGCGCTAAAGTGCAGATGTGTTTGGGGTGAGTTTTATATTTGCTTTTGACTTTTTGAACTCAATTCATGTGAAAATAAGCGGATTTATGTGAATGTACTGGGGCGAGTGTTTTATTTTACTCTTGCCAGAGGCATGCGTTCGTTTTATTTTAAAAATAAATTTGTTGGAAAATATTTGCTCATATTAATCTATAGTAATTTGGTCGGCAGAAAGCGGATCATGCGAATACATGAACTAAGCTATTCTATCAAAATATTATACAAATTTGGCAATTTCAAATTGCAAACTAATTTCGGACTTGTCAAAAAGTTAGCCGGCTGCAGGCTAAATAAAATAGGGGTATATTTTAATAAAATATTTGTGGAAA
The DNA here is from genome assembly GCF_025231255.1 of Drosophila biarmipes. Taxonomy (NCBI): domain Eukaryota; kingdom Metazoa; phylum Arthropoda; class Insecta; order Diptera; family Drosophilidae; genus Drosophila; species Drosophila biarmipes. The sequence continues at coordinate 22,424,725 of NC_066613.1, read as the reverse complement.
ATATTTGTTTTTATTATATCTAATTAGCATTTTTTTTCTATTCCTTTCAGGTATGTTCTGCTTAAACCATTACTGGGAAATCAACCTCAAATCACTTTGCTACTTCAACCCCTAGTTAAATAGGGCCATTCCAATGCTATCGGTGAATTTCTAATAACATTTGTTCTGTTCTGCTTTAAGTGCTTTTTAATAATACTCATTTACTGCCGACGTTACAAATAGTCGTGGTGCCAAAAGGAACATCCTATTTGTTTCTTATAGGTTGTTTATGCGGAAATAGCTGGTAGAAAGGTGGAAAACACCAGAAGGGGGGTCTGGCCCGACTCATTTACTACGCCTCAATTCTCCGAATTAAAATGCTGTACATGCGGTACGATTGCCATTGCCATTGGTCGCTTAATGAGCAAACTGCTGGCATATCGACATCGTCTGGAGTCTAATTTTAGCTGCCTTTGGCCTCCGACTTTGGGCTGTCGAGGGATCTGGAATAGGCTGTTCTTTCTGCTTCTGTTTAACCATAAGGCCGTGGGGATGGTACATATAAAAACACTGGAAGATTCTTTGTATTGTTTGATGATCAATTGTAAAACCTGGGTTTTTAAATCTTAGTAAAAATCACAGAGATTTTTAGGTCAAAGATAAATTATGGACAAGGCTAGGAGAGTTTTAAAAGTATTTTATTAAATACTTACATTAAATTAAAGATAATATATAATCATCAAAAGAAGCAACTTATTTGAAGAAATATTAGATAATATACACCTTTTGTAAAATTGAATATTTTAAGTGATCTTTTAGGATTTTAGTAGTATAAGCCGTATTTTTCTTACTGTGTAGTGTAGGCAGTCAAAAATGCAGCATGGGGTTGTCTACTTCAACAGCAGCGGAAAGGCAGGAAAAAAAGAAAATAAACAGGCGCAAAACCGGGAATAGGGGCTAGCGAAGAGGCAGTGGAAACTTTATTAAAGAGGTAGCCGGAGCTGCGATGGACGAGGCGAACACTCCATACACAATTACGACAAATCCGCAGCTCCCTGGGCACTCGGCACTTGGAATCCCCCAACTCTTGGGTGATAATGCGAACGAACCCCAAAGAACTCCGAGAAACTCAGGGTGCTCGGGGGATAAAAATAGACAGCAGAAAGGATATTGTAGCAAAGTGGAGGAACTCTGAGTGCCAAAGAGACGCAAAAAGAAAAGCCGGAGCAGAAAATCAAGAGGAAAAACACGCGGGCAAAAGGGAAAATCTCTGCAGTCGCCATGTGTTGCATTTCAAAGTGTGTGAGTTATGGGTAGTGGGGGGTAAATGGAATGAAAAACCCCCGAGCAGAAGAAACACCGCCAGATGAGACGACAAATTACAAGATGTCGAGGGGAGACTGTACTACGATGCTATGCACCTGCGAATCAATCAAATTCCAGTGCAGCGAAACAAGCAAACTTCCACTAATTGAAGTCCAGAACGAGGGAACTCGATAACGCGAATTAGCATTCCAGCTTTTGATTCATGGGTGTTAAAAAAGAAATGGCCATGATACAAATCTACCCGTTTATTTTACACAATTTATATTGACCTTCGATATTACGAGTTTATCTTTGCTATAATTCCCTGTTGTTTTTGATGTTTTTGTCAAGGGAACTGGTTTTCGTTCAGTGCTATTGCATTTTCCTCTGGATAATTCATTGCTGAAATCGAAACGATTACCTGGAAACGCCGTATAACCATGAGGGCCAAAGGTAATCAAAGTTCAAGTACTTCCCTTGTCTAAATGATTATTGGATAATTAAAATCGACTCCAGTTTCGCCCTACTCACAGGCTGCCTGGGCTTCAATTGCATATTTTGCATGTGCTCTCATATCAGAAATTCCCAAAATATTTGCCATTGCATACATAATACTTGGAGCCGGGATGAGGAAAAGCCACAAGGCACAAGTTGATGACCAAGAATTCGCTTGGCTTGGGTTGGGAAAGCATAATTCAAAGGCCAGGATATGCATTAGACTTTTAATTGCTTTCGAAGAGATGAGTATGGATCCTCAAACAACCCCAAGCATATTGAATTCCAATTAGATTAGATAGGGCGAAACAAGAAAAATAGTTTGATTTTTAATTGGGAAAATAGATGTTTCGCATGTGTAAAAAATTTGATAGAGAATATCTAGACGTTGCATCAAGATAATAGAGTAAAAACTAATAAACTAAACTTTTTATTTACTCCCTTGGGGGACTAACAACTTCAGTAAATAAATTCCCTATTTCCTTCGTTTGATGAACCTGTCCTAGAGCTTTTGCCCAAAACTTTATGCTTCATTATTTAGTTAGATCGTAAACCGAATCTCTGTCTAAACTGCACTTTTTATCATAACAAAAGTTCAATAGGTGTTTTTTCCTAGCAAAAAACAAAACTTCTTCCTAGTTCTAATCCAAAAAGTTTTGTGTAATTTTCACCAAATTTACTTCCCACTCCGGGGCTGTTTTCATGAAAATAAATTTTAGCTCCTACACTTTAACTAAAAACAATTTCCATAAAACTCGGGCTGCCTGCTCGCAAGTCCCCTGGAAAGTCCTGTGAAATCCCCAGGACATTTATCAACAGAGGCTGTGCCGGCAGCTTATTATTCTCCGGCCGCATTTCAATGGGGAAATTTTAATTAAGGCTGCGATGGGCGATGGCCGATGGCCTGTCGTCCACTCACCACTAAATCTCAAATGTCAATGGGGCTGTGGCCACAAATTTTCCGCCACCAGGCGGCCTCTGCATCCAAAGCCATTTGTAATGGCCCCCGGGGGAGGAGCAGTCGAGGTGCAAATGCCACAGGCAGGTGTCGTTGTGGCCAACAAAAAATGGAGAAATCCCAGCTCGAAGTTCGTTTCCTGCATGCTCCTCCCATCTAAAAATGATAAATTATCCGAAAAATTTTGCAAACTCCTGAAAATTACGCATTAAATCATGCAGAAAGCTGGAAAAAGTGGGTAAGTCGCCCGGAGGGCCGCCAAAGGGTTAAGCAGTGGCAAGTCATTGTATAGTTTACGACTGAGATTTTGCCAGTGAAGAAGAGGAAGTTGCGTTTTATCGCTCGCATGAGCTGCAATTTTTATTACATTTTTACATTTATTTTGTGTGTGCTTTGTGTTTTATTTGGCCAAAAGGAAAATATTTATGCTGTTTCCCTACCGGTCACGTTCGCTTTTTGTGCCGGCTCGTAAATTCGGGCAAACAAACTGCAATTGCACAAGGTGAAACATCAGCCAGCCAAATGAATATTCCCGTACCGCCCACCAGAGTTGGGGGCTATTTTGTATTTTCATTATTATTACCAGCCAGGTGTGGTCGTCTCCTCGTCGTCTCCTCGCTTGGCACATATTTCATGGCTATGATTTACTCCATTGTTCAGGGCTGTTGGCCACCCCAAAGCACAGGCACAAGCACAACAAACACAGCTCGAGCAGAACAAGTGCCCAGTTTTTGGCAACGCCCCCGCAAAACCCAAGTCCACATCATCATCATCATCTTCATCGGCATCGAAATGTTTGTTTTGGCCCCTTGGACTTGGGTCAAAACTATAGTTGAGACATGAACCTAATTTACTGGCTGAGTGCCTTTTATGCTGTTTGGCCGGGCCATTTGCGAAGAATTTCCAAATGTCTTTATCTCGTTGGCTTTCCTTTGAAAATCCCTCTTTTTAGAGCATGAACCTTGTGAAAAATACGGAAAAGCTAGTCAATATTTAAGAAATGCCAACTAAGATTTCTTAACACCATAAAAATGCACTAACAGCATTTGAAGAAACTCTTTTATTGCTTTGGTCACATTAAAATGTCGAAAGCTAGCCAGTGTTGTGCAACGATTTTTTTCAAAAGCATATTTTTCTTTAAAAGTCAAGGTTATAAACAGAAGCCTAGTACTACCAACGGGTAAAATGTTTTTCTACCACGTTCAACAGTCAAACCACAACTTTTTATGGCTTCCATTACCACTCTACATTATTCGAGCCTTTAATTGCTTAACGCTTCGAGTTACAAAATTGGTTGGTTAATTGCCGGGCAACTTGCCCGGGCTGACCCGTCAGGATGTCAATCGATGGGAGTATCCGAAGTTCAAAAGCCTTCGCTAACGTTTGCCTAATTGCCAGTAAAGGTAGAGCAAGTGCAAGCAATGTACGGCTTTTTATCAGCCAGTTGTGTAGGGTAAACGCACTTCATGTTAGCAGGATCCTTGAGCATCTTTCGAGCAGCCACTTGATATCGCACACACATACCATGGGTGCAGGCAGGCAGATAGACACGCTCTTGGTTTTTAATGAAGGCTCATCATCAACAATGCTGGGCCCATCGAGGCGGAGGCAGAGGCAGAGGCACACGGAACGACAAGGTAGGGCTGCCAACCAATTACTTAGTCATTGCAGCCATTAGGGCGATATAGTCGGGCGGGATAATTGACACTCCAGGAGGAGGAAGAACGCCCACCCGAAAACTAGCGCCAGTACTTGCTCGGCGTGCGGAAACTGCAGTACGAGGGGTACAGCCCCCTGCGAATCCTTAGATCCCCATGCACCGGGCCGCTGTCACCGCCCTCGCCGGAGCCATCCATTTGATGGCAGGTGAGCTGGTGCTTCTCGATACTCGGATCGTAGCAGATACTGTGGCGCCAGAAGGAGGAGGTCAGCTCGAAGTCCACAGCATTGATGGGGGACAGCATACAGACGACCACTATCTTGTCGCGGCCCTTCCTCGAGAGCTCGGCACCTTTGCTCATGGTTATGAGGACGCGTGAGTGCTCGTTGGGACTCAGGACTCCCCAGCGGGGTCGGATATTGAACTTGCCGAAGACCGTGCTCTGCACCTAGTTGGGGAGTGGAAAAGTAAACAAATCTGACTTTAACCTCCGGTTAAAATACGCAAACTCTTGGAAATAACAGTTATCAATGCTATTAGTTTAGGTTTTCGAATCAGAGAAAGTTGAAGTAGAAATACAACAATCAGAAAGGAAATCGATAACCTCTGGTTAAATTATTTACCTTATAGGTCACAGGCTTTTCGGAAACATTTCTGATAATGACTTCTTGACGATTGTTGGTTTGTGTGAAGGTTAACGTGCCATTCGGAGAGATTTGTAGACGTTTTGCAGACGTGTTGGTTAAAAACATTTTGGTCTGAAAATTTTGGAAAACTAACAAGACATTTACCTAAAATTCGGTTAAAATAAGAGGACTCAAAAATTAAAAACTGAAATTTACACAGGGATTCTGTTCTGAATTTAGCTGAACTGATAATATATACACTTGTTCAACAGCCTGCCTAGTTATGGGAAATAGAACATTAAATATAACATAATTTCCTTTTTAATGATCAGTTTAAAACAAAATAAAAAGCCAAATTTATTTGGAAAAGTTTTTCTGTAATCTTAAATTATTAAGAATTATTTTCACAAGCCCTGAAATGCGGAAATCATATCCTTCACTTCACTTTAATCCGCAACTTGAAACCCTCTGGGTTCTTAGCCCTTCCTCGCCTATAGATCCATAATAATCACCTTTCGGCCACCGCATTGCGGAGGCGCTCCTTTACACACAATTGACCCCGAATGTGTGTGCGGGCCACGTATTAATTACATTTCAACGGTCGCCGCTCAAGCAAATCAGAAAATCCAGTCAGCGGCAACAGCCAGCAACAACATTTACGGCCAACAATTTGCTTTCGAAAACAACAAAGGGGGCTGCAAAGGTTCCCACACACTTGAATTTTCAGTTGGGCACTGCAGAGGCTTCGCAATCCTCGGCCAGTCGAGCATTTTGAGCTTAGCCGGCGCTTAGGCTAAATGACCAACCAGCAGGTGGTGGTGGTGGCACTAGTACTGTCCACTATGTAGTCCAGTAGCCAAATGACCAGTGGCCAGAACCACGGGGGCAACTACGGCGGCAGCAACAACAATAAGCTGTAAAATTAATTGATTTACAAGTGTGAAAATGCGCAGAGCGAGACAGGTGGAAATGCCAGTGGGTCATAACAATAACGCCTGTCGGGAAATGGGAAATGGGAATGAAAATGAAAACGTACCGTAAGAATGCACACTTAGTTCTAGCTTAGCTCTGTGTGTATGGCAATACAGAGAGTGTAAACTACAATCCGCTTAACGGTAATTGCCGCACAACGCCCACATCACCAAACCCCTTTACTACAGTGAGAGAAAAAAAAGGTCATATTAAATTTATTTTTGAGGGTGTACAACTTTTTAGTGGTGTTCGATAGGGAAGGTGCCCAAAGAAATGTTTTGATATATAAAATCCCTTTTATTTTAAACCTTTAAAAATGTTAAATAAAATGATTGAAAACATTTATAAACTATTTGTTCTGTAATCAAAGAATTTGAATTCTTCATGGTAATCAAGAAATCTTTATAACAGAATCTATTAAATTTATTTTTTATATTTAGAGATGTATAAAAGTACAGCAACTTTTGGAGGTATTCGATAAGAAAAGTGCTTAAAAGTATGTTATGAAATATACATTTCTCTGCTGATCCGCTGGACTTAAGCCTTATATTAACTATTCTAATCCTATACAAATGATTTTCTTTGCTATAACTAGTTGGTATCAAAAGAATACGGTTGGAATTTTATTTTCCCTAGAAAAAAACAAAATTAAATTTTTTAACGTAATTAATGAACATCCCACTATTTTCCCAGTGTATCGCTATTTTGTCGCGTGCTCTTTAAAGCCAACCTAATAGCTCCCGGCCACGCCCACTTCCTGCACCTGCTACATCCATAAATTGCGTGTAATTTTGGATTTCTTGCTGTTTGAATGTTCACAAAGCTCATTTATATTTCATAAACTTAAAGGCTGGCAGGTTGCGGGGGGCAATGGGTGGCCGGAAGTAAGCTTTTGTTTTTCAGCCGTTAGTTCCTTCCGCTTCGACTGCTTGTTTATTTGCCTACGTTCTGTTCAGTTTTGTTTGGCTTTGTTTGTTTGGGCCCTGTTTTGGGGGGCAATTTAATAAGCGTCTTGGGGCTTTGCGTGTGTTCCCCTTGTGATCGTAAAAAACCTTTAAGGTTTCTATTGAAGAGGTCTTTTTCAGAGATTTAATGGGGGAGTTTCCTGATAAAAAGCTCACATTGTGGGGCGCGGGGCGTGGCCAGAGGACAAGTATTGTTACTTTGATTGCATTTAATGTCTAAGCGCGCAAATCAATCAATGGCAACAACAACGGACCACGTCTCGATGTCGCTGCAATCGCTGCAATCATGAGAGTCGTTTATTTGTTGCGAAATCACAGCTAAAATGCTGCTCAATTGCTGGTCTGCCTTTTTTTTGGGGGGGTGATTCAATAGAGACAAGTGAACTCGACTTCTTGAGCACTCAGAAAAAAAAGCGTATCCATGCCACTTATGTTATACTTATCTGATAAGAAATAAGTGGTCTAATAATTACCAATGGTTCATGCCATGGGGGAATGGAAATAATCGGTTATTCAATGTTTGTTGAGTAATTAGCTAAATGGAAAATCAATAAAAATAAACATGAAATGGGTGAAATTGGTTTTACATCTTTAAAGAACTCTATGGAATGATAAACAATTCTTTGTTTCATTTTTCAAACATTTTGTAGGTATGTCTAATTGACAACTTCGCTTGCTCTTGCTCTCAGTGCAACCCCAAAAACACCCACGAACCTGGGAGCAAATGTGCCACTGTAATGTGATATTTCTGACTTGATTGCGCTCTTGGTTCAATTGGCGATTTTCGTTGGGCACTTTATCATTCTGTTAACGATGTCAGAGCCAAAATGAAATTGGCCACTCGATAATATCGCTATCCAATTAAAAGGGAAAACTGAGAAAGTGCAGCTGAACATCAAACATGCTTTGAGTGGCCGCACTTCTTAGGAGGCCACGTATTTAGCATGGCTTTCGCATCATTTCAAATGATATTTTCTACTTCGGCCCTTTGGACACGCTTTCATGATGCCTGTTAGCCCATGAAGGAAGCCACATCAAAAAATATATGCTTAGGCGAAATGGAAGTAAAGTTTATCTGCTTTTTCCTCTCATTTCTTGTTTTAATCTGTGATGTTTTTTGATGTTGCGCCAATTGACAGGGCCTTTAATTTCTTCGGCTCTTTCCCTCACGCTGCTCTTTATTTTAGGTTTTTTATTTTCTTTGGTCTTGTCAACGCATCGTTCGGCTGCCATAATTCAAGTCTTTCTGTCTGTTGGTGGCACGCCGTTTGCATAGCCAAACATTTGCTCTTAAATAAAAATTTATTTGGTATTTGTGCGAGTTTTTTTTCACTCACATTTCGCCTTGTTTATTGACAAGTTGAGGGGAACGTGAAGATCTCTTCTGCGCTTTTTGTTTTATGTATTTACTTTTATTTCGACATTTTTTTCCGACTCCTTGTGTGCTTTTGGATATTTGTCTTCATTTATTTTTATTGATTTTCGTGCTACTGCCGAGGGTTTTCGGTGCTGATTTAGTGCCTATATGTACCGTGGTAGACAGCGAGTGGTCAATGGCCAATTTCGTTTTCATTTGCTAAGCCAGTGAGTAATCACAATGCATTTATCTATCGACCTTTCGCACACTTTCCCCTCCTGCCGCCGTACAGTAGCTTTTCAATTATTTAATTTTCCGCTCACGTTTTGTTAGTTTTTCACGTAGTTTTTCATTGGCCCTCAAGCTAAATGCGACAAAAGGAAAATCCCAAGGAAATTTGGCGATAAAAATCTTCGAATAAGAAGCGAACCGAAAGTGCATCTTCAACTCTCGGAGGCGGCGACATTCTCACGTTTCCATTGGCATTAATGTTTAGTTGATCGCCTCCGCCATTTAAAAGCGGGATGAAAGAGGGTTTTACGCTATACACTCGGAAATATTTTTAAATAGTTCATTCAAAAAATATTTAATAACTTGTCATATGGTGTATTGTGTTTGTCTCGTAAATACTTCAGACTTTTATTTAGTTTTAAAAATAAGGGTCTTAAATGTTTACAAAATATTTAAGAAAATTCTTGTTCATGAATTTTGTTATTTATTTAATTATCTAGCTTATTATAGAAACCATAAAAGTGGTTACCATTTTTATGGTATTTTTCCATATGTACAATGTGTGGGTGTGTGCTACTTTTCCCATTCACTCGCTTCCATGCTTCATTTGGCAAAGCTGCAAGGCAATTGATGACAGACTCGGAGTCGGAGTTTTGACTTTAGGTAAGGCAGCATAAATTCCTTTAAATGGCAAACCAGTCCTCAGCTGCATCATCACCATCATCATCAGCACAGCCGTGATGCATCTTCAGGTTGGGCCATTAACAACTGTGGAAAATGCTATGTGGGCAGCCCAGTGACACACTAAAGTGGCACCCAAGAAAGCAGCAAAAATAGTATTTTTATATTTAAAAAAATGTCTGCACGAGGTAACAGAAACCGCATTTAAATGCCGGCCTGCAGTTCAAGTTTCGCTTTTGGTTTTTGCAGATGCGCTGGCACACCGAACCCGTCCCCTTGTTTTCCCATTCTATATTTCCCCGATTTTTCAACCGACCGGTTTTATGGCTTAGCCAAGCTCGCCTAGGGCCATCTATTCTTCTCGCTTGTAGTATTTTTTTTTTGTTTTTGTGTCGTTCCTGGTTGGGTTTTTGCCTTTTCCCGTTTGCCAAACGTTTTGCCGTTGTTGTGAATATTGCTGCTGTAGGCACCTGCACTTGACGTTTTAGGTTTACCGTTTTGCAGTGGCAGTTTTCCACTGCTAACCTGGTCAGTTATTGCCCACTGCTATGGCCGCCCTGCTGCCGAGGCTGTAATTTCATTCATAAAGTTGGCCTACCATTCGTTTCGTAACTTTAAGGTTAATAGACAGAAATGGTTAAGCAATTTCAGAAAGTTCGGTTAAAGGTGCCATTAACAAAAGTTTTTATGGAGGCTTAATTTTTTAGGTTTTAGGTAAATTAAACAACATACCTTTCAAATTCCAAAAATAATAGCACCTGAAAAAGGGAACTTAGGTTCAATATCTCAATGACATGTTAAGACTTTGGTTTATTATTTGGCGGAAAAAGCTGGCAGGGATTTAAGATGTTAGTTAGTGAAGAGTTTTCACTCAGTTAAGCACTAGCATGTGCAGAGTTGCATGAAAATTCATATCTAGATTCATTTTCTCTTAATTTCCACTAATTTACCTACAAATCTGACAGTATGAAAGGCACATTATTAAGTATGATTTTCCAGACCATTTGGAAAATAAATGCAGAGCTACATGAAAATTGATATCTACATAGATTTTCTCTCAATAATTTCCACTAATTTACCTCAAATTCTGACAGTATGAAAGGGCCTTGTAATTTGATCAGGATGATTGAATGAATAACTGTGGCAATTAACCATACCTTGTCAAAACAAAATTTCCATAGAACCATATTTAAATAATGGGATTCTCAAATGGTAATTTTATCCTTGACTAGCAACGTGTTCCAAAGCCGTGAGCTGAGCCTTAATTATAGGCAAGCAGCAGGAGCAGCGCGGTTTATTGCATTACAGTGCTCATTACGTATACGAGACGTGTGACGCGCTTTTCATTAATTTTCCACCCAACCCACCCACTCCATTCTGCCGCCATGGGATGTGATGATGTAGTGTTTGTCTTATTAAAAGGATGCAGAGTGGCGAACATGGCATTTTGTGTATTTTGAAATAAATTTCCGTTCTGTTGATTTGCGAACAGATGCACACTAGCGCGCACACACACACTCACTGGCATTTGTATCTTGCAGCTCTCGTTGCAGCAATTTCAGAGCCAGAGCAATTTCTGCTCTCATATTACATGTCACAACACAACCCCCTCACACCTGAACTTCCTCTTACACTTCAACACGCTTTCGCTGTAATTTCCTGTTGGCAAAAACTGAAAACTGACAGAGCCAGTAAGGCTCTTTGGTATTTGCCGAGTGTGTAGAGTGTCCTAATTTGCACAAGGACTGGTCTCCCTCTCTCCAGTTTAATATCCTTAGCTGGCAATTGCCATGTAAATTGATTTGGCACGTTCTGCATTTTGCTTTCCGTTTGCAATTATAGTGATGTGACCTTAGGCCAGGCCAAAAAAAAAACCCAAAACTTGACCGGATCTCTCAGATCTCACCAAAATAGGCAGTGACATATTGCCCTGACATCGATATAATACTTTCCGAAATGTAATCTGGGCGGCGGACGTGACCTGCATCGACCCACTTGCAAGTTATCCCGCCCATTGGGCAATCACCAAAAATCAGTAGAGGTTGAACCAAACGTCCAGGGAGACCCAAACAATCGGTTGGCGCGTGTTAGGCAAATTTTCAATTTCTATTGCTAACGTTTAATTGGCATTCGCGGCATGAGCCAAGCGGCCAAGTTGGCCCGGCTTTTTTTTTTTTTTTTGTTAACGAGCGTCGCCCCAAATTTGCCATTGCATCGCAGACCAAAATTGGCGCTTCGATCGCCTGAGTTGCGTCAGCGATTGAGCAATTGGTCAAATGCCTTCTGACTGTGTCAGGTTCAAAAGCTTGGGAATACGCTATGGGCAGTGGTAATGGTAATGCTAATCGAAACGGACGCACATGGCCAAAAAGACGTTGGTCGAAGGAAAGTACGCAGTCAGAGACCACGAAAAAAAACAAAAAATAATTTTCACTTGCCATTCACGTCACGGTTTATTAATATTCCGTTGATGTAATGCGCCTGAAACCGCACACATTATTTATATATAATTTGGTTTGACTTCTGACAAGTGTGGCAGCCTTTCGGGTTTGTTTAGTTGCTGTCTAAATATTTTGGTTCAATTTAAGACAACAGTATTCTACAAGATCACGCAGAAAAAGTGCAAAAACCCAAAGATCAAAGTGGAATTTTAAGGAAGCACTTTTATAGAAGTACTCAAAGCATTTAAAAACATTTTTTTTATGAATAAAAGGGAGGGGCCTTCGGGCTAATGAATATATTGGATGCCTGTATTTTAAATTGTTGCCTCCACAAAAGTAAACATTTTTCCTGCCCACCAGTGTAATTATATTTCACTCACTTTTTCAGTTTTGCTTCTTGTTTTTCAAAATGCATTTCCCAGCGTGATTTTTTCACGTTTCCCCCACGAATATTTCAACGCATTTTTCTTTCATTATTTATGTTGTTCGAGGTATATGTATAATTTTTTTTGCGGCGCCCATCAATCATCAGCCGTGGAATGTGTGACACACTTACGCGTAACGCATACGCAGCGTGTGCTGCCAAAATGCAATATATTTAATGAGTATGGAAAATTGCTCTAATATTGTTTTTTCCATTGCATTGAATTGCCGAAAAATCGCTGGTAGACAAAACGCTTGAAAGGCGGGCACTTGAAAGCGCAGCCAGCGAAATTGTTGCAAAATGGAAACGTAAAGTGTTTTGTTGAAAATTTTCCCAAAAACAACAGTGGCGAATGTAAACAAAAAGCGATGGCAGTTGGCGCTGGCCCCAGTCAATAAAACAGTGCCAGCTGCCTCTTGTTTTTTTCTTTTTTCACTCCGCTTTTTCTGCAGAGTAACTACAAATGCAAATTGCCAGGGCCGCAGTGCCGAACGAAATATTTGCCATGTAAATATGGCCCCAAAAAATAAAAAAATGTATTTATAAAAAGAGTACTTTTCGTCCTGGCCCCATGCTACTGCTCTCTGTTGAAGAGCAATTAAATGAAAAATATTTGCGAATGCTGCGAAGTATTTGCTTCAAGTGCCTGTGACCCAGCCTCGCCTTAGTTGACAGAAAATGATGAAATTTATTGGGAGTTTTTTAAGAGGGAGAGAAGGAAGTTTTTGAAAGGAAAACTTCAGACGAATCAGACACATACGCAGACTCATTAAGGGAGGGGGGTTGCGGTTGTCAAGTGCAAGTCAGCACAATCCCTGCGTCAGCTGTCGGAAAAGCAGGGGAAACATTTTCATTGGCACAACTGAATGAATTTTCATACAAATTTAATGTAAATTCAACATGACAAGTTTTTTTCCCCGCCAAACACGCTGTTTTTGTGTATATGTACAAGTACTAGAGTGCGCATATATCATGGGTTGGCCAACGTGGCGGATGAGCAACATGAGCACCAATTTGCACAGCAACGGATTATGTCACAAGATGCCAAGGGGGGGCATATCTGGGCGTAGATACCAGCACCTCGCCGACTTGTCATTTGTGGGTTGCATTTAATTAACAAGCTAATTTTTCAAAGCGCAAATCGCCAAGAAGCCGAAACAGAGCAACCACATATATGACGACTGCAATTTGATGGCCGGTGCCAAGAGAAATATAAATAAAATAACCCAAACATTGATATATGTTTACGGCGCGTTGAAATAGCTGCTTTTATAGCTTATGCCTGCCAAGATAGATGAACTGTGTCCATCGCGATGAAATAGTTTGGCGTCTAGGTATTTAAATTCGTTTTTGGGTATTTTTAAAACACATCACTAATTAAACGAACTAAACACTAAACTACAACCGGGACACATTATTCAGTGTGTTCTTGCAACCAAATGTCAGACTGCTTAATTGAAAAGCACACATTTATGGCAGTATTTAGCATTTAAATCACACCAACTTACCTGCATTTCTCTGGCATTTGCATTAAGTCGCAAAATTAATAACCATTTCATGTAAGCAGCTGCTGGACCAGAAGGGAAAACATATTAAAATGCCACTCACACGATAAGCTTCGTTCTTTCCATTTTAGCACCCAAACAGCATAAAAAAAATGGGGGGAAAAAATCCTGAAAAAGTTTCCTTTTCCCTTGGCATAAGAGCGTATACATGAATTTAGCCAACAACCAACAATAAGCTGCAAATTTTGCATATTTCATAGCTGCTGACAGAGGTTGGGCTGGAAATCCAGGCGATACAAGCCAAATAATGGCAAAAATTTATACAAATAAAACTGACAATTTAAAGCGCATTTTGTTATCCCTCCCTCCTCTCGACCTGCTAAAGCCCAACGAAATCCTGGCCCACCTCCTTCCGACTGCCTGCCTGTGTCCTTTGTCTAAGCAGGAGCTTAATACGAAAAGCTCTGGACCAGCTCCCGATGGGGTTACCGCCTGCAAAATAAACTACCTGGATTTCATTTTGCACTTTTACGGCACGGCCAGACACCCACACACAAATGGGTAAATGCTCAGCCTGGAAGCCCAAGTAGGATGAAAAGTGTCTTCGGCAAAAACTAATACTCATAATGTTCAGTTCAAATGTGCACTTCAAAATGTTGTTTATTCTGTTGGTTAAAAAAAAGAAATGTCGTTTTCCTGTAAATCTATTTAAAAAGTAAATATTGTATGAGGTTTTAAGAACCTAAAATGTATGGGGGGTTTTTATAAGTACAAGCAATCAAGCAAATATTTAGAAATTTTTGGTAAACAAATTAGTTTAGTTGAAGTACAAAAAAAAGTTTGCAATAAGCTGTTTATGTTTTGACCTCAAAGAAGTTCCTTATAAAATTTTAGGTTTATATATTGCATATTCCTGTTCTAACTTCAATTTTTCCTCTCAAAGAAATGTTTTATATTAGGTTTTAGATATGAACAGGTTAAAGCAAATAAATACGCTAAGAATGGTTACGAATTAGATGTTTTCTAATTCTTATACCATATATCCTTATTTTATAATCTAAACTACCAATATAATCAAATACTTTTCACAACATTTTTGATGATGATTGGTGTATTATAAAAATCATTTTTCAGTATTTTTGGTTTTGCCGAATTAATATCTTGAAGTGTAATATGGGGGTTCTTACACTTTTACGACCATAACTAATCCATAAACCCATCTCTCTCTCTCTGCTTCTCTTTCCCCGTTCTCTCTCTCTTTCTGCTTTCTTTTACTGGAAATGCAGCACATGGTGCAGGCGGGCGTGGCGCCTTTCCCGGGCGCTCCGGCCGGCTATGCCGCCGCACCGAATCCCGCTGCAGCGGCTGTTGCAGCAGCGGCCGCCGCCCAGCAGCAGCAGCAGCAGGCCCAGCAACAACAACAGCAGCAGCAGCAACAGCAGGCCCAACAGCAGCAGCAACAACAACAGGTGGCCGCAGGAGGACCGCCGCCCAACGCTGCCGACAGTCTGTCAATGGCGGTGGCAGCGGCGGCTGCCAAGCAGGCTGCTGATCCAGTGACCCAAATGAAAACGGGCAACGGCGAGGCCGCAGGATCCGCCAGCAACAGCAGCAATAGCAACAACACAGCTGGGGCGGCGGGAGCGCCAGGATCCGCCGGAGGATTGACCACAGAATACTCAACTGGCTGCGGGGGCGGTGGCGCATCAACGGCCAATCCGGTGGTGGTGGCCACCAGTGTTTCCGACGTTGTCAATGCCTCGCTGTACATGCAACAGAAGGTGAGTTTGTCTGGATAATTGTTTGACCTTTCCACCACCCCCCCACCCCCCCACCTGTTTCCCATCCCCACTCGCGCTCACTCTGTTTGTGTTTGTGTGCGTTTGATATGCATTTGTAGCTGTGTTTGGTTTTTGGCTTTCGGGTCCGCTTCGGTTTGGTCTGCTTTGGTTTATAGCTTTGCTTTGATTCGGTTACGCACACTCAATACACAGCTGGCCACACACACAAGTGCAGAGACAGCAAAGCTACACTGAACGGAAGTTCCTTACAACTCATCCCTATACAGAAAAATAATTAACTGTCTTCTTATCATTTGTATTCTAAGACGAAACACTGTTCCTTAAAAACCTGTTAAATAGATTTTATTCAAATTATGGTTGGCAGTGGGTTGGTTTTCTAGTATTTTCTTTAAGAAATCCTACTTTTATTTCAAAACCTATTTAAAACAAAATCTTCTATTTAAGAATTTATTAAATTTATTTTTGATAGCCTTAATCACTCTTAAAAAATGTAAAATTTCCTTTTTTTATATATATTTTTTTTAAGTTTTGTATTGACAGTTTTTAAATAATATTTAAGATTAGGTTTAGATATGTCGCCTTAAATTATACATCTTATTTTTTTAAAATAATTTTTAAGTTTATTTTTTATTTTATTTTTTTCGGTGTAGGCTGGGCTTTACAAATAAAGGCCGTGCTTGTTATCGCCGCTGCACCTGTTCATGTTTAGTCAGTGTTTTTTGTTGGTGTGAGCGCTTTGCTTTTACATTTTTAATTGCAGCGAGCAGCGCAGTGAAAAGTGCCAGCAGCCAGCAACACTCACGCACTATGGCACCCCCATGCACACACACACAAACGCATCCGCACACACACACACAAGCTCACCTGTCTCATCTGCATTTGTGTTTGTGTTGGTCCTTTCTGTAGCATACTTTTAGTGGCTGGTCGCCCTCGTTTTTCATTTGACCCTGGAGCTGGGTTCCAGTATGCTTTGTAGTTTATTGTTTCTTCGCTTCTAATTAAAAATTGACTATAGCACCCACGTTGGCAAAAATTTGCCAGGGTTTTACTAGAATTTCCCTGAAATCAGTTGCATTCCAAAAACACATCAAATTATATATATTTTACCAACTTTGCGGAAAACAAAAGCAAAAAGTTTTCGACACAGAAAGTCGGGATGCAGCATTTGGGGGATTCGGCAGTTTTTGGTCTAACAAAGTTTAAATAAATACAAGAGATATTTGACCAAAAGATATTTACCTTTGGAAATTGATTCGTGCATTTGAATAATTTAACAGATGAGAGCATTTGGTGTATTCTTCCCATGACCCCTAAACCATACACACATGTAGCTTGCACTTAGTTGAGAGTACATTTGTGCCTTGCAGGTGTAATAAATAATCAAATATTGAATTAACTGGGCAATATATGGTTTGTGCTTTTGTTGTTTTTCAACCTTTGACCGGCCATATATTTTGCGTAGTTCACAATTAATTAAATAGTGGGCTCTTATAGGCGAACAATATGCATACGCCACGTAGAACAATATGAAATCTCACACTAGGAATAGTTCCATTGTTTTTGTTTCTGTTGTTTGCTTGGCCAACGGATAAATTCACCGAAAATGCCAATTAATTTTATACTTGGGCATGGTTAGAGAATTTAATATGCTTATTCATGTGTGTCAACACAAAAGTCGGTGGCTGGTGAAAGTAAATGAGGGGAAAAATGTTCAGTAATCTTAAATATTAAATACAAGAATTAAGTCACCTGCATGTGCACTAAATCTAAGGATTTAGTCACTTGAATGTGCACAAACATTGGTCAGCAATAAGGCATTTATTTCCACTTCGCTCAGCTTTCAATTACTCAGAAAATTTCATTCAATCAAATGTTAATCAATATTAATTGGACAAGGAAAAACAACTGCATTGGCTCCCAGAATTTGACAAACATATAAAGCAAACTTAAATCATAAATAAAGAAAACAAGCAAAGAGAAACTTTGAGAAAAGATTTAAAGCATAAAGAGGTGTTCTTTTATGGCTTTAAATTAAAGTTATGATTTAAAAATATTTTATTTTATTATTGACATAATCAGTAGATGCTCTTTCAGCAGTTATTCACTATAGTAAAAAATTTGCTTAAAAAATATCTTTTATGAGAAACCAATCACTTTGTTTAGAAATGGGATTGTAAGCCGGCATATAGTTTAATAACCACTCTGCATTTTGTCATTATTCATATAATATTTATATATCCACATAAATCTCTATATGGTAACTGTTGAAATTATATATTCAAGGCATGCCCCAAGCAATTAGGCAGCTGAAAAACGGTTGAGAGTAAAAAATTAAGCTACCCATTTAAGCAAATTGTTGGTGTTGGTCGCCTGCCTGTCTGCCTGTCTGGTGTTTTTTAGCCCTCTTCCACACTCTATCTCTTAATCCAAGTTCTGGTCCTCCACAAATACAGAAGCACACGGATAAACACAGGCTGCAACTGCAACTAAAACGCAAATCCTTGTTGTTATCTGAAAATTTATCACAGACAAATCTGTCAACACAAACCCAGACACACTACGACTATGAGTGCGAGTACAATGGAACCAGAACCAGCCTTGCAGAACCAAGAGTCCAGAACCCAGGTCCCATTCCGCTTCCACTTCCACTGACAAATGGACATGCCGTGGAGCCAGTGCAGCAGCCACCAGAACACCAGCAGCATCTGCAATCATCGCTGCCCCCACAAAATGTGCTCAGCATAGTGAGTCAGCCACCAGCAACAAAAAATTATAATAAAATAAACAGACGAGGAAAAAATATATATAAAAAGGCATACAATACTATATATAGAGAAGAGCTGGGCGGACAATTGAAATTTACGTGCCGGTTCCTTGGTCTTACCATGCTTTCTTTGTACCATTTTTGTTCTCCTATTTGTTTACCAAGCTCATCTTCATTAGGCGACCAAGCGACTGACCAGGGTAAAGCTGCTTTTTGCCCCAACTTGAACTCTTTTGTAACTGCATTGTCATCATCAGATACATTTTTCTTTATGCCTTGGAAAAGCAGCAGATGCTGACCAAGTTCTTGATAATTAATTGAGTCGAGGGAATTAAATTATTATCCGAGGGTATTACTTTGACACCAAAACAAGCTTCAAGGTTAATTATGTATTATTTCTTTAAGACATGTTTACAACAAGCTTCAAGGTTAATTATGTATTATTTCTTTAAGACATGTTTATATTCCAAGCATGTTATATTCAAAAATTCTTTGTTAGATCATATGTATTATTTAATTCATGATTTAAATAGAATGAATAATATTCAAAAAGGTTAATCAAATCAAAATCAGCCATCTAGCCGTGCCAGCTTAAATTAAGATATACCGGTTAACAGACTGCAATCTAATTCGATCTTAAGTTAGAAAGTAAGGCCCACAGAACGTATTCAAAGTTCAAGAATAATACCCAAGTCAAATATTCAAATGAAAACCATTCCGAGCGAATTTCTTGCCTTTTTGCCGGGCAAAAAGTTTTCAAATTTATGCAGAAATTCTTTTAATGCCGAATCAAAACAGCGCCGGAGACCTTTTTTCAGCCATGTCGCGTGCCGCACAAAAGCATTTCGATAAACTAAAAAGCGTTAAATGTCATTTACGTGTAACCCGATACCCGAAACAAATAAAACCCTCCGCCACTGCCAACGCCACCTCCTCCTCCGCCTCCGCCAGTTGGTCATTTATGGGGCCAAAGTTTTTCACGCCATTTCACTTTGGTCCCGAAATGTTCGGTAAACATGCAAACCGAAAACTGAACCAGAGAAAAATCCAACAAAAAAATGCAGAGCGTGGAAAAAATATGTATTGTCAGGGCGGGCAAAAAATTTGTTTAGATTTATGTGTCAACAATGCGCAGCAAATTAAGTTAAGCGTTATTTCTATTGCCTACATTATGGGGCGAACGCAAATATCTCTCGGCTTTCTCTTTTTTTCCCTGCCTGCTGTTTATTCTGGGTGGTTTTATTGCATTGTCATCGAATTTGGTCGCCTGCGTGAATCGAGAATTTTTTCCATATTATTCCCGATTGGGGAAAATGTGCGGCGTGGGGGCGTTGAAACAACAATATACACCCTTCGATGGCAGTGCATTTTCAGTTTTAATAATGCAGAAATACAAAATGCAAACATTTCCGAAGGCTCGTTGGGGGCACACTGCTTTCGCAGTGTGGTGGATTGGGTATATTGCAACAGTTTGCGCGACAGTTTTATTGCATAAGTCAACACAAGTTTGTGCCACAAAATATGTACGTAATACGTATGTACGTATGAGTACGGGGGTCCTGAGTACAGGTCCTGTACTCTCCGCCCTGTCTGTCTGTGGGTATATGCAAGTTTTTTATTGGGTCAAACCCCCCCCCCACACGAACACTGCCACACACAGATGCGTGTGCCCCTCTCGCAGGATTTTCATTTCTCCCGGGATGTAAACCACTTGAAAATTGTATTTTCATTTCAATTGTTTATTTATTGCATCACTCGTTTGCATTCGATTTGCCGAGCACCACTGAAAATTCAACTGCTGAATATACCAACTGCAAACACGAACGGCAAACAGCTGAAGTGCTTGCGAAAGTTTTACAAAAATCGCTTTTCCACTAAATGAAATTGGAAAATTTCATTTTCACTTTCGGAGTTATTTGCCTTGCACAAAATATTGTGTTTCAAACGAGGCTAAACCAAAGTATACAGTCAAGGTGTATTTTTTTAGAGCAATCAGCGCTTATTTATGAATTTTCAAACGGAAGTTGTACAGAAAAATACATTTTAAGAAGACTTATTTTAAATCTATATTTTTAAAAGTGTTTTTAATATTTAATTATTTATTGAAGAAACGTATCTAAAAAAATATAGAAATGTTTTTAAAATATTTTATTAATAAAAGTTAATTTTCTTTCCTTTGCAGTCCACAGTATTGATCGCCAATGAGGCAGCAGATTCACAACAGAGCTCCGCCATGCCCAATTCTGGAGGCGGCAATGCTGGCGGCGGCGGTGGAGGCGGTGGCACGCCCAATTCACCGCTCAGCACCTCCCCGTCCAGCGCAGCAGCCTCGCAGGCGGGCGGATGTGGACTCACCCTGAACGGCAGTGCCACCGAGGGCAGTATGTCCGGGGACACATCGCCGGTGGCCAGTGGTGAACCGCTCCTGCAGACGCCGCCCTCCCTCCAACAGCAGCAGCAGCAACAGCAACCGCTCCTGTGCAGCAGTCCCACATCGATGCAATCGGCTGGCACTTCGGTGACGGGCAGCTCGATAGCATCCGGCACACTGGCGGCCACCAGCAGCAGCGGCGTTGGACTCTTGCCCACCACCGGATTGGACAGCATCGCCAATGGTGGCGCAGTGGTGCCGGCCAGCACAACGCAGGTGATCGCCCACCTGAATGCAGCCGCCGCAGCGGCCAGCGGCATCATGTCGCCCACCGCCAGTGTGGCCACTAGTCTCAGCAGCGCCCTAGTCCCGACCCAGTCAGTCGCCGCCGCCGCCGCAGCAGCCGCCTCCCTCGATGCCAAGAGCCAGCCCAAGCGGCTGCACGTCTCCAACATACCGTTCCGCTTCCGGGATCCCGATCTGAGGGCCATGTTTGGGGTGAGTTCAAGCAGATATTTTTACTAATAATATATTCATAGCAAAATGTATTCGGTGTTAATACTTAAAAGTATCTTGAAATATTATTTATAATTAAATTAAATGGTTAAAAATGGTTACTTATCAATGATACTCAACAGAACCCGAATTAAGAAAAATAAACAATTTATGATTTAATCGTCCTAAAAAGTTTTAAAATACTATAAAAGGAAGAAAACTATCATTTGAAATTTTTTTTAGAACACATTTAGTTATAGCAAATTCATTAAATTGTCCTCGACAGTCATTTTTGTATTTTTTTTTGTATTTGTATATTTTTTTTTAATATTAGCAAACTAACCTAAAAAAATCTTCAAAGCAATTTTATTTATATTCTAACTATTTATCCCCTTTACTCTACAGACAATGTGTAATCCAGGAGAGTTAAACTCATTAAAAGAATGTCTCAAAAGATTTTCTCACTCAGATATTCCTTAGAAAATGCACTTTATCCAAAAGTGAAACCCTCAAAAGCTTTCTAAAAATTAATATTTATTATTTTTCTATTCCCCAGCAATTTGGCACCATTCTGGATGTGGAAATCATTTTCAACGAGCGCGGCAGCAAGGTAAGTTTCGCCAAACTTCCATCCTCCTGTAGAAAAAAGCTCGCCGTCTCCCTCTGCAGCTGTATTGCCTTCCTGCTCTCGCTCTCTGGCCGTCTCTTTCTCGCTGGTGTAGCTGTCCCAATTGCGCGGGACATTTTGCATCTAATTGTCGCACAATTCATTTAAATTATGCACTTCAAGTATTCCCAGATGAGATGTCTTTGTCCGACGCCAGGGCAACCTAGTCTGTCGAGTTGTCCTTTTTTTTGGCAGCAGCATTATTATTATGCCCGGTCTGGAACCGGGTGAAAATAATTGCATAGTTACCATAGCACCAGGAATTTTGCATAATTCAGGAGACTGAAGACTCAACACCTTGAGATGCTCGAGGAGTTTTCGGGGGATAGGATGGGGGAGAGAGCGAGGAGCTTGGAAGTGCAGGAGATGGAGACGGAGTGAGGAGTAGTGTGCAAAGTAGGGCACGTGCATGTCGCAGTCGCCAGCCCAAAAGAACCCAATCCACCCAAAATCCCCATCCAAAAACCTACAATGCCCGATTAAAACCCAGGAGTAAAGAGATGTGCCAATGGCCCCTGTCCGAAAGCATGTCCTTGGCCGCCTTGTTGATGTATTTGTAGCTTCTAGCTTTATCTATTTATAAACATTACCTATATATATATATAAATATATATAATATGTACGAGTTCAACAAAACCCGAAGAAGAGAGCTGACTTTGTTGTACCAAATCGTTATTTTTTAGTTTTTTGAAAATCGTAATCTATATACTCTATATGTTTCTTTAATTGCATGTTTGATTGCGAATGGCAGGGATTCGGTTTTGTAACATTCGCTAACAGCAACGATGCAGAACGAGCACGCGAACGTCTACACGGCACCGTGGTTGAGGGACGCAAAATCGAGGTGGGTGCATGCCATATCATATACAACTTACCAAACCAACACACACACAAAACACTACACCCCCAACTAATTTCACCCAAAAGTATTATATAATATGTATCACAGGAGTAGCGGAAAGAAATTGCTTTTCAACTTTTAATCCTTGCGTGTCAAAGCGATATGGCTTTAAAAAATCCTCCTGCATACCATCTACTACATTTTTTCGTATTTTCCTTTTCGGTTTTCATTTAATCCAAGGACTAGGGCACAGTGATTGATTCTTATTTGCCTTTCATTAAAAATTAATTACACATTTCTCCTTTTGGCCTTCCTTGCTGATTAATGCTCACTGGCAGAGCCGCAAATAATTGGCATTTAAAATATGCTGAAAATGCGCAAAGTGCGGAAAAGGTCCGTCTGTCCGACGGTTGGTTAAACAAATTAACTGAGCCGCATAAAAGGCTGAAATGCAATGTTATTTCCCTACCAAATGGCAACGGAAATCGCGCGAGTTTAATTAAGTCCCTGTGTCCGCAAATGGACGCCCTACATGCATGTGTGTGCGTGTATGTATGGCGCAACCGGAAACGGAAATGAATGTCTGTCCGCTCGCTGAAAGCCTTCAAAAATTAATTTTCTCCATTTTTTCGCTCGAAACAAATGAAATTTTAATAAAATTCCGTTTTGTTATGAATGCTTTCCAATGCCAACAGCAGTCTTTGTTAATTTTTATGAGACCTTAAACGAACAATAATCCTTGGCGTGTTTCAAGAAATTTTTATGGAAAACTACCTTTAAAAAGTATTTTTAATAAAGTCCGCAACAATTAGAGGTTTCAAATATTTCCTAGCTTTACTTAATCATTTTCATTGAAAGAGAACTTAAAATCGAAAATAACTACCTTAAATACAAGTTTTAATTTAAAAACAATTTAGAAAAATTCTTAATAAAATCGTATTCATTTATTTAATATTTATTTGGATGCCATTTTACCAAAATATAGACTGAAAAATAACATAAAATAAAATATTCACAAATATAAAGTCGTAAAAAATTCTTGAAACACGATTACAACACAGACACCTCCACACACAGTTTAAACACTATTTGCAAAGATTTGCGTAATTGTCAACTAACACATAATTTATTTCTACATTCTCTATACATGCGATCTTTCTAAATATATATATACTCCGCTCATATGTGTGTATATGATATTAAAAAATAAAAAAAAATCTTTAAAAACTCATCACCAAACCAACAACAACAACTACAACAACCACGCTCGCTGATCTATCAAAAATAAAAATAAAATAACCAATTGTGAAGGTGAATAACGCCACTGCACGTGTACAAACCAAAAAAGTGACAACAGTACCCAACGGTAAGTGACCCTAACCCACCCACTCACCCACATACACATCTAAATTCACACACTTGGCAGCTAAGTTTAAGCCACATAATGAAACAAGTTCAAATGTTCGGCTAAGAAATGCAATTACGATGAAATGCAACAGTAGCAGCAGCTGCAGCAGCAGCAGAAGCTACGAAAATAGCAATAAAAGTCTGCTCAATTTAAGTGTGCATTGTTTTTGCTGCTATTGTTAAGTTTCTTAGCATTCCTCAAGTTTTTGTTACCCTTTTTTTGTGTTCTTCGTTGCCGTTTTGTTTGGTTTGTTTTTGGAACTTTTCACATCAACTTCTTTGGTGGCCAGAAACTGAAACTAACTGAAACTGAGGAATTGAGTTGCCAGCGAATGTGTGTTTCCTAATGAAAATGTTACGATTTTTTCCCTTTTTCCGTTTGGCAGCACACGCTAGAAAATTTTCCCCGGCTTGTAGCAATCAAAACAGAAAAGTTCCTAACTGAAATGCCACTAATTTGCGGCAAACCCTTTTTTTTTTAATAAACATGTAAACAAGCCCCCTGCCTTTTGTATATTTTTTGTAATTTAATTTCTTGGGGTTTTGCGGCTGCCTAACTAAATCGCACAGATCAAGACACACCGAAATAATATTTAATACACATCAAAATTAATGCGTACTTGTGGTTTCGATTAAGTTATGTTTAATGCGTCTGCTTTGACTATGATATTGATATTGATAATGATGATGATGTTGATGATTATAATGATTGACCAGCGTTATTTATATGATTTTCATTTTGTTTTCTCTCAAACACCCCACACAGTTGTACTGACCAAAGACGGTGCCATACCGGCCCCAGCTCTAGGTGAGCCAAAACCAAATCCAAAAAAAAAAAATGAAAACCCCAAAAGCCCCCACCCAAAAAACAAAAACCAAAAATGAAATAATGAATGTATTTCGTAATATTTTAGTTTTTGTATATTGTGTGCCTGCCAGAAAAATGTAAACTAAACTATGACACGAATGCTCTGGCTGCTTGCAGCTTCCGTTCCCTTCCGCCCCTCCATATACTCGGTAGATTTTTAATGAGAGGTCCTCGGAAGTGCCTTGGCATGTTGCACGTTAACTGTTGCTAACTGTGTATTGTACTCGCCCACCCTCTATTGGCTGAATGAAATCAAAATTTTAAATCGCCCCGTTCGCTATACTCTACAAGTTATACAAAGCTAAAGTTGAAACCCGTCCCAGCATGTTAAAAAAAGATCAAAGAATAAATCTAGGTGTGTCCCGAAATACGTAGAAATATTATATCCCATTGTAAGGAAAAAATATTTCTAAGAAGTCTGCATATCTTAGATTTCTGGGAATTTCAAAGCTCCCTCATCCAAGTGTGGGATATACATAGTCCTTAACTTCTCTAAAAACTTAATCAACATATCTTTTCTCATCAAATTTCTTAAGCTTAATATAAAAATAGTAGTATTTTTCCAAAATACTCTCTATCCCCACTAATTCTGTCTGAATGCTAAGCTCTTTACCTCAACTTCTATGCTCTTTTCTGACTTGATTTCTTTCTAAATACGAGCATCAAAAATATCCATGTTAAAGTTCACTCAGCTAGAAGTTCTTATTTATTTCGTATTACGATTTGCAGTTTAGCGCAGTCTCAGCTGAAGTTATTTTGCTTCCTTTTTGTAGAAATAACTATAAGAAAAGAGATGAGAAGAACGAAAGAAGTTGAAACCGAGAAAAGTTTTGCCAGGCAATGTACAATAAATAATACTGCTGATTAAATCGTCTTCTCTCTGTTTGCCATTAAAAAGTAATCACAGAGCAAAATCTATACTTTGGGTACGCTCAATACGATAAGCCGCTTACAAAACCGAGCAAACCAAACCAAACTGAACCGAAACCCAAGGCATGGGATTGAAAAACGGATGGGATGGGCAGCCGAGGAGCCTTCTGGCAAAGCGGCTCAGCTTTGCTCCTTCTACGGCTCCATCAGCAGCTCCGCCTCCGTTTCCAGCTGCTTTTCTATCCAGTTCCCTGGTGGTCGGTTATCCTTGTGCTGATGCAAAATGCTTTTGTATTGCCAACAAAACTTAGACTCGGACACAAAAAGGCCAATATGACTGGACAGAGGAGGAGAGCATGTCTGCCCTTTTTCCCAGGCAGCAGCCCATCCTGACAGCTTCAGCTCCAGCTCCCTCTTGAATCCTGTCCTGTGATGTCCTTGGCCATGTGCACGTGCACCTAATGCGCTTCATTTGCGTTGCACTAAATGCTGGTGGAGACCAAGAAGTTTACCGGCTGTCGCAGGACATCTATAGAAAACACTACACTACAAAAAGGCCTCAATTTGGCTTCACAAAAATAGCCATTAGGCGGGTATATATACAAATATTGAGGAAATAGAAATATAACCGATTGTTAACAAAGTATTTCTTACAAAACCTTTGAGACATTAGGTCGAAGGTCGATACCTTAGGAACTGATTCTTTAAAAAACGATAAGTAAAAATCGATATGTAATTAATCGATATGTAATTAATCGATATGTAAAATAATTGATATATTTGAAGGGAGAGAGGGGTGCCCCTTTTTAAAGGAGATTTATATATTTATATTCGTGAAGTGCATTAAAAAGTAAGAATATAAAGGACACCCAGAGCTCTATTTTCTCTTGGACTCGGCAGTCACTTTATCACGTTTCGAACTGGCTTCTTTGCATGGCAAATCGCCTGCTGCATTATTACCCAGGACGGAGGACGCCTCACGTCGTTGTCCTGCTCGTTAGGCGGCAGTCAGACCTTCAGGGCAGTCAGTCAGAGGAGTCATTCAGTCAGTCAGCCAGACAGCCAGGATAATTGCAAATAAACCACAAAGTTGCAAGCATGTGGTGGCTCACCCTGCTGGCAAAACAAGCCGCTCAAACAGACACACACCCATAAATTTAGCAGAAAAAGTTAAGTTTTCTGGGGTTATTCTGGAGGCGGAGTGGTTCCCTGGGGGCGTGGTTGGGGGCAAGGAGAACGCTTTATCCAAGCCCTGTGTTTTGTTATGTCTTATGCAAATGTGCACCCCACACACTTACTTTGTGCATTTGCAAGAAAATTTACTCCGTATAGGTTGATTTTCCCGCACAATTTCCCCCCCTTTCTCCGACTTCTGGCTCATCTTCATGCCATTTTAACTTTCTTGGTGTACTTTTTTTGCGTTGATCCTTTGACATGTTAAACTTAATGCGCCCTTTCCCTCACACTCTGCCCTCCCTTCTTGTATGTGCCCTTCATGCTGGTGTCTTTCGGTCTGTCTGTCTGACATGTCTCTTACTGCATTTTTCCATGGTATTTTTGGGTATTTATTTTGCCATTTTCCCAGGCAATTGCAGACTCCTGTGAATTTTCATGGCTCAAAGAGAGAGACAGGAGGAGCTCATTGTGCAAGCATTCGATCAGTGGAAGGAAGCAATCATTGCCTGCTTATTTGCCATTTTCTTAAGCGTTTCTTTTGCATTTGCAATGAATGCAAAGCTTAAACTTACAGAGGGCAAAATGACTTTGAATAAATGCATTCTATTAAATAAAGTTTTAAAAAAGAACTTAAAAGGAAATAAATATCTTTAAATTCTCTGCTAATCACTGAGAATGCCTACACTGTTTGGTAAACTAAATACTGACATGTACCCCAGCCTTTCTCTAAGTGAAAAATACTCTTTCAATCCACATACGTATGCAAAAACCCCTTTTCCCAATGAGAGAAAACACATGGATGCTGCATGCACCAGCAAACAATGAAAACATAATGCCACAAATCAATTAGAACTCTACAGTATTTAACCAATTACCATAAGCACTTAAAAAAAGGAAATCAATCTAGTATCTATGTTATAGAGCTGCCTGTTTTTTATGTGCCTAAGACATGTATCCAACAATATTTATGATAGACAATCCCACAAAAAACAAAACCCCATTTAAATGCAAAACTAATGAAAATATTTTCTTTTGCCTTTTCCATGCCAACGATACGAACAAAATAAAATGCAAATATATTTGCAAAAATATATAAATCTCTTGCCGGACACACAGTCTGCGTACAATGGCCAGAAGGTAAGCTTTTTGTCCACATTTTTCCCTTAAATGTTTTATTGCTATTATTACGTATTTATTGCCTGCCGTACTTTCGTTGTAATTTCTCAAATAATACACACAATTAAACACCACGTCCACACACACAGAGAAGCAATAAGTTATCATAAATGTACAATAATTGACCAGTTTTCGTTTCTGTAAACCATACATTTAAAGTGACATATATTTATAAGTGTTTTTATCAATGAATTTTTTAGCTTGTAAGCCGAAAAACCGAAGGAAAAAAGCAAATATTTAGGCAGGGCCCCAATGTTGATATTGTTTTATGGCCATTCATATTTAAGCCCATGTGTAGGTCATCGTCGGGAGGATTAAGAGGTCCAGAGTTCACCAAAATGAAACCATTTTTGCGATTGCATTTGTTCGTTATTCTTAGTTCTTATTTGGTTGCAATCTGCAAATATGTTTGGACAAAGTATCTATATATTTTCACGAGCCTTTTCTTTTGTTTAATAGAAGATATATAACATAATTTATGTTTTTTTTTTGGTAGGTCCCGACGGAAGTTTCGTTAATCTATATAAACTATGCATACAATCTACATATATATGAATATAATGCTGCAACTTATTTGATAACCTTTTGTAAAAGATCTTCTTTTTTTTTGGTATTATTTTGTATTCATTTTTCGACTGCATATAACCAAAGTTCAATCAAAGTGAAAAATACCAAGCAAGCTAAAATTACCAAACCAAATGAAATTGAATTTCAAATCATAAAAAATGCCACATTAACACCCGCTCGAAAATCCCGTTTTTAAAGCAGGCCCGTCCGCCACCTTCTTTCTAGTCCTGATTTTATATTAATACTCGATAATGACGAATAATGCTGATGACAATGACAATGAGATCATTATACTGATGGTTATGAGTTTAGCATATTGCGGCTGTGTTGTCTTATGCATACTACCTACTATATATACTTTATATATCAATTTATATGCCAACTACTTTATCTACATATCCTTTTCTTAACCAATTCCGTTGTATGTGCGTTCCATTATGATTATGATTATGAATTTGTATTTGAATTTGACTTTGATTATTGTGTATTTCTTTGTTGTCCTGATTTACATTATCGTTATTACACGTTTTACGTTTGGTCTGGTATTCCTTTGGTCTGAACATGTCTGAAATGCTCCTTAGCGTAAACTATTTATACTCGTACTCGTAAAACTGTAACTGGTAATTCTCGTCGCGCGCCAAGCTCCAAACCAAAGTCTAACTTAGCACTAGAACTAAGCCAAAAAAAGCTAGAGCAACAACAACAGCAACCTCATCATGCATCCCTCGACTATGTATATACAACTTATGAATTTATATGAAAGAAAAAACAGAAAAACCCCCCAAGCACACACCTAACACTTGCATTCTAAGTTCATTTTAATGGTGACCAGCAAGCAAATCGAAAAAAAAAACGTGAAAAATAAAAACCCAACTTATCTGAAACCTGTATGCCAAATCCAAGGTTATCGCCTGCCGGTCGCCGCCTGGCCGTTCCTGGGCGCCCCCGTTGGCGCCGGAGCCCCCGCCCTCACCCACCTCCAGCTGCCCGTCTCCATGCAGATGGCGCAAGCGCCGTCAGCGGTCGCGAGCGGCACAGCAGCGTCGCCGGCGACGGCAGCAGCGGCCGCCGCTCATGCAGCCGCTGCAGCGGCGGCCACGCCCATAATGCTCGCGCCACGCCCACCGCACACCGCTGTCCAAGCAGCAGCGCCCACAGCAGCAACGCCACGGCGGAGGTACGACGACCCCAAAAAGTGTTCCAAACGGGATCCTGACCTCAGGGTCCTTGGTGAAAACGCGCGCCTAAAAGCAGAATTCAAAAAGCAAATGGAGGAAATCGCATACTATGTTTATAGGCGAGCTAGATGCTTCATATAAAGATTGACTTGTCAAAAGATTCAATTAAACGGATTTGTTTATTAATGGTTTTGCCATGCAGATAATTGGCCATTTTTATCTTAACATAAAAATGTATAAATATGCTATACTATTATGGAATCCTTAAAATTTTATAATAACCAAATGAGCTTTAAAAGCATTTCAAAGAAGTGTGATTTATCGACTTATTTTACTTATCGAATTTAGTACCATCTCCAAATAAATCTCGCCTGTTCGCATAGTAATCGATTAACCGATAAAAGTATTAATACAACACTGCAACAACAACTAGAACCAGATCCAAGATCACCAACTCTTTAGCTATGAGAATCTTTGTACCATAATACAGTATAAATGTTTGTTGTCTTGTTACTTTGGTTTACGCATTTGGGTATGACTATTTGACTATCGATATATTCCATAAATATTGCATACATTTTTGGCGTCCTTTGAGATTGCATTGTTCCAATGTCTAGGCACACACTCACACCAGACACACACACTCGATCGAAGCAGTATTAAATAAATCTAGTGGCAACCACCTGAAACTGTAACCGTAACTAGCTGTTAAGAATGGCAAGGTCTTAGCTTTAACCATATAGTCTAAATTCTATATCGTAACTATCGAAAATATATCGTAATGTTTATCGGTAGAGAACATTTTGCCGCAGCAAGCATTTTTCGTAAGGCCTTTCTCGTAGAGCATCACTTTCTAGCAACCATACTCTCGTACTCTCTTTCGACTCTATCCATCTATCCCCCTATATTTTAAGCTCCAGTTTGTTATGGGTTTTTATACTCTCGAAGTTTGCACGATTTTCAATTTTTGTGTTTGTCTTTATAACTTGGCTTTGAGCAGTGGAATCGGACTTGATTTCAATTCGCCAATTAAAATCAGCAAATGCCGACATCGAATGAAATTTTTGAAGAATTGATTTATGCATGCCACCTAGACCACACTACACTTTTATTGTTTCGTCGGCAGAGCATTTAATTTGTAAAGCCACGCAAATTAGCAAAGCATTTTAGAAAATATTTGCAGCTAAAATTTGATGAAAATGTTCTATGAAATTCTTTGGCACACAAACACACACACACAATTTAAGTCCTCGTCCGAAAAATCTGCATACAAATATGGCAAATCGAATTTTTAATTGCATGTTGGTCAAACAAATTTTCAATTTGTGGCTATATGCTGCGCGCCTGAGAGCACGCACTCCCACATTCGGAGCCCAAAAACATGTTCATACATTTTCATTATGATTTTTGGACTGATTTGCACTGAAAATGTCGCATTGCCACGCATACCTGCGGCCGATCATAATGAGCAGGTCAGCTTTTCTGGCGAAATTGTTAATTATGGGGTCTGCATTTGATGCCATTATTATAAATTGAGTGATAAAACCGCGTGGAATTAATAAAAGTACAATATTTAAACTGCGGCCTTTGTGGCCCACCCACGAGTTGAATGCCACATAATTGTAGCAAAGAGAACAAATATAAAACAGTGCAAGACCCCTTTGAAAGTTAATAAATAAAATAATCATACAAAAAATTTGATACTTTCTTCCAATTGAGTTTCTAAATAAAACCTTAAACAATCAAGTGTGGAAAAGATAATAAATTATCATGTGTTTTTTTTATATTAAATTTTTTATTTTGTTTCACCCTCTAAGCATGCTATTCTACCACCCCTTCTATCTAAACCCCATAAAGAAATTCTGATTTCCTGAGATATTTCCCAAAATGCATTTCAATCGGCCTACTTGTTCTGTCATTCTCCACTTAGCACTTGGTAAATGTTCTGCTAGTTTTTAATGTATTTGAAAGGTGCAAGGGTTAAACCGAAATTAAATGTATTTTGTTTACTTAAACGCTTTTAACCCCCCACAAACACACAGCAAAATGCAATGAGTTGTTGAAACAAAAAGGTCTTGTCGCATACGTACACATATGGATGTATGTACATATGCCATATACTACTTGTACTAAAGATCGGTCCGATGTTTTTCGTATTGTTGATGATCATAAATCTATTTATACATAATTATGCAATATAAAATGCAACTAATGCGTAGCATTTCTTGGTAATTCAGTGTTCTAATGTTTAAGTATGTTTCGATATAAATCCCATTTACATATGTATGAGCTATACACACGTATGTCTTATGTATTGTTATATGTATATACCAACATCATCTCAGCGCTATGAATATATATACCAAAACAAAAATCGTTACTACATAATGCCTAGATTTGCCATATATACTATATAAACTATATATAAATATTTACTTATACATATATCAAGAGAGAAAACTAACCGCATGCGTTTTATGTTCTTTTCTTTTCCTTTTTCTACTTTTTGCACACAAAACACACACATAAAAACCAAAAATAAAAAAAATACATAAATATATATACAAAAAAAAACACACTGGTCAAAAATGTTGTGTCAAATGGTTGCAAAAAACAAACAAACAAAAAACCAAAATAAATCCCTCAAAAATATACGAATTTCCGTATCGGTTCGGTGATCCCTGCAGCCGCCGTTGCCGCCGCAATGCGTGGAGTGGCCATCCAGCGCGGACACGTGGGCGTGGTCGGCGCCGCCCCCTACCATCATCCCCATCATCCGCATCACCATCCGGCGCTGCTGGCGGCCTCCGCCGCCGCCGCCCAACAGCAGCAGCAACGCCAACTGGCCGCCGCCGCCGTGGCCACAGCAGCAGTCGCCCAACAGCAGCAGCAGCAGCAGCAGCAAGCTGTTGTCCAGCAGCAACAGCAGCAGGTTGTTGCCGCCGCCCAGCAGCAGCACCACCAGCAGCAGCAACAGCAGCAGCAGCAGCAACAACAGCAGGCCGTGCAGCAGCAACACCAGCAGCAGCAGCAACACCAACAGCAGCAACAACAGCAACATGCCGCCGCCGTCGCAGCTGCCGCTTCGCATCCGCATTTGCATGCCGCCCATGCCCATGCCCACGCCCACGCCCATGGCCTTGGCCCACAGTTGGCGCAACTCCAAGCGGTCGCCGTGCCCACGGCCGCCAGCAATGCAGCGGCGCTGCAACAATCCCTGGCCGCCGCCATCCAGAATCCAAGCGGTAATCCCAATGCTGCCGCTGCCGCCGCCTATGCCGCCCGCCTGTCGGCGGCCACGGGCGCCACACAATCGTCGCAAACGGCGGCTGCTGCTGCGGCTGCTGCTTCCATGGCTGCGTCGGCCAACGCGGCCAACAATGCGGCCGCTTTGCATGGATTCGCGCCGTAAGTAGAGTCCGCCGTGGACTTCACTCCGTCACACCCGCGATCCCGCCGTAGTTAGCCCGTTGTAGCTGTAATCTCGTACTTTAGTTGGTTCCTCTGCGAATGTAGTTCTAGCGCACCCAATTTTGAGTTACCTAGCCATAGTTCATACTACGTTTATGCGCACGCCTTTACGAATTTAGAATGCAATGTTTATGTTGGTTTTGAAATAAAATATTTACAAATATTCAAGATATGGCTTATTTTTTGGCATATTATTTTATGGCTTTATTAAAAATTTGTATTCAAAATCTTTATCTAAAATAAAAGAGAACTTGTTAAATTCGTGATAATTCAAGGATTGCACACAAAATCAAATGTTGTATAACTTTTTGGAAAAATGTTCAAACCTAATTTAATGTTCATTTTAAAAAATACTCAACTATTTATTTTCAATCTCAAAAATAACTTAAATCAAAAATTAAAATTACTTTATTATTTGTTTCTTAAATAGCTGCCGCATAAACGTAGTACCTCCCATATTTTGTACAATTATTACCCTAACCTCTTAAGTTTCTTATTGTGGTGTCTAAAAGGTGTCCGCAAAAGAACAATCCACTCATTTGTCATGATTTTAACCTAAAGCCTAATATGTTTATAGCTTAAAGATTGTTTTTCTTACCATATCTCTCTCTTTCTGTGTTACTCTATACGTCTCTATCTTGTTGGTGACCAATGTTTTTTAGCTATCTTGTGTGTGTAAAGTTTTAATATCGCATATAATGAAACCTAGACTTTGACTTATATTGTATAAAACCAGCAAATAGAAGAGTATAACGAACAGAACGCAAACTGAATACAAAATTTGCAAAGGCTGCAACCGATTAACGCACGTTAACATACAAAAAACACACACACACCGCCCACGTAAACTATCTATAACTCTATATATATAAAAATGACACACACTCGCATATATTTGATCATACTTTGACTGACAGAAGTGTGTGTTTTTGGCATCGTATGACTACCTACCTAATTATCGTTACTTTGGTTAAGGGACCTACTCGGCTGTATATTGTGTACCACTAGGCGTATGATGAATTCGGTTTGAATTTGACTTGAAAGTGTTTTGATGCGACTGCGTCGCTCTCTGCCAGCGCCTTGCGTGCATGTTCTGCCCCGACATTATATATAAATATTTATATAGACCTTTGATTAACTTATTCTTTTGTGGCTGCTCTCTACACCCAACACCATCACACTCACCACCCGTATATCCAAGCTCACACCATAGCGTACGAATGAATGCTCCATTAAATATTGTATACTTATAAACCCACACACACATGAAGACATGCCAAACCAAAGAACCAAAAAAATTATAAGAAACATATCTAATTAGCTAGGTGCATGAGTGTCTGTTCTGTCTAAAGATGAAATGCCAAATTCGAAGCAAGCAAGACAATTTTCGTAGTGTTGGGGAATGGAATGACCCGTGTATGTGGTTGGTTGGTTGGCTATCTTTGCAAGTACTCTATTTAAACCATGCAACAACTAAACCTTTTAATTTCCCTTTGTTTCGTTTCCTCCTCTGTCTCAAACATTTCCTCCAATCAAATCAGTTCGTCATCCAGTGGGGAATCAGGTCAGATCAGGTCAGTTCTTAGCACAGGCTATTAGCTAGCTAGGCAGGTGAGGTGGAGTGGAGTGGAGTGGGGTGTCTGTACAATTAGGTGCCAACTTTTGTTTTTCAGTTGCCCCTTAAGTTCCAGCCATTTACCCACAACAGCATCCGGTACCAAGAAAAACAACAACAACATTTAATAAAAAATTAAAAAAACAAAAACAAACGAAAACCGGACGTGGGTAAAGTTTTATTGGCCAGCCAGAAATATTTTGTGTAAAACAAGCAAACTTTAACCCGTCTGGTTTTTCAAAGCGCCCAAATCAAAGACCACACAAGTGCGTTAAAAAAATGAACCAAAAAATATGAAAAAATTTTGAATTTTGCTTTTAAGTGCTATAAATTGAGTGGGAGGTAGACCAATTAAGAGGAATATTATCCATGTTCCTTTGACTGGCCTGCCTTTTACTGTACTCACCTAACCAAATGTGATACTACCAGGAAATATTTATTAATATATTGATTTTTTCTTATCATCTTGTTCCCCAAACGCAGTGTATACTATGATCCCTTCTTAGCAGCCGCTGCTTCCGCTGATCCAAATCTACGCTTCCAGGTGAGTTTCGTGCAGCCAAGAAAGTGATTTACTAGTCTTAAGCCTACACTAAGTCTTTAAGCTAGATGCTAAGCCTAGTCTAGAGCTAAAACAATCCCCTAACGTGCCACGAAAATACATGAAAATATTATATAAATCTTACAGGCAGCCAAACCGGTCACTGAAGTTCCAGCCGCTCAGCCAGCCGCCATATTAAATGTAATAAAACTTTTTCAAACTAATATGCTAACCACAACCACCAAAAAAATTAAGAACAATTCAACAATTTTAATTTGTATATTTTTATGGTAGCTTGTGAAAGACACCGTTTGAGTTTTGAAACATTTGACTTGGTTTTTGGAACAAACGTTATTATCAGCTACTCATCGTACTATATTGTTTTAAGTCGCTTCCTTTGAGTTTCCTTATGCATTTAATCCACCGATTACCCATCCCCAACTAACGACGCGTCCCAATTTCTTGCTGTGTAACACCCTTAAGTTGAGATCGATATTGGTAACTGGTCGTAAATCACTTTATTTTCCCGATCTAAGCTTAGCTAAGCTTAACCAACTCAATGTCTGAATAACTGAACACTTGTGTATAACCTCTCTGCCGTATAATTGCATCCTTTGTTTGGTTTTCTTTAAAATGAAAATTAAAAACGAACATCAATTAGTGACCCCAGGTGGCCTTATGAAGCATACGCTCTGTTTAACTACTTTAATCTCTAAACCTTTTGAGTACTTCTGCTAGTTTCCTTCATTTGTTTCACACTTTTGCTTTTGCTACATAATAATGATAACTACAACTATATATACCTATTATTCAATGCTGTAAACATTTTGTAACTACTACAAATTCTTCTTTGGTTATCTTTCACGACTGTTACAACATACTCTACTCTACTCAACTCAACAACTACCACAACACTATTGAAAAAAAAAATGAAAAAAAAAACTGATCGAAAAACAAAAACCATAAATTACAGCGCCGCACTGTGACTACGCTAAACAGTAACCCACATACGATCAACCGCATTCCGGTTCCACAGAATGTTTTGGTAAAAATAATCATATCTAGTTCTAGTTCCATACCCGTGCACCTAGATATATGTTCTGACTTTCCGTTTGATTGTTGTCACCTTATTTGCGTTTTGCTCAATGCCTTTTTGTATGCACCACTTTGAACCTGTATGTCTATAAGCCTTAAGTCCTAAGTTAACCCTAGCAAGTAATCCGATACTATAGGTTATTTACTGGCTCGTGCCGCGCTTTTCGGTTTTATGGCCTGGCATCTTGGGTTCCTCGGTAGCTCGACTCAAAAAGGTTATGCGACCTGGCTTAGAATTTTAAGTGTACATAGAATATTTTAAAACACACTACTCCACTTGTTTGCACCCGTTTCTTTTGGTTTTGGTTACGATATATCTATATATTTCTATGTGTGTATCTTTGGCCTCCACCGGTTTGGGTTCCTAATTTCTCACCACATTTGCCCTCACCGACTCCTCCGCTAGTCTTGTCGTTTGCCGTTGTCGCCCCTAAAAATATAAAAATTAAAAAAAAAAAAAACCACCCCAACACCCGATCTGTAACTGCGTCTGTTCCTCGAGTAACCGCCGCCGCCCCTTGAGTTGCCCCAGTTTAACGCCCCATTTGCTTACCATTATTCCAGGCCACTGCTCCGCTGTTAAAGACACCGCTGTCTCAGGCCCAGCAGCAGGCGTACGCCACGGCGGCCACCACCTACACGGCGGTAGCCGCCCGGGCCGCCTACGGAGCCGCTGCCGCAGCAGCCGCCCAGCCGGCCCTCGCCGGCTACGCCACCGTAGCTGGGTAAGTTATATCTCGAGCCATCCTTAAAGGATGCCAAAGCCCCCCATTAAAACATAAACACAGCACTAACACTTTAATCACGAAAAACACTTCACCTAAGATGACTTCAGTTGGTATAACATCTACACTACTTTCAAAGCTGGCCCTTTTAATCAAACATTTTTTGAACATGCATTTTATTAATAATAAAAAAAATATATGTATACCTTATGCCGCTATAAAAAGTAGAACTAAAGTTATATCTAAAAGCTTTAAAAAAATTAAAGGTGGGATTTAAGTTCACGTGTCTTTTATTTTCTATGTTATAAGTTCTTATTATTGGAATATTTGTATTTAACATTTGAAGATAAATTATTATTTTTTATTTTTTTATTTTATATATTTATTTACTAAACAATTTTGAGAGTTATAAAATTTTATAATTTCGTAGAAATTAAACATTTTAAAATTTGGTATTGGTTATATCTCCTTACTGTTTAGTAAATATTTTTTATACTTTATTCTTATTTCGTTTATATTTCATTCTATTAAAATACTTAAGAATTAAATAAGTTTAATCTTAAATTTTTAAGTTAAAATTCGATTTAGTTAATTTTTCGATTTATTTTTGATTTTCTTTTGCGTTTAAGTATCTTTAAACCCTTTGAATCGAAAAATGTGTTAGACAATTTGTGCATTTTTTATTTACCAAACATGTAATTATATCTTTAAAATTTGACTTTTATTGTATTTGAAATTTTGACTAATTATTTGATTTTACCTTTTCTTTTGTACAACAAATTTGACAATAAATGTGTGTAATTGGGTAAAGTGTAGAAATCGAACTCCGAAAACTGAGGAGCTACAGCTGTCGATTGAACACTTTTGCAAGACCTTGTCCAAACTAAATAACTTTTATTAAATTGGTGCAAAGTCAAATCGACCTAATTAATTTATTCAATCCAACTGGAATCATCAATCAACCGTTCAAAAACCCTTTAAATAAAAACAAACGCCATTGAGTATTACTAATAAGCTGTATGCATCACAAAAATATTTATAGATATGCGCGCGAATATGCAGATCCTTATCTAGGACATGGCATTGGACCAGTTCCTGGATACGGGGTAAGTTTTCATTTTAATTTCCATAATACATTGAGATACCAGTGTTTTCATATTACTTTAACAGCAGTTGGTTTGTAATTATTATTTTCTACATCACTAAACTTCCATTTATTTTCGTTTCATTTTCCATTAGGCAACCATGTATCGCGGTGGCTTCAATCGTTTCACGCCATATTAAGAACAATCTACGCCAGTCAGCCAAATAATGCACTTGAACTACTCTCGATGAAAATGCTCAATATATGAACAAAGCAAAGCAAATAAGTAACCTAGACGTAATACTCCTCCCTACGTGCAGTAAGTAGAAGTTACCACTAACCGATAGACGCAGGATACTCAGCCCCCGACAGCAGCCACGGCAGCACCAACAACAGACGCTCAAAGTCCTTGGAGAGTTGAAAATCAAAGCTAAGCAACAAAGAAACAAAAAAAGAACATGAACAAATCAATGTCGTCCAGTAAAAGCAAAAAGCTAAACCAAAAAGGAAAATATACGCCGCTAAACGCAGTTCTATGGAGTTTATATAAGTAAACCAAACAAAAAGTAAAAAAAAAAATTATTAAAACATAAATTCAAATTGCAAAATAGTTTTGCAGAGAATGAAAACAAAAAAATGTGCTTCATGCGTAGATTTTTACCAGAACAAAAGCTGAAACTTTTTGTGTGCGGCAGATCAGAATTTATATATATATATATATATACATAGCGACATGATATATAGTTATTATATATAGGCATTGTATTTGTATATCAAACCGAAACCAGAAAAAGAGCAATGTTTGAGGTACTTTTCATGCTGGAACAACATCAAGAAAATTTACATAGACCCTCGGTTGTTGATTTTCAAAACTTCGTTGAACTAAGTTAGTCCTTATGATTTACAAATTACTCTTATTAGCATTGTAGTACGTAGTAAGGGAAAGATAACAATGCAGCCACCATAACAAAACAAATTGTATATTATTTGCGAACTGTTAAAGCACAAACAACAAAAATATATATTTATTCGTATGTACTTTAGATTGATATCTCTAATTTGATTACCCAAAGAATACTCATTTCTGTATTGTACTGTATTGTCAACGAATTTAATTTTAATGCATTGCTTGGTTGTTCCTAATAATTTTATATTTTGGCAGCTAAAACCACTCACTCAACTCTCGACTCAATTCGAATTGCTCAAAAAAATTGTAGCGCATAGGTAAATGCAAAAGATCAACACGTAGACATATCCTTGAAATATACAATAATATTTACTTTAAATGCCGCCATAGCAGCAAAGCGACAACAAAAAAAAGAGAAAAATTGAACAAAAAAATACTAGTTTTAAAAGGTCAAGCTTCCAGTGACAAAAAGCCATTGATGAATGATGTGGAAATCGAATAATAAGCATTAAAAATTAAAATTTTTAGCTCTTACTCCGTAGCACTTTCCTTGTGTGTTGTGTAAAGAAAACAAAATGAAAATGAAAAGAAAACGTCGTTTCGATGTTGTTCATGATCGGTTTAGACCGAGGCGAAACTTCCCTAAGCAAACTAAGAATTTATTTTATACACACTCGAATCTAATGCACACACAAAACAAAAATGAAATCAAGAAACTTTTAACGTTGTGTATTTTTCAAATGTTAACGATTAAATGCTCAATGGAAAAACAACCAAACAAAAAGGACGTCGTTCTCTATTTTGATTCTTAGGCAGCTACTGTCGTCAAATTTATACTAGTTGTTTATCAACCATACTATGCTAAAAAGAAACAAAAAGAAAAGCTACTAATTATTGTGTGTGTGTGTGTAATCGTGCAATTCTTTAGGTGTTCTTCGAATTTCCCTAAAAAACCTACTACCAATTACTTGAAAAGAGGGCAGAAGTAAGGAACGAAAATTTCATCAACTCCAAAGAGCTTCAACTTTGATGTTATTTTTTTTGTTTATCTCTAATCACCTAGCAAGTGTCTCAGATTGTACATATTTACGATGACATGTGGTATTTTACCGAATTCCTCTCAACGCACACACAAACAACACACGCACAGGCTAGGGTCCTGAGAAATCGAAGCAATTTATGTCATACTCACATGTGTGCCCCCATCAAGGGGTATCTTTTATTTGACTCTCTCTCATAATCATGCATTGATATACTATTTTTACGTTGACATTTTTAAAGCCAAAGTTTATATTTTAAATGATTTTTAGTTAGGTATTTAGTTTATTTGCTGACGACAGGCGACACAAAAGGATAAGTAAATGATTACGAACTAGCGGGAAAACAATAATGAAAAACAACAAATCGAACCCAACAATTGCCAAATTAAAAGTAGCTTTCAAGTGAATTATAAAATAAAGACGTAATTAAATTTAACAAATTTTTCAACTAGCGCAACAAAAAAATAGTTTGCCAAAAAGCCTAGTATACTTTTTGGCCCACCCCGAACACACACCAGAGAGAAAGGAAACACACAGATATTTGGGTTTGGCAAGAGGGAAAACATCTAGTTATAGAGCAAACTTAAATATAATACGGTATGGTATATACATTTAAATTATGAACTCAACTTCCACCGCAAACTTTTAAACAAACAAAACAACAAATCTAAGGAAAACACAATTTTTGTCTTAAGCAATGCGTTGAGGAAAGTCAACCTACAAGTAAATTATAAATGCAAACGCAACTCAATCAAACACTGCAGCTATATGATAACAATACGATATATGATGTATATGATAAAGTCTTCATTTAACCCGATCCACTTTGTGACCCCAAAACCCCCCCAAAAAATGTGTAATCTGTGTAGTCTTACCATAAGCCAGCGCCAGCTTTTGTTTACTTTCACATAGATCAGATGCCTAGGCGTCATATAAAGTATAAATATAAAGTATATAAATATATATATTATATGGAAACTCTAATCTTTAATGATGTGCCAAATTGTAAGTTGTACCATTTGTTTTTATGAGCAAATGCAAAATACAAATTGAAATAAAAATATGAATTAAAACATAAAAACTTGAAAATAGCATTACAGTTCTCCCCACTCCCGACAACCCCCAGAAAACGGAAATACGCAAGAAGGCCTATTTTGATTTTTAAACGTTTAGATGGTAATGGATAAATATTTTTTAAATTTAGCATTGTGTATAGGAACGGGCAAGGCTGCCAAAAAAAAGGCCAAGCCGAGCGTTCTCAGGCGCTACCTTACAAAACAAAATTGATAATAGAACCGCAGAGATGGCAAACAAGTATTATATTAGCAACAATCGCAGAACAAAGCCCAACCAACAGCAAACACGAGTAAACTAAAGGT
This sequence comes from Drosophila biarmipes, assembly GCF_025231255.1. NCBI lineage: Eukaryota > Metazoa > Arthropoda > Insecta > Diptera > Drosophilidae > Drosophila > Drosophila biarmipes. Next base: position 22,383,087 of record NC_066613.1, on the reverse strand, counting down.
AAATCCAGCTCAAATTTAATTTACTTGACATACAAATGCCGAAAGGTATCGGTATTCAATTAGAAATTTCAATAATAAACTTACACAAACTCAGAAACTTATTGGTTTATATCAATTTTCAATTTGTAAGGTTGTGACAAATTGTAAACAAACATAGAAGACAAGTAAAAGAGACATGAAACCAATCCATGGAAAATTGTAATATTGTTTGTGAATGGCAAATAAAATAGCAAGCAAGTGGAAAACATTTGAGATTCATACAAAACGCCAGAAGGAAAGAGCGAGAAATGCAATAAAAATAACTTTAAAAAATGCAAAATAATCCAAACAATTGTGTTTTCATTTTGGGGGAGGGCCCAACTCTGTTGACAGACCTCCATAAATTACGGATATGTGTCTCCCATTTTCTGATGTTAAACTGAACAAGGGGTTGTGCATCATTCAGCAGCACACAATCAATCATCGTAGGGGAAGAAAAAACTTATCGCCCATCTAACGGAAACCCTTTGACGGCTCACACCTCTATGGGAAAACCTCTCCAGACATTTCAGGCAGTCGCACACGCACACCTAAAAAAATTTCATCAATCATCAATTTCCCTTGCGTTGGAGCCCGGCAGTTTTTCTTCATTACTCCAAAACTCTGTGGCACTCGGGGCGTAATTAAAGTTGATGGCCGGTCATTTGCATGCAAGTTTATTACAATGCAACCGCAAACATTTAACACCTCTAAGCCCCGCACCCACACAGCCACGATGTGTGCTGTACGTAGAGAATACCGCGACATGCAAAGGCTATTAAAGTGATTAAATCAAATGGCTCCACCACTTGAGGCCTGCAGTCGGCCAGCCTATAATTATACAAATTTTCGCATTTGATTGAAGAGCCGGACAACCGACATTCTACATGGCATTTCTGAGGTAGAACCAGCTGACATGCATCAACGGTGGTTTAAAGTCAAAAAATACTGGATTATATTTAAGGCAATGGTTTACTTCGTTGTCTGTTTATTTTATAAATAAAACTAATTATATATTTTTGTGACTGTTACATGTAATCAACCTATTCCCCGTTTTGGCCAAAACTTCATTTATTTTCAAACCTTATTCAAAGTAATTTTTATAGATTTTGTAGTGTGACCATATTTATGTTAACAAATTTAGTATATTTGAAACGTATTTTAGTTTTTAGAAGGGATTATCATTTTTTTATTAGAATTTATATTAAAGAATCTTTATTAAACTCCCTGCCAAACTTGTTAGGCATCAATTTAATTTTTTTAATTTTTTTCTTGTTTGCAACCATCATCTGTTTCCATAATATCACCCAGCACTGTGTCACATAGAGCAGCAGAGACAGGATTCTGTTTTAAACTGTGTCATGTCAAACCGACAACCGCAGGAAGTAAACGCCTCTCGGCCTCTGGCTTGATTTGGTCCTGCTGGCAGTTTTGGGCTTGTGGCCAATGCGGCCGCTGTGTGACATAATAAATTATGCTGCATGCCGATGATTAATTTTAGATGTATGCGACATGACAGTTTCGGGAGTGTGGGGCCATTACGCATACGCACAGCGCACCCCATCGAATGCATACAAAATTAACAGCAGTAACAGTTGGAATTAGCCACATCTCCCGCACCCCAGGCGGGCAGGCGGGATGGCAGACGGGCAATCGCAGGACGAAATCTGTGGCAGGCTGCCCAGGGGTTATTCGCTTTCTTCTCCCTATCTATCTCCATTTGAACGGCCCGATGGGCCCCATGAATTATTACGTGCAATTATTTTCTAATTAATTATTTGACAGTCAAGCCGAATGGTCGGCTGCCGAGCGGCAGTGGCATGCCATGGTGCGATAATTTTTTGGGCACACTTGGCCATTCGATATGGCGCGTAATGGGCGCCATTAAATTGGCCCGGTCTGCTTTCTGATTCTCGCAATGGAATGTGGCCAAAAAAGTGCCCGCTTGATATAAGAGATACTAAAATATTTAGGACACAAATGGAAACGAAGCCGAGACTGCCAACTAAAGGGAAATGAAGTGGAATAATGGAGAAACACCGCGACATAAGGAGAATTAAACGAGTCCAGTGGCTGTTGGATTAGTAGTTATGGGATAATTAAATTGGGATAAGAAAAGTAAGGTGTGAAATATGATCTAGTTGGAATAAATGTATAAGAACTAACAAACAAAAAGATTGTTAAATATATTTCTGTTTTATATCGCACTTTCTTAGGCCAAAAGAATAAATAAACACCCATTTATTCCCCAAAAATTTGCTTAGTGAATTTATGTATATCTATGTATATTCATTTTATTTGTAAAATCAAAAACCATAGCATACTTTACAGCATGTATTTTGCGAAATACGAAAAACTCCAAGGGCCCTTCACTTATATAATTGCAAATGCCTACAACCAGTTGCAAAGTGTCAGAATTACTCGGCATCTAATCAAAGCACTTATCATTACCAAATTCCAATCGAAACAAACAGTCCGAAAGCCACCTTTTTGGCAACTCTCCTCCACAAAACAAACTGCTAACGAGGCCCCACAACATCGGACTGGCAAACTTGTGCGACCGTTGCCATGGTCCCAACAAAACCCCAAGCCACATCAGCAATCCCCACTCCACCGAATTGCATCCTACTCCCGACCGCGGCACAAAAACTAATTACATTATTTCAACTTGATGCAATCAGAGAGTGCGTATGCGTGCCCTCACGACCCCCAATCCCACGGCCGATCCCCCGGCCATCGGTCTACCCCGGTGACCATTCGCGTTTTGGTTCAATTGAATGGCAGACAGGGATGCGAAACTACAAAAATTCCAGAACCAAAAATGACTCACCGTGTGATCGACCAGGGTGTACCCTTTAAGTTTATAATCCAAAAATCTAGCGAAAGTTTGGTATATCATAAAAATTGTTGGACAGCCAGCTTCCTAAGAAATTTATAAATTTATATAAAAACAAATAATAAAGGTGATTCTACATAAATTGATTAAAATTAATTTAACCCTAATTTGACCTTAATAACTAAAAAATAAAAAACTTACACTTTCTAATAAAATTTGAAATTATTTAAGAAATTTTTAAAAGTTTGATGGAATGGTAATCTTTTACTCTTTGAGTAAGCAAACTGCTTCATCTTAGTATGTATCAATATGAATTTGTAATTACTAGTTTATATACTTATCAAGTTCAATAAATTTTTTGAGAGCCGCAACAATTAAAATACTATGATGAAAGGGAAAATATAGAAATAAAATTAATAAAAGACTCTAAATGTTTTAAACTTTATGGTTTTAAATGGTTATCTTTCAATGTCAGCATATGGTTTCGTGGAATATCACAGCCCTAAAAATACAAAAGTATTACTAAGATGAAGTACACTTATCAGATAACCGGGCTACCCCTGAATCTACACGATGTGTGGCGTGCAAAAACGAAACAACGAGAAAAGCCCCGCGGCCAGAGAGGTCGAAATCCTCGCAGGACATGCCGATGCAGGCAAATCACTGCAAAAAAAGCCCATTGGCCAGGGCTGATGTCGATCCGATGCCGAAAGCGGGCTGGGATGGGGTTGGCTCATCCGGATGGCGCATTGTTGGGCATTGTGGGCCCTGCTTTACGAGGCGCATCGGTTAGATGTGCCATGGAGGACGGTGTCCTGCCTGCGAGCGTGTTGGATTAATGCCGGCAGCTGCGGCTTGAAAAACCGCCAATAATTCAACGACCGGCCATCGCGGGGCATAAAAATCGCAGCATCTGCAAACCTGGGCTGCCAGTTATTTGTTGTTATATTTGTCTGTTAATTGCCGATGCAGCGCAATAAAAACCCACACAGGCACACACACGCGACGGGAGAAATTTATAATTAACATTGTCGTTCGCGGCTTGTACGTGCCTCGTAACGAGTTTCAATTAAAGTTTTTAAAGGCCCCCGGACCCAGATCTCATTTTCGATTATGCAAATTAAGTCTGCGTTGAGGCGGTGCTCGGCACTTGGTCGCCAATAAAATTTGATTTAAGTACGGAAGAAGGTGTAGTCTGTGCGTTTTTTCAGGAAATCAGCTTGCTTCAGCTTTATTCACGACCCTAATTAAGCATGTACAAATATTTTCCACAAAAAAGAGGGTTCTTAAGTTACGTTTTAATAGTGGGTATTAATATTTAAAAGAATGAATAAAAAACATTAAATATTTTCATCTGGATTTGATTTTTTTGATAAAAAAAAAACAAAGAAATTTTTAGATGAATTGAATTACAGTTTCCAATATTATTTTTTTCTATTACTCCAAATTAAATTAAATTAATTTTCATTGCATTAAGGTATTTTCTTCTAAACGAAAAACTAAGCATCGCCTTTAAGCTGTAAATGGTTGATAGCCTTCAAAGCTAAAGCCAAATGTCTAATTAATCGAACATCCAACGAACATTTGAGGAGCTTTCACCCTTTGACCTCATTTGCACGTTAAATGAAAAACCCCCTTGACTTTTGGCTTTCGCATTCCGCCTTTGACTTTGCTTTTGGGCAACTTTGTTCCCCTGGCGCCCCATCGAAGCCACCGGCACCGCAAAATCGGGCAGCAACCGAAACGTAAACGAAATTCCCATGACTGCAACATTTGCCCACACCGCAAAGGAAGCAATCGGACCATCCGGATCGATTGGGAAGCAAGCATCTTAACCACTAAATAAATAGCTTGCCTGCCGCAAATCTTGTTTGATTGTCCAAATATTTAGACGGCCAGTGAGGACACAGCAGATTTCAGTGGATCGAGGACTTCTTAACCCTTTAAATGGTACTTGCAGAGGATAAACCAGTGGCAGACTCAAAAGCGAAACCTTTCATGGCAATTTTCAATTGCAAAAACCAAAGAAAAAATAACTTGTAATTAAGAAACCATAAAAGTTTATAAAATTAAATTAAATATTTTCACTTGTTAATGCTGTTTTATTAAAAAAATATATATAAATACTTTTATAAATATTAATCTTAATCAAAATCTTAAATCTTTCAATGTAACTGACTCCTACTCCCATCTTGGAATGGCACTGCCTGTCAATGGGTTAACCAGCACTTAAGCCGCAATAATGTCAGAAATTTAATTTGACAGGAATGTCCTGGGACTGAGGTGAAGAATTATTATCCGAGCACCTCAAGTGGACGATGCATCATTTGCAGCGACCTCTTCGACCCTGCGAGGGACGCCAAGGCTACCCCAATTTCATGTGTAATCATTTTGCTGTTTACAATCAATTGCCAGGCACTTGGCAGCCTCTCAGCCCGGATCACTCGCACATCCTTGGCCAGCTGTTATTGCCGCATCATTGCACTTGAGTCGAGGCGAATCCTCGAACACCTCGACTTCGGCTGTCACTTGCCATGCATGGGAACTGTCCAGGCCCACTCCGCCAGCCATCACCGACAGCTGCTGCCGGCGTGACCTTAGACGACTGTCATAACTCAGCCGGCACCTTGCAGTTTTCCCCCATTTTCCCCCCCTGGGTGGAGGGGCTTTTCCCCCTCGAAGCTGTCTGCTGTGGAAATCTGCAATGGCTGCTGGGCTGACTGTGCAGCCATTTTTCAAATATTCAATTGTGTATTCAATTTAATTTTTTGCGATCAAGCAAGCCAGCATTGCGGGCCTCGGGAAAAATGGTAGTGTTGGCTAAAAAACAATTACACCTAGAAAATCATGAAAATATAAATAGAGAAAATATACATAATATATAATAGAAAAGTATACATTTTACCTAATAAATATTTTAATTTTTGAAGTTCATTTTAATAAACCTATTTCAAAAATCCTATAAAATTATTTCATTAAAGATTCTTATCCACTCATATTTTTAATTTTTCCTTTTCCTCTCATATTTCAACATGCCTGAGTTAACTGCTATAATTTCTATAAATACAATTTAATTCTTTATAATTAAGCAACATAATAATAAAGATTAAATTAATAAATGAACTTTGTTTAACGGCGTTCATAAAATTCCATAAAAATGTCATAATTCAATTAAGACTAATTATAATAAATGGTTTTATTTTTATTTTACTGAAAGAATTTATGTAACTTTTTCTTTAAAGTGACAAGCATTTGAGGTACGTGCGCACAGGGCAAACCAAGTTAACTACAGCCAAACGTGAAAAGGGGCTTAGATCGACAGACAATTCGCTGCTGCCAAACAAATGGCCGAAATAATTGCGTTAATTAAGCATGAGTTTAATAACACACTCAAATGAATAGGGGGACTGACAGGCGAGCATCCTGCGGGACCTCGGGGCCATCAATCAAGCAGATGACAACGGAAATTCTGTTTGGCAAATAAATCATAAAAAAGGAAGAAAAAAGACAGAATAACAAACGAGGCGGTTCTTTGCGGCTTTGAGGCTGCGCCTAGTTTAGTGCTTTGTTGGGGCCTCTAGTGTCTGCCTGTGGGTGCGGGTGTGTTTGTTGGTATCTGTATGTGTTGGCGGTTTTTGCGGTTTGCGTTTTGGCCCCCAGCTTTACCTGGACAAACACCGGAAGTGGGTGTGGCTGCTGTGCGGGAACTACGCCCCACTGCCTGGCCCTCGGTGCCTGTCTCCAACTTTCTCTTTGTCCATAAGCACAAAGCGAAAAGCAGGCTGAATGATGATATCATAGTTTAACTTATTTAATAACAAAATAACATTTACTTTAATAACAATTTAACATGAATGTAGGAGAAAAAATTTAACTGTACATTTTAAATATATAATAGAAAAACCCTTTTATTTCTAGCCTCTTTTAAAATTGAATAAAAATACCCAAAAATGGTGGTAAATAATTGAGAGAAAAAATTCCCCCTATTTTTTCTTAGTGCATAGTGGTGTGTATATGTTAGGCGCAGGTGGTTTATGTAAGTGGGCGTGTGTGTGGCTGAGTAAGTGTGTGTGTGTCGTGTTTCATTATAAGCTCAACGGCACTTAGCACACATTTAAGCCGCTTTGGATTTGCTCTCTTTGTTCACACCATCGCCAACCGCTCTCGGAGACCTTTTTCTGTTCTTTGGTCCTTGGGACCCGCACCTCTCGGCCACATCCACCCACTGGACCGCCTTCCGGGCGCTGTAGCTGTCGACCCTTGGCTTGAATTATGCACACAAGTTTCGAAGGCATGCCTCATCCGTTTTGGCCACTTGCCCGATTCCTGCTGCCAGCCATCCAGTCAGCCAGCTCCACTTGGCTGGCACACGCTTTCATTATGCAATTATTGCATTTTTAATTTTTGTGTCGAGTCATTTAAAATAATTGTGCGAACACTTTGTGACAACAGTGGGCTGCAGCAGGGGTTTTGGCCTGCCTTTCTGGCTTTTAGTGCTTTGGCGGCTGGCAATGGCCAAAAGCACTCAACAAGTGGCTTAGATCTTATCCCGGTCTGGGCACTTATTATGTCTGGATGCTCCACAAATGGCAAATTATTTAGATAATTTGGCAAAGTTATTTAAATAGGACTGAGTAAAGAATTGGGATAATGGACAGGCACTTTTAGTCTATGTTATTGGAGTAGCAGGGTAAATTAAATAAATAAAAATATAAAATAATAATATAAATAATGTATTGGAAATTTTAAGGAACGGGTCTAAGACTAAACCTTTTTAAATGACTAAAATATTTTGAATAATAAACAGCACCAAATTATACAGAATAAAAACTTATAATAATGTTTAAACCACTTTTTGCTTTTCCATAGCCTAGATGTAGGTAACATAGAATGCAATTTCAGACCTTGCTAAACACACTTTAATAGCCATAAATTCCTAACCAAGTTGGCTCTGAGATGATTATCTTTTCGATTAGTCGACAGACAAAGCAGATGGCCCCGGCCACTGGCTGCATTTGATTTGCGCGGACACTTTATCTGCCTAATTATATTAGTTGGCTGCCTCCGATTTCCCTGACATGGCGGGACATAAGCGCATTATAACGCTTCACAAACCGCTGAACCGCCAAGACCGAATTATGCATTGCAATTACACGACTCCGAATGCAATGGGGCGATATCAATTGCAGTCGGACAACACGGATACACACAAAGCCACAGCCGCAGCCACAGCCACCTTGCCGCCCGCGCAGCATTTTCCCGCCCCCAAGGAAAATGGCTTAATTGTTGGGCACACACGCCCACCGTGCCACCGCCCACTCAAATAGGCCAGGCGACCGTGCGCCTCAACAAGTTTGCAAAGGTAACAAAAAATCAATAGGCCTAAAAAGGCGGCAAAAAACGAAATAAGAAAAACAGAAAGGAGCAAATTGGTGGTGGGGGAATATTAATTGGCCGTTTCAACGTTACGCCAAAAATGCTGAAAATACTTTCACGCTCGTTTCGAGGCAGGCAAGGATATGTGAGTACATTCGCTGCCACGTGCCCGGGAATCGCAGCTCCCCTCCACGTTGTCCTCGTTGCCGCTGTCCTCCTCCTCTAATGGCTGTCCTGCACGCAAGCCCACTGCCAGACCCATCCCAATCCCACAGAAACAGAGCCAGAACCAAGTCTACAGCAAGGCGAGTCGAGTAGCAACGGAGTTGCTGCCAAAAGACAAGCATCTTGAGGTCCTTACTGCCCGGATTAGCCAAGCACAAATACGTGTAATCAAACATGAGCACTGGCAAAAAATTACAACCTGTAATAAATATGGCTGGGGGATTTTAAGTCCATTTCAATGTGAATTGGAAAAAATATGCTTTATTCAACGAATGATTTTTTGTATAAAACTAACTTAAAAAAAACTTGGAAATTAGAAATCCAAAGTTGTTAAATTAGTGGGTTTGGGAATAATTCAAAAGAAAATAAAAAAATATACCTCAATCATAACTAGGTTAATATTAAACCTTCTTCAATGGTTAACTTTAGTGTAGAAATTACACATAAACTGGCGGATATGGGAATAAGCATAGCTTAGAATTTATTCAAGGTAGTAACATAAATATATAACTTCTTTATAGGATTCATTTACATGTCTTTCTTTCTAAAAGAATTTATTAATTGCGTTTTCGAATTCATCAATAATTATTATTTCTCCTAAGAGAAAACTTTAATTGATACATTCAAAGAAAGTCAAAATTCAAAATAACATTTAATGAGCTTTAATAATAAATAAAAAGCATTTTGAAATAAATAATATTCTTCAGGAGTCTTAAATTAAAATAGCATATTTATGAAGTTTAAGTAAAGGAACTGTATACTTAAACGTTTCAGCAGTTATAATGAAAATGAAAAACTATTTTAAAATAAAAACTTATAAAACAATAAATAAATTTAACAACAAAAATTCATGCTATGATTCAATTCATTTGCATGGGATAAACAGTGATTTACTTAAACCCCTTCAAGCAATTTGGCTCACTTTAAACGCAATTTGTTTGCCGCTCCTGCAGCACAATCCCCACTTTAGTTTGTATTTCTTTGAGTGCTCTGACAAACGCCTTGTGTACATTTAACTTTTCAACTTGCAACTGTCCTGAGCCAGCTGGTGGCTTTGCAGTTGAATTTATGCCTGCTACAGATTTCCCGCCTCTCGACCGGCGAACGGCGACCGTCGACTGTCGGTCAAGGCTGGCACAATAACGCACCTGGGGCCTGCCAGGAGTGGTGACTGCCTTCGAGTTCCCAAGTGCCCTCAGCCCACTGACCCCCCAACCGAACCCTGCCGAAGCAAACCAAACCGAGCCCAAGCGATCCCAGCCCATTCCGTGGGCTGCTTGTAAATTTATGCCCATAAAAATGCACAAAAAGGAAGCGGAAAATGTGTTGTGTAAAAAGTAAAGGACGACGGTGGAAATAAAATCAACAATAAATTTTGCATGCAGCCACATTACGAAACAATGGCCGACGGGGCTGCGAAACCCCCTTTCCGCACATGGGCGTGGGCGGCGGCCAGACTGCAATTGGTATTTTTATTGCGTGTTCAACACGGCGTATGCGTAATACGAGCGCTTGCCAGGCAAGACGCTCTTTTATGACCTCTTTTGACTTATGCCCCCTCCCACCGCCCATAAAACGAAATTAAATACCCGAAATAAAAGAGATATTTTTCGAGAGGCCAGCAGATCCTCAAATTGATTGGCATTTCTATCAAAATTTTTGACATTTATGCCATATGAAGAGGCCTTTTCAGGCTGCCCCAAATGATTCATGGGTTTTGCAGCAAGATTTATGGTCAACCCTTTTACTGGTAATCGATGCGAAAACAATGACCTTTCCCTACTACAATTTTTATTAGCCCTCCTGTTCGTTTTCATTTTCATTTGGCGCCCCCCTTTGAAATAGGTTATGCGCTGTGCCTGGCCAATTTCAAGCTTGTTTTCTCCGGGAATTTTTATGTTTACGGCCGGAGCAGCGGCTGCGGTTGGGGGCGGGAGGTGGTGGGCGGTGAGCGCGGCCTAGGCGTAGGCGGGTCGGTTACGTGAGGCACATCAAAGTAACCGAGCGCCGCGCCCACTTTGCCAGCTGCGAAACAACGTCAAACGCTGATGAGGTGAGGCGCAGAAAATTGGGGTTGACATGGGACACGGGACAGCCACCCGCCGGCCGTGCTCCTCATCTGTCGCATCTGTTGATTAAGCTTTTGCCCAGCTCCTCCGTGCCATTCCGTTCCGCTCTGCTTTTCACGGAGCTCCCACTTTTGTCATCATTAATCAACTGCCGACAAGGCGCATCGACAAAGCCAAAGGAATGTGAGCAAATTGCTGACTCTGAGCTCTGGGAGTGGGCAAACGAATAGGTATACTAGATATAGGTATGGGCATGGGAGTGACTGCTGTTCATCACTCGCATCTCTCTATTTGCAGAGGTTCGCCTGCTGAATTACAAATAACAAAGAGTCAACACATTGACACTTGATTTTGCACTGCGCTGCACATCTGAGTCTGATTACAACCCACACTTGGCAACACACACTTTGAACTTGAAACTTGAAACCGAGACGGATGCGGAAGCGGAAGTAGAAACGAAAACCGGGCTCGCAGCTGGGAAACTTGACAGCCAAGGCGGCCGGGGGACAAGTTATCAGGAGATAACGCCTTCGTAAGCTGCCATAAGCCATTCCAAATCAAATGCTCAGAATGGAACCACAATTACATAAACTTAATAACTTGATAGCCCCAAAGATGAGCTCGGCAGCAGGAAAGGTGCACTGCGAGAAAAAATGTTTTTGCTAAGCCCTTTAATATGCAATAAGTAGTTTTACTTGTGGGAACTAAAAAAAACCAAACAGTATAACAAATGAAAATAAAATATTATAACATACAATTTTTTTTAAATGTAAGCAAGGCAAAATATATACCAAAATAATAGAAAATATTGAAATAGCAATTTAAATAAATCCTGTCTTAATTTATTAAAAACTTTAAGCTAACAACACTTTTCAAGTTAAAAAATATGTAATAAAAATGTATTATAAATCCATGAAATGCTTGCTTATTATTCTTAACAAATTTTAAAAATCAAACCTGAATTATAAATAAAGTCGAAAATAATAATTTGAGATTGATGGTGACTCGTAAATATTTTAAAATAAAAAACATTTTTGTTATTTATACAATTTTTTAACTTAAAAACTACTTTTAGTAGTATACACTCATTTCCAATTAAGTTACTATAAAAGTAACAACTGCATACCTATTTCATTAGCACTAATTTATTTTCCGCAGGGATACCATTCCCATAAAATATCTCGCAGTGTAGCTGGCATGGTAGAAGGAATCCGAAAAGGTACAGCAAAATGCCCACCGGCCGAGGGCGATGTCTGTTGGAGCTCATTCCCAATTACAACTTCAGCCCGGGGGCCTTTTTCGGACCTTCGGTTGCACACAACTTTATGGCCGCAAACAATTTTCCAACGTTTCGTAAACTTTTCACCGATGCACACCGGGCCGGGAAAACGAGGAGGGGCAGCGAGGGAAGGCTTTTAAGGACGTGGGCTTGTTGTTGGGTAAATACACTTCACTTATTACAACACTTACAGCTGTAAACGAGCGAACGGCCCAAGGCTCGATTTGACTTTGCTCGGGACTCCAGACGAGAGCTGCATGAATATTGCACGAGCAGGGCCAGTAACTAAATGGAAGGCCAAGTGCTGAGGGCTTCATCTGGTCCTTTTCAGGGAATTAAGACCAGGCCAGCTGGCAGATGACAACGACCGGGCCAAGGAACTCAGATGTCCTGCAAATGGATGATAAGCTTCAGGTCGAGTGGGGCAGAGACCAAGCCCGATCAATCATACATATGTGTGGCTGAAGGAATTCATGGCTTATATCTCTACTCGAAAAAATGTATGCTTTTAAAATGAGCAAACTGACAGCAAAACTGGCAACTTTGTCTGGCGTGTGTGGGTGAGCGCTATGCAAATGAGCTGCAAAGTATGCAATGAAAGCTTGATTAGCATATTGCGTATACGCCACGGTGAGCAGCGGGAAAAATGTGCAAATGGTAAATGCTTCAAGGGGGAAGTGGGACAACCTTCGATAAGTGGGGATAGATTGGCGAGCTATTCACACTCGCACTCGCACCCACAACTCATCATTCACTTTCTACCATTGCTGGCAAAGGGTTTAAAATAATATTACGCATACGCCACATGTTACATTGCGAACGCAAAGCCATCCCCTTGGCCGCAAACAGACGTCAGAAACATTTGCAAACTAATTTAGAAACTATTTCGAAATGTTCTCCCCATTGCCAGGCCACAAAATGTGGCACTTCAATGCGATGAGCCGGGCAGACGACCCAAGATAATCATTCGCAACAACACAGAAAGCAGACAAAGGCTGTGCCAAAACAAGAACACACCATATGCGAGCCATTTCCCAGGGCTACAGCCTCGCCCCCGAAAAGCAGGAGTAACAAAAAAAATATATATAAATAAGAGGGAGTGTGTGGAAAAATCCCCAACAACTTTTTGCTCGCATGTATGCCCTGGGTGGCCATAATTTATAGACTATCTGCCAAAATATTCCAGCTGAACCATAAAGATTCAATTTCACAAGCAATTTATATAACTGAAACCCCTTTTTCGCCCCCTCCCCCACTTTCGTACAAATGAGCAGCATTCTCGGACCACAGACGGTTATTTATGCCCTGAAAATCACGTGGGGCTTCCACTGGCAGACCTCGAAAATCTGCCATATCCAAATTAGTTTCGAAACGCAAACTCCCAGTCGCTGCCGCGGCCCTGTTGCCAGTGAGTGTAAATTGAATTAAAATTATTATGATATTTCTAAGCAAACGTTTGCCACGTGCAAAAGTTTAATTAAATAGTATTTTATTCCTTTGCCCCCGTCTGCTGCCGCCTATGCGCATAACTCGTGCATAAGTTCGGGGAGTTCTCTCGCTCCAGATCCAACTCCGGCCATCTCATTTTCCTTGGCCGGGAGTGGAAAAAGTTTTAATTTGTTGACTTAACCGCAGTTACAGTTACAGGGCCCCAGATCGGGCATAACTTTGCCCGGCGCAACTTAACATGCATATCTCGTCGGGCTGCGAATCCCCTGGGAAACGGTCGGGGATCCCAGGCCAGCGGGCTCCTCCCCCATCACTTTCCACTACCAACGAGGATACCAAGTTCCATTTGTGCTCCTCCGCTCTAGCTCGCTTATCGTCTGCTGCACACGCAGCTGCATCGTTTTTGCATGTTCCCGGCTTTTTTGCCGCCCATTCCCGTAGTATCCCCGACTCCCAGCCTTATAGCTTCAGTTGCAGCTCCCTGCTTAGCCATAAATATGCAGCTTAAAATGGCTTTCGACTGGCGGCTTTCGGCTTGCGGTTTACGTGGCGTATGATTGATGCCTCTTTGGCCCCCGACACCGGATGTTGTTGCTGCTGCGTTGTCTCATGGTTGTCAGGTTGTTGGGCCATTAGCCAGCATTAAGTGCAATGCGAATAAGATGGCTGGAAAGAAGCGTACTGAGTGCCACTCGCTGACCCGCTGGCTACTGGATGCCAAGCCGGCCAATGCAAAAGCAATCAGTGTTCGGAGAGCTATTTGAGCTACTTCAGGTGGCTGAAGATTATAAGCAGGTACTTTAAGTTCTCGAGAGGATTACTGGTAATGCAATATTTCAATGGGAAGATACATATATTGTAGATACAAAAATTACTTATTCATGGTATTGAAGGCTAAAATAAAAGATAAATTATTAATAGTATTATGTGATCAGCACATATATATGTTGTGTAAGCCAAAACAAAACGGCTTTAAGCTCCTTTTTATTTTATATTTCAATAAGAAAAATATATACAAATAAAATACATTTATTGTATATCAAAAGCATACTTATTTGTGTTATGGAAGACAAAAGTATTAAAAAATCTATGAATTATTTTAGGCCATTAACACAATTACTTCTAGTGTAGAAATGTAAGCCTTAAAAATCTCTTATAAAAATAAAAAGAAGGGCCACTTTTTATAACATTTTCTGAGCATTAAATAAACATAAAGCTGTTAAATGCTATGGTTTGTTAACAACCAATTGAAATATATATTTATCCCTTGCCGCTTTAATTATAATCGAAGTCATGCATATGCATTGCACATATGTCCATAGCATAAAACTTTCAATCAGTGAAAATGGGAAATAAAACCGAAAAGCGCAATAAGCGACATTTGCGACTGTTGCATGCATAAAGCATAATAATTAAATATTTATATTTAATGCATACACTTTTTTGCGATACCCCATATATTTATCACGCCGATTTGCCGGCGAGTCTATTAATTATGCAGCGCACTTTTCGAATTAAATGTTAATTAATTATGTACCATTGACAGTCATCAATTGTTGGCTCAGCTGCGCGCCAGCAACTCCGTCGGGCGGAGTGATAAAAAGAGGAGCAGCCCGCAAAACGCCAAGAATTTTCACGCTCTAATCAATCTTCGCTCCCTGGCCCAAAAGCATTTACCAAGAGTCACTCACTCGTCACTTATGCTAAATTAACAAAAAGCGGAATGCAGTGTCGGAGGGGCCAAAAAGGATGGCGGGCGGCGGAGGGGCTGGTGGAACGTAAGTCGCAGAACCAAAATCAACAGAACTTGATGCCTGACTCGGGGGTTTTGGCCACCCCCTTAACCCTTTGCAACCCCCCAGCCCCCCCGCACATTTGTTTGAACTTTTCGCTTCAGTTTTTCGCTGCTGCCGCTGCTGCGCTACTTAGCCAAGTCGGAAATTTGAATTGGATTGGCTTAACTGCCATGGCTGTGCAATCAACAGAAGGAAATCCCTCAGGGCCATGTTAGATATTCAGTTTTGTACTTGATACCCAAGATAGTTGATCACCCAGTCCATCTATGCATAGGTCACACTCAGAAACGAGTGGTTTTTACAGCTTGTAATATTAATTTATAATATTAATAATAATTTTTGCACTACCAATTTAATTTAAAGCAATTATTTTACTTTCATTTTATTTTTCCAAAGTGAAAAACTTAAACATTAAAATTGAAAAAAAATAAAATTTAAAAAAAAGGGAGTAAATCCCTTTTTTATTGTTTATGAAAGACTTAAAACGTTACTTCCCAATTTTTTATTTAATAATTTGTTTATATGTATATGACTAAAAAGATTTTTATTTTTTCCTAGAAACCTCTTTTTTAAGTGGAATTGCAGGCTCTGCCCTTACTCAAGCCGAAATGGTGAAATGTCAATTTAATTGAAAGAAATTGTCATTGCAAATGCCATTTGATGCAGTCAATGTTTGTTTAAGGCTTTGATGGGCGGCTGTCAAGAGAGTGCTTATTTTTTTTTTTGGACGGAGGTCCCTTAAAAGCGATAAAAGTCATTCTGAATTTCGGTTGCTGTCGAAACGCTTGCCGCATTCATTAGACGACATCATTGTTGGCTGCTTCGCAACAATGTTGCAGCAAATGAGTGAATGAATGAATGACTGGGTGAGTGGAGTAGAGTGGGTTGGAGTGAATTTGGCGGCAGGAGGATGGTGGCGGTGAATGCACAGCGACGACAATGTTTTCAATTCGTTACAAAACGTGCACTTGCCATGCACGGAGCTCCATCTCCGACATCGGCAGTGGCATCAGTGGCATCAGCGAATTCCCCGAGCGTTGCTCCGCACTGCTTCCTCCTTGCCGGGGCAGCCCAACTGCATTCATCCCTCTCCGGCAGTCACGTGCTCCATTTGCAGCAACGCCATTTCAAACTGGCTAATCAGTCAAATTCCTGCAGGCGAGTTTCCACTATCCAATCTCTGGAGCGGAGTTTACACGTCCGCAATGTACACGATAAAGAAAAAATAAATATATAAATGTTACTGAGGATAAAGAAAAAACAGCTTTAAATACTAATCAATATTTGAAAATATAATTCCTAGCTTTTTGAAGCAATCCAAACAGTTTCTATAGATAATATTTTACTTTAAAACTTTATTCCCTAAATGCTAAATCATAAACCCACTATCTCTCATCGGAGCCAAAATGCCCTGGCAACATAAATGAAAACAAGAGCTTTCCTCGCGGCTCCCAACTACAGCGAAGTTTTCCGTTCATTTAATTGTTGGCCATGCAAATCCCCGGTAGCAAATTTATAGTGGCAGGTGTGATTACATTCGTGTACAACGGGCTTTCGAAAAGTCGACCTCCTCCTCATACCGATCCCTATTTCCACTTCTATTCCTAGCCCAATCCCCATGCCATTCAATCCGATGCCACTCCCCCAAGGACTTTCGCCCGGAGCTTATTCTAGCTGGCGAGCAACATCATTTAATGAGTTTAGTTTCGAACTGAAATTCAGTTAATATGCGTCTCATTTATGCGCTGCAGGAGCAAAGACATCGGGGACGCTCCAGATGAAGATAGAGCCCGATACAATTTGCGCTTGGCACTTTACCTAAATGAGTCGGGTTTTGTTTCTTATCTGCGTGGAGCTACAATAGTCTGGCTCCTTCCCTTGCAGCCCCCACTCACTTCCTCGGAAACACGCATGCCGGCACATGAGGAGCTTATCTTTTATTACCATGTATTCATTAGGTTCCTGTTCTTGTTTATATACCCTTTTAGGAGGTATGCGGTGCTTACTTTTGGATTGCCCAATTAAGATAATCAATTTGGAGAGAAAATGGCAAATAAAGTAGGGCCATCGAAGTATGCCAAAGCTTATTATTTCTTAATGACTTAGTCAGCTTTAATAATATTTCTTTTAAATATGTCCCATGAAAAATTGTGTACCATTAAGTAAAATCTTATAAAAACAAAAAGAAAAAAGTATTTGAATTAATTTTTATTGAATTTTATTTTCTATATATATATTTATCAGGATGTATTTGTTTTAAAAAGTAAAACAGGAAATATATAAAGGAGCGCTGTAATTGCTTTGCGTTAATAATTTATATTGTAATCTACCAACAGTGTGCTAAAATATTTTAAAATATTTACTTTATTTTAAGAACCTATCCTGTAAAAAGAAGATACTTTTTTGGCACCTAAACTTTGTCTCTATTTTTAAATTTTAAAATATTTTTAAAGGGTATTTGCAGTTTCGGTTTCCGGTCTTTAATTCTTCTTATGGCTTCTGTTTGTCCTGAGTTAAGCTGCACATGCGGTGTCTGCGTGGAGAATGACTTCCACTGGAATAATGCAGATCCAGCCTGGCAGATTCCGGGCTCTATGGCCAGACCAGCCTGGGATGGCAACGGCTGCACAACTAATGAAATAGAGTTATAGGAAAGCCACGCACATAGTTGCACATGCGAACACACAAACACATAAACAGAGAGCCAAGAAAGGCCACGTACGTGGCCCACTAACTTGGCTCTAATTGTGCCAATCAACATGCTCGCCAACCGAAAATCTCGCCCCAACTCGGCTCTATGCCCCAATAAAAGACGCCATCAATGTGCAAATTAGTCGTCTGATGGCTAATCAAGCGCATGGAGGCGGAGCTACACATAATCAGATTAATAAAGCGATTTGTGCTCAGTGATTAGCAATACTTTCCATAATTAGTGGCCATTAAGTCGGACATCGGTCCAAGTTAAAGCCGGAAAGTTAATCAAGGAGCCAACGAGTCCAAAGCTGGCCAATGACTCTCTGCCGCCGGCAGTTCGATAAAGTTTCGATTGAACTTATTGGCCAGGGCCTGTAGTAGATAACTACAACGATATTTACAGCCAAATTTCTTCCGTTTTCGATTTACGACAAAAAGGCTATAACATTTTACTAGCAAAAAAAAAAGATTTCTAGTAAAAGTTTACGAAACTATTGTCGTTCGACAATATTTATCCACCCAAGGTAACCCACCCAAGTTATGGATTTGAGAAGTTCAGTTTTGGGTCCCCATTCTAGCAGCCCTTGGAATTACGAAAAAAAAAGAACATGAAAATGGGTTAAAATTTTGACCATCTTAAAAAAAGAAAATGTTAATGTAATCTTGTAGAGAATTCGACCACAAATTCATAGAAGTATCTCACGTCTAAATCGGGATCCTATAACTCAAGTTATGGAATCTTGAGGTCCAGATTTGGGGTCCCATTGTGGAACCCATTGGACTTAGGAAAAAATAAAACATGAAAATGGGTTAAAATTTTGACCATCTTAAAAAAAGAAAATGTTAATGTAGACTTGTTGAGAATTCGACCACAAATTCATAGAGGTATCCCACGTCTGTATCGGGATCCTATAACTCAAGTTATGAAATCCTGAAGTCCAGTTTTGGGGTCCTATTCCGGGAGCTTACGGAAAAATGGAACATGAAAATGGTCTAAAATTTTGACCATCGTAAAAACAGAAAATGTTAATGTAATCTTGTAGAGAATTCGACCACAAATTCATAGAGGTGTCCCACGTCTAAATCGGGATCCTAAAACTCAAGTTATGGAATCTTAAATTCCAGATTTGGGGTCCCATTGTGGAACCCATTGGACTTAGGAAAAAATAAAACATGAAAATGGGTTAAAATTTTGACCATCTTAAAAAAGAAAAATGTTAATGTAATCTTGTAGAGAATTCGACCACAAATTCATAGAGGTATCTCACGTCTAAATCGGGATCCTAAAACTCAAGTTATGAAATCGTAAAGTCCATTTTTGGGGTCACATTCTGGAACCCATTGGACTTAGGAAAAAATAAAACATGAAAATGGGTTAAAATTTTGACCATCGTAAAAAGTTTTTCGCTGCTGCGCTACTTAGCCAAGTCGGAAATTTGAATTGGATTGGCTTAACTGCCATGGCTGTGCAATCAACAGAAGGAAATCCCTCAGGGCCATGTTAGATATTCAGTTTTGTACTTGATACCCAAGATAGTTGATCACCCAGTCCATCTATGCATAGGTCACACTCAGAAACGAGTGGTTTTTACAGCTTGTAATATTAATTTATAATATTAATAATAATTTTTGCACTACCAATTTAATTTAAAGCAATTATTTTACTTTCATTTTATTTTTCCAAAGTGAAAAACTTAAACATTAAAATTGAAAAAAAATAAAATTTAAAAAATGTATTTTCTTTACTCCCTTTTTTATTGTTTATGAAAGACTTAAAACGTTACTTCCCAATTTTTTATTTAATAATTTGTTTATATGTATATGACTAAAAAGATTTTTATTTTTTTCTAGAAACCTCTTTTTTAAGTGGAATTGCAGGCTCTGCCCTTACTCAAGCCGAAATGGTGAAATGTCAATTTAATTGAAAGAAATTGTCATTGCAAATGCCATTTGATGCAGTCAATGTTTGTTTAAGGCTTTGATGGGCGGCTGTCAAGAGAGTGCTTATTTTTTTTTTTTGGACGGAGGTCCCTTAAAAGCGATAAAAGTCATTCTGAATTTCGGTTGCTGTCGAAACGCTTGCCGCATTCATTAGACGACATCATTGTTGGCTGCTTCGCAACAATGTTGCAAATTCATAGAGGTATCCCACGTCTGTATCGGGATCCTATAACTCAAGTTATGAAATCCTGAAGTCCAGTTTTGGGGTCCTATTCCGGGAGCTTACGGAAAAATGGAACATGAAAATGGTCTACAATTTTGACCATCGTAAAAACAGAAAATGTTAATGTAATCTTGTAGAGAATTCGACCACAAATTCATAGAGGTGTCCCACGTCTAAATCGGGATCCTAAAACTCAAGTTATGGAATCTTAAATTCCAGATTTGGGGTCCCATTGTGGAACCCATTGGACTTAGGAAAAAATAAAACATGAAAATGGGTTAAAATTTTGACCATCTTAAAAAAGAAAAATGTTAATGTAATCTTGTAGAGAATTCGACCACAAATTCATAGAGGTATCTCACGTCTAAATCGGGATCCTAAAACTCAAGTTATGAAATCGTAAAGTCCATTTTTGGGGTCACATTCTGGAACCCATTGGACTTAGGAAAAAATAAAACATGAAAATGGGTTAAAATTTTGACCATCGTAAAAAAAGAAAATGTTAATGTAATCTTGTAGAGAATTCGACCACAAATTCATAGAGGTATCCCACGTCTAAATCGGGATCCTATAACTCAAGTTATGAAGATCGGTTTTTGGGTGCCCATTATAAATATCATGGAGGTCACGGAAAAATCAAACATGAAAATGTATTACAAATTCTTAAATTCTATAATTTAGTTTACAAATTCAGCAATAATTAAATAAAATCATTTATCATCTCTGTTCACGAAGTCAAGAGTGAGGTTTACCAAAAATACCTCGCGCCGAGTGCCATATTCAAAGTTTCAGGGCGGTCTTTCAGCCCGGTTCGCAGGTTTCTCCGATGGCAGCCGCAACTTAGAGGCGTCGGCGGCCATTGGCAGCTCGGCGAAGAGTTGTTGGCCTGTTTAATTTAAACTTGCAACGCAACTAACGACAGTTTTTTAATTAAAATACCAAAGACAAAGCGTAAAAAACAAAAATGGGAAACAATGGCGCCGAAGCCGAAGCTGTGAGACAGCGCAAAAGTTGCCAAGAAGTTTCAAAAACTTAAGCACCTGGAAGGGAGGGTTGGAAATGGGGATAGGGGTAGGAAAAGACCAGAGCAGCCAGCTTCAGAGACAAGCGTGTTAAAATATTATGAAGCACTTAGGCGAGCTACGAAATGGCACCGCTACAGCAGGTACAGTTGTGCTGAATCAGGATAGCTGCTCAGACCCGCCCCCGAAGGACTCCACTTCGACATTGCAACTTTAGTTTATTCATGGCAAACTAAGCGAAATGAAATTGAGCTGTTGGCGAAGGGAAAACAGTGCAAAATACAACGGGAAAACAAGGCAAACGATAATCAATGGCACAACTTAAACCCGTTCAATTGGCAAGGTCACGTAGAGTCGGCAAACCTCGAGGGTGGGTGTAGGAAAATCCCCCCCGCCCCCATTGGCCGGGCCAATTTGTATGCCCCCAAACTTGTTTGCATGGGCTTTGGAGGGTTAAGGAGGAGGCAAAAAGACGGCCACTCTATGAATATTTAAACAGGACCCAGAGACTAGGACCTCGAAACTGGATGATGGGGATAACGATGATGAGCTTGCTTCGCCGGCTGCACTGCACTGCCACGATAATGAAAGCAATTAGTTTTCGAAAAAATATCTACTCAAGTGCAATTTGCCATCGAGCACTTGAAGCTGCATTGGCTTCGGCCCTGGAATATATATCTCGTTCTTCCTCTCGTTTTCGGGGGAAGTGACTTTTAATTGAACGCTAAATTGTGCAAAAATTTCACCGAAGCGTAGAGATGGGAAATTTCTGTACTTAATTACCTTCCTTGTTGCGGCGCTCAGCATACAATGTGGATTGTTTCAGGGCAAAACTTTGTCCCGAACAACGGACAAGATTGAGTGCAAAAGTGTGTGGCGGATTTTCACTGAAATGCTGAAAGTTTAAAAGTGCTAATAGAAGACATAAAAGGAAACCTTGCAATTGTTTATAGAGGAAATAAGACAATATACCTTTTAAGGACTAACTGAATACTTTCTTCTTTTTCTATAAAACTAAGTACAACAAAATCCACCTAAATGACACTAATCAAGCATTCGAATAAATTTGCATAATAATAAATTGATTTGCTAAGCTAAATTGGGGCTAATGGCTTTCAACAAGTTAGTCATAGTTCAAGCTAACATATCATAAATATTTAAATTAATAACCAGTGTGTCCGGGGGACTTGCAAACCAAGAATTTTAGTAAATAAACTTCGTTTTGTGGTACTTCCAGGAACAACACGTATTTGAATGTATCTAATTGTTAAGTTATTATATCATAAATATTTAACTGCATTTGTAGAGAGACAAATGTGCAGAGGCAAATGTGCAAGCAAACGATAATAAAACCAATGTTTACTTACCAATATATACAAGCATTTTGGTACCTAATTTAAAAGGCATGCAAAAAGTTGAAAAATATTTAGCATATATAAAAAACAGATTACTACTGACTTTATATCTACAATTCACTACATACAAATAAATAAGATAACTACAGAAAAACACATGTTATTCTCAAGCTGAAAATCAAATGATTGAAAGCGACGACATGGAACGGATGAATGGGATGAAAAATTAGCCGGGATCCGGGGGCTAAGTCCTGTGAAAATCTGCTGAAGTGCATCAGCTGCCAGGGGCTCGTCCGGTTGGCCCCCACATGTGCAGTCTTCACACTTTCGACTGCATCCTGCATCCTTCGTCCTCCGGCGCCGCAGAAGGACATGCCATTCGTCTCCGTGTGTATTTGCCCAAATGACAAATTGCACAAACGTTCTTGCAGCCGTCGTCGTCCTGTCCTCCTGGCGTCCTGCTGAAAGAGGAAGCCAAATGCCATTCCTTGCCAAGCAGCCAAGTCAGCAGCGGAAGTCGCCTTGAATGCGCTTCAAAATGCTGTTAAATTATTTTAAAACGTTGCAACTTCGCCACGCCCCCCGCCCCACGCCCATTTTGCACTCTATCACAATAGGCGCTACTTGAGTGCTTGCAATTATTTGTAAGTGCTGCAAAAAAGCAGCGTTGACAATGCCGGGGAAATTACATTTTTCGGCAGCCAGCTGGTCGGAAAATGATGTAAAAAATAAATTAAGAATGTTCTTTTAACCCTTAGCTGCCTCCGATGGCAATAAATAAAAAAGACATTTCGCCGCACGATTGGCATGTCATGTCATGTCAATCTTTCCGGCATATTCCCTTCCCGGCGCCGGGATTCGCGGCCCTTTAGGTCAGAGCCACGCGTTGGGGATCATAAATAAAGCATGATTTCCATTTGACCCCTTCCTGTTGGAGGGGGGAGGGAGGTGCTATTTCATGCGGTCTTATGTGCATTGTTGTAACCAGATTTCTTTTTTTCTCCATCCATATATATCGTCAAATCCGTATGCGCCACGGCAGCCACTCAAACCGTCTGTGGTTCACTTAAATCCCGTACAGCCTGTATAACCATATTCCCATAAACCAGCTATTCCCCACACCCCTCGGCTTTCGGGCAATGTGAAAAATTTATATATTGATGTATGTGGATACATTGTGCTTTTTATGCGCGTCATTTTATATTGCCCTGCAGCTTATTGGATTTTTTGTCATGGGCAAAAAACGCACCAGCAGCAGCAGCATGGCAGCAGCGACCACATGGCGTATACGTAATTAGTCACATTTAGCTGGCTGCCTAATCAAGGCAGTTGTACGATTTATGCAGTCATGCTTTCGGAATTTGTGTTTACTTGGATGTACAGCAGCATTTATTTAGAATTTAAATTGCATTTGTACAGCTCCACAAATATAGTTCGAAAAACGAGTGATTTTTAGGTAATTGACCAGAATAACCACGGGGCGTATACGTCATGACTAGTTACTTAAAATGTAAGCTGGCATTTGTGTTTAGTTACCAGTTGATATGAAAGTATCTATTCTCTATTTAGTATATATTTTCTTGACTTTCCTATTTAAATACTGTTACTAGTACTTATTTAAGTAATCAATAGCTTTTATTCAATAGCTTGTCATACAAACTGATATTGCACATTTCTTGGGCGTAACTTCTGGCGTACGTTGCAAATACATATCAATTGATTCAGCAGAGCTCTGAGTTCCTATTGCACAAATCAATAAAATACAATTGTAACTCGAACACACGGACGCAGTGGCACAATCGAACAATAGGTAATTTAAATTATGCCAGCAATCGAATGAAATATGTTCATGTTCCACTTGAGTGGGAGACTCTGTATGCAAATCACCCTGGCATTAGCATAAAAAGAGCAATCGAGAATCGCTTCGGGTTCGATTCGGATAATTTAATACCTCAAATATAATTGCTATATTGCAATGATTAAATGATAATGTACATTCTGGCCGGGCAGCAATTGAATACGGGGATATGCAAATTAGATTGGTTTAACAAGTCGTAAAAATGTGCGTTTACTTCCCCGTTTTTATTTCTATTTATTTTTCGGTTTTGCCACATTAAGGCGATTCACACATGAAATGCTTGTGGTTGAAATTCAATTTGTTGGGAAACAAAAGATTTAATTGATTTATAGTCACATGGTGCCTTATGTCCTAAACACAATATGATTTGCGTGCGACCGCAAAACCAAAACAAAAAAAAGTTAGACAAAGTTAATTATTAAAACGAATGGATTATGTTTGGTTAAGAAAAAGGGAAAAAAAAACCAAAAAATCATAATTAAAGCCAGCACAGCAAAACGCACACAAAGTTACAATTTATAGACTATTAATTTGGCTTGGGAAAAAGTTTAATCTTGTTACATAAATTAAAAAGTGTTTTTAGCGCATTTTTTGCCCCTCCCTTTGCCTAACTTTTTTATGCATTCCGCAGTACAGACAATTTGCATATTTTTATGCAATCGTTTTGTAAGTGCAGTTTCAAACGGCACCGTTAAAATGCGCATTAAAATCTCTCGCAACAATTTCATGCCTTTTGGATTATTTTACGTTAACTGCCGGGGGCATAATTAAATGCCCCGGTTCATTGTCCAGCTTTGAAAGCACTCGCTGGGGGGATAAACTGGAGTCCACTTCACGGACGACTGGCTGAAACGCTTAAACGGATTGTCACGGCAAAGGAGCCCCGCTTACCCACACTTGCACACACTCGGCCAACTTAACACGCACACGCTCATGCTCATGCACATGCACACCGACGAGCGCCGTAACGTATGCAGCAAATTTTGACAGGATATCGTTGTACAGTTGGGGACAGTAAAATGGCACTACAAATGTAAGAATTTTGTTTTCTTACACCCGTTTTAAATAAAAACAAAATTGACCATTTAATGAGACAGAAAATAATTAAAAAATAATTAAAAAATTAAATAAATTAGTGCTAAAAAAATGTTAAAAAGAAATACAAATGTTTGATAGGCTTAAATTAGGCTTGTAAGAATTAAAAAAAAATATGAATTATTTCTTTTAAAAATCTTGCTCTTACAGTTTTCCATTTAAAAAAATAAATATTATAATATGCTTAATATTATTAATCCTTTTCTTAGGCAAAGTTAATTCTGTGTATGTATATTTCAAATGTTAATTCTCTTTTGTACCATTTATCAAATTATTTATTTTCAAAACTTACAGATTGATTATTAAGTGATTTATTTAAAAGATTTCAAAAAATATCTGCTTTATTGCCAACGTACACAAACATATGGGCTATTGTTATGTTCTCAATAGTTATTGATATTGTTGTTACTGCTGGCATTCTGGTTGTTGATGATGCTCCGACCAAGTTGTTGCTGTGCGTATCCTTTTGACTAACTCCCGACGGTCAGCGCAGCCATTGGCAACCGATTCCAATGCATTCCCATAGATTATTGCATAACTTCCAGAGGGCAGGGATACACGGCGGCCAGGGGGCTGGCGTTGTGCAAAATGAACATCATTTGCAAGTGCAGATTGGACCGGGGGTTAGATGGCAAGCTGCTTAGCTGGCAGCCAGCTAATCTTGGCCAAGCAACGATGATAAATCGCCCCGTCCAGCCCAGGGGAGTTTCATGCCGGCGAAATCCCATCATCCAGCCAGCAGCCGCCGTCGTTAAATTTAAATTGCAGTCGCCTTTTAATTAAAAGCGAACAAAGCGTCATTAAAAAATAGTTTGCGCCTGCTAATTTTTAGCATGTGATTTACATAATTCAATTAAAATTAAGTTATGAAACGGGCGCACATTTTGGCCAAATGGTGTTGTTTAAAAGGGAAGAATGGACGGGGCAATCCGCTTTGACGGCTCTGGACGCTACTTCGTTATGCAAATTATGAACGAATTGCGGACAGGCAGTACGCAACGGGTTTTGTTTGTTGAAGCGGCAGAAATAAATAGCGCAAAAAGAGGGGAAATGCCTGACGGACAATAAAGAAGACGATAACGTGGAAAAGAGGCTGGGAAACGGTCGGAAAAACTAGTTTCCTGCTCCCAAATCTGATAAAGAAAAATACAAATGGCTTGGGAGACTTAAGTAATATTTTACTCATATTTAATTTAGTTATTTAAAAATAAATAAATATTTTAAATTTATGTTTGGTGTAGTTTTTAAAAATATATAAATAAATTAAATATGGCTTTTCAAACTAGTTCAATAGTAAATAGTAATGAATAGAAAATAATAATAGCAATGTAAAAAAAATAATACTACACATCCATTTTTTATTTGTATCCATAAGATACTTTTAAAATTATGCACCACACCCCAAAGTAATTCCCTAAGTGTATGCTCGGCATGCAATTGCGAGCAGCATAATGATCCTGTCGGGAGCACTTAGAAAGGATTTAAGTGTGAATAGAATATGATTGCTGCAGGCAAAATAAATCTAAATAAGATTTCCTCAGACCTTACGGCAAATTACTCTTGTTCACCTGACATTCCTGCCCTTAAAGCTGCCCTCCCTTGGCGGACCCAGCCCAGAGATAATCTCAATTTTATTCCCTTCCTTTTGGCCCAACAAATAGCCAGTGTAATCGTCATCTTCATCTCCATTGTCCGCTCGGCAATTTGACATGCCGGACACATCGGAGTAGTACTCGATGTACAGGAACACGGTAATGGCTTGGGCCTATCTGAGGGCCAATCTGCCAACGCCCATCGCAGCCAATTTTCCCTCCTTACAAAAGTGTCGAGCGCACACACACACACACACACTTTGGCGACACAATTTACACTACATTGAGGAAACAAGGTGGGTGGTGGGGCTGGGAAAACTCAGTGGGAAAATGTAACAACGCACTACGCACTCAATTACTTTTATTGTCTTACACACGCTCGGAAAATTCGGCCAACATTAGCCGGACTTTTTGGGGGTGGGCGTTAGAGCGCCCGCTTGATGCCAATCAATCTGCGGAAAGCTTTCAGCCCAAAACTTCATCGGCGAAAAGAATACGCTTTAATGGGTTTCCTCGATTCCGATTTTGGCCTTTAGAATTCAACAAATTTCATTACATCGACGGCAGAAAAAAATGCCAGCGAAATAGGAAAGAACTTTTTTTGAAAACCAGAACGAGCGCAAAGTTGGCAAAAAAAAGATGACAAACTTTTCAGCAAGGCACATAATTCACGTTAAAGTTGAAAACGAGGGACCGCATGGCGTATGAGTGTTATCAACGTTATTTGACTATTCGCTGCTAATGCATGCGGGGTGGCTGTATAGAAAATCAGGGGGGTCGGGGGTGGTGTGCATATACTACATGGGACATGGCAAGGAATCTGTTGCCACAGCTGCAGGTGAAGTGAAAGTTGACAACGCGGCGTCAGCAGAAAATTTCGCTTTGCCCTCACGTAACTAACACGCGACGCCCATGACGCCATGTTGCCGACTATATCTATATATCTCTATGTCTATATGTCTCGCTGCGCCTGTTTTTGTTGTTGCCACTAAAAGCAAATGCCAGGCAAAATGCAAAGCCAGCGTGGCACACACATGTAGCAGCAGCTACTATACCACACCACCCCGCTCGTATGTATAAATAAAATATTAAGCTACATAAATTTAAATTTTGCGCGTTTCGCCCTCCTAGATTTTCAGTCCGTCGGCAAAAGTTAGTCAGCACAAATCATTGCCAGCAGGGAAAGTAAATGGCAGCCGGGATAGTGCTAAGGATACCAGTCATAGTCATGGTCGCCATGGAATGCAGTTCGTTGGCCAACAGCTGGCGCTTTTTTGACAGGTTTCTTCAGACAATTTCCGACTTTAAAGTTTCCGGGGCCAAAAATTATCAAACATCGGGGCGTGTATTGGTGTTTGTGCACTGGGAGATATTTATTAAATTGGAAATTTACAATTTTCTTTTAACTTTCAAGATTATTTTTGAGTTTTAACCTAATTTATTTTAAAGATTTTCAAACATTGAAAAATTAATAATAATTAAAAGTAAAAAAAAGTACGATACTGGTCTCAAGAATCTAAAATCATTATTTCAAAGTAGTATTGATAAGAAAAGTATATTGATAAAAATAATATTTTAAATTATTTTAATAATATTTAAATAATCGATAAATATTATTTTAAGATTGATTTTTCTGTGTGCACCTGTGGCTGCTGAACAGAATTAATTAAAGCAATGCCTGACTTTGTCCAGAGAGGTTAAGGGGGAAGGGTGTCGGCTCTTTGGGGTGGAGCAGGTGGTGGGGACTGCTAATTGCGAAATTAATGATCGGACTGCGTGAACTTAAACAATGGCCGCAAAGCCAACAGCAATCGAGACGCTGAATTGGCAGCCACAATGGGAGTCGTCGAGCAGTTGAAAAGTTTTAGTTAAGACAGGAAAAGTTGTAAATGGCAATTAGCCGGCCAGGAAGTTGATATGTCTTGTGGGGTATTCGTGTACGTGAACCAGCCAAGTGCGAATTCCCTTTAATATTTATTGAAACTGCGGAGCATTGGCCAAGTCACGAGTGTAGCACTTGAAACGCCAATTTGCAGGATTAGTTGACAATCAAAGGGAGCCAACTCATCAGTAATCTGAGCCAGCTTATGGTCGTAATTAAGGCAAATTCAATGGCTGGCACATAACGAATTTGTTAACGCGAAAACTACAGCCAGCCAAGGCCAGGATATAGCTACAGAATTAACTCTCAGTCCGAGCCAAAGTAATTGTGAAAGCTTTCTTAGGGCCGGGCCAAATACGTACAACAAAACGTTGGCAGCGCCACACACAGAAAGTGATTACAAATGAAGAGCAGCAATGCCAGGACACTCGAAAAAATAATGAATAATAAATAGATAAAAATATAGATCACATAGGGATAAAAATCAGGATGTATATGGAATCATTATAGATATAAAAATAAAACATATCATCATCATTGATGACACATCATGATCATTGGAGATTATTATTTTTATAATCAGTTATTAGATTTTTAAAATAGCTAGTTGTATATTTACCGTAAAGAATACAAAAATTACCACAATTATGGAGAGGTAAAATAATAAATCAGAAATATTTCAACTTAAAAAAATATATTTTAAATGTTCATTAATAACAAATAAAAAAGTAATCCTACAACGAAGGAAACCACTTAATATCAACCGGTTCAGTGATATTTTTTTTTCAGTATTCCTAGAAAAACTGGCGGTGGGTCAGGAATTTCGAGGGGGGCTGGTGAACAACCGGGGTGGAGCAGCTCGTCGGGGGAAGTGCGCCCTATGCCATGAGCACTAATTACGCCCGGCGAACAAATGGCAGCGGCAGTGGCAACTATGGCGACAACGGAAGCTGCAGCTGGCGCAGTCTTGACTTGGTTAACAAAGCGCAAGCAAAAATAATAGCACCACCACGGCAGCAACGACAACAACATTATTAACAAAGAACCGGCTAAGGCAGTGGGGCAAAAATAAAACAGCAAAAAATAGAAAGAATCTGAAATCCAACTTTAAGGATAAATAGAAAAACAAGACATGATTTAAGAATCTTCCTGGGCGCTACTGCTGCATGGCAACTTCGTTCCTTGCCAATTTCTGTGCTGCTCTATAAGCCGGAAACCATAAAAAAGCAATTCGTTATTAAAACTGCATAACAGAGAGGCAAAATATCCAATGCGGGTAAAGAAGGTACAAAGTTTAGGCCGAAAGCGAACGAGAAATACTCTTACTTATGTAGTTATAACGATGAAACCATTAATATAATTATTTTATAGCCAATCTTAAGGGAAAATGTTTCGAAAACGAATACAGTCAACATGGCGTATGAGCGATATTTGATTTTTCACTACATAAATATATTTTTAAGGCAGGAATACACATTTGGCATATATTTAAAATCCAGAAATTGAAATTTCTCCAACACAGAATCCTTTCCACCAACTTCACAAGCAATTTGTGTTACCCCAATGGAAAGTGGGTGAAAAACGCTGGGAAAATATAAAGCGGCAGGAGGAGCCGTACAATGCATATTGATAATGCACATAACAGCCATAAGTAACTGGCATCCTGGCAGACAAACGTGACCTCAGCAGAGCAGCCAGGAAAAGCAGGAAAACCCATGGCAGAGCTGGGAAAGCCGAAGAAAATGAGCGGGCGAGAGAGTGAGAGGGTGCGTGACGAGTGAGTGGGGGGACGAGGGAAAGCAAATGACATGCAAATAAATGAGAACAAAGGGATAAACGAATGGCCCGGGCCAGTTGAAGTTGGCACTGCATTTGCTATTTGCCATTTCGCCATCGTCCGTCCTGCGTCGGCCGTCGCATTTCCAGGCATCGCAAACGAGCCGCATAATTTTTGCCGACTGCACTTTGCGGCCAAGGCGCCGGAAAAGGCCGCCCCAGCCATCCGCCCAGCCAGCCCCCACTGCCTCTCTCCACCAGGATCCTCTGATGGTTCCTGCTTTAATGAAGTATAACGCGGCCAAATGAATGGCGTATTAAGCGAACGTCGCCTTCAAAGGCACTGCAAGAAATTCAGGGGTATATTCATTTTCAAATGGGTATCCGACATTTGCTTAAAATAAAACGAAGTTCTTCTTTTACCAAAAAAAATGAATGAGCTTTAGAAAAATACATTCATAATGTTTTGATTGTTAGATACATTTGTATCTTTCAAGTACTTGTAGTATATTTTTATATATTGGTATGCTAAGATAGATATGGATATTTTACTAATATAATTATTAAACTATCATATGTAAAATACAATTCTATCTTTCAAATACTTATATTATTTTTTTTTATAATTTGGGTATGCCAAGAATTCAACCACTTTATTAAGAATTAAAATCCTTCATTAAATAATGTAAGCATTTAAGTATTATATATAAGATACTTTTCTATTGTGGAATACTTTAGGTCCCTGAATTTACTATATTTAAACTACATTTTCGCTCAGTGCCCGCATTGAAATGTGAGGATAAATCAAGGTGGGCTGCGCCTGTGGCCGGAGCTGTGCCGGCGATGGAGTTGCTGCTTCAGTTGCCGCCGTAATTTGTAAGTCGAGTGGGAAACAATATTTTTTCATCCGCCCTGGTGACCCGAGACAATAAGCATAAATAACATAAGCATGGAATATGGCATATGGCATATGGATGGCACGGCAGCTGTAATAGACAGCGAGTGGACTGCCTGACTGCCTGACTGGCAGGATGGCAGGATGGCAAGAGGATTCTGGCTGGGATCCAGGCCCCTCCAGGTCCCTCCAGACATCCCTGGCACCCCTCCTCGTCCTGGCCTGATTAATGCTTGTTTGTTTGCATGGCCGTGTATCACTAATGGAATTCACATGTCGGGACATGACTGATTATGTACACATTAGTCGACTGATTTGCAATTCCGAGTGCGCCGAGTGGGTGTGCGAGTGTGTCGTGTCCTGTCCGGGGCCAACTTTTCCACTATATGGCCTCGCAAAACAATGTTGCAAGTCGTACTACTAGGTGTGGGATCTCATCGGCGGCTGACTGAATCTGCGCGGGTGTGAGTGCCAGTGTGGCACGTGTCCTGCCTGTCGCCGTGTCGCCACCCACAAAAGGACCCTCCATGACAAAGCACTTTGCGGAGGATCCCGCCTCATGCTAATTGGCAGCCGCTTTTGTGTTCGCCACCTTTCGCTCGAAGCCATTTCACCTGCTCGATAATTTGCTCAAAGCAATGCAAGTGCGGAGTGCAAAATTGTGGTCTTCTGCACACCCGCTGCGCTCAGTGTACTTTCCCCTGAGTGCAGGTGCAGTCCTCCCTTTTAAATGGTTTAATAAACATGCACGGCAGCTACAAAAGAGTTTGCTTAACAAATTGACTCTTTTGAAAGGCACTTTTGCATTCCATTTGCCGAAAGACAAAGAAAACTGGCACAGGCGACAAGGGTTTCAAAAATATATTCACATTACCTAGAAAACAGCTTAAAATATGTTTAAGAAAATTAATTTTTTTAATACTTTTAAATAATTCAAGTTGAATAAAAGTCAAGTCATGTGTAAATCGCTAGCTTAAAAATATAATAGATTTTTATTTTGTATTTATACTTCATCACATTTCATTTAAAAATCTTGAAGACCATGCCATTATTTTATCCCCACATTTAAAATCTAAATGTAATTGTAATTTTAAGTTCACAAATATTAATTGTTTTATAAAAAGAAGTCTGTGATTTTCCTTTTCTCCACAAATATTTAAAAAGTTAAATAAAATCCTTAGAAGTTTTTCTTGGCTGCCTGGCACCAAATAGATAGGGAACCCCTGTTTCGAGGCGACAAATGCAACTCGAAATGCCAAACTATATAAAGCGTGACTTAAGCTTCCAGCGGCGTCATTTCCGGCTTAATTGGGCATGTAACAAGCAGAGCTTCAGCTTTTAACTTGCACTCACATACGTGCTTTGGCAGTGCCAAGGATATGCAAACAAAGACCCCGAAACTATGCCAAAATTCAGGAGCACCCCTTCCCCACCGCACCTAAGAACATATCATCCTGCAGAGTGTGTGTGCATCGCGCTATGGCACTGGTGTATATGTTTAGTCCATGTTTATGTTTCCCGCCACAAGTACACTTGTGTTCAAACTCCTGCAGGACCTCCACACCTACACAAACATGCGTTTAGTGTGGGTGTTTGGTGTATCACAACATTCGGTTGTGGGTGGTGGTAGAGCTGATGATGCCACTGCAGCACCTTTCCCACCAACTAATTGTCCACCTTTCCCCTCGGTGGGTAGGGTAATCACCACCCCCTAAAATCGACTACAAAAGGCAATATTTTTGCGCTCTTCCTTACCTTCACGCTGCGGAAATCAATCAATTTCCTGCGTACACTTGGCCATTCTGATGGATTTTTTCCCACTCAACGCTCTGCGAATACAGTGTGTTGAACGTATTGAGCACCGGATAGTTGGGCACCGACATTGATTATGCCGGCAGGTGAGTCAGGCGGCAGGGGTATGGCAATTCTTATATAATTTAATTAAAATTGCTCAGTGCATTGTGCGCCAGGTGGAATGTGTAAGCGTCAAAGGCATTCTATCCAAGAAAACTAATTAGTGTGGAGAAAACACAATAAGAAGGAAATATTTATGGCTGGTTGGCAATCACAGAACAATATTTAATTTGTGTATCCGTAAATGGGCTCGCCGTTTTTTCTTCATAACTAATTTTTCTTTACAGTTTGTGCAACTTGAAGTTTACTTGGCAGAACTCACGTGTTTATGGTTGAATTTTTTTTAAGTATGTACAGAAAATTTGTTAAAGTAATTAGATTTTACACAGCTTATTTTCTAACAATTGTAATTTGTATTGTAGCTATTTCTCTTTTTTTATTTAATTGCACTCCGCTTTAAAACATGGCTGGAACTTTTCCTTATTAAAAATGAGCAAATTGGCAATACCTCTTTCAATCTAAAATAATATGTGAAAAATTAATTCCGGTTTATTATTTAGTTTAATATTTTATATCACAACCTAATACAAATAATAGTTAGACCTTGGTTCTGGTCGCCTTTGACCCAATGAGATTCCAGTCCTCCAAGATCCTCCTCTTATGGCTCGCCCACCAGCCCCACCCGCTCCTCCATCTCCGCCGGTTCCTCCACTTCCACCTGCTCCTCCAGGTCCTCCCGGACTTCCTGGCTGTCCTGGTTTGGCCTTACCTCGCCGGCCAGGTAACCCAGGTCTTCCGGGTCTTCCCGGCTTCCCTTCTCTGGCAAAGGAGCCTACTTCACGAAGACTTCTCTGATTTACTGGCGGACCCACAGGAAGCACATTCTTCTCGTCAGCTTGAGCTAAAGAAAAAATATTTAAGATTTAAATTTAATAACCGTTTTTTTTAGAAGTGCACCTTCCTGCATCAGGGCAAGGCAGCAGACTAAGCCCAAGATGTATACAGCTTGCATTTCTCCAGTTTACTGAATGAGTTAGCCAAGGAAACAGCTTTATATAGCAACCCAAAAACCTGAGTCATCGATCAACTGTTCTCTAGGCGTTATATAGCTCTCTGGAGTGAAAAACCCACCTCAATAGAAAAGTTCGCAGTCCGTTTGTTCTGGAACATCACCTGTGAACTGATCGCTTCTTAACTGAAATTCAAATTAATTTATTGTTATTATTATTTAATATAGTACTTTCTTACTCTTTAAAACACGTACTCAAATCTGCACATCAAATTCAGATATGATTTCGACGGAGTTATTTTATAAGCAACTCATGAGTTGCCCCTTTTCAGGTACTTATGTTAAGCTGATTACCTAAAGAGGGTCCTTGAGTGAAACATCGAGACGCGTGTTCCAAGAGCTCTTCATCCTGAAGATTTCGTGGGGCGTCTAGATTTCTTTGGAAAATGATGCGATGCTTTTCGATTTTCCGTCTGGCTTTTCGGCACCCAATACCCATTTTCCCCACTTGCCAACGTTGCTCCGAAATATTTGTTTATTTTTTCGAAATATGTTTCATGGCACATCAGTGACTCTTAATAAATACTAAAAATCCATGATGAGCTGCTGTCCGGGCCCGGGCACAAAAGCCATCAAATCCGTCCCAGTGCCATGCCCCCTGGCCCCGGCGACCGCCCCCAAACCCAAATTCTGGCTATGACTATGACGCTGACGAGCTGCTGAGCTGCTGAGATGCTGAAATTCAGCGATGCCGGGGACGCTATGCTGTGCATTCCCAATGGATTTGCTCGTGCGTGTCGACAAGAATTTCAATTTGCAAACAATAAATTTGAGCAGCCAGTCGCTCCTTCGAGGACGGCCACTGGTGCGCTGCTGGAGCCATAGGAAGCCGCAGCAAAAATAGAAATATAAATACAAAAAAACGGAAAGAATAAACGGACTCCAAGCAATGTTTAATAAAGAAGAAATATTTTGCTTTTCACTTTGGCGTCGTGTTGCAAGTGACAGTTGACAATCCCCGCACACTTGGTTCCAAAGCCCGACAAATAGAATTAGATGCCGAATTAGGACTAATACGGATTCAACTTGATTTTAGTCCTGGCAGCTCGGGGACTTTAAGAGGCGGATGGGGGGATGGGTATGGGGAGGGGTAGGAAGCAGACAAAAACGGAAACGCAGAACAAAAAACGGAAATGAATCAATTTCCGTGCTGCAGACCATTAAAAACTACAAAAGCCCTTCAAAGAACCAGATGGAGTACAGGAAAAAGAGAAACAAGAGGCGGCACAACAGATACAAAATATGGTCTTCTGTCTGGCTCTGCATGAGCGATGACCTATGACCCGGGGAAGCTGCACCCTAATGAGTTTGTGGCCTGTGATATAAAAAACAGATGAAAAAACATCAATATGGAGATCTTTTTTTGCACAATCTTTAAATTTCTGTAGTTCCTCACTCAAGAAAACTATATTAGAACAAATTATATTTAAAAACGTTCTATCTCTCACAATCTTGACAGACAAATGTAATATATTTTATTAATAAAAAAAATCTTAATAAATAATTATTTTTAAAGTGTTGTATTTTTGTATATTTTTTATTGTAATTTAATATTTTTGCTTGGTCAATTCTTAGAAGATTTTCATAAAAGCAAATGTGAGACTATCTTTAGGTAGTTGGGAATCTAAAACAATTTTTATTAAATTTGACAAAGTAACAGAAACAAATTTAAATGTATAGACTGGGATCTGAGATCATCATCAGCGAAAATCCTGACCTGTCTTTAAGTTTGTGGTCAGCCTCTTCTGTGGGTTCCGACAAGTTCGTGTAGATGGTATAGATAACATAGATGAAACCGAACTCAATGGCTAAGAAGAAATGCCCAAGGATAAGGAAAGGAGCTGACCATTAATCATTTAGCACCCACCCATGGTCAGCAGGGATATCAGAATGTTGGTCAGTGCCTCGATGGCGTCCCCCACAAATAGTTCGTAGACCCACCACGAAATGAAGAGGGCATCGAAGACCAAGCCACAAGCGCACCAAATCAACCACAACGTCATAAGCTCCGGCTTGTGCTGAAAGGGGTAAAAGGGGGTGAAGTTAAAGGGAACAAAGTTATTGCGAATCCCCGGGATACTTTCACCCACCAACGAGATGCCAGCTATCATGAGCAGCGTAACTGCCACCCAGACATTCAGCATCAACAGGTAGCCCCAAAATATCCAGCCATTTTCACTCTCACTCAGCTGCTTCCTGCTGAAAAGATCTGAAGGGCATATAGAAGTTAGAGCATCTACAATTACTTTATACCACTGGATACTTACTGGGCAAGGGGTTCCTCTGATTGTCCACTGCCGCTTCAACCGCCACGTCTCCCGATTCATTGGCCAGTCGACGACGTCGCATCATATAGAACATTATCAGTTCGAAGAACAGCACTCCCACAATGTCCATCCAACCAATAGCCATTCCAAAGGCATTCAGTGCATTCATGATTGTCCCCTTTTTTTTTAGTTGTTATTTAAAAGCTTGTACCAACATTTCTTGTGACAAATTTTGCTAAGTCTTTTCCGAAAATAATAATAAAGTTTTAAATAAATATGTGCATTTTCATTGCTGAATTTTTCTCTGCATGTTGAATAAATTGTTTAAATCAAGAGGTAAATTACCATCAAGAAATAGTCCGTAGATTGGAAAACGCATTATTTAATTTTCTATAAATACAGAAAAAACGTAGCTTAGGAACAGAAGTTCTACTCAAGAATCCTGTTGCTCCTGTTGGCAAAACTTAAACTGGAAGTGAGATGTTTAAAAAGGTTTTGTCGCACCCCGGGGGATCAAGATACGCTCCCACTTCGTTCACCCAAGTTGCAAATGAGCGCGAAAAAAGTAAATTATATTTGTCAACGGGGATTCCCCTTGCTCTCGCTCACACACACACACACGCACAGCTGTGTGCACAGGGGACGAGTAATGGTTGTGTGCGTGTGGACTGCCGCCGCACGTATTTCATCAGCACGGCATTATGTATGGCTACATATACACACACTTGTACGGTGGTATGTCCCCTGCATAAATAGATGCGACAGCCATAGCTGCGAGACTTGGCTGCCGTTTCCGTTTCCGTTTTGATACCCTGTCGAGGGTGTGAAAGAGCATTGAACCGAAATGTGGTTACCCAGCCCTTCAAAAGGCATTACACTCTTAATTGAAATGGAAAAATGTTTATAAATAAATATCAGGAGAAAAATATAGAAAAATCTATAAACAAAATAATCAGTTTTGGCCTATAACTATAAATAAATTCAAAAAATGTAAAATTTCTGATTTTAATTTAGACACTTCTGTTGCAATTAAAATTCCAAATATTTCTAAAGCAAAGTGATCAGGTTTTCGTATCTTCAATTGCCAAAAATCATATTTTCTATTTTCCTTATGGATTCTAGCAGGAATTCGCTTTTGATAATGGCCTATGCCATAGGGTGCTTCGATCTGGTCAGCGCCCTGCTCTTTTCCATGGTCAGTTTTAAGACGATCTGTGAACATGTAAGGAATCATTTTGCTCTTTTACATAACATAAGAAATGTCTAAAAGCCACCCACCTTTCGCAGCTGAGTTGGCTGACCATATTTGCGTCTATTTTTGGCCTTTTCTGGATATCTATGATTCTGATGCTCCTGCTGGGCATTAATAAGGTACGTACATTTGAAGTGCTTCATGGCAGTTGGTCGTGCGATGCTGTATCCCGCGCTTAATTACAGCGCAATCCCAGATGCGTTCGTGCCTGGATTATCTTCTCCTGCCTGGGCATCCTGGTGGAGATGTGCCTGGTTTTGTATGCCGTTTTCAACGAGAGCACTTTCCAAACGGGTCTGGTCAAAAATGGATTGTTGCTGCTCCTGGGATTGGGTGGGAGCAATATTAGCGATATCACATTGGGTTTGGTTTCCGATTAATTTGTTTTTTTTTTTCTTTCAGTTGTTGAGTGTATTTTCCTGTACATTGTTCAACGATTTTACGTGACTCTGGCCTTTTGTCAGGCCTGCCACAAGGCTTTAACCTCAAAATTGGTACAAGAAAACCAAAATTATCCGGGACCCGATGCCAATCGCCAACGTCAGTACAATGCCAATTATCAGCCAAAAAGATATCCCCAAATCCAACATCCCAGCGGAAAAGTAGTTCATAACGCCCCATCACATCCCAGGAAGCTTAGTTTTTATCGATCTTCTGACAGCAGCTCAAGCCCATAAAATTAAGATTTATATTTTTATATTAGATCTATAAAGTTTTGTTTATAAAAAAATACTCATAGTTGTTTTTAGAATCAATAAAAAAGTTTTAAACATTTGCTAGCATAGTAGTTGTATTTTTTAAGTACCTAAAATATAACTTTATAAAATTATTATTCCATTTATAATTTATTTTTAGAGGGTATTCAAGGGTTCCCATTAGCTTAAAGTCGATGCACATTTCCTGATTTTTTTTTCACTCACTGCTGAGCAAATTATTTTAAAAGGATTTTGTGTTAAGCATTGGCACACACGCATCCTTGTGTGAGAGCTTTGTGTAGGTGTGAAGAGGTCCGCATCCTAAAAAAAAGTTAAAGAACTTTGTGCCAGACAAAAACA
Organism: Drosophila biarmipes; assembly: GCF_025231255.1. Classification (NCBI taxonomy): domain Eukaryota; kingdom Metazoa; phylum Arthropoda; class Insecta; order Diptera; family Drosophilidae; genus Drosophila; species Drosophila biarmipes. Next base: position 22,344,209 of record NC_066613.1, on the reverse strand, counting down.
AAGACAAAGGACTCTGAGCTTTCAAGAAATCTAATCAGGAATCTTCGCTAAATATAATATATTTTAAATGATTTAAAAAATATAACAACATTTTAAAAATTCACTTTCGCATTTGTTTTTGCAGTTTTTTTAAAACCGCTTTATCCTTTTTCATACGTTCCTTGGCTTGTTTTTCCAAGCGTTTTAAGTCCCTACGATCCACTGGTTTTTCCTTTTCCTCGACATATTCCACTTCGCAGCCGCTTTTTTCTCTCGGAGGCTCTTCATAGAACGTTTCCGGCGGAACGTAGCCAATCATATCCAAATAGAAGAGGTAAATGATGTAGACAAAAGTCATTTCCACAGCTGAAAAAAACGAAAACATCTTCGGTAAATTAAATTTGTGAATATTATATACTTACCCAATCCCACGAAGGGCAGCACTGTGATTTTCACACCCTCCCAGTTCACAGAAATGGCCAAAGTCAGACCATACAGCAGAATAACACCATCTAGAAGTATTCCGAGGCAGGTAAAAACCAACCAAAAACGCACCAGTCCCAGCTTCCTCCTGTAGATGCCGGCTATGAGGACGATGATGATGACCATCCAGAAGATGGTGAAGATCAGCGCCACCAGGGCCGACCAATTACCCTGCAAATACCGAAGTTTACCCGTTTGCATGCTGAAAGGGCGGGCGAATCGTCTTACATGCCTGGCAAATACCACTCCTGAGATAATTGCGAATAGCACGGCGGATATGAAGTCCAGCAGAGCGATGCAATAGGCGCAGGGCACTAAGTATCCATCAGAATTCGACCCCATTGCCCCGGCTACGGTTCATCTCATCACGGGGAATGTTGTCTACTAAATCAAAGCTATAATGATGATAAGCACGTACTTGCCGAGCGGGGAAGGGTGGAGTGGTCTGCGGGTCTTCGCTGCCTGTTAATCAATGCCGTTTGATTGCCAAAAGTCGCAGACAGCGCACAGTGGTCATAAAGGATGGAAATGTACAGTGATATTACATTATCATATTTAAAAAAATATTATTTAAACTATTTTTTAACTACTTTTTGTAAAAAGTAAACCGCTTTATAAATCATTCAAAATTTTAAAACTATATTTTCCCAATGAAAAAATTTGGTAATCTATATTATTTTATATTCAGTTTAAAAGATTAATTAATTATCCTCTTCTGAAATAAATCAATCAATATTTTATTTTTACTAAAGTTTTATTGTAAATAAATTTATTAATGTGAATTTATTAATGTTAAATATTAGTAGGGTAAGGGTCTTATTCTCCAATATTTAATACAAGGTTCTAAAATTAAGTCAATACCAATGTTTAGTGTCTTTGGCCGCCGATACGACGATATGACAAGTTTTGTGCGACCTTCTGTCCGCTCTTCATTTATGGCATTTGTTTTGTCAGCAGGCCCTGGAGATTGGATAGTCCTTGTCCTGGTCCCCCGTTGGCAACGTGACTAGGTTGTCGGGTCGCATCCTCGAAGGCATCGGGAAATAGATGGAAAACTGTGTAAGTCAATTATTATTATTGTTTGTGCGGGGCGGGAATTGAGTTGGCCCACCGACTTGGCCGGTAATTTGAAATCAAACGATTGTACGAAATAAATATTTTATATTTTTATTAATTCATAAGGGAACAGTGACCAAATATAACACAATCAAAATAACAATTATTTTCCGTTCTTTTATGATTCTCCTTGATTTTATCCATCATTTGACTTCTCATTTGTAGTTATAGATATTGTTTCAGTGGCTTCATACTTGCTACAGTCTTCTGTGCTTATAAAAAAATACTTTTCCTATAGTACACTAAGTAAATATCATATATTTTACCACCTTTAGAGAACCAATCATAGTTGCCGCCTTCCAAAGCACAATATGAATATAATCTTCTAAAATACCTAAACACCAAGTACAAGCAAGTGCACTCATAAACTGGGAAGGTGTTGGATTTAATAATTAAAATATAGGAAATATTAAACAGAAAACATACATATTGCGAAATATAAAATAGTCCAGTGCTTAAAATGATCTACGTCGAAAACAGGAGAGGAAGTTACATTCCATATTAAATAAATTATATCCATAGCAGTCGCAAAGCCAGAAAAAAGCAACCAAAATACGAGGAAAGTAGGACGACCCTTAAATATTAATAATTTAAATGGTAAAGTATAAATAAGTTCTTAAGAATGCTTACATTCCATAGACCCACAAAAAGTCCAACAACAGTCAAAATCCAGGCTAGTGTACTCAGAAAAGCCAAAATTGAATACGAATTCGTCTAAAAAGTGTCAAAACATAGCTTAAATATTCTATTTATTTATTATATAACTTACATGCGAAATCATGACAGAAACTGAACTAAATGAGAAATACAGCGAACGCAATAATTCAAAGGCAGCAATCAGAAAGCAACTCCGCAGGAGATTATCCCTTGGAATATTCCACTCTTTTAAGTCAAACGACATGTTTTATTAATGTCTTGACTCTTTTTAGATTAAGCATACAAATTTTTAAAGTCGGCATATAAAAATATGTTTTATTTGAGTGAAAAAACGAGGCCAACCTAGCCAATTTTCTATAAGACTATAAATTATTTTAATTTCATTTTTTGCTCTTCTTCTTTGAGTTTTTATTGTTTTTATTTTTATTTTTCTTGTCATTATTTCCTCCGCCACCTATAGTAAAATAATTAGTTTAACGTTTATTAATCAAGTGCTGGCTTACAGCATAAGGTCCTTTTTTCATTTGGTTTCTCACCCATAACTTTATAATAACGATGTATTAAAAATAAGCAGGAACTTTCAATAACTAGGAATAACATATTATTAATTAAAAAATAAGTGTTATAAAGAAATCTACTCACATATGCCAAGAATAATGATGGAAAACTCTTGAAGGCGGTCCCAATCCACGGTGAGTGAAGTCGCAATGCCCCATAGCAGGAATATTATATCGGTTATAAATCCAGCTAGGGAAAATATAAGCCAAAATCTTACCAAACCTGGCTTGCGCTGATGTGGATTTAATATTAAAACAAGTTAGGAAATTAAAAAAAATTACAAACGAACCTTGCATAGGCCAACAAGCAACATAATGACAATTATAACCCAGAAAATGACACCCAGAACCGCCAGCATAGCAAACACGCTAAACTATAGATTAATAAGGATATTTATTATTATATATTTAATTTACCATCACCTACCTTTTTGACCATAAGGATCATGGCCTGAACGGTGAAATACAAGGCATGCAGCAAATCGGAAATGGCTATAACATAGCATATCTTTAAGAGACTGGAGTGCAAGGCATCTCTTTCGGAGTTCGACTTATTTTTCGATTTGTGGTCTCCGCTCTTCTTTTTCTCGGGCTCCTTCTTCTTCGGCGGGGGTTTCTTCTTTTCGGCGGCCATTTTTGGTGCACAGCATTAGCATGTATTTTGTTTACTTATAATGAGCAGTAGATCAAAGCACTTGGGATACCATTTAGAAAACTAAAAATAAACAAAAAAGTTTTAAGTTTCATTTTGAATATTCAGTGGCTTCAAAACTGTACACAGCTGACTAGACACAAGGTGGCAACGCTTTACGGCTATCGCCAATCGATTAATCAGTGTTGCAAGTCGTGTCAAAAGTGCTTTTAGGCGGTCTCCTTTGTTTATAGCGCTATTTTATTATTATTTCTCATTGTACCAACTGTAAACAAGATGCCCATTCTAGTAAAGACGTAAGTAGCTTGAAATACAATCAAATTAAGGCCTAATTTAAGGTGTAAGTCAATCAAAAAAAGCGTGCAGTTTTCGGCTACAAGTGGCAGCGTTGCCACCCATTAGGCTCATTGTCGGCTCGTTTCTGGCAATCTGCAATTTTATTTATTGTGAAACTATTGTTGGTTTTTGTTTAAATGGGGCCGCCAAAAAAATCAAAAAAGGATCGTAGTGGCTCGGACAAGTTCGGTGAGTATGAGGCAAATGGAAAACCATCGAGTTTTGGTGTAATTAGAGAGATTTCCACACAGCCAAAAAGCGGCGTGCCGAGGACGAGGCCTTCACCCAACTGGTGGACGACAATGATAGCTTGGATGCCACGGAATCGGACGGCGTTCCCGGGGCAGCATCCAAGAATGCGGAAACCAACGATGAGCAGATCAATACGGATGAGTACGGAGCCAAGGATTACCGGGCGCAGATGCAACTGCGACAGGATCACGGCAATCGTCCACTTTGGGTGGCTCCCAATGGTCACGTCTTCCTGGAATCGTTTTCACCCGTCTACAAGCACGCCCATGACTTCCTCATCGCCATCTCGGAACCCGTCTGCCGTCCCGAGCACATCCATGAGTATAAACTCACCGCCTATAGTTTATACGCCGCCGTTTCGGTGGGCCTGCAAACCCACGATATTGTGGAATACCTCAAGAGATTGAGTAAGACCAGCATTCCCGAAGGCATCCTAGAGTTCATCAGACTCTGCACCCTTTCGTACGGCAAGGTCAAGCTGGTCTTGAAGCACAACAAGTACTTTATAGAGTCACCGCATCCCGAGGTGCTGCAGAAGCTACTCAAAGATCCAGTGATCCAGAAATGCCGACTGATACGCAGCGAGGGCGAGGACTTTATACAGGGCACTCTGGACGGCAAGGCCATTACTCAATTTGGAACAAAACTACCTCCTGGAGCCGCGGACAAGCCTGCAGAGGATCCTGCAGCAGCCGCTGGAGCTCCTGTGGCAGCAGATGGAACCACGGCAGTGCCCGAGGATATCACAGACTTCTACGAGAAGATCGACAAGGAGGAGGAGGATGAGGATGAGGCCAATCTGAAGACAGTTTCCTTTGAAGTCGCCCAGGAGAAGATCGAGGTGATCCAGAAGCGCTGCATTGAGATCGAGCATCCTCTGTTGGCGGAGTACGATTTCCGCAATGATACCAACAATCCAGACATCAATATAGATCTCAAACCCGCTGCTGTTCTGCGTCCATATCAGGAAAAGAGTCTGCGCAAGATGTTTGGCAATGGCAGAGCCCGCTCTGGGGTTATTGTACTTCCCTGTGGAGCTGGAAAATCCCTCGTGGGCGTAACAGCATGCTGCACCGTGCGAAAGAGAGCCCTGGTCCTCTGCAACAGCGGTGTTTCCGTGGAGCAGTGGAAGCAGCAATTCAAAATGTGGTCCACAGCCGACGACAGCATGATTTGCAGGTTCACCTCCGAGGCGAAGGACAAGCCCATGGGCTGTGGCATACTCGTGACCACCTACTCCATGATAACACACACACAAAAGAGATCCTGGGAAGCCGAGCAGACGATGCGCTGGCTGCAGGAGCAGGAATGGGGCATCATGGTGCTGGACGAGGTACACACAATTCCAGCCAAAATGTTCCGTCGCGTCCTCACCATCGTTCAATCCCACTGCAAGCTGGGTCTAACGGCCACACTTCTTCGTGAAGATGACAAGATTGCGGATCTCAACTTCCTCATTGGACCCAAGCTGTACGAGGCCAACTGGTTGGAGCTGCAGAAGAAGGGATACATTGCACGCGTGCAGTGCGCCGAGGTGTGGTGCCCCATGTCCCCGGAGTTCTACCGCGAGTACCTAACGACCAAGACCTCAAAGAAGATGCTGCTCTATGTGATGAATCCCTCCAAGTTCCGCAGCTGCCAGTTTCTAATTAAATATCACGAGCAGCGCGGTGATAAAACGATTGTGTTCTCAGACAATGTGTTTGCCCTTAAGCACTATGCCATCAAGATGAACAAGCCTTTCATCTATGGTCCCACCTCGCAAAACGAGCGTATCCAGATCCTACAGAACTTTAAGTTTAACTCCAAGGTAAGTACAACTCAAGGATATCGAGAACTTTTAATATGACAATATACCTTACAGGTAAACACAATCTTCGTGTCCAAAGTGGCCGACACCAGTTTCGATTTGCCCGAGGCGAATGTGCTTATTCAGATTTCCTCGCATGGAGGTTCTCGTCGTCAGGAGGCCCAGCGTCTTGGTCGTATTCTGCGTGCCAAGAAGGGCGCCATCGCCGAGGAGTACAATGCCTTCTTCTACACCCTCGTCTCACAGGACACCATGGAGATGAGCTACTCCCGCAAGCGGCAGCGGTTCCTGGTCAACCAGGGTTATAGCTACAAGGTTATCACGCATCTCAAGGGCATGGACACGGATACGGATTTGATGTATGGCACTCAGGAGGAACAGGGCCAGCTGCTGCAGTTGGTCTTGTCCGCCTCCGATTTGGACTGCGAGGACGAGAAGCTGCCGGGCGAGCCTGGCTTCCGTCCAGGTGGTGGTGGCGGCACCGTGAGGCGAGCTGGAGGACTCAGCTCTATGTCTGGCGGGGATGACGCCATCTACTACGAGCATCGACGCAAGAATGTCGGAAGCGTGCATCCACTGTTCAAGAAGTTCAGGGGATAAACTTAAGCATGTCGTAAGCTGTGAAGCATGAATAAAATTCTTTAAAAAAGTAATTTTTGTTGTACTCTCTGGGCAATGCTTTACGCACTTTTTATAAATTTACAAACTCAAAATATAAATCAAATTTCTTAAATCCTTTTTTTCAGACAAAGTGCTGGCAAAGGTGACTGGGCTATCATAGAGCTGCAGGGCGACCTGGAGGTGAGGAGCAATCAGGACATGCACAACCAGTTTATTGGTGATCTGTACTACAATAAATATGGCCAACCCGTAAGTGCAAATTTTCTACAAACTAAAAAAGCCAATTATATCCTCAAAAGCATGTTTTTGTTATCCTTAGATTCTCATCATAGGTCACCACATTCTCCAGGGGCGTGAGCAAAAGCTGGACAAACCCTTTGCTGTGCTGGAAAAGTCCAAGACCAATGAGGGCGAACGACTGCTGGACTCGAGCATGCTCTCCCAGGATGTGAGCATGATGAATGCCACCACAGGGGCAGAGCGCACAGTGCTGGATCACACGATTGCCCAGGAGCACAAGAGTCGCCAGAGAACCGAGTACACCGTCCGCGCAGTTTGCACTAAAAAATTGATCTTCAAATCGCGACCCAAACCAATTATAGCCAATGTGGCTAAATCCGTCTAAATGTATGTTTTACAAAATATAGTTTTATTCGCTTTTTATGATAATGTATTCATAAGTAGACTCTTTATTAAACAATTTCCATCTCACGCTCGATGCCCACGAACTTCAGCTGCTCCGTGGGTCCGTATCTGTAGTCAAAGAAGAGCTCCTCACCGGGCTGAATGGCCCGCTTGGCAAAGATGCCGATGCGATGGTCGCCGGTGACCATCATGACCTTGGCATAGCAGTTGGGATTAATCGAATGGTTGGCGAACCGAATCTTGTTGCCCTTACGGGTGGCATCCACAACGAAATCGTTGTTCAGATTGAAGAGGAACGAGCACATGTACTTGTCGTACACTTTGCCACGGCGATCGGCCTCGTCCTGAGAGATGATCTCCCCACAGTATTCGGAGATAAACTCATTCTTTTGGGCGCCCTCCTTGAGGAAGATGCCCCAGCCGGCAATGTCCGAGGGAGCCATCAGCAGGTGTTTGTCTGCAGAAAGAAGGTTTGATTGATTAGATGATATAGGTATAAATATAAAATAAAATTCCTTACGCAGTCCCCGCTGCACGCAAACATTCTTGCATGTGATTTTGGTCAGCTTGAACTGATCCGCTCCGCAGGCCTGGCAAAGATCGGGGTCGCACTCGCGCACCGCCAGGTAGCAAGGACACTGCTTTGTGTTGCACTGAGCCTTGCAGCGGCAGCCGGGAAAACGGTTCTGGCAATCGCTGCTACAGTTGCAGAATTTCTCACAGAAGTTCTGCGTCTGGATGCACGAGCAGTTCGTGTCGCACGGATGACCCGGATGGTCGCAGGGCGTGTAGTTGTACACGTGATTCGAGGACGAGTCCTTTTTCAGCTGAATCTTTCGGCAGTGCAGCGACCACAGGCGTTGCTTCTTCTTCTTCTTGCGCGGTGGCGTGAAGTCCTGCCGCAGATCCTCGAAACTGAACTCGGCATCCTCCTTCTGGGCAAACTCGTACACCTGGCGGCAGGTCTTTGTGAGCATGTTATGCGCAATGGCGCAATAGTTCTTCAGATAAACTTTGTGCAAAACGCGGTAAAGAGCTTGATCAGCGCCCGTCCAGACGCACTGCGTGCTGGTAATGTTCATCATGCCGGCTGGCAAAATAATATGGTTTTGAATAGGAAAAAATGCTTGATAAAGTTCCAAACTCACCCATAATGGAGTTGATCTCAGCCACAGCGGCACTGTTTACAGCAAGACCATTATCCTTGCTATTCTCGTGGCTAAAGTCCTTGTTGCTAAACTGACTGTTGCTGTCATTACTGTCCTCGGAGCTAGCCTCATTGCAGGAATCAATGGGTGGTGTTTTGCTATCGGCCGCCAGCTTTTCCTTCATGCCATCCTGTAAGTCAAGATAATAAATTAGTTACAAATTTGTTAGTATTCATAGATATCCCACTTACAATCAACATGTAGCATGAGTTGCTGCAGGGGTCGGCAAAGGTCTTCAGCTCCGGATAACGACGCTTCTGCAGATTAGGACCAGCGTGTCCCTGCAAGCCTGTGGAATAAGATCAGAGGGATTAGAAGGCTGGCAACGATCAAAAACCACTTGATGTCCATGAAACGCTTTCGGATTAGCATGAGGATAATCGGTTACTTTTCGAGAGAGAGATACAGATACAGAAATGGTCCAGGCAAAGCCACACGAAATGAGGTGAGCAACACCGAAGAATCAATTTAGACACATGACAAACATAGCCAATTATCCACAGATGTGGGGGATTATTATAAGTATATTCATAGACAGCGAGATGAGGATGCGAAGGCGTGGACGGGCTAACGCGGCATGAGAGTGTGTGCGTGTGGTTATCGAAACAACAACTACAACAACGACTCACCCTGCACATGGTGACCTAAATTGCAATTAATTCAAAACAACATTTTCAAATTTCGTGTTTTTTGGGGGGTTTAAGAAATGGTACAGATTGTTTTTTTTTTTTTGGTAAGATAATATTGTTTCCAAACAAGAAAAGAAAAGCAAAAACAAAACGTAAAGTCATTAGGTAACCCAGCTGGCAGCAGTTCCCATGGTTAAACTTACGGTGCAGAAAGCAGTCGTATTTAAAGCATCGCCGGCAGAAGAGTGTGTGGAAGGAGTGCATGGTCCGCTCGCGGGAAACGCTCTCGGCCTTGATGCCATCTATGTTGGGGGTGCACTCCTGGGGGCGCTCCGGATCCTGGTGCTCGGTGAGCTCGATGTACCTGGGAGATAAAATGGTAGTATTATATTTTTACATCATCATATATATGATATACACTTTATTTTTAGCTATTTAAGTTTCATACTTCTCTTTGAGCTCCTGTGCAGTGCCTTTGTCTGGAAAATTAGCGCTGATGGCCTGGAAAATAATGGGAGCAGGGAAGGGCAGCTTATCCTTGACTTCTTCCACGGCGGGCTTGACATCGGCGCCATCAGTTGACTCCGGTTCCTCCTTCTCCTTCTTATCCACCGCAGTCTCGTCGGCTTTGTTTTCGACCTTCTCCTCCAGCTTCTTGGGAGATTCGCCCTCCCCATCCGCATCACCCTCCCCCTCCTCATCCCCCTCTTTGCGCTTGACAGAGGTCTCCACCTTTACGGACGTGGATGGACCCGGAGTGGCTTCCTCCAACTCCTTGCTGTAGGAACGCATGAGGGCGTGGACCAGTTCCACGAAGATGGCATCGTCCATGAATGAGGGATCCTTGTCTCCGTGCACCTTGCCATCGTAGTTCTTGATCAGCTCCTCAATGAACTTGCCATCCTTGTCGAGGACCTCGTCGCCCATGTAGGGGATATTGTGCAGCACCGTCTCGTCCTCGACCATGAAGTTCTGTTGAGTGGGGGCCCACGTGTACATGGTGGGTATGGGCGTGACGGCGTTGATCACGCAAATGGGAATCTTTTGGGGTCCGCTGGGAATGCCATTGTAGCTGGTCACCTCTGCTCGCTTCACGCAGTCCACATGCGGCGGATCGTAGGGCTTAGCCTGCCAAACCTTCGACTCGCAGTACAGATCCTGCACATTGTGGTTGTGCTCGTCCCTGTGGGATGTGGATTTTCATTATATCTTCAGCGCCAGACTTCCACCTGCTCCTTCCCGCGCTTACCAGTTCTTTATCCACGCCTCCTTGATCTCATCGGCGCGTTTGTAGCGCTTTTGCTGTCTGATTTTGATGTACTCCGACTTGACACGCCTCTTCCATTCGGGCGGCACCTTGGTGTTGTTCATGGCTTTGTTTAAATACTTTAACTTTGCTGCATTTACGCGAAAATCAAATGCTTTTCAAGATTTATTTTCCGCCTTTTTTCGCAACACTAGCCAGTGTGACCGTTTCACGCTTAGAAAAAAATCCGGAGTCTTGGATGATGTTTTTTAATTATTACTTTAAAAAAATTTAAAGATTTCATTTACATTTTAAATTTAATCCTATAGATGTATTAATATTTGTAACAGAGGTGTCATCTATATAAACACACCTTGCACTCAAATCAAATTAAAAATTAAAAGTAGATTAACTACTTTAATGTTGTTGCTGGTTTCTGACACACCGGAAATGCTTTGACATCTTTGTTTCTGTGCTTTGTCCAGGAAGCCATTTGTTTTTAAAATAAAATATTTACAATTTACCTGAAATATAATTTAAAATATAAGGGGGTGAAATGGAGACCCCCTTCGCCCAGCCCATGTCTTCTAGTGTTGGTAAACGCCATTCGCTTTAGTGTTGGCTAATGTGGAATATCATCAAAAACATAAAAGAAAAAGAAGGAAAGAAAGCTATGATAATCCTATCAAAAACTAGGAAATTCTGCAACAATTAAGCTGGACAAATTCAATCGCATCAAGGCGGCCACGAGCATTGAGGAAATAGCTGCAATGGAACCCTCAGCCTGCGAAGGTAGGCCGCCGGTGCAAAGCCCGAAAAAGGCGCAACCCACTGACTATGTTTACCAACCATAACCGGGTTTGTTTTCGTTGCTCCTCCATTTATGCACACAGATCTCAAGGCCTTCGAGCGGCGCCTCACCGAAGTGGTTTCATCGTACCGTCCCTCGACGTTCCGCTGGCGCAGTAAGTTAAACCCGGCAAACGAAAAGCGGGAGCAGTGCGGCCCATAGTAACAGTAGAACTTCTTGCAGTTGTCCTCTCCGCCATGTCCATGTGCACGGCCATCAGCGCCTGGTACTGGCTGCGCGACCCACGCACCACCGTCGTACCGCTGACGGAGTCCCTCTGGATCCATCCCATCTTCACAGTCGCCACCCTGACACTGAGTAAGAGCCTTTGGATAATTTACATGTTTATCTGTACATGGGTTACATTACTTGGTCGTAGAACCTCGATTTAAGCACACATTTTAGTACTAGGAAACTGCTGAAACCAGCTCACATTCTTTTAATGTACAGATTATGTACATACACACATTTGTTAGCCCTTGAACATTACCTAATACCTCACACACTATATGTAATACCTATACTTCGCGAGACAGACGAAACATTAATATGTACTTTCATGGCAATAACACATTTAACCAGATGTGTACCCAGTGGACAAGTAGTAGTAGAATTAAGAGGGGTAATCAGCGGATGGAACTAAAATCGAAATTCCCAAATGTACTGGTCTTAAACCTACCGAATTTTGACAAAATTACTAAAATATACCTTATTAAAACCATGACTTTGTTTAAAAGTAGAATAATATTCAGCCCCTTAATATTTGTCTTGGCTGATTTAATCAGTTCAAGTCAATTGATAAGTCGACTAAGGCCTTGTCACTACATTATAAATAGCTAAGCTGATAAGGAACTTAAGGGTTTTTTTTTCTTTTTTAAGTGGCTAAATAAAATGCTGGTTTTAGTGGAGGCGATCAGGCAACTAGCTCTATAAGCGCGTGATTATAAAAATGCATCTATTCTATTTGTTTTCCTACTAAATCCGTATTGTCCTTTCTTCCAGTCGTCCTCTTCATCCTGGGCATACAGAAATTGGTTATAGCGCCGCAGATTATCACGTCCCGAACGCGAACGGTGCTGGGAGATTTCAATATGAGCTGTGATGACACGGGGAAGCTGATACTGAAGCCGCGCCAGAGTAACAACAACAGTACATGAGCACCGGCGCGCCCTCAGGACATTTAATTAGTTAATGCTAGTTCCCTTCTCTTTGCTTATATGTTAATTCGGACACCCTCGCTTTGTAAGCGTATTTTTTACGTACCCCCTTATTTCTCCTTTTTACCCTTGTTTAATTATAGAAGCTCCAATGTACAAAACGGAAAAATGAGAAAAATCAATTGTTAGACTTTATGTGTTTCGTTAATAGCGTTACCCATCGCTGCCAAATACAACAAGCTACATTTCAATTTCAATTACTTTATAGCTAACGAGGTTCTCCTAAATTGTGCAACGACAAGTGTTTTTGCCAATTTAAAGCGGATTTTCGGCAGCTGCATTCTGTATAAATTGGGAGTCTGGGCAGAGCCAAAGCATCAGAAGCAACCGAGCCATCTGTACATCAAGCCAGCTTTACCATGAAGTTCCTACTCCTGTGCACTCTCATCCTGGGCCTCGCCTTCTTCATGGCTTCTGGCAAGGATTGCAATGCCTAGTCCTCGAAATAGGCGCCCACTAACTGGTTCTCCTATAATTTTAGCCCTACCCCAAGCCAACGAGTATGATGCTCCGATGGTGGATCTTGAGCATGACCACCATCAGGTGGTACGCAGCGCCCCAGTGCATCTCGACGATGAGAAGAATCCGCACAAGCACGACGAAGTCGCCTGCTGCGGCTAGGCTCCAGGACGCTTAAGGCGAGACGGCACTTTCATCGATCTTCAAACGCCTTTAAATTTTAATAAAGAGCAATATTGAAAAAGTACTTTCAAACCATTTTTTGCTGGGTTTAAAATATGTAACCCATTCGTATCATAAAAAACATTCATGTGGTTGATTTTGCGTGATATTTATTTTGATTCAGCATTCTCTATAGTTTTTTCATCAGTTTCTTCTCGCTCTTACCGCATATATAAATCTTTATTTAGTTTGTGTGATCTTTCATTGTTCTCTTTTGTTTTTTTTGTTTTTGGTACAAATTGTATGCGTTAAGTTTTGCCATTTCAATTATCTTTTAGTTCTATTTGTAAATCCTAAAAATTATTATTATTGCGCAGCTCAAGTTTATTTTGTAGATTTGTTTAAATACGTTTATCAAAGTTGACGGCGTGGAAATATATAAATGCATCCGCTTTCTGCTTGTGGTTCAGTTGTGTGTTTGTGTGTAGGCATTTTAGTTCGTACAATCCGTTTGTTATAGTATTCAATTAATTTATGCATTTTTAAGATCTTTACACATCCTCCTACACATTGTCATGTACAAAAAAATACTCTAGACTTGATTTAAAAGTGTTATTTAATATTTATAATCTCTGCATTAGTGAAACTTAGGATTTAACTCTCATACACATCTCCCCAACCATCAGTTTAAACTTTGCGCTAATTTGTTGTTTAGGTTACTTGGGTTCCATTCGTTACTTAAAATTAGGGCTAGATTATCAACTAAATATTGTTGCTGCTGATATATGCGTTCCACACTTCATCCGACATCGTTACGTTGCGTGGAGGCGGCTGGAGTCTAGAACAGTACGAAACAAATGATGGAAATGCACACAGGGTAAAAATAAAACTAGAGGCTGCCTCCTGCTAGCACAACACTCGCTTACAATTTTTACAAATAATACAGAAGCCTACTAATTACATAAATAAAGTAAAACCATTTAAATCGATACGCATACACATAGAAATTAACGTTAATGAACTCTCCTCCCATCGATCCCCTCCGATATTATGCGGCCAGCAGGCGCTGTATGTTCTTCGGCGTGTTCTCCCCATTCAGATGCTTCGTCGTGTAGCGCAGGGCGTTCAGCAGCGGTTCCGCCTTGATGGCCGGCTGCGCCTGCAGCAGTCGCACGCACCCCTTCACATCGACATGGGCACCCCGCACGAAGGCCCCCTCCGGATGCACATGGTCGTAGAGGATCACCAGGCCGACCATCACGCGCAGCACCAGCATTTTCGTGTCCTCGCGCTCGATCTGTTGCAGGAGTTTTCTGTAAGAATAGGAAATCGATTAGATATTTACCATTTATTTTAATAAATATAAATTGAAAAATGTTTAAATTGGAATTTTTTAGATTACATTTTTTTAAATTCATTATTCCCTTTTTTTTTTTAAACCTTTATTAAACTTATTTTAATTTAATTAAAACTCACGGATTTTCCAGCATCCTCAGGCACACCTTGGCCATGGTGCCCAGCGTTTCCGTCGTGTTCTGGACATCGTCGGCATTATCGTTGACGAACTTGGAGGTGGCCTCGCTCAGCACCTTGAGCATGGGCGTGGCGTGGGCGTAGAACAAGGACATCCGGTTGGCCAGCTCCGTGCTGACCAGCATGTTCTCCGTGGAGTCCACTCGCTGTCGACTGACGATGCGTCTGTAGTAGCTAAAATCATTCTGTATGGCGGGTGTTTTCATCTGAAAATAAATTATTTAAAGTGCTATTAATACAAATACTAATAAAAAGTAAAAAGCAAATTATTCTTAGATTTCTGCACATTTTAAAATTGTTTGAATTCTCAGAGATTTCTGAACTTGATTTGGTTTCAGTTCTTTTCCATCAATCCAGTTTGAAACACCCTTCAAAATGAGCAACAGAAATACTACAGGATTTAGGGGGATATTTAAAAAGATGTACAGGGGAGAAATTCTCGAGCGGTAAATTTGAATTTGGTTTTTAGTTTTCTAAGCAACTTTTCGGGATGTTGATTCGCACCACTCCCAGTGACTCGCAGCAGAAAAGCTACGTTGTGGAGGGTTCCCAGCCGCCAAGACCCGAAAAGGAGCGTAGTCAGGATCGCAAGGAGCAGGAAAAGCAACGCAAGAAGGAGCAGGAACTTGAGCGCAAGCGGGAGCAGGAAAGGCGGAAGGAACTCGAGCGGGAAAAGCAGACGAAAAAGCAGCTTGAAAAGCAACGCCAGCAGGAATGGAAAAAAGAACTGGAGAGGGAACAGCAGCGCGAGAGGGAGCTGGAGCGGGATCATCCAAGACAGGCGGCAGCCACGCCCGCAAAGAAACCAAATCCCGAGATCGTCAGGTTCGACGAGGAGTTCGAACGTGACATTGAAACCTTGGAGCGCCAAATATGTAACCTGGATTTTCGCTCCAAGACCATGGCCACCATGTGGATTGACAAGCTGCGCCGCACACCCCAGAGTGTAGCTGAGGCCAGGTCGAGGAACATAATAACATCCCACATCCTCAAGTGCTGTGGCGAAAACATCTTCAAGAAGGAGCCTTTCAACCATCCTCCACCACCCGAAAATTTGGCAACCATCAGGGAGCAAATGGTGAGTACCTATCACATTTTATATTTTATTTATAACTTTTTTCAAAACATTTAAAATGCAGTTCCTAAAACTTACGTCTCCTGAATTTTAAGTATATTTTCTTCTTAAAAATATTTTTTTTTTCGATATATTATAAAATAATTTTTTAAAAAATGTTTGAATAGGTTAAACGCTCGAAACCTTTTAAAACCCGTTCCCAAAAACTTGCATCTCCTGAATTTTAAGAATATTTTCTTCTTGAAAGTAAACTTTGTACATAAATATTGTAAAATAATTTAAAATAAATACAATAATGGCTTGTAAAAATTTTATATTGTTTTTCAGTGCACTTTAATCTTGATTTCGAATATTTTGGAATTGTTTTAATTCAGATGTCAATCTAATTTCTTTCCTTTCCTTTAGTTCCTGACCCGGGATAGTACGTGCCA
Source organism: Drosophila biarmipes (assembly GCF_025231255.1). Classification (NCBI taxonomy): domain Eukaryota; kingdom Metazoa; phylum Arthropoda; class Insecta; order Diptera; family Drosophilidae; genus Drosophila; species Drosophila biarmipes. Next base: position 22,328,291 of record NC_066613.1, on the reverse strand, counting down.
TGGTATGCCAGTGGCTAAGCAGAGGGAACCGAACAGCTACTTAACTCAATTGTTTAACGACTCCTACGATGGTGGCGAGTTCCTAAGCCAGCTACCCGTGCCACGTGACGGGGCTTTCTTCATCCTGCACATGCGTCCAAATTTATAGAAGTAAATTGAATCGAAACACAACCTAGCTAAATTCAAAATTTAAAAATAATTATTTATCCATGAATTTTCTTGAATTTTGTATGGAAAGTGTCAGCAAAGAAACTTTTAAAGTTTTTTTTTTATTATAACTAAATAAAACTATTTTTATAATAATGTATCAAGGGATTTTGACACATTTTCATATTTTAACTCATCGAGAGGCACTCAGCTCTGCAGCTATTGGCCGTTTTCAACACTCGCTCTTCTTGTTAACCTCTAATTACGGTTGACTTGAAAATCTAATTACTAATTACCCGGTACGTGACACCGCAATTTGCCTGCCGCCCGTGCTGCCAAACGGTTTTCCACTGCGGGCCAGGCCCAAAACAACGATGCCGCACTTAAGCTGTCAGGGCTGCATCGAAAACGTGCGTGAGAACGGAAAAAATACTTCAGAGATTCGCCGCCGCGAATTTTTCGAGTCAGGTAAAGTTGGCTTGCTCATCCAATCACCTTGACAAAGGCGCTGCAAACAGCGAACATCATGCACTACTATACTATACTATACTGTATAGTGTCCGAGAGACTGTTGTGAAACCTTATATAAATACGTTATTAGCATAAATCGTTCTGAACAGTCAGAAATGAAGCGCCAAACAGGACGGATCGTCGAGAGCAGCAGTTCCCTGAGCTTGGTGAGTTTGCCTCCGGATTATTACCGGACACCTGAGATGATTAATCTATCAATGATTATTTTTAGCTATATGCACTTCTGCCCCTGATGATAGAAGCGGCTGGCGGGAGAGCTCAGTATGCATCACCTTATGGCAATGCTTATGCAATTCCCACGACCAACTACGCCCCACCACCAGAAGTGCAATCGATATGGTCGGGTTCGCCAATCATAGTGAATGACAATCAGTACAGGGCCCAGGAACAGCAGCAATATCCAAAAAACAATGGTTATTACGGTGAGGAAACCTATAGACAGCCACCTTATCCAGAGTGGAGGAGAGAGGAGCTGCCGGCCACGCGTGCTCCCAATCATAACTACAACAATGTGCCTGGATATTTTTACTACCAACAACAGGACACCACTCCCACACCGCATTTTCAGTACAACCAACCATCTCTAGCTCAACCTTATCCCCCATCCAGTTCCGAATTGGTCTCCAGCGACTCGCGTCGCGAGGAGGAGCAAGTGGTCCAAATAGGGGGCAGTCGCACTCTGGCCACGAATAACTATCAAAACATCTATAATAATAATGATGAGAACTTCTATGAACCCGCCCAGCCCTGGAGGCGTCGTGATTTTCAGGCCAAATATGCCCAACATTACGCCGAATATTTGCGTAAATATCCCAGACGCCTGCAGCCAGTGTACAACACCAGCGAGGATTTCGAGGAGAAGTAAGGGAATACTCTGTGAATTTCACTCTGTGCAAAGGCCAAATTGAATAAATCCCCTCAAGAGCCATTGGACTTTTGGTTGAAAGCGTGCCAAGAAAGCAATTTTCTCTGTATTTTGGACAGATCCATTGCATCCGATGAAGATAAAAATGCAGCTGCTCAAAAGTCTGTATATAAATACAGTAAATATTGGTTTTAAATTTAAGAAAAGGTATTATGTCAAAAGATATTGTGACTAACAAATAAGCATTAAGATACCCTCTATAAAGATACGATTAAACAAGAGAACAATAAATATTATTTTAAATTTCTTTTTTTGGGGCTTTCCCTAAAGAATAATTAAATATGTTATATAATTTAAAGATATGATTAAAGTTTTCGTTGGTGTTTCCTTAAAAACTCAGCACTGTTTAATATCTTACAGATCATCTTTTAATTTAGGACCCTTGTGATAGATGCAATTAAAGCTAGTTTTAGGTTCAGTTTATGTGAGCAATCTGTGTTACTTCCCCCAGGCCTCATACACTGTACTACAAGTGCCTCTCGATGCCACAAGAGTTTTCGCAATAAAGTCGACACTAAAACGAAGCCAGTTACAAGCAAAGTCAATAAATTGTGCAGCATACTTTGCGGCCCAGTGGAAACAAAGCAACAAAAGTGCCAGAGACAATGGTCTCCATTGAGGAGCGGAAGTGGAAGTAGCTGTTAGTTGGGAAGCACGTTTGGTCCATATACACACAACTTTTACATTGCGAAGTATCTGTGTGCGCCAGGCAGCTGACACTTTGAGCACACAATGAACGTGCAGTTTACAGCGTTTAACATCATCATCATCGGCATTACGGCCATCATCATTATCATCGGGAGCACAAAGTTGCAGACACCAGACATCAGAGAGCAGAAGCCGACGATGGCGATGACTTGGCCCCCCAGCCCCACCTCGCGATTGTCCTAGATCCCGATCCCTTCTTCTCCTCAGACTCATACATACACGCCGCTCCCCAATCGATTTGATGAAAGTTTCGCCAAACGGAAGCGAGCCATGGGAAATGCGCCATTCACAGGGATTGCCATTAAACAAATCGATTCTGCTCGGCTCCCGACAAAAAACCGACATATTCAACTGCCACTGAAAGTTGTGTGGCTCTAGGTAATGTTTTAACCCAGTGCGGATATACTCGAACTCGTGTTTGCATATCTCAGATGTTTGTGATTGCAAAAACACTCGAGGTCACAGAAATGTATTCAAGTATTTAAAACTTGATTAAATGACATGGATTTCAAGAAAGGAAAATAGTTTAATTCCAATTACAATAGTTTTCAAAGCTTAATTACAAATGTTTTTATCGAAACTATCGATACTTTTTCGATATTTTTACGTGAAATAATCCTACACCAATCCTACAAATATTCGACAACTCTACACTTAAGCGACTTTTGTTAATTTTAAACCTGAAATATGTTTTATAGTAAAATTTTAATTATGATATGTTCATATTTATTCATTGAACTATGTTCTTATCGAATCTATCGATACTTTTAGGTGGAATAATAATGATAATAATGATAATGATATAAAAATATATCATCTATGGCATATTTTTAAAAAAAATATTCGTCAACCCTATAAATAACCTCTGCGGCTAGCCCACCCGAGCGACTTTTATAATTTCACAACTTCATCCGGCCATCGGCCGTGCGTCGTGGGCCATTTGGCTTGCGTGTGCGTAAGTGCCTCGGATGCTCCACTGTGGCTCGAGCGAATGCACGGATGGCCCGAAGATTTTTCATCAATGGGCCGCAGCACGCGCTCGTCTTGGCCAGTGTGTCTGTGTGTCCGACTGTCTGTCTGTCAGTCCAGCAGGCAGCCAGGCGGCAAGCAAAAAAGTCAGTCAATTAAAAATGCAACCACGCGCACAATGAGTTGGCAGTGGGACTCGGTTTGGCTTCATTTGACTTGGCTTTTAGATATAGCTTTGCTTTGGCTCGGCTGTCGACAGCGCCCACATAAGGTAAACAAGCAGACAAACAGGCAGTGAAGAAGACAGAATTTAACCCACTAACCAGTCGCTAAACAGACGGAGAAAAAATCAATTAAATCTTGGTAAGCTGGTGCCTATGGTTGCACCTCCTATGAATTTGGCTCATACTTATGTTCAATTATTCAAGATTTATTTTATTAGACAGAAGATAATAATTTTTACACCTTTTTAAAACCAGCTAAATTTGAGATATAATTAAAAAAAAATTAAACAGGAATGGATTTGAGAAATATTTGCTAATTAAAGTATCTTAGCAAGAAGTACTCAATTGGTTTAAAAATATTTATAAATATTTCCATGGCTGCCCTTTTGATGTTATGTAAGCTCTTTAATAACCCACATTTTCCAATAAATTTCCCCCTGTCATATACACAAACAACGTAATGCCATTGTGTGGCATTCCCTGCACTAGCAATTAATGGGTTAACGCGGTGGGCGTTGTACCGCCAAATATGGACCAGAGCTTGTAACACCCAGCTGTCAGAGCAACTCACTCACCTTGTACTCATCGAACTTCAGCACGAACTCCAAGATCTCGGCCAGCTGCTTGACCAGCGCCTGCTGGGTCTCCAGGTGCTGTGTCGGATTGAGCTTTCCGCCCACCAGCTGGCCCAGCAGCTTGGGCACAATCTTGTCCAGCTCCATGGAGTGCTCGTAGCAGCGCTTCAGCTTGTTCACCAGCGGGAGCACCGCTGCCCAGGCTTTGCTCGTCACCTCCGGCGAGGGGTCGGCGATGGCCTCTCGGATTTCCTTGCCGGCACCCTGTAAAGATTCGCAGGAAAAAGGGGAAAAAACCGTCAGTCAATAAGTTCGACTAGAAACTGGACTAAATGCGAGTTTGGCATGCGAACTCGTAGACCATTTATACACTCGAAGAATGCAAAACAAATTATTGAAAAATATAAAAAAAATGTAGGTTTATAGTTTGGCAATGTAAATGCAATTATTTATGTTTAAGATATATTTTTTATAATATATTTATATTTATTATATTTATATTTTTTATATTTATATTTTTTATATTTATATTTTTTATATTTATATTTTTTATATTTATATTTTTTATATTTATATTTTTTATATTTATATTTTTTATATTTATATTTTTTATATTTATATTTTTTATATTTATATTTTTTATATTTATATTTTTTATATTTATATTTTTTATATTTATATTTATATATATAATATTTTGTTTTATTTATAATATGTATTACTGTTCCCAATATTTTAAACTTTTTTTATGAATTGGATCCCACAGTTTTTAAGACACGTTTTTGATGTTCGTTTATCTTGACCTAAAATTTAATATTATAATATTTAAAAGTGCATCAATTTTTTCAGTGCACTTTTTCTGAGGCTTGGTTTTTTACTGGCCTCTTAAAAAAAACTATGCCTGCTGACCACATTTCAGGCATTTGTTTTATTACAATCAGCGAACTGTGAGCCATTGTGGCCGGCCGGCTAGTTTCCATCGAGGAAAACTCTGCGTCTTTATTTCTGCGGCACATGCAACAATAACGACGTCGAAAGCCGCGTGCATTGACCGGCGCACTGATTTTTATCGATGCTTTATGATCTACAAAAATCATAAAATAAAGGAAAACACACGCGGCACCGGGAAAATGGAGCTAACGAACGGTCATTGCATGATGTGAAGAGTTCATTTTGAATCGGCAAATGGCGTTGATTATTTCAATTGAGGTCTTTTGGCGTTTTTTCAAATACATTTTAAGTGGCTAATAATATAGCAAGTATTTTAAGTGCAGACGGCCATTCAGGTTAGCTGTGGTCAATAGCAGCAAAATTGAAGTTGGAGAAAAATTTATGTTGAATTTAATATATTTTTTGTCTGCCTTTTAAAAAATAAATGTGGGAAGCCACAGCTTTTAAAGCCAAATTCTTAAGAAACTTCATATCTTAAAACTAACATAAACTTCATGGAGCCTAAGAAAAATTCCACTTTAAGGTCTGTTTTTTATCAGTAGATTTCCTTTCAATGAGTGGTTTTCCAAGAATAGAAATAACATATTGCGTAAAAATGGTTTTTTGCTACGAATTCTTATCAACCTAACAAATTTCAAAACATATGGTAAAACAATCTCTATGAGTCTTGAATGATTTCTTGGGATTCTTTTAAAGACCCTTCATATAAGCTTAGCTCTTCTGTAAGTCAACTCTAACAGTTAGCCAACTTAATTATGGCTTTTGCCATTGTTCTGGTCAAACAAGGCACAACATAATTAGATAATTACAAGCCCCCATCTGATGCTATTGCGTGTCTAACCGATTATAGCATATTGGCATACATTAGGTGGAATTAAATATAGCCGGCCCCGCCCCCGAATCGAGCTAAAACCGCGATGCAGAGAACCTGCGAGTTACACACAGCCCAGTGGACTGCGAAGTTCAAGCTCAGGGCACCGGGGTGTGAGTGGATCTCTACAAAGAAGTAAGCGAGTGTTATTTTTGGTTTGCACACCTCTCCGCCGTAATAAAATGGACCAGCACGTGTTGTGTGTTTATAATTAAATCGCTGCGCATATCAACAAACACTCAGACAGCAGGCAAAGTGCTAGGCTACACTGAAAGGTAATAGTTAAAAAAATCAAGAGTAATCCATTCAAACAGTAGACAACTTCAAGTTAAGAAGAGCAGTGCGGAATAAGAAATATATTTAACTTTCTTATTTTAAAGGCACTAATATTTTTTTAAATATGTAAAATACATACTTTAGTTATTACTTTTTCTCCCAGTGCATTCTGTTATGAGTACTTTGGCATAATCATCATAACAAGAACGCAACTGTCTGCAGCTAGCGAGCCCGAGCAAACACTGCATCTGTGATGTTTTGGCTTTTGTTTCTCATTCCCGGGCCCTGTGTGCTGGCATTTCTTTTCACTCTACATAATTTACACCTGTCTGTAAGTCAAGATCTCATGTCCTTGGCTGCTGCACTTGAAGCATCCCAGAATGTTTAACGCGAGCAAACAAGTAAACAAAATGTGGGGGAGGTGGTGGAAAAAAAATTAAGAGGATGCGGACTGCTGTCGTTGACTTGGCCTCGGTGGTCCACTTTACACCGCAAAATATAAGTATATTTATATGTCGAATCCAAAAACTTTAGTTAGGAACTTGGATTTCTAAATGAATGTTTAAAAATACTTGTAATACGTACAAGAAATATTTCCTAGAATTGTTCTCAATCAATAATTTCCTAACAGATACCTATATTTAAGAGTTAACTATACCTATTAAAAATGAAGTATCTTTCTAAGCTTAAAATTGTATTATTTTGTTAAAAGAATATTTAATATTTAATTTAATAATTGCTCTAGTTCCTTGGATTATTCCCAATCCATTCTCTCTTAAGAAATAAAAGATCTGTATCTATCCTTAACAGATACCCATTAAAAGGAAAGTATGTTACCAAAGCCGATATTATCTTATTTTATTTATTGGATATTTTTATTATTACAATTTTCTCTGCATTTTGAGATATATTTTCCCTCTGCACTCCCATTTTATCCAGCGGCATTGTCTCGTTTACGCCAGTGACTCTCTAAGGACCCTTGAAGCCACGAACCAAGCACACGGCCATGGAACGGAAATGGTTCTGGTACGGTCTGCTCTGCTCCCTGCTCCTTTGACTTGCTGGGTATGGCTTTGAAATAAACGTGCCCTGTGTGGGCTCTTCTCGTTTACTAGCATTCCATACCAGAGATTGCAAGCTGTGATTTTCGGAGAAGAGGAATACTTGGGATCTGCCCACATATGGCCGAGTGTCATTAGGCAGCAGCTCACTTTTGTTTATTACCCTTGCGGGGGGCATTATGATTAAGGGCAGCAGTTTGGCCGTGAGTTCGGGGAACCATAATTGTGGTACACAGACATTCACTATTTGGACTTGAATGACAAAAGTTCTAAATTTTAATTGGCCAGAGTCATACCTTTAGTAAAATACTATAGATTACTATAAGGTATTTCTTTCATATGTGAACAGTTTGTCCCCTGATCTTAGGGTATTTAAATGTTTTTAAGAGGGGAAGACTACCATATTTTAGCCCTCTTCTGATGATGTTGCATGCTTTGCATCTTGCCTCACGAGCATGTCAGAACCAAAGGAAGAGCTGAAAACAAAAGGCGGAGGTGTTGCTGGGGAACTGCCACTGAAGGCACAGGAAACGGGATCGGGACCCCGCATTGCATCTCCTGGCCAGTGAGCAATTGTGTTGATTCATCACTGCATCCCGTCTTTAAAATAAAACCCCGATGTGCTCCATTTGCAAGCACGTGCTGTCTGCTCGGGCATCTTAAGCAAGAAAATGAGTAAGGCGAATGAAAATCCACCCACAACCACAACAGACTTGAACTTGTATGACTTTTATGTGGTATGCTTGCTCAATCGAAAAAGAAATCATAATATCTCAAGAACCGTTCTTCGTTTTGTAACTGTTTCTAGTTTGGGGTTTAATTAACACTTGCGCGCCTGCTCGTCAGTAGCATAAAAGCGCAATCAGTCAGCGTTTCATTTGTTCCATCAAGCAGCAAAAAAAAAGGGGGAAAACCCCTCACAATGCCAACCACACATAACCGCAGACTACACTTAGATGAATAGTTAATTAACTTTGGCGAGTGTTGCATCTGCCGCGGAATGGCAGGGCTTTTAATTGAAAACGAAATTAGAGGCAGCAATGCGGAAATGCAGAAGCGAAGAGAGAACGGCCTGCCCCAGATAATTGCCAATGACACTTGGCAAGTGTTGCTTAGCATTAGCGAACATGATCGTGTTCTAATCGCAGCCCCCACTACTCAACTTGGAACCTGCTTTATCTGATAGTCAAGACACAGAGGAAAAATAGTAATGACCTTCTTGTAATGTCATCCTAAACTTGAAATTAAAAAGAGTTTTTAAAACCGGAATGTAAATCAAAAATTTAATTCCATTGTAGTGGAAAATATGCTACGACTTTAACAAGGTATTTCATATAGTTTATAATATCATTATTTATTTTCTTTTGCATTATGACTTTCAATACAAAGATTTTTAGGTCTAAGAATTATCATTCATATTTTAGTCAAAAATGTTCCTTTTTTCCCAGTTTTTCTATCATAGTTTGGCCAAATCAAGACGTACAGCTAAAAGGCAGGCAGTTCTAAAAAACTTGATTTTCATGCTAAAGATCCCTATCACTTTCAGAAAACATTATTTTTTACCAAGTTTTTGCTTTTTTTTGGCGGTATATCATGATTTATTGCAAAAAATGTTAAAAATAAAAAAAATTGTATGTTTAAATATAAAAAAATTAAAAATTAAACTACGAGCTCAACGAAGTATGACATTCCTTATTCTGACTTTTATTACCATTATGCCAGTAAAAACACCGTCATTTTAGGTCAAAAAATTGGCATGATATTTAAGTCAAAAATAATATCTCTTTGAGAGTGTAGGTATTCTCTAAATATCCCCTGTAAGCTTACCCACCATCAGAAGGCATAAAGAAGAACATTTTTATTGTATTAATGCAGTTTAATCGGTGAAAATTTCCCCTTGTGCAAATGTTTATCCCAAGTGGCGCTAAAGTGCAACCCAGTCCAGACTTGGTATTGGACTTTCGCCCACAATGGCAACGCGTGACGCTATAAAATAGTGCATGTCATGGGGGTCCCGCCGAAAGGGCGAGCCGGAAAAGTGTGGGTGGTGTTGCAGCAAGCGGGTTGGAAATATTTCCATGGATGCCACAGAAGTTGTTTACGGCGCTCTTGCAATGTGTTTAACAACAAACAGCTCCCCCGAGAGGACAGACAAGCCAAACATGCCGGGCATTTTTTGTGCTGACTTTTGCTGACATTTTCATTTCCATAAAAGAAATGACTGCGCTTTTCTAATTTCCCTTTGCTTTGCTTGCATCATCGAAGCGCCGGATTCGAATTCCCATCACGTTGAAGTGAATCAATGAATGAATCGCAGGCAAACAAAAATGACAAAATATATACATACATATACTCGCTTGTATGCTCAAGCAAAATGACGAGCTATAAAATTGGCGAGCCACAAATCAATGCAAATTAATTCTGGGAACTTAAGAGACCAAAACAATTTCCCAGAGAGGGAGTTCTCTTTGATGACTGGTAATTTCTTATAATTTATTTTTAATGCAAGGGAGTCGGATGAAAAACAGAAATTGAAAGCGCCCCAGAACAAAGGAAGTTGATCCCACAGACACTCGGTCGCCTGTCGTGACAACAGAAGAAAATCGAAAGATACATATACAAACAGACTGCAACTGCAACTGCAACAATGAGAGTCGGATTATGACGACAACGATGACAAGTTCAGTCTACAAATTTCCCATAGCGCCACTCAAACTGCTGGCATAATCATAAATGTTTCATAATTTCCGAGGAACACTCGTGTTTATGCTTGGGCCTTCCGCCGTCAAGAACCTTTTAATAATTCAATGTTCAGCTGAGAAAATGAAAGTCCTTATCCGTTTTAAGCTCGGATATCAACAAAAAAATAAATAATATAAAAACTACATACATATAAATCCAAACACACCTACACTTATGGAAACTGATTTGCCAAATTTAATTATAAAAGGCATTGACTTAAATTCTTTAATTTAAAAAAAATTATACATAAACTGAGATTGAACATTCCTGAAAAACTGCGTTTTGGCTAGTGAAATATATGACTAAACAACATGGATTATTTCGAAAAATTCAGAGCTGACTCAGAAAATTCTTGTATCTCTAAATATTTATAAAAGTTCTGTTTTCTAAATTTTTTATTCTGTAAGTGTATTACGCAAATAAAGTAAAAAAGTTGTTTTTATTATAAAATAAACGCAGCTTAAAGCCACAGTAGCTATAGCTTTTGTAAATTTCCATAGCCTTTTAAACTGAGAATAATTAAATAAATAAAATAAGTTGTTGTTCCACTGTTTGTTTATCGGTTTTAAACCAATATATATTTTTTTATGAATAAACTATTGTTTTAATCTTTTTAATGAAATGACAATATGAAAATGAATGATGTTTAAAGTTTATTCAACTATCAACAATGCAAACTAAGGAATTTCAAGGTCTCCAGATTCGAGCATTTTTTAAATTAAAAAAAAAATTATTATAAAGTTAATTTTAGACTCAATTATCGGAACCCACGCCTACGAAAGCCTGCTCAATTTTTTCTTTGTGTAGGCCTTGCAAAATGCTTTGTTATTGTTGATGCTTCTGCTGTTGCGTTACACTTGTAAAACTGCTGACTCGAACAAGAACTCGCAACTATGGCTTTTGTGAGTCACTTTTCGAGTCTGAACGTTGACTGCAGCTTTTGTTGGGGAACAGAGGCGGCGATCGGAGGTGAGGGCCTCACTTTTGATTTTCACAAGAATGCGACAATGCTGTGCATCACCCGAAGTCATTTGGTAAACAATTGCATTGAGCAATTATAGAAGATCACTTACAGTTGATGCAACACTTTATAAATAGCGATTAGCTAGCCGCCTTTCAATATTGCGTAAATCCCAGTTGATTATGGTTTGCACTGAAAATAATCCCTGCTACGAATTTGGTCATTACACATTATCTGAGAGGAACTTAACGGCTGTGAATCATTTACAGCTTTAAGAACAACGTTAAACGCTACTTTACTCGAACCAAAATGGTGCGTGAGTTGTAAATTTAATTATCATTTACATTTAAATAAGCCATAGCAAAGTGCGAATGGTTTTATTTTTCAAGGGCCTGGGGATTTCGGTTGTCACGAGCACGGGCATAATTTATCAAGATAATCGAAGCGACAACAAAAAGCAGAGAAAAAACAGCAGCAATTACAAGAATGCCAGCGATTGCCATAAAGATAAGATAAACTCGAGCTTTACCAATGTCAGGTGAGAGCGAGGGGGACTATGCCATGGAAAGCAGCTTTAATTCAGGGTAAAAAAAAATTGAATAACCCTATTCAAGAAAAACCTTTAAATATTAATTTCAAATGGTTGCTTGTAAATCTCTTGCTTGAAATATTAATAAAGAACTTTGCAAATCACTAGGCTTTTACATTTTTAAGTACAAAGACAAATAAGTTAATATCAAGAACCTATATAAAGGGGATTCCTTAAAAAAATATTGTCGTAATTTAAAAAAAAAAATATTAAAAAAATTATAATATAGTAAAATATCTGGAGATATAATTTCCTCCCTACAATCCAATTATGAAAAATCTGAAAAACTGTTTGATTGCCTTGCCCTCAGGGAGACTTAAAAAGCCTGTAGGATACGCCACGTCCCACTATTCCCTCCATAACTTTACGTCCCTGTATTCGCAAACAAATCGAACGATATGACAAATGATTGCATTTAATTATCGACATCAGTTTGCTTATCGGAAACCCGAGTTTGACGTACTTCATCCTGCTCGGGCAGCCAAACAAATGTCAATGTCCCCAGGGGAAAATTCTGGGAAGTTAGCAGACGGCATGGAAAAAGAGCTATGGCATTCCCATGTAGCACATGTCACTCCCTTTCCTTGTTCTCAATTAAGGCAAGTAAATCACATTTGCCTTTCACGAGCTTCCGGGGAAAATGGGAAAATGCAAAGGGGATTTTATATCGATTAACAACAAACCATGCCAACACATAAACAGCTGCTGAAAATCGGGTTAACAGAGGAATAAAAAATTGAATAACTTCTGTTGCTGTCGGCATTTTAATTGATAAAAAGAAAGAATAACAAAGCAGAGAAATTCCATAAAAAATGGCACATTTCTGCGGGCCGAAACTCTATTTATTTTGTGCAAATTACACGCATAAACGGAGATGCCAAACAGTTGCTCGTAAAAAAGATATAAAGTAAAGTAAATACATTTCTGCACAGACGCCGGCAGTAAAAAAGAAAGAAATACAGCTGAAATGTTGTCGTTGTCGTTGCACTTTGCACTCGGTTCCTAAGCTGCTTAGGCCAGGGACTCAGACATGGGCGTAGACCCTTCCCCAGGAGTCGTAAATTGGCCACTCGACTGTTTGAGAGCCAGTTCTGCAAGGAGAATATTTAAAAAAGCTTTGGTCCCAGACATCCTTTATAAAAAAAGTTCTCCAGGCTTTGTTTAATCTGTCGCTTAAACTATTTAACCCTTGGGCGTAGCACCACAAAAAACCCAGTATGAACAGCGATCCTCGGGGCCTTATTCAATTAAATTAAATTCGGTTAAATGGAATCAGCTCAGTGCCATTTTAATAAATCACAAAAATGTGTCATACAAAGACAGTGCGTTTCGCAGCTGTATAATATAATTTACACATCAAAATAAAAATACATTCCACACGTGCATTTTAAAATAAAATTTAATTTTCATCACGCCATATTTCCCTAATTATGCCATAATTTTTAAACGCACTTTAGTGTGCCATCTGTGTGGGCCAGACCTCAAAAATACAACAAATTATTTTAAAGTGCACTCAAAAAGCGAGAAAATGATACTCGATGTGCTGGCTGCTGAAACAAATTCCTCGTTGAGCTTTACACTTAAAATGTGTACTCTTAAATTTACTTCCATTTGTTTACGCTTGGATTTCTCTATTTTTGACGCAATTGATTTGTGGTTAATGACGTCGGAAATACGAAAATAAATACGCTAACGTTATGTGGTATAAACAATTAGAAAAAGGCCCCTCCAAATCCGAATTCGAAAAGTGAAATGCAATGGCTGATGAATTTCAATTTTAACTGCGACTAATTTGGACAATAAAGGTTAGACATTACAAAATCACATTTAACGGCTTTAGGACGACGCATTTTATTATGGGGTTGTAAAATTAAACCTCGATGAGTTCCATTTGAGGAGTATTCTACTATTTGGGAAATGTTGAAAGTGTTGGAAAACCGGATGTTTATATTTAAAGTGTCGTTGGGAATATTAAATTTATTAAATTGCTATCATGAAAAATGGTTTTTGTTAATACCTTGGTTTGTTTATGCTTGCGGGTCTTCTATTTTTGGTGCAATTGATTTGTTGTCCATGACGTTGGAATTAAGGAAATAAACTATGAAAGCTATAGACAGTTGAATTATTATAAATTTCGAAGTCATTTTTGATAATATTTAAAGTATAGTACATCGTGTTGTATAAACTTTTTCGATATAAAGAAATTTTCCATAAGTGGAAATGGAGTTTGGGGTTAGATCTACTTAATAAAATAATATTTTCAACTCATTAAACTAGTTAGTATTTTGTGTTTTCCCATCAAATAAAACATACTCAAAGGTCTGCCCCGATTATAATTTCATAATATTCAAATGGCGATCACGAGCAGGCACATTATAGCGATTATATCGACTGGCCAACCGAGTGACCAACCGGAAGTTGGCTTTTATTTCCCTCTCCGTCGCTTTGTGACTTTGCATTCGCGCACATCATTTGAGTTATTCGTGGAATGGAAACTGGGGGAGGTGGGAGTGCCGCCGAGAGGTACGGGGCCTATCTAACGACTGCTCATTCCGATTGTGTGATTATTCTGATTGCCGTCACCCACGGCAGAGCTCTCTTTTAAAGTGCATTTATTTATTCATACGACGCTAAATCGTTTTTTTCTATCTGGAGCACTCCTTTAAATGGGTCACTTGTATATCCATTTCGGAGTAGGGCTTCTCCCCCGTTGAGGGAAGGCAGCTGTCAGTGAGTGCCAGGGAAAAATAACTTTCAAAAAGGGGAAGATGACAGAACATTACTTTATTAGGTGGGAAATTCTATAGCCCTTTAGGTCAAAAGTATCTTAAAATATACAAATAAGTTTAACAATACATTTTTCAATTGTTTTTTAAATTTATTAATATTTTATAAAGTAAAACAAAAACCTAAAAACTTGATAACACAATTTTGGAAGCATTTCAGTGACTCAAATATTTTTGGATACATTTCAAAATGTAGGCAACGATAGCAAATGACTCAATTGTCGACAAACCAATGGAGCTCAGAGTGTTTTTGACTTGGGGCACATATAGCCCATATCAAGCATTGTACAACAAACCAAACCACAGAAAGCCCAGCTGATATTGAGCACTTGGCACTTGTTTTTCCAAGGTTGTGTATTGGATTACTTCATGTGCTCGACATATGTTTCACTGTGACGTTAGCAAGCCACGCGAAATAGTTATCTCCCCGGCTGTCATCGATTCGGAAAACCACAAAATATATGGCTCAATTCATAAAGTGTAATTACATGTCGAGATCTCAGTGACACTGGCCCACAAACCCAATAAACTTTTATCTGGGCAGCACCCACACGGTGTTGTTTAGGGGTGTATAGTACCTTTATGTTTATTGTTTGTGGCTCCATTCACCAGGTGAGTGCGTTAGCATCGTTATTATAATATTTGTTCTTGCACTAAGCTGAGGGAATTTTTCTATTATTATTTGCGGCCCTTTGTTGACCCTCTTGCTTATTACGCACACACAATGGGCGCCTTTAATTCCGTATCTAGTCTGGGCCAATATTTGACAAAAGCGTCACCAAAAAGTGCTGATAAATCAGATATGAAAGCCTATTATCACGGGAGAAAAGCCGTACACAGAATTCTCTGGATGAAAAGAGAACAACTGCTGATGATTTTTAGGTTCAAGTTTGTTTTAAAGCTCTGTGCAGACAAACAAATGTTTAAAAAACAAGCAATTTGGTTAATAAATGCTTTTTCTTCGTAATACGTAGATATTTATTTTATTTGGGTTATTATTTTAATAAAAATTGTATTGCAAATGCTCTTCTTCTTATTTACTTTGAAGTAAATTCAAAATGACACCTATAAAGTTAGTTTAACTCCCCTTAAAGAAACAAGAAAAGCCAGGGGAAAAGGAAAAACACTTTGATTTTTCCTCCTTGCAATTTTCTTTCTATTTATAGCAACCGACTTGAAGGAAGAAGCACAAAAAAACCCAAACAGAACTGAAGTTTTTGCCATTTTGCCAGCTTTTGGCGCCCGGCCAACTATTTTTGTTCGGAAGGTGCTAGGAGGGGAAGTCACCTACTCCACAACCAGTTTGTTTGCCTTGACAACCAGTTGTTTCCACCCAGAAGCCACCCACTCACTCACTTTGGGGCGAATAAAAACTGCAATGAAAATAAAATGCAGGCCGCAAATTAAGCGCATTTTAAATACCTCTGGTTGGTTCTAGAAAAAGTTGCAAGGGGGACGGGATGCGTTGCACCAAAGGGTTAAACGCCCGCCGAGGTCGTCTGTGTTGCCTTCGGTCCCATTTAAGTGGGTCAACACAAGGGAAATGAGCTCATTGGTATACATTTTCCAGTTCATTTGCGTTGATTAAAGCTGAGCGTTTTCGGCCTGACATTTGTTTGTCTGCCGCCCCTCGTTTGCCCCCCATTTCCCTTTTTCCGCTTTCGCTGTCTTTTTGCGTCTGAAACCCAATTAATATTTTGCACACACCAATGAGAATTAGAATTCGTCGCCAAAAGGTCAGATGCACAAGAAAAAATATCATTTTGCATACCTGCTTTCTTAGTTTCTTCATGAAATTATTACTTTTTAATGCTTTTTTTAGGAGTTCTTATACGTGCTTAGCCTGTATCACTTATAAAAATTAATCAAAGTTCCTTAATATAAACAGCATACCAAAAACATATCCTTTTCCTTCTTTAAATAATATATGTTCATTAGTTTCTAAAAATATTTCATACATAGTTCGAAGCTCCTTATCAACTATCATATCATATTTTTAAGCCACATTGATAAAAATAATGTTAATGTCCTATCTATTTGATGTGAACATTAACCAGTCTGTCATTCTTTTGATAGTAAAATTTGGCATAACACCTTTTTATGATATCTCCAGGTATCAACTTTTTTTTGATAGGAGAATAATTACCATAATCCATCATTGAAAATTGTTTTCTGTGTGAGTAACGAATAATGGGGTGACTAATTCTTCCCGAAGAGAGAGGGGGAGAGATATCAGAGTGTGAAGAGCAGCGGCAAAGTTGGTTAATGACGTCAGTGGGGCGACCATAGTGAAAGAAGTTCGCTCAGCGGATCGGATCTGGTGGGCACGTGCGTGAGTCAGACCACTGGAGAGACCCATGGGGAGATACTGGAAGAGCCAAGAGCCACTTGAGGAAGCGGCAGCTTTATAGCTCTTTTTCAGGGCTGTTAATCTTATCGGCTGCAGGGAGTACTGAAGCCATTTAAAGGCTATTATTTCTACTTGTTAGCTGCAAGTGATTGATATTTTAATGTTTGTGGTCAAACATTTATTTTATAAATGGATCCTAAAAGACTCTCCATATAGGTGGTTAGTAAAATATTTATGTTTGCTTTTTTAAGGCATTTTTCTCATCAGTTAGCTGCGTTTATAAAATGTTTGTGGTATATTTTTCTACTATAATATCATTATAGATATAGATATTAGATAGTCTGAATCATCGCCCAATTTAAATATTTATAAAATTTAAATTAAATTCTAAGAGTAAGTAAACAAATATTCTGTGGTGCAAACACCCAAGGGGTTAGAGATACATTTTCAACCGAAAGAGAGTACAAATTGACGGAAAGATAACGCTCAATGCGTCTCGTTTCTCACCCTGCCAAAGGTTAAATACTCAATTTGTTGCTCGTTTATTATTGCTCTTTTGCCGTCGATTTCCCGGCGATTGTTGTTATTTTTAGCAAGTTGTTGAAATTATCAGCTCTATACTTTGCTGCCTTGGCAAGCCCAAAGGGAATTAAACAGCTCGCAAGTGGCCTACACAAATTATAAACAATGTTGGCTTGCAAAAAGTTAAGATCTTTAACTCGAAAGTGATATTCTAGGAACTTTGATTTTTTCTATATAATATAATTCATTAGTTTGTATAATATTTAATGTTTATATGGGAGAAAATTCTCTTAAAATCTCTTTTTTATAATACACTCTGTAAATTAAAATATCGATTATCATCATTAAGCAAATGCCCAACAACCGGTTGTAGGGGTTGCGGTTAGGCCCAGAGCAAGTGACGCATTCGGCCTTCGAGACTCACCCGATAGATCTGTATCTCCTCGAGAACCACCTCCGATTCCCGTAGCACTCGCTCCACCTCGTCGTAGACCTCGCGCTCCGTTTCCGTGGGCGCGGCGTTCTCGAAGTCCAGGAAGACATCGTAGGATTTGGCGGCGCAACAATTGGAGTCGTCGCGTGACAGCAGGCTCAGCAGCTTTCCCATTTTCCTTGATTAACTAATACTTATTGTTGTCTTGTGGATCTCTTGGTATTCGCTTTTCCTATTTCCTTGTGTGTTATTAATTAGCACTTTTGGTTCTTTCACTTTTTGGAGCACTGCGAGGGGTTGGGAATACAGAGAGGAATATTTGTATGAGCAACTGTTGCACCTGTTGTCACAAAGGGGCTTAATAAATTTTCTGGTTTCCCCAGAAGCAGCTGCAAAAGGTGATAGGGATAGTTTTTGGAGGTCGCTGGTGGGGGAAGCTGCATTCAGGAACTTGTTTCATCTTGGGGAGGACAACGGAAAAGGGCCATCTCAAGGGTGGGAAAAGCGATGGAAACAAAAACCTTGTCCTTCTGCGTTTTCAGCCCCCTTTAGGGAAGGAAAAAATGACACAGATGGTTTGGGTTCAAGGAAAATATTATATTGCATGGTGAATTTTAAGAAATATTTAGGTTTAGGCAGGTCTCACAGTTTTAGGCCTGAGTTTATTAGTTAATTTTATTAGAATACTATAATTTTATATATTTAAAGAGGTTTTAATTCAAAATAATTAAGATATAATGTATGGTTAACACATCTTAGAAAAAGTTCCAAGAGAATTGGTACACGAAAGTTGCATCCATCTAAATGTTCGATTTTTAATTATTAGATAGATAGATAGTATTGGAACCCAAAGATGGCACAAATGTCAATCGAAGCATTCTCATTTTTAATAATTTTTTTATTTTTTGGGTTTGGTTAATTTGTATTTTTTTTTATTTTAGAATTTTAAAATCAAAAATCTCAAGAGAGCATTTTCCATTTTCCACGCTTGTTTCTCCCGTAGCCAATGTTTACTGTTTTACTTTCGACCTCTGAAATTGCACTGCGGGGGGTGAAGCGACGAAAGGAGAGCGAAGGAGAGATGAGAAGGAAGATGAGAAGGAGGAGAAGAAGACAGCCATGTGTAAGCGGCGAGAGCCAGCGTGTGCTTGTGTGCGTTTCGCAGGAAATGCTGCGAAATCGAAACAAATCGAAATTGGTAAACAAAAAAAAACGAAAAACGGCAAGGCCAATTTTCACACATTGTGCTAAGTAGGAAAAGGCCATTTTCCTGCTCGGGCAGCACATGTAAACACACACGGATTGCGAAAAAAGAGAGCAGCGAAAACCGACTTGTTTTTATTGAAGAACCGTGGCCATGTGTGTGTGTGTGGCTTTTGTTTATCTGGCTTTTCCTTATCTCGCTCTTTCGCTTTCCCTTGCGCGCCTGCTTCGCTATTTTGCGCGCTTATCTTCACTTTTATTATTTATACATTTCCCCATGCAAAAGGGTTTCGTGTGCGTCTGCATTGGAATTTCCTCCCTTTCCTCCTTGTTTTTCTGCACGCTTATCACCTTTTTTCCACTTTGTTGGGCTTTATTTTTTAACTATTATCAGCTAGTGGAAGCGCAGCGGCGCCTGAAACACTGTTGGCACCTCGCGGATCAAATGCCTGTATTTATGTTCGAAAAACACACCCGATTCGATGCTGCTCGGTTCGATTCGATGCGAATGCGATACACACGCCGCCCACACACAAAAAACACAACAACAAAACAACAGAGTGACCGCAGCGGGGATGTCGAGTAATAACGTGTTGCCACCAAAACGCACTAAAAAATGCCGACTGCTCACAGTTGCGCGGTTGCCGATAAGAAGGGGCGACCTCTGGCTTTGCAATGCAAACTCAATTTTTAGGCCAATGTTAAAAAAAATTAAAGAAATACAAATTAATTGTTCAAATTAGTTTATGTACTTGCAATAATTAAGCAGTTGAAGAAATGTTTAGACTAAAATATACCACCCGGAAATACAAAATTTAAAACTTGGGGTCACCAAAATTTAGAATATCGATTTAATAAAAACGAACTAGTTTTAAATTTTTTATAGAACTTCAATTTGATGTATTTTTAAATTTCAAAACAACACTTAATATATTTCTTAACAATGCACATAAAACTTAAATTTTTAAATTTATTGCTATTTAATACATAGGCGAAGGCTGCCTCAACTAGTGCTCTGTAATTTTGCAATTAGTTTTGTCATTGTAAGATTAGCTTAATTTGTTAAATTAATAAATAAGTTTCAGCACATAATTTTGTATATTTTGCAAAGTTAAACCCAAAATGTATAGATAGTAAATGTATAACGAGTACCCTTAATGCAAATATCGCACCCCCGACAGTGTTGCACAACGCTGCGACTATCGCTGTAAACCCGTGCACGCCGAAAACAGTGGAGTTTTTCTTGATTACCATTTTCCGGACGACTCTTGAATAAATCCCCTTGAAAAGCCAGCCACAATGACCGAGGAGAGCAAGAACCCGCAGCTGGACGACGTGCAGCGACAGCTCCTGGACCGCCTGGCCAAGAATGACACCAGTGGCTTCAAGCAGCTGCTGGTCGGCGTGAAAAATGTGAACTTCGTCGACGACAGTGGGATGTCGTGTTTGGCGCATGCCAGCTTCAAGGGGAATCGCGAGGCGGTTCAGCTGCTCCTGGACATGGTGGGTATACCTGGTACTCGCACCCTATGCGGGGTATCTATGTGTTCCTGCAGCCACAGGTGGTTCTTTCCGGAACCAAACCTCCTAACCATTATCTATGTTAAACCTAAAGGTCCGGGAGTCATTTCTTATAGAGACAAAGGGTAATCCTGCTGCTAGGTACCAATAAACCCCTCATCAAGCCAAAGGTTTTATGATCCCATATATATAATATATGGTATTGATCTATAACAAGAACTGCGTGTTCCTCATTAGCTTCCAACTCCAAAATATGTATTTACTACCTTGCATCATGGTTTTGTGTCATAACATTTGATCCCGAGATTATCAATTAAATAACAATTTATAAACTAATAACTCTTTCTCCCCCACAGGGTGCCGACATCAACCTCAACCAGCACGGCGCCGACTACACGCCGCTGCATTTTGCTGCTTTATCGGGCAACACACACGTGTGCCGGCAACTCTTGGACGCGGGAATCAAGCCAGGCAGCATCAATAGCGTCAACAGGACCGCCTCCCAGATGGCCGCCTTTGTGGGCAACCACGCCTGCGTGGAGACCATCAACAACTATGTGACGCAGTCTAGTTTGGAGTACTACACCCAAGTGCATGGCCAGCAAACAGAGCCGCAGATCCCGCCGAGCTTACTCAAGTCCTTCCACGCCTTTGTCACCGAAATCAACCTGCATCCCGTGAGGATTGCCCTGAATGTCCAGTCGCTGGGGCTTCTAAGAATCCTCTCCAAACTCCGCAAAACACTGTCGCTGATGTGTGAGAAGGAAATGCAGAAAAGCCACGACCTCAATGAACTGCTGGCCTTCAAGTTCCATTATCAGGGCTGGATTTTGGCCGAGTTGATACGCTGCGAGGAGCAGTTCAAGGCCCAGCATAAGGAGAAGAGCGGCGAGGAGGCCGGCGATGCCAACAAGAATGACTTTATCGAGATGTTCGTGAAGCGGGTGCTCAAGGAGAACAAGCTGGGCCAACTGGACTATGTGGAATACACGCTGCGGGAGTGTGCCAGGGAGTTCCCCGTGCGGGAGTGCACCATCTTTCGGCAGATCGCCACGCAATTTGGCGCCAAGGATGCGCCGCCAGCCCTTACGATCCTGCGGAATGCCATCAATGGAATGAGGGGATTTGTGGTGGGTTTCAAAGGTTTTTAAAGCGTCTTTCTAAATAGTAATCTCGAAATCTATCCTCCAGGACGAGGGCAGCTACTGCAGCACCTGTGGCGCGGAGAAGCCGGACAAGAAGTGCTCCAAGTGCAAGGCGGTGCAGTACTGCGACCGGGAGTGCCAGCGACTTCACTGGTTCATGCACAAGAAGAACTGTGCCCGACTCCTGGCCCAGTCCCAGACCCAGTCGCAATCGCAGTCGAAGGGAAACATTGACACCGCCGAGCTGCGGGAGGAGCTGGCCAAACTGACTGCGTAATCCAGTGCTCCCTTGTAACGCTAATAAATGTAACATAAGACAAGGAACTACGCATTTTCATGTACTACATTATGAGGAGTACCTTGCTGTCAGCCGACTACACAAACTAAGCCACAAAATTAGATAATAACAATTGTATTGCCGGTGGGCAGAGGCAAGTCCTTGCCAACCGAAAATGAAACTAAATTTCTTAATCAGTCAAAGCATGCAATTACAACTGCCCAACCATTTTATACCTATCCAACAAATATTAAAGGATAATATTGAAAAACGTATTTTCGTTGATCTATTAAAGATACTTAGGCGTTAGATAAAATTAAAGGGGAACAGTCACGAGAAAACCAATTAAATTTCAGTGCTTATAGTTTTTATATATTTTTTTTTTAAATGTTCTAGTTTTAAAAAAAAACGTTTTATTTTGAATATATTTAAAATTACAGACATTTCTAAAATATGTTAACTCACTTCGAATGTTAAGTTAACAGCATTAGTGGCATTCATCGCAGCTTCTGTTATCTTGTTCGAAAGTTCGAAGACAGCTGATGGCAGTTTAATCTTTTACTTGTTAGTCTATTTGTTGCTAGTTGCTCGTGAACTTTAGAAGTAAACTGTCCAAAATGGTGCAGGTGTGGTATATGGACACGGAGGAAACCGATCAGCGCTTGGAGCACCACCGCAACCCGCCGGCTTACCTGGAGCTGGAGGATCTGTACAAGAAGACGGGCGTGGAATACTTTAAGGCGAGTGAAACTGCGACTATAAACCTTTGTTGACCTTGGGTGCGAGCTTATCTTGATTATTCACTTTTGCAGATCAACGCCGACGAATACCAGAGCGATAATACCCTCACCGAGCTGAGGGCACAACGTGGCTACACATACGATGATGAGGCAAGATCGGTGATCAGTAAACGACTATAAAACCTCTTTAAAAACGAGATTTATTACAGATCACCTGCTCGGAGAAGTGCCTCCCTGACTATGCCAACAAGTTGAAAGCCTTTTACACCGAGCACTTGCACACGGATGAGGAAATCCGGCTGATTTTGGATGGTTCTGGTTACTTTGATGTTCGCGAGTGAGTCTCATTGCCTTTGTTTACTTACAAACGTACAAGACTTAATTTTTTGATTTCTTAGCAACGAGGACAACTGGCTGCGCATTCTGGTGGTGAAGGGAGATCTGATTATTATTCCCGCTGGCATTTATCATCGCTTTACTCTGGATTCTAATGTAAATTATCCATCATTTCGACTACCAAAACTATTTGTTTTATATATTTGATCTCTCCTTATTAGAACTTTATCAGAACCCGTCGTTATTTCGTTGGCGAGCCTGTCTGGGCTCCACACAATCGTCCGGCCGATGATATGGATTGCCGCAAATCTTACATCAAGCACCAGGCCGAAAACTTTGTGCAATTCAACAAGGTTTAAATTAGAAACCTTACAGCTCTAAAAGTGTATATTTTACCCAGTTTGATATTTGTATATAAAATAAAACGCCAGTTCCAAATAGGCGTCTGTTTATTAAACAAAATCTAAAGTCTTAACAAGAACAGCAATTTTAACATTTTATATGGAACACAAAAATGGAAATAAATAGTATTAAGGTAATATTTTCGGAATCCAAACCATTTTGTATGGTTATTTTTACTGCTAAATTAATTAATTTTTTTAATTATATTTAAAGAAGTAACCGAAAAATTGTATTTACGGAATTTTCTATTCGTTAAGTTAAATAAAACAAGACGGCAACGCTGCTAATCGCCAGAAGCCATTCGATAGTATCGGTGGCAAAACAAAAACACTTTTTGACTCGTTCGCCGATAGTATCGATAAGTATCGGCCGGGGTGCCTGCTCTAGGAGGGAAAACAAAACAAACACTTTTTTACTTTTTCATCTCTCGGATCGTTCGGACGTGCTTCGCGGTCTCGTCTGTGTGAGTGAGTGAGTGTGCGTGAGCGGAGCGGCGGAAAGCACAGTTAAATCGAGTCGAGTTGCAGCAGTAATCTGTGGATTCGGGCGATACAAAATCATACAATATCGCTATCTATTTACAAACAAATCGGAGTGGATAATACTGTGCCGCACACAAGTCTTCAAGCGGCTCTTCTGTGTGTTTTTGTGTCACGCTCTCTTTGAAATAGTAAACAAATTGCGAATAAAAGGTGTACGACAAAGACAAGTAAAAGTATTGAGGAAAATATCAAACAAGAAAAAATATCCTGCAGTGCGTGTAAAATATTTCGGAAAGGTCGCCGCAAGAGCAGCGGCGTCAACGTCAGCAGAGCGCGTGCTGCAAGTGTGTTGGTGAGACGTATATGCATATACATACCAACGAGGAGGTGCACATAAGGTGTACATAAGCAGTGTATTTAATTAAGAGAAAACCATTTAGTTTTGTGTGCATGCAAAATTGGGAAAATCGAAAGGAGGAGTTCCGCAGCAGCAGCAACAGCAGTGCAGCGGCAGAGGCGCCATCGACTAACGGATTTTCACACGCGGGTAAGTTTTCTTTTCCCTGCTCTTCCTCGCTTGCTTCGTGCCCCAAAACAGTGCTAAAAATTTTCATTACGCCAAAGAAGAAAAATTCAATATGTATATGTATGCTCCATCTCCAATCGCTCTCTCCCGCTCCCTCACCTCTCCCATTCGCTCGCTAGCTCTCTCTCTCGCTCTGCCACTATCCAATTTAACCTCAACCGGTCTGCTGCTGCGGCGTCTCGTATGCATGTCGGCCCATCTGTGTGTGTGTTGGACAATCGAGGTCAATGCAATAGTGGCAATTAAGAAAGTCATCCACTCCTGAAATGGTTTTATCAATGCGGCCATAAAAGCAGCAACTTGGGGTGTAGGCACATTTCCTTAGTTTCTTCAGCAAGTTAGTTTTTCCTTAGTTATAACCTAACATTTGACCACTATATTCTTGACTAATCAAATAGTAATCTATTTATTGTTTTAAAAATATGTTATTAAAGATTTTATAAGTAAGTGAGAGATTCAAGTTGTAAATATAATATATCGATTTAATTATACCCAGTTAAATGACCTCCGAGCTCCTTGCTGCTATTCTCCCACCCTCGACTGTGTGCATCTGCATAAGTGCTGTGTGTGTTGGTGTTGCTGTTTGTGTGCGCTTGTCATTCGGCTCGTTAAAAATGCTCTGCCGGCGTCGCAGTCGGCGTTGGCGGCTTCTTCTTTAACTCTCGCGCATTATTTTGCAAAGCTCAAAAGCCTGCTGCTGCTTCTTCTTCTCGATGTTTTTGTTCTTGTTGCTGCCTTTCTTCTATATTGACAATTTTTACAGCTCTTACTTGTGGTTGTTGTTATTGTTGTTGTGACGCCATGCTTAGGCGCTTGTTTCAGCTGCTACTTTTTTTTTTGCCTTTGCCGCTCGACTGGGTTGCCACGGCTTTTCTTTTTTTTTCGGAAGGGGTTGTCGCCGCTGCTCGCTTTTTCCGTTCCGTTATCTATACACACATTTCTCGATTATGAATGAGTTGTTGGCGGGGTTTCGTTTTAACTGTGTTTATGAACTTTTCGAGTTTCTTTTGTGATTTTCGCCTTATTTAATTTTGCTAATTACCCGCACGCACTTTTTGCGCTTTTCAACACTTGTTAATTTCTCGAAAATTATCCCCCACACACACGCATACACACATAGGATTGCACTTGTTTCGGGAACTCTCTCCCATTTCGGCGCTCTCTTATTTTTTGGGTGCCCTTTTCGCTCATCCCCCTCTTACGCATTTTTCGGCAAAGTTGCATGCCCCAAAATACAAACATGCAGACATACAAAAAACCACCTTGCTGGCTGTCTCGCTCCCACATAAACGCACACACACACACAGCCCACAGCCCCTTGCACAAGCACGCACTAAAACCCGGTTCGTCGTTAGTTTTAAACTTATTTTGGCATTCTTTATGTGCACTGCATTCTCGACGTCTCGTCGAGTCTCCCCATCCTCCTCCTCCGCCTGCTCTTTGCACTTCTGTTCGCCTCGCCTCGCCTCGCCACTTCTCTTCTCTCTTTTTGGTCTCGATTTTACGACCGAGACCCGCATTTCTTGCTCTTGTTGTTGTCGTAATGCAGTTGATGTTGCTGTAATTGCAATTGTTGTTGTTTTGGGGGTGCACAGTGGGGGCAACTAAAATCAGAACTAGTTCACAGTGGATCAGGTCAATCCAGCAGATAAGAGGAGTGTTTCGAAGAAATCATTTGGATTTTGGTGGGTAAATCAAGAAATTCGAGTCCTAACTTTTAAAATTAGGACTCTTCCTAGGCGTATTTAGCAAAATATTCCGAATATATAGAATTAGTTTAAATAATTATTGAGTTTGACTTTATATATATATTTATATCAGCCTAGAAATAAATCTTTATTTCTAAAAACAGCTTGCTTATCAATCATTTGTGAAAACTTTTCTTAGAAAACATCAATTGGAATCACTTAAAGAACTTATGCACATATATAAGTAAAATAAATTCAATAAAATCTAATTCGATTGAGTGATTCATTGATAGTTTTAACTCTTTAAACTATTCAAGGCTGAAAACCCTTTAATCAATTAGCAATTAGTGTGTCATGTTTTTACTTTGAATCTATTTTTAAATATTTATTTGCCTGTTTGTTCTACTTGATGTCAATTTTTGATTACATAAAACATAGGAGAATAAATTAAAAAGGCCTTAAAAATCTTAAATCCCAAATATGTTCTATTAAAAGATTTAATATCTGACGGCTTGGAACTAGAATGCCAGTTTTGGATTTATCGCAGAGGCTTTAGCGTTACTTTTACTAATTAGTGTGTCATGTTTTTACTTTGAATCTATTTTTAAATATTTATTTGCCTGTTTGTTCTACTTGATGTCAATTTTTGATTACAAAACAAAGAAGAATAAATTATAATTAAAAAGGCCTTAAAAATCTAAAATCCCAAATATGTTCTATCAAAAGATCTAATATCTGACGGCTTGGAACTAGAATTCCAGTTGTGGATTTATCGCAGAGGCTTTAGCGTTACGTTTTTGTTTGTTGCCGTGTCAGCTTCACACAGGCACCACTCACCCGCACACACAGACGTCGATTTACCTGAGTTCGCAGGTGAGTTGAAGAGTGTGTCTGTGTGTGTGTGTGGGTTTGGGGGAGCAGCTCGATAGCCGAAATTCTCCATTCGTCTTTCGTGCGTTTTTGTGTGCGTTTGTGCAAGTGGAGCAACAAAAGTCGACAGCTACAGTTTGGACTCCCTACCCTTTGGACTCCTTATCGATAGGAAAGACTTCCTCTAATTTGGGTTAGACGGGTCAAAAGTTCACGAACATATTTTTGGTTTAGAAGGCACAAGCAAACAAATATGTTTTTAATACGTGGTGTTTGAAAATGCCTTTAAATACAGATCTTTAGTACTTAGTATCATTCCCTATGTTCATACTAAATGAAAAGTTTGGGTTTCCGTTGCATAACGAACCAAAAGATTAATTGTAAACGATGTATTATATCATCTTTTAATATTTTATTATGTTAAAACAGAATAAAAGACAGCTTTTTGATAACAAACTCAAAGAATTCGATTATTTTTAGGTACCCCATTGAATTTAAGTAAAAAAGCCATACGAAAATGGATGTTTTCCAACCAACTTTCGCTTTGTGTCTCTCTAATTTGGCAGCTCTTTTAAAGTTTTCTCTAGCCCACACCTATTGCCCCTTTGGAACTAAAGATTTATAGATGACGATTGGGATCGATGGGTGGGTGGGTGTCATGTTTTGGCTGTAATGCCTGTTTTTTGGTCAAACCTGCTGACTGCAGCGCATCTGGGGCTGCTTTCCGGCGATTCCATCTGCATTCCCTGGCACCCCGAAACATATTGCAGTTGTTTTCTGTTTCGTTTGCTGCACAATCCGAGGCCCCCCTTTGTGCACACCCATGCAATGCTCTATGTACAGCTTACAACAACAAAGCATCGCAAGCCGAAATGCAGTTTAAAGCGCAACTAAAACTAAACAGAGCTTTCCACTCCAAGTGGGTGTCTCTAAAAGTGGGTGGTGGCTGGCAGCAGGGGGCGGTGGGTGGGTTTTCGGTGCTATATAGGTATTTCTGAACTGAACTGTATGTGCGCGCCTGTGTGTTTGTTTGGTTTGCCATGTATGGAGTGTGGAGTGAAGTGGATTTTATATCAAAAGTACAGTCGCTTATTGCTGTTGTTGCTGCTGTATTTCATAGTTCGTAGGTATATATATGCACATATAGGTACATAAATTGCATGTTCATGCTTCAATAGTTGCATGCAGCGTCCGCAGCATTGTTGTTTTCGGATGGGCCAGCGGGTGTTGGGTGTTCGGGGGGGTGGTGGTGCGGTGGAGGAGGAGGGGCGAAAGAGGGGGCTTTTGTAGTACCTAAACCTAAGCCGATGCACCAAACTAAACTCTCTGTTGACAAGTAAAACAAAGGCCCAGCTGCAACAGCCATCGCCAGCGAGAACAATGAATCAAAGTCTGCAAACGATTCAAGAGCGATTGCGATGGCGATTACGATAGCACCGAACAAGCAGGGAAGATTTTCCAGTCCCTTGATAGGAAGACCAATATCCAAATATTTTATAACGTATTTGAAAAGTGTTTAGTTAGTATATCTATAAAACATTCTTGGTTTAATGACAAAGAACATATGTTTAATAATCCTTATAAAGTATATCGATGGCGATTACGATAGCACCGAACAAGCAGGGAAGATTTTCCAGTCCCTCGATAGGAAAACCAATATCCAAATATATTACAACGTATTTGAAAAGTGTTTAGTTAGTATATCTATAAAACATTCTTGGTTTGATGACAAAGAACATATGTTTAATAATCCTTATAAAGTATATCGATGGCGATTACGATAGCACCGAACAAGCAGGGAAGATTTTCCAGTCCCTTGATAGGAAGACCAATATCCAAATATTTTATAACGTATTTGAAAAGTGTTTAGTTAGTATATCTATAAAACATTCTTGGTTTGATGACAAAGAACATATGTTTAATAATCCTTATAAAGTATATCGATGGCGATTACGATAGCACCGAACATGCAGGGAAGATTTTCCAGTCCCTCGATAGGAAAACCAATATCCAAATATATTACAACGTATTTGAAAAGTGTTTAGTTAGTATATCTATAAAACATTCTTGGTTTGATGACAAAGAACATATGTTTAATAATCCTTATAAAGTATATCGATGGCGATTACGATAGCACCGAACAAGCAGGGAAGATTTTCCAGTCCTTGATAGGAAGACCAATATCCAAATATTTTATAACGTATTTGAAAAGTGTTTAGTTAGTATATCTATAAAACATTCTTGGTTTAATGACAAAGAACATATGTTTAATAATCCTTATAAAGTATATCGATGGCGATTACGATAGCACCGAACAAGCAGGGAAGATTTTCCAGTCCCTCGATAGGAAAACCAATATCCAAATATATTAGTTAATATACTTATAAAATATTCTTGTTTTGACGCGAAAGGACACATATTTAATAATCCTTATAAAGTATATCGATGGCGATTTCGATAGCACCAAACAAGCAGGGAAGATTTTCCAGTCCCTCGGTAGGAAGACCAATATCTTTATATATTACAACGTATTTTAAAAGTGTTTATTTAGTATATTTATAAGACATTCTTGTTTTAATGACAAAGAACATATATTTAATAATCCTTATAAGGTATACGGAATTATCACGTTTATCTCATCCTTTAGATTGTCTTTATAATACGTATTTTCTCAATATTGTGTATTAAAGATACATTTCTTCTACATAAAAATACATTCTACATAAAAATAAACAATGATTCCAAGAATTTGTTGCGATTATTATTGCAGTCAGTCCAGGAATTTTAATAAAATTTCTGTTTGAGAAAAAGGTCAGATATTCAGCCAAAGGAATTCGTTCATTGTTTGGATTCTTCAAACTTTCCACCTTAACCCAACGTACCCATACCATTTTCCGCCTACCCTCCACTTGTTTTCTGGGAGTTTTCCTGTCTCTTCAGTTGATTTTACTTATATATGTATATATATATATATGTTTTACGAGTCCCCTTGCTGCTTTCGGGCTGAGGAAGAGTGGGTGGTTTTAACTTTGGCTTGGGTGCTCCTGAAAAAATCGATTAAGCGCGACCAAGAAGGCCACACAACTTAAATTTAAAGCAGGGGGGTTAACTAATAACCAAAAGGCATATCTCTATGTACATAATAAGTAAATAAATGTACATAACTTGTAGAAACTAACAACTTTTAACATAGTTGCTTACAACAAATATTATTGATTAAATAGGCCGGAAGTCCGCTATTAAAACTGTCACGTAAGTTGGGAAGGGAAAAAAAGGGAAAATTAACTTATTGATTTGGAAATGAGTTCTGTTTTTCTGGCTTTTCAAGGGGTGTTCTCCTTGGGCGGGGGGTTTTTCGTGAGCTTCCGCTTATGTATAAAACTTTTTCGGCAGTCCCAGCAAGAACAACAACAACAATGAGAAGAAGAAGGCAACAACTATGGCAATATGAGAAGGCTGCTGCATTGGGTGGGGTGGGTGAATGTGGGTGGCTGGGCCGGTGGGTAGGTTGGTTTTTTCGAGGGGTTGCTGGGGGGAAAAGAGAGGAGCCCTTTGGAGCCCTTTCCCGCCCCCTCTTCGTTTGTTTGTGTATCGGGTGGCGTTAGTTGAAATGCAGACGTTTTGCATTGTTGTTGTGGGTGGTCTCCTTTTGGGGGTGGCTGTGGGTGGTGCCCGGGCGGCTGTGGGTGGCTGGGTGGTCTGTGGCGGCGGCTCTGTGGCTGTAAAATGCCCCGAAACGGTACAGCTGTGCATGCACATGTATATAAACACTCCACAGACACACACATAAAGCCGAAGAGCGAGCCAGAGCGAGGAGCATGCAAAAACAGATACATATACAAAACAGGACAGGAGGGGGGCGTCCGGGGGTGGTGTTTCTGCCAAAGGGGTGGCGGTGGTCTAGGGGGCCTCGGGAATGAAATGGCACGGCAGGGTCTGCTGGTCTGGTCGCCTGCTTCCTTCCTCGCATAGTTCAAGTATGCATATAATATCCGGGCTCGTCGGTACCCGAAAACGAAGGCAACGACAACAACAGCAGCAGCAGCAGCAGCATCATCCGATGAACCACCACCCCCTATAACACCACCCCCAAGGCCTACGCACAGCTGTGGTCGAAATTATAGCGAGTGTCATCGCTTAGATTGTCAATCCTGGCAGACTTGAAAGAAAACACCACACTTCGGAGTGCCACAAAAATCTCCAGAGATTTGAAATCACTTAAAATGATACCTAAAAGTATTCTACAAAAAAAAGAACTAAGAACTGTTTCTTATTCCCCTATGGGATATAAAAGTCAAGGGCTTTTTAAAAACTTTAATCAAAAATCAATTATTTGAATGAGTTTTTAATTTGTTTCTTTTAACTTATAACTTCATTATTTTGAAAACGTAAATTTGGTATTTAAATAGTATATTTTCTATAATTAAAAGTAATAATGGTATTTAAATAGTATATTTCCTATAAGTAAAAGTAAATGGTACTTAAATAGTATGTTTCCTATAAGTAAAAGTAATAACGGTATTTAAATAGTATATTATCTATAATTAAAAGTAATAATGGTATTTAAATAGTATATTTTCTATAATTAAAAGTAATAAAATACCACATAACAAATCAAGGTCTTTGAAAATCTTGCGTCTAAGACTTTAAATATTACACTTATATTATATTTATAATTTGAAAAGATTAATATCAGCTCTTATCACACTTTCAGAAATCTATTCCATAATTAGGTTTTCCAGAGCAAATAGCATTGCATTTCTTTGGAAATTGCTGCTTATAGAGCTTCTTGATACTTAAGCAGACCTCTATTAAAGGCGAATGATGATAAGGCCAAATACTCTCCGGCCTTAACTGGCAGATAACAAGGTTTTCTGTAATTTATGGACAGGGTATTTTGTGTTATTATTTTGATACCAGCTGTACAGTGGCGTAGGGTGGTGCATAGGCAGGAATAAGGGGGTGTTGGGGCACAAATGTGGTTGGGTGGTGGCTCGCTCCGATGTGTGTTGGGCTCGATGTGCTTGAGTGGATTTCCTGCCGTTTTCGGGCGGCCATCTGTGGGTGGCTTTCTCTCGTACCTTGTGGAGTCGAGTGGCACAAATGTGTCGCCGCGAATGTGTGAAGCCACCAGCTCCCTCCCCCCTTCCCTATCGGCAGTCCCTGGTTTCCTGGGAATAGTTGCGTAATCTATGCGATGATATGGCCTACGCCATTGTATATCACTGAACTTCCTGATGCAGGTCGAAGCCGAATATGGTTTATTCGTTGTGCTCCGTGGGGGCGAAGGGTCAGGCGCCCCCATATATGCAAATTTCAACAAATTGTAATGCCGAAAATCCGAATTTGTGGATGCTGCCACTCGCATGGTCTGTGTGTGGACATGAAACCTCGGACGGGAAATTAGTTTTAGCCACATGCTAACCCCACACCACCCCTTTTCCTTGCACCCCCCTCCATTGGACCATTAATATTACGCAATTTTAATGAAAATACCAACGACGGCAATGGCAATTAGCGCAAATATCATCGACAAACGGGGGAAATTATATGGGAACGGGGCCCGGGGCTTTGGGCACCTCAAAATTCAATATTCTGCAATTATTTATGAAACTGGCTTAGTTTACCCCGGGCCCCCGAAAATCACCGAACTATAAATTGAAAGCGCAACTGTACCACCCACCTGCAAATGCAAACTGGTGAGTAATCCTAAGCCGAGGGGTTGGGAG
Source organism: Drosophila biarmipes (assembly GCF_025231255.1). NCBI lineage: Eukaryota > Metazoa > Arthropoda > Insecta > Diptera > Drosophilidae > Drosophila > Drosophila biarmipes. Next base: position 22,295,691 of record NC_066613.1, on the reverse strand, counting down.
TGGGTGGGTTTCTGTGGGTGGTAGGGGAGGAGTCGGGCTTGGGTTTGGATTTTAGGGTGGAGTGGGCAGGTCGCCACTTCGATTTTGCGCGTTTGGCAATTATGTGGACATGTGTCTTGCCGCTTATGTATATCAATATATATACATATACAGTTCGAGTTCTATAACTCCAACCACTCGTATCTGCCATTCCATTTCAAGGGGTTCTGGGTTAGATAAAAATATATAAGTGTTTACTTAGAAAAAACTTGTAAAAGTCAATCAATCGACTTGGAACTTAAAGTTTTCAACGTGTTCTTTGTCAATAAAACCAATCCCTAGAGGTGTGGTATAAGTTATTCTTTTAATCTAAAATACAAAAATACAAATACTTAGATACCTAGGATCAGTTTCAAAACTATAATATCTGCTATTGAATGAAAGTAATTGTGAAACTGATTTATTTTATAGTGTTTTTGAAAGCTACACATTCGAGAGCCCTTCAAACAATCCTGATTTATTAAGAACTTTTTGTTTCCAACCTTAAAGCACGAAAGTTTTTGAGTTATTATGAAATATTTTATTGCATTTTATTGAGCAGTTTTTAAGGCTAGTTCCAGTTATGGGAGTTCGACTGTATGTTTTGCGAGGATTTATATGTGTGCTGGAGGTAGCGACATCTCCGCCCCACACAGCACCCTACCACCCTACCCAATTTTTCGGTCGTAGTTTTGTGCCACCAGAAACACGCCCAAAACCAAAGGCAATAACAGCAACAACAGCAACCACAGCAGCGGCCATTGATGGGCGCGGGTGTGGAGGGGGTGGAACCACCCCACCCACTCCACCTATCCGCCACCCCCTCCATATTCGCCTCACCCCCCCTGAAGAGTTGCCTGCATAAAATATTTCTAGATACACATTTTTGTGTTAGGGCAAAAAGCAAAAGAAGAAGCAGGCAAAAAAAAGTTACCCAACACACAGACAGGCCAAAAGGGGGCGGGGCGGGGGTTTTTTTTTAGGGGGTGGCGCGTGGGTGGCGCCACTGGGTTGTGTTGCTATGTGGGCATAACCTCCGGGGCACGGAGTAGGGGGTCCAGACGCAAAGGCTTTCCGCTCTCTTTTCCTTCCTTCCTCCCTCCTGTTTTAAAGGCCGCCTTAAAGGTTCGCGTAAAGTTTCTAGAACAGCAGCCCACTCTGGGCCTTCGCAACCCCCTTCCGTGGCCTTCCTTCCCCTCGGCGAACCGTATTAAGTGAAGTAACTTGTCGAATCTGTTTTTCTTCTTGTTTTATAATGTTGTCTTTTTTGTTGGCTCGAGGGTTGTATTATTATCACGAAACTAAGAGCAACTTAGGAACCTTTGCCAAAGATACTAAAAAGAGTGGCTAAGAAGAAGTAATCGTAGCAGAGGTTTTTGAGAACGCGTAAAGCCTAATCACAACCAGGAAATTTAAACCAATTTTCCCATATCCTTTCATAATTGATGAACTTTACTTCGAAACAAACACCATATGGGGTTAAATACAACCAGTTCACCCTTGCCAAAGCTTTTTTCTACACATTAATCCTTAAACAACCCACTTTTTTTTTAATAATCTGCTTAAAAAAAGGTTCTAATGAACCAATAATGAGGGTTGCATATGTTTGCATAGAATGGTGTAACATTTAAGTATGGATGAATTGGTTTTTTGTTAAGTGTCTTTATCTTTTAAAGTAATTTAAATTTAACATAAATTATTATTTTCATAGATCACTGAGCAAATGAAGTATTTAAGTATTAGAAAAGTGACCTTTAATTTGGGAGATATTACCCAATGTTCTTTGAGCTAAGGTAACATTTCTAGGTTTACTAACCGGTATCTTTTAGTCGTGCAGCTCAACTAAGAGATACTTGTTATTCTTGTTGCTTTTTGCGTGGGTTTCGGTGGTTGAAATCCGTTGAAGAGTGCGTGGCACTCGCAGGTTAAGGTGAACTGGGTGGGTGGGTGCTTTCAACCCGAAAATGGGGCGGGGCAGCTGGAAATATAATCCACCGTCTGCTTATGACAACCCGGCTTACCAACCGCTGGGATTTTGCTTAGCCTGGCCAGCGTTATGTAAGCCAAAGAGTTGTCTTTTTGGTCGAGGGCTTGTGCCAAAACACTATTTACTTTGTTATGGCAAACATTTCACACACTTTGTGCCAGACTTTTCCTTTGTGCTGGCACATTTCACCGTTCGATTCCACCTCAGTTTTTAAATTGTTTTTCTTTCCCCGCGTTTTGTTGTTTTTTTGGTGGCTCTTTAATTGCCTGATTAGCTGTCCCGATGCTTGCACACACAGCTGTACATAGTGCCCATTGTACATGGTATATGGTGTATATACGAAAGTAGAACCCAAACGGCGGAATGCGAGTGTGTGTGTGTGTGTGTGTGTGTGCGTTGCGTGCACACAGGCAAACATTCCATGCTCGTGTATATAAGGCGGCTCTCCGGCTTCCTCTCGCTCTCTCACTCTCTTTTTGTATCGGTCTGTCGCCTCCTCTCCCCGATTCCACCTATACCTCCGCCGCCTCCTCCGCCTGCTCTTCTTCTTCCGATTCGACATCTTGGGGCTGCTGCGCTTCGGTAAATTATAATTTATGCACATCTCGATGTGGTTAACATTTTTTAATGGCCGATTCCGAGGCACATTTGAGGAGTTTCGAAAGGCCTCACAGCGGCCAAATAATAATAATTTATAAGAGGTGGCTTTTGTTTTATAGGATGTATCAAATAGGTTCCAATATGTCATAGAAACCGAAGAATATCTTTATCTTTAAGAGCTCTTCTCGTTCGCTTCCCTATCCCCATGTGCTTGACATATGTATTTAAGGCTTAAGTAATAATATAAAAGTCCAAGTTATTGTTTTACAAGATGCAGCAAATAGGCTCCAATATGATACAAAAAAGTGAGAATTTGTACATCTTTTTAAGGTTTAAAGTTCAAATTCTATTCTCTTGTGGTTAACATTTTTAGTCCTAACACATTTTTTTTTTTTAAAAAACAGTATAGCCGTTTAATTAAAAAATAAAAATAATTAAAAAATACTTTATACATGTATTATGATTAAATTGCATGATTGTAATATTTTTGTTTTATATAAAGACCTTTTTTATTTATTTTGTGTAGTTTACAGTTGTTTATTGAATTTGTACTTATCAAATCAATCAGCTGTATTTATGTGCTGCCTAATAATACTAAAATATGTGTTGTTTTCCACTTCCTGCCGGCCATAAAACATTTTTTAATTTTCGACCTGCATTTTTTCGCCTCTATTTAAATGGCCAACTGACAGCTGCTCTCCCCCTCTCTTTCCCCCCGCATAGCCCCCTCTCACTCTGGCTTATTCAGTGCCTCTCAATTTCATTTAGTTTTTGTTTGCTTTTTTATGTATATTTCCCTCTCGTTCGAACATTTGCTTTTGGCCGCTTGAGGCAATTGACCGCTTAAATGACTTTTCTGTCGATTGTTTTTTGAAAATGTATCTTATTCGGTTGGATTTATCTGCGAAAGCTAAAACAGAGTTGCCATCAAAGAGGAGGGAAAGCCCAGGGTTGCCATAACAATTTCTATGACTGTTGACATATTTGCTGTCGAGCTACTAAACTCTTTAAACTAATAAAATCCACTTTTGATAAGTGCAAACCCATCGAGTATCTTTCAAATATTTTTTTTCTATTATTCTAATAAGCCCATTAGCTGCAATGGTTTTTTTCACCTCCACTGCTTTCTATGTACTTGAGTTAAATATAGATATAATTGTATATAGTGCACTCCGCAAAGATAAAGCGCTGCTGTAAACAGTCTGCTGAAACTTACAATGATTTCCTTATTTTGTGCTGATTTTCATGGTCAGCTCTTGCTGACTAATTGCTTTAAAGGTATCAACCGATAATTATTGTTGGCCAACAAACCAGAAGAAGCCAACCGCCGGGCCAATTTGGTTGTTTGCTGACGATCATTTCACTCAAGAAAAAAAATGATAAAAAAAACAAAGACTGGCGGCTAAAAAAAGTGGCAAAGCTACTTTTTTGTTGTTATTTCTTTTGGTTTACCTTTTTTACCTGTTTATTTTCAAAGTGCGCCATCTCGCTCGCACGCACACCCCGGCCGCTAGTACATATGTTTGTGTGTATGCTGGCCATATACCAACCTATATATATGTGTGTTTGTATATACAAAGAGAGCGGGAGAGAGCGCACAACACGCGCGCGAGCTCGTTACACGTCATTAAGTGCAAAAATAAGAACAAGCGCATAAAAAAAAAATTGTGCCGCACATAGAAGGCTGCGACTAATACTAGTTTTAGTGGCAGTCACTAGTCTTGGTACTAGTATTAGCGGCCGTAGTTGCAGCATCACTTGACTCGTTACCGTTATTAGGCTGCATCCAGCGATTTCTCTTTTTGCGGCGGGGTTCACCGACCTTGAGCACTATCTTTTTGCCAAGATCAGGAAAAGAGATCTGTGAGATACGTTTGTATCTAAGAGATGATTACTTAAATTTGTAAGCTCAGGGGTATATATTTCAACTTTTTAATGGTAATACCAGCAAAATAATCAAACAAATTAATCTCTTATATAAACCTCTCCGTTTTACTTAAAGATTCAGAGATTTTATGCAGAAAATGACTCACTTATCAATTTATATTATTAAATAACAATTCAAGATTTATTAAATTTGATTTGTCAGAGCAAGTGAATAATACATTTTAATCAAATACCAAATAGAAAGAAAATGTTTCGCCTTATATAATTTCCTGTTTCCAGAGGCCAACTAAGCTAATAAGTAACTATATTTAAATAAATCTCTGGACTTGGGATTAAGATGAATCAGCCTTGACAACAGTCAAATCGAAAGTATTACGTACTCTCTTAAACCCCAAATACATACAATGGACCTTCTTATGTACTTGGGCCGTTCGTACATACATATAGTGTGCATGTAAGTGTCGCCCTGCTTATCAGCTAGAGAGCTAGAAAAATGTTTTCTCTTTTCCATTTTTTTTTTTTCGCTGACATTTATTTTTATACGCCATGCATATGCACAGACAAATGTACAATACTTGGTCTACACACAGCGGATATATTCAATCGTACATGGCCATCGCACGAACTATGCAGATCCAAAGGGTTCGATTTGCCAAATGCCCAATCTTGCGAGTGGGGACATTTATCAGTATTTCGACTCAGTGCAGGAAGTGACGTGGCTGAGGTGTAATTATGTTTGCCGCTTGATTTGAGTAAATAGTCAACAGTGGTCGCTCGATAGAAAGGGGTTGATTGGAGGGGCACTTCAAGTATAGAAAGATACATACATATACGAAATGTTGTAATGATAAGATACAAGATATGGTAATATAAAGTTTCATTAAAATAATAATGTTGTTATTATATTAATGTTATGTAGGCTTTTTTCCGTACGCTTTTTAAAGATACTTTTAAGTTGACCACCAAGTATCTGAAAACATCTTTAACATGTGTATCTTGAAGGTTGTCATGTCGCACACCCCGCTGTGACCGCCGTATACACACTCTCCACACTATACACACCTTATATGGATTGATAGGCGGGTTCCGTACATAATATACCCCTCGGCTACCCTTGATAGAGTGCACAATGCAAGACTTTGGGACCTGTCACCGAGAGCATGCAGTTCGCAGGCGAAAAACGCGTGCTAAGATACAATTGCACGCTAATATGTGTGCCTAGGAAAAAAATGGGGGAAAAAAACGCATTTGCATATTTACATGAGCTACCTATACATGCATACATATATTTTTTTATTGAAACGTGGTGGTTAGTTCAAGGCTAAAGTTTATTATTATTGCACTGCCCGACTGGCTGCTCGTTGGCAGCTTTGATAAGCCTATTTATAGACTGATATTTACTCAATTATACTAATGGCAAACGAAACTGAAATTTCACCGAGAAATTGAATGAATTTCGCGAATATTTTCATTTTTTGTTTTCGCACTTATCGTACGCTATAGAGGGCCATAAAAAAGGTTAAGTCGGTGTGGTGTGTGTGTGTGTGTGTGCGAGAGAGAAAAGTATCGGCTAACTGGTTTTTGTTATTTCTTTTCGGGCGCTGCTTTTACGCGTTACTTTTCGGGGTTATTCTTAACGCTTCTTAACGCTTCTCGCCCATTTCCATTTCCCCATTCCCACTCCCATGCAGCATTCAATCTTTGTTTTGCCAACCATAATAAAAACCCGAAAAAAGGTAAAGCACAAGGCCTAAAAATAGCCAAAACCAAAAAAAAAAAACAAGGAACAAGAGAAAAGCATAGCAACGCGTTGGTAATTTGCTTGATTAAGTGGAATTTTTCCAAAGCATTCGAAGTGCAGGCGTCAATTGCTGGGCGAGCAAAAAGCAAACAGAACGAAACCAGGAAGCCAGCAAGCACGAAAGAATTAAGCATGCTGAAATTTTAAATGTGCCAAATGCAAATGCAAATGCGTAATGATGTACGCTACACAGGGTGAATTGTGAATTCTGAATTGTAATAAATAGATCGGTTGCCTTTTCGCCGTTTCTCAGCCAAAACAGTCAATGGCCAGCGAATGCCATAAAATACATGCTCCACACCCGGGGGCAAGCCTCTAGCATTGTTGTTCATAACAAAAAAAAAAAGTAAATAGGTAAGCACTATTTTGCAAGCTTGTAATTATCCTTGTCAAATTAATAGTTACTATACCAAAATGTAACTACGAAATATTTTTTTAGTTTCTTTTAGTTTTTATAAAAAGAACTGTACCCATGTTTTTAGAAACCTACCCCAATAACTTGGTCTGAAAAAGTATGTGTAATATGTTATGTTATTTATTTGCTCACCATAATGGGTTAACTCAAGTCAAGTAAAATGATATTAAGATAAACGTCTTCTTGATAACAGTCTTCATTGGTTTTGTTAATAAGCGGATTACAGCTTATCCCCAATTTACTGACCCCACTTGTACCAACACACACACACACACAGCCAAAGGGGGTGAGAGGGGCGCTTGGTTGGATAGACAAAAGCAGAGACGGTGACGTTGGCAGCGACGTCGGCAGAGTTGGTCGGTCGTTTGGTTTTATATACAAGTTGAACCCATTGCCTATGTGAGTGCGGGAGTGTGAGTGGAAAACATACACATTTATGGATGGGACTGCTTATGTACAACGAAAGTAACAACAACAACAACAACGGCCACAAACGGCAAAGACGCAACGTGGGGGAGAGGAAGAGAAGAGGTGGGCAATTGCATATTTCGCCATGCACATATATATCGAATCAAATATTTATATATAAATAAGGTACATAGGCACTACCTGTGCAAATGGACACAATTGCCAATTGACATGATATGTAAATTGTTAAAGTTTTCGTCGGTTAGTTTAATAAACTCCCACATTTAAAGTGGCTACCAACTCCCAAGTAACGGTTATTTGCCAAATTAGAAGGGTTGCCAGCTTACAAAAAAAAACGATGTCTTTATATGCTGATTGCTTTCAAGGTTTTTATAATTGTGGGGCGATTATCTTTGAAGTTAAAAGATACAATTGTGATTTCTTACACTTTCTCCGTTTATCTCTGGAAAAAACATGTTGAATTAAAAATAAACTAAAAACCTGAGGTTTTTTCCTTAACTGCGGGAGGCGAACAAAGCATTAAATGATGCTTTGGCATCGGCTTCATCGCTTCTTCTTCTCTTATTTTTTTCTTCCCATTCACAACAACAACGGTGAACAAAACCAGTTTGAAAGTCATTAATTTTTAGCTTGTCTTTGCATCGTTGCTATTGCTCCTTATGTATTGTATTTACTATTTATTTAGTTGGCAACACTGGTCAAGAGCCCGAATAAAACAGCTGTTTAGCAGCACGGCACCCCCTCAGGATTTTTTGTTCTAACTTACCAATTACTCAGCAGAAAGTTTGAAAATGTGTGTACACTGTACACTTCACTGATAATCAGGGAAAATAAAAGCAAATCAGACAGCGTGTAGAGAATCTGTTTCTATTTCTTCTGGATTGTCATACTGTGCACGCAATTAATTTGTGCCTAATGCTCGGTTAACCCATTTAAAACTTTTGTGTTTTTATGTACTCATTTGCTTGCCGCCTTGAGTGCTAGAGAATTGCTCAATTCTGCTTATCGGTTGTTATAAATAAACGCAACGAGAAAAACGACGAGGTACAGTGGGCTATTTGAGGGAAGTGTCATAGCGCACTTAAGTTGATTACATCAAATGGGGAAAACTTACGGTCTAGAGACCTTTCCGAAAGTGCTACTAAACTTCGATTAGATTGGGTTGATTTTGCACGTGTTCTAAAACTCTTTGTTTATATAGAAGTGCAAGCAAAAACGAAAATGGTGCTAGATAAGGGAAGTAGGTTTTGGAGAAGCAGGAAATGGACAGGTAGTTCTCACGGAACGTTGTGGATTAACAATTCTTAACTACGATTTTTAAAAACATTTACTCCCATTTATGTAATATAATCTTTCTTTATTCCAATGGCTTAGTCACTTGAACTTTTTTAATTTTTATATTTTATCAAAGTTTTAGCACCAAATATGGTTATATTAAAGGGCAATGCTTAAAGTAAATTACTAAACAGTTGCTCATGGGTAAAAAAAACTAAATGTAACCGAAGTTTTTTATATAAGAATATATAAGAACAGGTAATCAAAGGTTTTGACTTAAGGTCAAAACCTCTATCAAACCTCTAGCAATATATACATGTAAGATATGCGATATTCTCTGGTTAGGCATTTTTGATTTCGTCAGTTCTAAAAGTGGAATGGATTTCTAGATCTGGCACATATTCCGGATATCGGTGCAACTCTTTGAATGCAATTCGATAGTTCTCCCTAGTTTTCGATGACATCACTTGACTGCAGTTGTCGAATTGGCCTACGTTTGGGTTTGGGCCTGGGATTGGAATTGGAATTGGAATTGTTTGGGACTGTGTTTTGAGCACCCGCTGCACCACCCTCCCAATTCAGATTCCAAGTCCCAGCATGGATGAGTAAATATGTACGAAGGTCGGTCGCCCCCCGCCCCCTGCACACTTCACCCATGTACAACAAGTCGTGCTCTTTCGCCTGCTCTCTCTCTCTGGCGCTCAGCAGCCAAGCGGAGACCCCACTCCACTCTACCAAGCCCCGTGCACCCCTCTCCTCGCCGCCTATGTACACTGGCATAAGATATAAGATATGCGCATTTCTTATAATGTCGAACCGAAACGTGGCGAAATAAATATGTTTGTTTGCTAAGCTGCGTCTCGCTTTTGATCATTTTAAAGGTTTTTATTTCATTCTTGTTGTGTTTTTTTTTTCCACTTTACCACCTGCCTATAGAAGGTTTTAATGAACATTAATAACTCTTTGGGCTAGATATCTGATAAATCTATTTACAAATAAATAATGCAGTTTTACATGACTTATGAGTTAAGAAAGGTGCTGGTCATGGTTTTAAAGCGCCTGATAAGGTTTCATAAATCTTTTATTTTGGATGCTAGAAAACTTAAGAACATTAAGAAAGGTTTTAATAAAGGGGTTGGAAATCTTTGGGTTGTCTTGGTGACGGGAAACATAAGTTAAAGTTAAGATTCGCATTGCTAGAATTTGGATTGCAAAAGGATAGCCCTAAGCCCTGAGGGTAGAGTTTAGTTATATCTTTATGCCGTGGGCTGATAAGCTACTAATATGCAAATCGATGGGAGGTGGAGTCCACCTCCGCCGTGGGCGAGGGGGTGGGGGGTTGGGGGTGGTGCTTTTGGGTGGCCAGACCCCAAAAAACCGCCGCCCGCTCTCCTCTTTCTCTCAGCTCGATGTCGTCTCGCGTGTGTGCGACGTGCGCTCTCTTCTCCCATCTTACTCTCGCTCTCACCACTCACTCTCTCTCTGTCGCTCTCACCGCAGCCACACTCAAACACATTTCGCTTGCTGCTTTGCTGTTGCTCTTCGCTTTTGTTTGTGTTGTTGTTGCTGTTCTTGTTGCTTTTGTTGGTGCTGCTGCTGGCCGCGCTATGTACACAACTGTACTTTTGATTTAACCTTATTTCTTTTGCTTTTTTGCGTCGCCGTCGCCTGTCATCCGTTCCTAAGTTGGTCTACCCCAGCCCCCCCCGCCACCCCATGTCTGCTACATCTCCCTTGGTCACTTAAAATTAACCCCAACACAGCCTTTGCTCCCTTTGCTATTGATATCTCAAGAGTAACTCTGGGAAATCTTGAACAATTTACATCCGTATTCCGCATTTCACCTCTTCAGGTGCCAAAGACCCCTAAACTTGAACTTGAGCATAAGGTGCACTAGTTCCCAACTGACCCCCCAAGATCACCTCAGGTATTTGTGTATCCCACGTCCCATTGTGCACTTAGGGTAAGCAACTCACAAACGCTAATTGAGCCACATTTAGCGCGCTATTAAGCACAATTATAGACACACAAATGCCAAACGTCGCAACAAATCGATAAAGTCTACTTTTTTCCTCGCGGCCAGTCAGGGGTTAAGGGGTAGGGGCTGTGGCGATGGGGGAATGGGTGGAAAGCCATGGGGAGGGGGGGTGTAAAGGCGCTCTCGTCACGCATAATGGTCGCGAGCATTAAAAAGCATCTATAAAAATTTAAAAATGTTTGCATTAATTTAATAAGAAAAAGCTGACAATCATCGGAGCACACAAACTCACCCACTTTGGCAAGCAAACACACACAATCTCACGCTGTGGAATTAACTCGCACACACAGGCCAACAAATTGAAGGCACGGTGGGGCAAAGTGAGTGGTAATAATCGTAAAATATTTCTGGCAATTGTTCCAAGATAAGTAAGAGATTACAAATGAAAGAATTAAAAAAAAATATTTTCTATGTATTTTTTCTCATTTATTTGCAGATTAAAAATGCTTCTCTTGTGTTAATTGAGTTATACAATTTGGGAAATCGATCTATTCAAAAATCTTAAATGTGTTGAATACTTAGGCTTAGTTTTCATAAACAACGAATTAATTGAAAAACTATGTTGTAAATGGAAATCCGTTAATTCCTTAAAGTTCTCATTGACTGCTGACCACTGTACCCTCTCCTCTCGGTCTTATCGTCGCCCACTATCGCGCAGCACGCTTTGCCACCTATTATCTCGTACACCCCGCGAATGCGACCCACTGTGCACTGATAGCGGGCAGCGCAATCTGATGACGACACAAGTGTCGAAAGTAACGAGACTCCGCCGACAGGCCGCCGTTTTCAAGGGGGGCCTTCTGCCGAGTGAGAGAGGGGAAGAGCAGAGGGAGGTCGAAAAAAATAATAAAAAACCAACGAGTAAGCGTGCTCATACACTCGACTTACACAGTGTGTGTTTGTTTGTGTGCTAACTTTCAAAGCGAGTTAATTTATAGCACGTTGGGGACAACAATGCCAAGTTGTTGTATTTTGTTATACTACTTTTCTTTTTTTGTTGCCCCAGCTCGTGTAATTATGCCATTTGATTTGCTTTTCTTCGCCCGGTCTCTGCAGAAGTGGAGATTCTCCTCGGCAAGCCCAGCTTTGCCAGGGTTGCCACCTGCTCGTGCGTTTCACGTTTTACGAGCCTACGTTTATATTTCATTTTAATTGTGACGCTTATTGCTGCTTTATCGCTGGTGTCTTGTTAAAATGATTTTTATTGACTTTTTGATATTGTTTGTGTGTGCTTTTCGAAATCAGCAGCAGCGGCGGCGGCAGGTGAATGTTTGTCGTATTTGCTGGGCTTTGTTGTTTGCGCTTTAGTGGTGCAGCTCAAGTTGCTTGAAAGGTTTATTCACCTCTCGCTCTCACGTGTCAGGTAGCCGCTGTGTTGTTGTTGGCCTTTGATTGTGTGCGCCCGTTTTTGCTGGTTTGGATCTCCGCTAGTTATTCTACTAATAAATACAGTGAAGCCCGGCTGAAGGATACTCTCCTCTTGCGAAACTTATTGGTTGAATATATTAACCACCAAATGGCCTTGAATATGTTGTCTTTCCAGCCACTTATGCAGATTTCGTTAAAATATTACCATACACGCTCCAAGAGTAAACACTCGATTTGGAGAACTAACCAAAAGTAAATGTGTGAAAAATTTGTATTTAAATAATTTCACGAATTATTAAGCATATTTCAATAATTTTGAAGTGTCTTGAAAAAATAAAAACAATATTTCGTAATCCTTTAGTCCTTAATAATATACATTTTTTTAAATTATTTGTAATCTGCTCATTCATGCTAGCGAATGACCACTGTCTTGCAAGTTTTCTCCCCCCAGTCGACTATCCAGCTCGGTTTTCATGCAAATTTTCTTGTAGCCGCAAAGACCAGCGGCTTTGTATGCGAAAATTTGTTAAATCGAAAACGTGACTTGCTTGTGGAAGATGTCTGAATCGAAAGAAATGTTTCGCTTTGGCGCTCCTTCACTCACACAAGCGCCCCAAATCCACTTACACTTGCATATCTGCGATCAAATCAGATTTGATTTGTGACTTAGTGCAGCTTTCTCTCCCCTCTTAAATTTAATTTCCTTGCGGAGGATTGTATGGTCTCCCCAACAAGGTCGCCGCCTTAATAAATTGAAATCAGGATGTCTTTATTATTTTCCAACACGGAAAAGAGAAGAAAAAGGTGATACAGATACAGATACAGATACAGATACATTTAGGGGTTAGACAGTCGGACTTCCGCTTGCCAAGTGTCATCATGACTAAAGGGGATAAAGAAGGAGAATAAAAAAATGCGAAAAGGAAACCCGAATTCAACCCTTGGCAAAACACGAGTGCCACAATATCCCCTTTCAGCGACACATCCCCTTAAACCCTATTCTAACACAACTCCCCTTTTGGGAAAATAAAAAAGGTATTAAAAAAAAAAATAATTGTAATAATATTAAAAATGACTTAGATATTTTCAACTATCTAAATTGATTTCCCTTTTTCTTTGCAGTTAATCAACATACAGAATCACGACGACGCGACGAGCGAAAATGGCCAAAATGGAGGTCGACGACGTGGTCGACTTGAGTTTAGGGTCCGGGCGTGACCCGGCGTTGACCATAACGCCGGCTCCGTCGCCGGCGGCACTGAGCAATCGGGATCTGCGCGCGCTGACGGCCAACAACGCGGGCCTGACCATCACTCCATCTCCATCGCCGGCGACCAATAATGGCACCACCAACGCCACCACCAATAGCAGTAACAACTCCAACTCCAATAGCACTAGCACCAACAATAGCAGTAACACCAATAGCTCCAGCACAAACAGCAACAACAGCAATAGCATTAATGCCAGTGAAGCGGGGGTCACCAGCGGATCCATAGGTGGCGGTCAGGATGAGAACAAGGTTCAAAGGAGAGTCCTGCGACCCCGAACAGAGCCCAAATCCTATGCCGAGGCACCGGACATTGTGTTACTACCCGCACGCACCAATGGACGTCAGCAGAATGGCAACATCGATTCGGAGACGGATGATGAGGAGATGCCGCCGTATGTGCCCATCAAGGAGCTGAGTCATGCGGAGCTCAAGGAGCGCGAGAAGAGTCTGAGGAAGCTGCGACAGGATCTGCGCAACGAGGAGACCAAACTGATGCTGCTCAAGAAACTCAAGCAGTCGCAGCAGGTGATGAAGGAGAATCTGGTGGTCACGCCGACCAGCGTTTCGCCCAACAATCCCCTGTCCGCGATTCCCGCCGCCCTCACCTCGAAGGGGTCGCTCAGTGTGACGCCCACGTCGGCGGTACCGCTGCCCGCCCACAGCAAGGGCAGCAGGAGCAGCTTAAGCGGCAGCAGCGGACCGGCAGTAAGCATCAGGTGGGCATCTTTGATCTAGCCATGATGTATCCGTGATGATAACGTATTTGCCTTATTTTCAGCGCCACCAACAGTCGAACGGGAAGCTCGAGCTCAGCGGCGGCAGCTGCTTCAGCGATTGCCGCTGCAGCGGCCGCCTTGGGCGTTCAACATCGCAGCAGCAGCAACTCCATACTGCCGCCGCCAAGGTCGTCGCTCCCAGCGGGCGCCACTTTAGCTGCCGGCACCACCATCACGCCCGCCACCTCCTCATCGCACCGCTCCAGCAATTTGCCGCCGCGCACCAACCTGCCGAATCTCACCATCACGCCCTCGGTGACCATCACGCCCACATCGGCGCCGCCCTCCAGTCTGAAACCACGCAATGTGAGTTATTGTAATGTAATCGTTGCCGTAAGCGCCGAGTTTTTCTCTCACCTTTTGTCCAAAAGCACCAAAGACACTGCAGTTCACTAATCACAAAACACCATGAAACATTCAACATAAACTAACACGTTGTAAACACTAAAAAGATACAAAAACTCACGCTTACCAACACAGAACACATTCAAAACTAACAAACTATTAAATTGAAGGAGCAGGATATATCGAACAGATCATAAAATCTATGTATAGGCATTCACCTAGTGAAAAACAGATTTGCTATTTGATAGTATTGGATTATTTAAAAGATAATTTATATTTATTTTTCAATACTTTTATTGAAACTTGGGGAACAACCAAAAATATCGTGTACATTTTCGATATTTCTACCTCTCCAACAATTAAACAACTTCACAACACTTTTCAAACACTGCTAACCAACACTATTCACCTGTCAAATCAGCCGAAGTCGGCCTCTGTGTGAGGATTTTCCCAAAACCGAGGAGGCTTCGTGCAAGTGGCACTAAATATTCTTTCATTTCTCGTATTCATTTGACTTCAACAAATCTCCCAACTACTAAAAACTCAACTTTGCTCTGTATTCGTATTTGCTATCCTGTAAAAAATAAACAAACAAAAAACCCAAATCGTTGAAACATGCAGCCTAATATTTCGGATAATTCGAAGGTACCTGGGACCATAAGCAATTCTGTTTCCATCACACCGGCGCTACCACTGTCCCAATCGCACCAGAATCAGCACAACGACCAGAAGGTTCGTGTTTCTGTCACTGACAATGATTTCTAGATGAATAAATTATTGTGTGTTCTTGCAGAATGACCGCTCCACGCCAAGAGAAGACGCTCAGACACCGGCTCAAAGACAGGCGGCAGCTAAAATGGCCCTTCGCAAGCAGCTGGAAAAGACGCTGCTTCAGGTGAGTGCAAAAATCTGTTAATAAAATATAGAAATTTTGGTTTTATACTGGTTTATCTTTGACAGATCCCCCCACCAAAGCCGCCACCACCAGAGATGCACTTTATTCCCAATCCCAGCAACACGGACTTTGTGTATCTTCTTGGCTTGGAAACTGTGGTCGATTATCTGACCGTCAACAAGAAGGCCAATGCTGTGGCAGCTCCCTTCCGTTGTGCCCAGTGCAAGATTGATTTTACGCCCGTGTGGAAGTGGGAGAAGCAGAGTAAGTTTATCCGTAAACCATAATAAAGGATAGTTTTTAATCCAACAATCCTTTGAACTTACAGCAAACAAGGATCCCAAGGTGATTTGCGAACAGTGTGTCACCTCGAATGTGAAGAAGGCTCTTAAGGCGGAGCACACCAACCGACTGAAACAGGCGTTTGTGAAAGCGCTGCAGCAGGAGCAGGAGATCGAGCAGCGTCTGGCCAGCCAGAGCAGTCCCTCGCCAGTGGATACCCATGGCTCGAGTGGCAACTCACTGTCCGTCTCTGCGGTCACCAGCAACTCCTCGTCGTCGCATCTGCAAAGGGAACGGGAACAGCTGCAGGCGACGCACGCTTCGGCGGCCGCTGCTCTGGTCAATCTGCCGCCGTCGGTGACGGTAATACCCACCAAATGCCAGACGCCAACGCCAGCGACACCGCGCCCAACACCGCCGCCACCCCAAAGTCAAGCCACACCACCGCCGTCGTCGGGAGGATCACGATCCTCGCGAGCGGCTGCCACGGCCGCTGCAGCCGCAATCGCCGCTCAGCAGGCGGGCATCCTTAGTCCTGGGCCGACGGCAGCGCATCATCACGAGGCGGCCAGCTCCTCCAGATCCACGCGCAACGATCGCCTGGATCATCACCACCAGTCGCAGCAGCAACAGCAGCGAGATCAGCGCGACAGGGATCAGCAGCAGCGAGATCAGCAGACGCAACAACAGGCCCAGAGCTATGACAAGTACTCGGCGGCCACGCTGGCGGCGGCTGCTCATCTGAGTGCCCTGGGCGGCATGGGTGGATTGAATATCAACAGCCTGGCCAGTCTGGGCAACCTGGGCAATTTGGGCAACCTCAGCCAGCTGGGAAATCTGGCTGCCCTCGGGGGATTGGGTAATTTCGGAGGAGCCTCCACTGGTTCGTCTAACCCGGCGGCTGGCCTGAGCGGCTCCTCGCCAGCTGCCACGGCGGCCGCCATGCAGGCCTTCCAGCAGCAGCTCTTTAGAGGTGGGTATCTCCTTAGTGACAGAATCTGAGAATAAATTTGACTAATATGTAACATTTTACTTTTAGCACTGGGACAAGGTCTTGGTGGCAATCCCCAGCACATGATGCAGTTTGCTCCGCTCTTGTACTCCTACCAGATGGCCATGGCGCAGGCGGCACAAGTGGCAGGTGAGTTTACGATAAGATCTACTATATTATCGAATAATTTGTACTAATAATAAATGTGTCCATTCCCATTCCCACCAGCCTTCAACAACAACAATAAGAAGAGCAGCTCGTCCTCCGGATCGGCGAAGAACTCGAGCAGCGCCAACAGCATGGCTGACGTTCAGCGGGCGGCGGAGCTGCAGCGCCAATATCTTCTGGAGATGATTCCGCCGCAGCAACAGAGCGGGCAAAGTGGCAGTCGCCAGAACAACTGGAAGGCCTAAAAGGCCGCCCTTAACAATAGATTACCATTAACATCAACGTAACACAATAGAAGCGAAAGCAGCAGCAGCAGTAACAACTATTTTTATGGTTTTCTTGATTAGGTAATTTTATACTTTACACAAGACGGAAGAAACAAAATCGATTTATAAGAAATCAACATCAAATATACACGTAAATATTAATTATGCTACTTGTAAACAATAATTATACATAATTATACAAAACGAAAGAAGCAAAACCAAGCCGATCTAAACATAATTGTTAGTAGTTTCCTTTTTTGTTACCACTGCATTACATACATGAATTAATTTGCAAGCCAGCATATAGCAGCCGATAAATGAATGCAAACTTTTACGCTCCTAGTAATTGAATATTAAATATTAATAATATTGAATCCTAGCCAGTAAGACGATTGCCCCGTTTTTCTAGGGGCACCCACAACACCCTTCACCATCCCCCACCACCCCCACTTTCCCATCTTTTTGTAATTGTTAACCTTTTTTGGGAGCCCCCAAAAGGGGATTGGTAAACGCTCTCCCCTTTTTGGTCTTATTCAACAATTTTGTCGTACAATTCGTTTAGTTCTTAGCATCGTGAATAAATCTATAAATATTATATTTTTTAATCAATTTTAAGCATACGCATAGTATTAGTTGTAAAGAAATTTTTAGGGTAAAATAAATTACAGAAAACAATTACACGAAATTCTTGCATTGCCAGCCACACACAACACACCACCCACGTTTCATCGCCCACAGACACATCATAATCATTTCCGATATCAACTCCTCCACATGCCTTATCCATGTTACAGCTCCGATACGAAGTTAGTACTGTTATTTAGTTGAGACCGCAAGGGATCCAGCAACCATACCATAATGTAATACCACGATCGTCTCCCAGGACTGTTCGATTTTGTTTCGACTGCAGACTCAAATGCAAATCATACATCGAAAACTCAAAGCAAAAACCGACAAATATTTTGTACATATATTACTTATATGAGGTATTCATCTTCGGTAAACCGAAATCAATATACTCTTCCCATTAGAGAGCGCAGAACTTCAGGTTTTTGATCCTCCATTGAAGAAGCGAGCTCACCCCGAGTCCGCGGGCGGGATGGGCAGACGCGAAGTATAATATTGACTGAATATTAGCATATACACAGAGTAGTATCTAGAAGACGAAGCAGAGGCTTGCGTAAGTCCCCAAACATACGAGGTAGAGGCGTATATATTTTTGATTTATCGGACGGCAGCAGTAGGTTTACATTCAGGCGAATCATTCGGAACACAAACCAAATTCACTTTGGGCATGCGAAATCAAAATGTGATCAAAAATATGAAATTACAAAAACGTAAGAAAATGAGAGTAACGAGAAAACAATTAAGGAAAACAAGCAGCTGAGAAATTCATAATTATAAGCTAAATAAACGAAAAACAACTAAAATGCATTGTAATTCAGTCGGCAACAGTTTCAGTGTGTATGTGTGTTTGAAATTCTATGCTACATGTAAAACAGTATAAGAATATAACAGTTTTTAAACCAAATTCGCTGGGTGTTAATTATTTAAATAATGGGAGTGGTTCTAAGCAATTCTGGATTAAATAATTTCTGGATTCAAATTTAATTTTTCTGTGAAACCAAGTCGAATGAATGATTTAACCAAAACCATTCAAAACTGATCCTACATTTTAAATTTCTTAAAAATTCAATATCTATTTTGATTATTCAAGTCAAGTTTATTGTTGATATATTATTTAATTTGTATCCGTTTCCAATTTATATTTGATTTGAGGGAATTTAAAGTCTTCGATTTACATTTGAAAAATTTCTTATATTTTTCTTGATATTGTGGGCATTATTATCTAATGGTAATATTTTCTAATTTGGTTTCTTTTTCATTTTTTAAAACAAAAAAACAAATCTTCACAAACTTAAAATATATCATTTAACAACAAAGTTAATTCAAATTAATTTTGAAATTCTATTTGGAAAGCAAGGGTGACCATCAGATTTTTCACATACTATCTATCATGCTATCGAAAAATGCGATATATCGATCAAATCGAAATTAACCCATCGCTGGCCCGCTACACACACAGACGCGCAACAGCACGCCTTCTCTTAATTTAGCCAAGCCAAATAAAACAAGAACCAGACCAGCTTTTTTGGGAACCCATTGGTGTTGTTGCTGCTCCGGGCTATACGCATAAAAGGCCACGCGATGATAAGCTTTCTGTTCATTGTAAATCGCGCTCTCAGCAGCGGCACGGCGGCGAGTTTATCGAGCAAGAAGATGTCCGCCCCCGGACCACGCCCCCTCGTCCTCTGCGGCCCCTCGGGCTCCGGCAAGAGCACGCTCCTGAAGAGGCTCTTCGCGGAGTTCCCCAACACCTTTGGCTTCAGCATATCGCACACCACGCGGAAGCCCCGCGAGGGCGAAGAGCACGGGGTGCACTACTATTTCGTGGAGCGGCCGGAAATGGAGGCGGCCATCGCCGGAGACGAGTTCATCGAGACGGCCGAGTTCACGGGCAATCTGTATGGCACCAGCAAGGCGGCCGTGCGCGAGATCCAGGCCCAGGGCAGGGTCTGCATCCTGGACATCGAGCAGAAGGGTGTGGAGCAGATTCGCCGCACCGATCTGAATCCCATACTGATCTTCAACAATCCCCCGAGCATCAATGAGCTGGAACGTCGACTGCGTCAACGTGGCTCGGAGACGGAGGAGTCGCTGGCCAAACGCCTTAATGCCGCCCAGGTGGAATTGGATTACGGTTTGACGCCCGGCAATTTCCACAAGATCATCAACAACGTGGACATCGATGTGGCCTACGAGGAGTTCCGCAACTTTGTGGTCCAGGAACTCAAGGCACAGGAGAGCCAGGGAGTGCCCATTAGCCTGAAGTAGGACGAAGGAATCGAAACGAAGGTGCAATGATATTAATGATTAACCTCAGTGGGATGGTTTGCTGGCAAGGAAAGTAATCCATGTGTTTTACATTGATGGTAATGTATGCCATAAACTAAAAGGAAAACCAGGTACTATTTATATTTATACTTAAGAAAAAGGTTCGATTAGTTTCATTTGTTCATTTACTTTTACAAAAATAAGTTGATATTTATTGATGCATAGAATGATATATACATAGGTATTTATAATTTTTTCGTTCTTTGCTTAATCAGTTCCTTTAAAAAATATTCACTTAGAATATCAACCCCAAAATCATAATTACTTTGAGAGCTCGTTCTGTTCAAAATAATGTTAATAAGTAAAACTAGACCGCCAAAATCGACCCGATTAGAGCGGCAACTTGACCTAGAGTTTCCAATGAGAGTGCGCCATGGATTACTTTCCGTGCCCGCGATGCATGAGGCGCCCACCCCAAAACCACGTTGACTAATGGCATTTATACTTAAGAAATGGCTTGTATTTATTCTTCTCCTCCTGTCCACCTTCATGTTGTGCAAAGTCGTTGTTGTAGTTGTAATTTTAAGCTGAAAGTTGTTGCGCTGCTTCACGGTCGAGGAGACCGGGGAAGGCGATTAAAATGGAATCAATAAAGAGCAAACAGATGCGGGTATACTGTATTTACACGAAGGTTCTCTATATTATCTACAAAGCTGAGCTGAGAAGGTCAAATGGTTATCGGCAGTGGGTTTGTTTATAAATTGGCTGATGGCTGGCTCTGCTCCTCACGCAATCGCTCGATTTCCCCCCGGCTGCTGATGTCTGCTGGGTCCCGCGGCCTATATGTCGAATGTAACACGCACTCCCAGGCGAAAGTCCTGCTCCGAACCTTGGATTACGAGGGATACGCATTGTTCTTATAGTCATGGTGCAGATGGAAGCGAGCCTGGTATTTGGTGCTGCCCGTACCCGATTGCGACCCCTGGGTGCGATGCACCAGGCTGGCGGATCCATCGATCTTCGTCCGACTGTCCGCACTGCTCCAGAGCCCGGCGATGGCCTCCAGCGCCAGTTCCGTCTCATCATCCTTGTCGTCGTGCTCGGCCGAAACCGTGAGATCGATTTGCCGACGCTGGCGAGGAAGTGATGCCACCAAGCCGATGGAAATGACCAGCAGTAGGAGGAGGTACTGGAGCGCACGCATGTTGAAAGCAGACTGAGCTCGTCTGCGGATCGATGATCTCGTTGAAATGTTGACTGCGAGCTGGGATTTCTGTGTTGTTCTAGATTACAGAGATTCGTTAGGGATTTATAATTAGCAAAATAGCAGCTTCAAGCTGTAAGAAATCGAAAGTATTTACATTTTAATAGTCATGCTCGTTTCAACCTTTTAATAGAAATGAAGTCCAAAGGCTATTGGTGTTTTGAAACTTAATTTTAAAGTATGAAATTCAAGTAAGAAATGTAAGAAAACAGGTTGAATTCAAAACCGGAACACTCCCAAAGATCACAATTTGAAGCTCAACAATTTTGTTGATAATGCGGCCGGCTTATCAACGGATTTATTGCTCTCTTCTCATTTCCAATTCATATAGAATAATTAGTACTATGTGTAAAGCGTAGGGCGGTCTAAACCTTGGGCTCCAGGATCTGGGCTGGCGGCCAGTCCCACTGCTTGGCAGGTGCGGTTTGGACCAGCTTCTCCCAGGGCTTCCAGCCGAGCATCTTGCGGGCCAGCACCAGCTCGTTCTCCGCCTGAACGATGAGCTCCTCCACCTGACCGCAGCCCACGGCCTTCTCCAGGGCGGCGATGTCTTTGTTCTGGGGGAGAATGATATATTAGTATTGGTGTTATAGAAAATAGTTCATAGGATAGTATAGGATTTACAAAATAAGAAATTCTATAAGTTGGAAAACCAAAGCCATGTTGGATAGATCTCTTTTAAGACTAGCTGTTTTGATAACTATGCTAGAACTAGTGGTTTTGATAACTATGCCTACATACATATATGAATATTATTTTGGAAATGGATTTCTGATAGTATCAGGGGATATCCAATAAAAATAAGAAGGCTTTGAAGAATCATTGGTAGCTCCCAAATCAGAAAGCATCTTACTTGGGCCACCGCATCGGCGCGTTGCTTGACCAGCTGCTCGGTGTATTTCCGGTAACTGGCATCCTGTGGCATTTTGGACACCGCCCGCAGGATCTTCCCGTAGAGGGCGCTCAGGGCATGGTGAGGATTGGAGGACACGGCGAGTCCGGTTAAACCTGTGGACTGAAGAAGGAGGCGATGACATAACAATAACAACTAGAGGAACGCCACGAATTCCGGTCTTAGATCCACCTTCCAATTGATTCCGGAATAGGGGTTGTTCGTGTCCTACTTTAACTTACCGCCTTAATAATCTTGGCCATGTTTAAAACAGATTTTAAGCCGAAAATGCTTAATTTTCCGCACGATTTTATTTTGTAACAGCTGTTGTCTAGTGCTGTAAAATGAGTAAGTATAGAACAGTGTTGGAAAATGTGTAGTATATCAGCTATCGCAACCTATCGATAGTTTGGCGGGCAATGTTAACCGCTTAAATTATTTTAAAGTTGTTTGAATTAAATATATACACATTATGGTGTTAATTATTAGGGTTTATTATTGTTTTTATTCATACATAATATATTAAAAAAAATTAAATCATTTTACTACGCTTTAAAAAGCAGTAATATTTTTTAATTATAATCAAACTAGAGTAAAAACACAGAATTCATTTCAAATAAAGTGTAAAATGCTCGTGCGATTTTATTAATTTATCACAATTTATTTTTATATTTAAAAAATGAGGCGCTTAGTGAATTTCAACAAGGGCTGAACGAGTGTGGCTGTGAGTATTACCTAACGATGCGATATGCTCATAATACTACATTCTAATTGAAAATATAGATCAGCATCTATGTGCCAGTGCCGGGAATAGCTACAGTGGTCGTAGTATCTGGATCTGCGACGGTAAAGGCCGATATAAGAACATTGACCACCGTGACAATAAAAATGCCGATGACTGTATAATTGTTGATTCTGTTCGCCCGGCAGATATCGTGCTCGTTTTTGATGTTGTACTGGCCATTCAGTATAAGGCCCACGCCCACAGCAATCTGAAATGGAAAAGAAATTTTAAATATCATCAAAAATATGAATAAGAAAAAAGCACAGTGAAGTCTAGCTAACTTGAATTATTTACTGAATATACTTCATGTACTATAAAAAAAAGGTTTAAAGAAACGCCAACTATCTTGTAATTAACATTTTCCTTTTGAAAAGCAATTTAATTTTATTAAATTATATTAATTTACTAATTTAATTTTAAGTAACACATTTAATATATTTAATTAAAAAAAAATCAAAGACTCTTTTTGAACGTCAACTATATATGCAAAGTAAGGGACTTACCTGGAATATAATGCTCAGTGAGATGAACAGCAGGCTGGGATAAAAGTAAGGGTGCTGCGAGCTCGTCTCCAGGACATATCGCAACTGGTTCGCATTCGCAGACAGCAGGGCCAGGTCCATCATTCCCTGGGCCAGGGTCTTCTTGTGCTGGTAGGCATTCACGTCGGGTATGGGAGTCTCGACTCCGTTGATCGTCACAAAGCCGGGCCCATTATACCCCGGAAAGGAGAAACTGGGTCGCCTGCCTCCGTTGGGCACGAGGACATTGACACCGCCGCCTCCTCCGCTTCCGCCCCTGCGCTTTTCGCCATCCTCCAGCAGACCGTCATCCACTCCGGGATTGTCGTTGCCATCTTTAACAAAGGGACGATCGTCGTTGTCGGAGTCATCTGTTTCGGGCACTGTCAAAAGCACAAATAATGCGTAAATGGAAATTTGTCTTTAGTCTCTTAAGCTACTTACACAATAATGTGGTTTACACAAATTGTTTAATGATTGCGGTTGCAAGCAGCATTAGTCGCAAGATCGATTAACATATAGACAAGCACAAAAAAATGATTCTAGTTGGAGATAAGCCAGTAAGTTGGAATACGAACCTGCTCTGGGAACTCGAATATTGTTACGTGCGTCCATTGCATCGCCGTTTCTGTGATTGTTTTCGTTTTCCTGTAAAATTTCAATAAAAACGTTTCCGGAATATTAGCAACTTTGCTTCCAAAACCATTGTATAAAAATGCAAATGCATTCATCAAAACGGCACAGCTTCTGTTTTGACAACGCTGATAAATATGTAAATTTGGATTAATGCAATTACATGCTCAGTAGCCTTTTTATGAATAAGTTTTACACTATATATATTTTTGTTTGTAAGGGAAGGCTTTCGGTATCTTTGCACATAAAAAGATAAGCTTCAATAACAAAAATGTATGGCAAACCAGGCTTATCTACTGAAATGTATATATAGTAATGCACTTATAGGAATTTATATATAGTTCTTAAAAATTAAAGCTTAATCAGTGGTTTAAAAACAAAAATTATAATTTCATCAGTCAAGTAAATTTGTATAAATGCACGTAGTGAAAATAAAAAACCACAAGTAGGTCCTAAATATATGAGTCATAGAAATAGACTCCCCTATCAGCAGTTCGTGTGATTTTTCCCAAAATAAATGCCAATTTCATCTGGGAAGTTTCTCTTTTTCTATACGCGTTAATTCGAATTATCAAGCATATAATTTATAGAGTAAATATATTTTGCTAGAACATTTAGGATGGCTTCTTATTGTTAGTTATTGAACTTAAAAATTTGAGTTATAGAAAGTTGGTCCCTAAATCATGGGGTTTTTCCGCTTCAGCTGTCACTTTTCCCGAAATTTTGTTAACGCCACCTGAGAAGCTCCTCCCCTGTTCAAACAAAAACTATGAAGCAGTGCGAAACTATACCTCATACAAGTAAATAAAGTAAATAGACATTTTAACGATCTATTGGCGAGGTAAACAAAGCACCGGTTTATAGGAATTTGTGTGCCTTCCCCCAGTTTAATGATTGTCTAGCCAAAACTCACTTTGTTTCTTGTCAAAGTTGTATCACTCCCCAGCGGCAGCTTATCCATATCCAGTGTAATGTGCTCTAGGTCACTCATTTTGCAATGAATTAATTGCAATTAAACGTCTTCAGGCAATTATGAATGAAGATTTCCAACGCAATCGTTGGCGCTAAGATGCTTCAAGAATTCCTTTGTTTGTTTTTATACGTTATGCAGTATGCTTTTATCAAGATCTTTTCGGGGGAATTCACTCTGGTCTATGTGGTAATGTATCTGGTAAATTTTTCCTTCTTTAATACTCGTGCGCGATTGGCGACCGCTCAGCACGCTATTTCTCGGACAACTGACCGGAGATACGAATGAAATTGCGAATATTCTCTCGGGTCCACTTGTTTGGCTGGTTGGTCGCCAGCGCTACGCTTCCCCAAACAATCGGCTATTGGGGATTTCACGTTCTCATCCACAGGGTTACAACAAGTTGGTGTTGATGTAATACAAAGAATTTATGAGAACAGCGTTCTCTGAAGCATGTTGGAGTAAAGCGGAACGAACTGATAAAAAATATGTGTTTTTAAGGCAAATTAAAAAGATTTGTGTCTCTAAACATTTATACAAGTACATATTTAATTCGAAACTTATAATATAGAATCTAAAAATATTAAATACTGAGTTTTTGGTGCTCTAATAACTGTTTTTGGCAGTCCTTCGCCTCTTTCAGTTTATTGAATTTTATATATTTTTATTTTATATTTTTTAATTTATGAAATGAACATTTAAACAGTTTTTCTTTTTAATATTTATGATTAATATAATTAAGAAGTTATACAAATAAAATGCCTATTTTTCTGACAGTGTTCAACAAAGTTGTTTGAAGCTAGCGCCTCTCTTTCGACTTTCTCTCTTTCAAATGTGATATACCCCTCTCTTTCTTTGGGTGAATTATTTCCGCGGTCTAGCACGCCAAGTTCCTCGTTCGCATTAAAAATGCATTCGGCCACTATTTAATCCTACGTCATTGCACTCATTGAATATAGATTATACCTGCCTCTCCTTTTCCCGCTACTGTTTTGAAAAACGCGAGTTCTTGGAAAATGCCCAAACAAGCTAGCAGGAAAATGTCGCACGGATATTTACGTTTTCCCAGATTTTAATTAGTCACCAAGTGGGAGAAGCCAAATCCCGCAGAACTTTCACAATTGAAGAACAATCAGGTTCTTTTTTGGTCTTATCGAGCATAAAGAAATGAGAATGTGAAAACCGGTTGACAAGAGACTGGTAGCATATACACACTAAGAATTTCAAGAGTTTACACTCTGAGCATCTTTATGACTTGGGAAGCTGTTGGAGCCAATACCCTATGGCATTTAATATTGTTCTGTATTTATTTTTGGCGTTTATTGACTTTTGTTAAATGATAAACATAAAATGTTTAAACTTTGTTTGATAAATTTGAAATTTTTGTTATTTGTTCAATTACTTATGATTCCTTTGAATCGGTATCTTTTAGGTTTATTAATCACATTGTTATATTTAATGATATATAAGGTGTAAAAATAAATTCAAAACGAAAAACATCATTCACAAAGTTATACTAAAATCTTAATCAGTTTTACTTTTTTACCTTTATTTATCTTTATTTTTAAATTTTGGCGGTTTTCTCTTTTTAAAGTTTGCAACACTACTTCTCAAATTAGCGTTCAATTCCGATATTTTGAATTGCCAATTCCAGGCAGTAATTATTTGGAATTAGCCTATTTTACCAAGATAAAGATATGTAGTGCAATTACTTTCATATATTTAAAGCGAACATATTTTGAACCGTTTTCTTAGACTATAAACATTATAAATATACGTTTTACAACAATTATAAGCTGACTAGTTAAAGTTAATAAATTTGTGGACTTTAATATCAGTAGAATATTTAATTTAAAAGATTTTCAACGATTTTTTACTGTTCTTCTCTTTTAATTTACTCCCTGGACCCTGTGCAACGTTTTTGAATTAAAAACTTCGCGCGCCAAAATGTGTGGTGACTTTTATCGAGGACTCAAACCATACTTGCGTTGTCTAACACTAGTCAAGTTGTCAACCTAAAAAGATTGTGGTGAAAAGGATAGTTCAAATTTTCTTTATAAAAATTTAAATAGATTAGGTTTATATGCTGATTACAAAGGCATTCGTATTTTCTGTTTGTCAACTGTCCTGCATTTAATATGAATGGCTCCAGTTCAGAATTTTGAGGTAAACACATCTTTAGTTAATTAGACGTCTCGGTTTATATGGTAATTGAATGTGCATGTACGGATGCTCGCTGCTGTATATAATGCATGGCAATAATCTGGCAACTGTTATGTCATTGGGCTTGCATAAATTATGATTGCAAGTTGGGTGATATGGACAGGGTGTGAGCCTCAATTCCTTTGCCCCGAATCGATACAGATACATATGTAAGCGAGCACAGTGAGGGTCGCAATATTGTCATTAGATAAATGCGTTTTTATAAGTAAATAATTATGCGTTGGGTAAGAAGTTGCTAATTCTAAAACAAATTAAATTTATGCTTATACAAGTGTGGGATCGGAATTTATTTAAATTTATTAACCTAACAATAAATATAATAAATTATAGAGTTTATTGTAAGATATCCCAAAAATGTTTGTGGCTTATTTTAATTAAAAGATTAAATATAACTGCATACTTCTTTATAAAGAAATAATGTGTCCATGCTCAACAATATGTACTATTTATTTAGAAATTTATGGAGATTATTTACTAAAATTAATTTACATTTTTTATATACATATAACAAAATAACATTCTAACTATAGGATTACACAGTTTTCTTTTCCAACTACAAAATTGAAAAAGCTGGGATGTCCGGGGTTGAAATAGGCACTTGAACTTTGTTATATGAAAGCCCCTGTTCGGCAGGACGGAGCCTTGAATTTCCACTCCCCATTATTGCGACCCCCGCTGTAATCGTATGTACAAGGACAAACAATCGTGTCCTACACTTGTTCCCCTGCTCCAGCATCCGCATGCATGCATAATCGAGCAGCCCCAAAACCGAAATGGCGAGCACGTAAACGGAAACCCAACGACAATCGCACATTTCCCAATAATTATATTTCAATGCATCAGAATTTCAGCACGACAGTTGTCTGGTTTCCGCAGGACAACAACAAATGGAGGATAATAACAACACCAGCAGCGGCCTCATCATCATCATCATCGGCATGGGCAGCAGGAGCAAGAGCATCATCGCCATCGCCACCGCCATTGATACAGTTATGAAAGCCGGGGAGCATAACAATGGCCTGTTGGTCAGCTCATGTCCATGCAACCGCCCACAGCCACCACCTGGTTGCTGCCCCCCGAAGGTCCTTTGGCATCCTGCGGTGAGCTCAGGGGGCGGCGGCATCGGGTTCAGCTGGGCCGCTCGCCGGTGTGGTGTGGTCGGTCATTATCTGTTTAACAGTTCCACATTTAACGATGAAACGTCCGCTGGCACTGCCAGCTCGTCATGATATGGCCACATTTGAGTGGGCGGCTCTGAATGGCTCGCATGCCGCCCACTTCCCTTAATTCCCTTACGCCAATCTGACTGCTAGGGATGGCAGAATACCGGAAACTTTTAATGGGATGGGACGGGGGCTTTCATTTAATGAATTTATTTAGAAATTTAGAAAAGTTTAAAGTTTTTTGAATACCCACTGTTCGCACATGTTAGCTTTGCATTTTATTAAAATATTGTGCTTATTGCAAACTTAAAATTAAAAATAACAAAAGGTTTTTTAAAAACCCTTTGTCTGTCTTAATTTAGGTAACATTTTATAAATCAGTGTTAAATATTAAAGACAATTTAAGGAATTTTAGAATTTATTGGTTAAGTATGTTATAAAAAATCCTTAGATTAACTTTAATTCGTAGTTATACACTTCCATAATAGAATTAATATAAGCCGCTTTTGATGAACTATAAAATAAATACATTAGGTATCACTGTATGGATCTAGATTTTCTTTTAAAATTTTTGTAATACTAATTTAATAAATACAGTAAATTGTTTTACTTTATGAAAATATAGTTATAAATTGCATTAGATAATATTTATTTCCTCAACAATGAAACCTCTTTAATCATATGCCTGCTTCGAGAACCAGTAGCGTTTCAACGAGAATATTCCGCAAATGAGAAGCCAATAAGATTGGCCAGCCCTGGTGTTCTCCGCTCCGTGGGGCATATCCTGGCATATTGTGTATTACAAACGGACAATCAACGGACAGGCATGGGGCCAATAAGTTTATTACTTACCTCGGCGCATTGCCCAACCAACCGTGTCCGCAAATCGGCAAGGGGCAGGTGGAGGCGATGGTTCTGGATGGCACAGGACGAGTCCTTGAGCAGGAAATGGACACACTCACACACAGCCACGGATGTTCGGCATCGCAACGCATCATCTTGCTGTGTATAATTCATGAAATGCACATCATTGCCTCAATAATGATTGCCGTAGCACACACACACACGGCCAGCAGCACGCCCCAATGGCTGTGTATACAAAATGTATTTGCCTGTCATGGCGGGGGGAATCCCAGAATTCATCTCTGCATGTGTGTATCTGTGAGATGAGTCGTATTTGTCGGTATCCCGTTGCTTTGTTGATTGTTGAGTTAGACGGCAGATACCAACTAAATTTTATGTCAGTGATTCAAACAAATTCAATGCTGGATGTTGCACAACTACATGTGGAGACTGTCAGAATGGGAAATCTAGGTCTAGTTACATTTAAAACCAAGTTATATTTTCAATTGTATACATCCGCTTTTTTCTTCTACTTTCTTATTTATTTGCTCTTAAGTTTGGGTTTCTATGAAATATAAATCTATAGATTTGTGCATAACCAGTAAAATAATATTTTCAAAGATTTTGGACATATTTGGTATTTATTTTAAGTTAAAAAAAATAGTACTGCCAAGATTAAATACATCAATGAAGTGAGATCTATTAGTATAAATTGTAAATTAGTTTCGTTTTCACTTCAAAAATTGTATTTTTCCTTGAGCCAACGATTTTTCCAAAGAAGTCTAAGCAGGCAAAGGAATTTTGTATCTTAACCACTGCTATCTCTAATTGATTTTCCCATTCTTTCCCAAGAGGATTATTGCCACTGCAAATATTTTAATTTTCTCACCTGTCCATGTAAAACAACACTGCGTATACGCATCTGGGGTCATCAACAAATTTGCCATGTTAACTTGATTGGAAATGAAACAAATTGATATTTGTTTAATAACAAGCATTTTAATTGAGGTTTCTGGAGGGGCTTAGGCGTGAGAAGATACCTGCCAAAACAATGTGTGGTTAGGTGGGCCAAAGGAGATCCAGAAGCGGGCTTAAAGTATTGACGAGTGTAACTGACTGATGCTCACCCCCCACTCACTCACTCAGTTGTACTCAAACACTCCGTCTGCGGTTAGCATCCTTGCTGTTGAAACATTTCAAGCACAACTCATGAAGTTCGGTGCTCATTTGTACACTTAGAGAAACTTTTACTTCCCTTCTTGGTTAAATTCAACATAAAATATTATACACTTGAAAGCACTTCCTATGATGTCCATTAGATAGAGATGGTTCCATTAAAGAATTCATTCAGCTGATCAGGGCTCAAAAGCTTATGTAGTATATGAAATAATCCTAATTAAAAACATAAACAATTAAGTTTATTTACAAGACCTGACATTTATATATTTTTTAGAAAGATTGTAATGATTGTATTACTGTTTTTTATGTAACTGATGTTAAATAAAAAGTGAATTATTTTAATGTACTTCTCATGGGTTTTTTCATTAAAAAAGAAACTAAAAAGTATTATTTTTGAAATGTATAATTAATGTATAATTAATTTAATTAAAAGTTATTTTTAAATTATTAATATATAAATAAATAAATGAATAAAATATAAATATAAAAAATAGGATGGTATACATTTTTTTTAGTGCACACACAGATTACCCAAGATGAGCACACACACACACACGCACTTAAAGCGTCATTATTAGCACAACACAGGATTGTGTGTGGCAAGTGGGGTGAGAGGTGGATGGGTTGGCCATTATGACCACTTGCTAGGCACCGCCCCCACCCACCAACCCACCTGCCCATCCGCCCGTGCGCCCCCCAAAAACGGACATGGAGGCCGAGCCTCCTTGTTGACACACTTCTGCCAACAGTTGATCTTGTGGCCGACCGCAGGCATGCGGATTAAATCCATAAAGGATACGCACACACGCTCATTTGATATGCAGACGTGTGTGTGTCTGTGTGTGTGCTTGTGTGTGTCTATGAAATTTTAAGCACGTCCGTTTCATGCCTAACGAGCCCCATTTCCAGCCCCCGAGCGGGATGGCAAGTGGGGCAGCCGAACAGAGATAGAGATACAGTGCACGTCGCAAGGATATGGAGCGCCCGAAAGTAGGCAACAAATTGTATCTACTTGTGCGTAGAGAGCAAATCTTGGGCAAAACAGACCAGGAAATCGGTATCGGTCTAGCAAGGATTAAAAATGCTCTAGCAAGGAATATTTCGTTTATTTAATCACCAATTTAATTGTAATTGTTTTGGCAAATATTGAAACATTTAAATTACTTAGTGTGCCAATCAATTGAATTGTGTTGAACATGTGTCAGAAAATAATATATATTTTTCTCACCTACAATATAAATAATAACGCTTTAGTTAAAAAAAAAATATATAAAATTTATTTATAAAACAAAATACACCTACGAAGAAAAAGGTGACCCTTTTCAAATATTTAGGATACCCTTTCAAAGGATATTTCAAGTACTGCCCACCCACACACACACACTCTCACTGGCTAGATAGTATTGTGTACTGTATGTATTATGTTTACAAATCACACCTAATAACAATTGAGCAAGGATTTAGCACGTCCCTGTCGCCCTCCTGCAGCTCGGAAAATTGCTGAGAGTTTTGTGTGGCTTTTTGGGTTAATTAAAATATGCAAGCAAATAAAATGAAATTGTTGCCATGTCTGCTCCGCCCCCGTGGCCCCCGTTGGCCCATTCCCAATTAGATGATGCGTATATTGTGGTCGGGCGTTTGTTTACTTGTTGGCTTACAAAAGGCCTAACGGTAAGCGGTGTTGCAAGGTATGAAAATGCATTTTTAATTTCATTTAATTTGCTTCGCTTTCTGCTCGCCAGAGTGAAAATGAAATTGATTAACGCTGTAAACTCTTGTACATTTCCATAATAACCCAACCGACAGTTGACGGATAAAAGCAAAAAAAAAAGGGGCGGACGACAGAAGCCGAAATGAATAAACAAAAAATGGTTAAATAAATAAATTAAAATCAATAAAAACCACAAAAGCGCACACATGTACGCTTGTGCAAGGGAGCCATTTTAACATGCACATTATTACAATTAAAATTAATTTAATAATAAATTCCAAAATAATTACATTTCACTTGTTTAAATAAACGTTTTTCGACCATGCAATGGACTCTGGGCAAAGGACCAACAAATAAAAGTGATACCATTACATGCCAGTGCGAGTGTGTGAGTATCTGTGTTTACAATGTGCCATTGTGTGTGTGCAGTGTCACTGGCCAATTCGCAATCTGCTGCACAACTTTATACCAAAAAGTAAAAAACGTCCGGCGATTAAATGAATTTCATGCCCTTTGAAACGATAGGGGCATGAGCACTTTTTGATTATTTTTATTTCGGTTGTTCGATTACTGAATTGAAAACATTTTTCAATTATTAAAATCGTTTAGAATATGGTTTAGTTTATTTTGTTGGTATCACCCTAAAATTTAATTCCAACTTTTATTTGTATATAAACAAGTGTACCAACTTGGATTAATTTTATAGAAACCTGCAGCAAATTTAATCTCATGAATCTTAAATAATATTTTTTGGCTTGTTATGTCATATTTATTTACTTGCTTTCTTACTTTTGATACAAATATTTTTCTTATTTATAAATCAACCATATTTTTACTGACTGTCCTTTTCAATTAAATTGTCTCTTTTCTTATCTTAAAGACCGCAGAAAATCCATTTAATCCTTTGAAAATTCCTTAAGTGATATCTCTAAAAAAAACTCCCTCAGATAAACAGACTATCCGAATAAATCTCCCACAACGATCGGCGGGTAAGGGAAATACAATTTTCTGCTTTATATTTGCATTAAAAATTCAACATTTTCCCCCTGAATCTTTTGCACAGGCATCGCATAAATAAAATGCCAAACAGATATATACGAAAATATATACGTATGCGAAGACTCATACATGTATGTATGTGAATATATATTTGTCAGTCATGTATGCCTCTGTATAAGTAAGTGGAGTGTCCTGCGAATGTTTCTGTGCTGTTTGCTCCTTTTTGCGTGAGTTTTTATTTGTTAATTTGTATGGAAAATCACTTTTTGCCGGGGAGCTGGCATAAAAGCAGCGAAAAGTGGGTGTGGGCTCGAGTGTAAATAAAACCCATTTAAAAAATTACGCTGTTTTTATAAGGTAACAATGCATACAACAATTTACACACGTGTGTGCGGATGATGCAAATTTGCATAACATTTTTGCCCGGGACCACAGGACGAGGGCAGCGGCCACGCCCCCACTTTGCACACACGAACAGCTATAATCAACTAAATAGTGATTATGTTCTAAAATATAATAAATAATTTTAAGGAATAAATTAAATTATTTTTCTTGATTTAAGATAATAAAAAATTATAATATTTTGTATTTTTTTATTTTTTTTAATTTTCTTAATAAAAAACTACTTTGGTATCAACTCTACTGAAACCTACTTAAGGTAAAATAAAAATATTCTATAAGTTTTTTTTTCATATTTGTATTAAAGGAACCATAATATCTTGAATATGACTGTGCTTACACATAGGTTTACTCGGGCGTATAAATTCACATAATAAGTCCTTGGTCCTGGCGCCCGGGCCGGGTTTCCTGTGGTTTGTGGATGATTCTGTTGTTGCTGCTCCACTCCTCTTCACAAAGTAGTAGTTGCTGTTGTTGCTTTCGCTGTTCAGGTTGCTGTTGTTAACGTTGATTCGCGACAAAAACAAAAATAACAACAGTGAAGGGCAACAACGGCAACGGGAAAAGCGTATGACAGGAATATCATCCAGGGATATAGAATTTGGTAGGTCATTATCCCTGCTCCTCCGCTGGCAGCTCCTGTTTGGCTGCGGTTTCAAATATGGCAAATAATTGTGAAATGTTTCTGGATTTTGGCCCTTTGCTTCCTATATCATCATTATCATGGCTATTCGCCATCTGGCTGCTGTTGTTGATGTTTTTGCCACTTGCGTCGCTGCTGGTTATTGGTTTATTGTAAATTACTGGGCTATAAATTAAAATAACATACTGACTAAATGTGTAATCAAAAGTGGTTAGCCAAAATGCTGACAGCCGTGGAATGAGCATAGGCAAATTCAATTAACAGCAATAATTAAGTTAAATATTTAGATAAAGAAGGGTACGAAAACGAAAAATAGTTATTATCTTGTGGTCGCATTCTATAAAATTGTAAATTAATTTTTTTTTAAACAGGGTCAAAATTTTAACCCATTTCCATGTTTCATTTTTCCGTATGTCCAAAGGCTTTCAGAATGGGACCCCAAAAATGGATTTCAAGATTCCATAACTTGAGTTTTAGGAGCCCGATTTAGACGTGGTATACCTCTATGAATTTGTGGTCGAATTCTCTACAAGATTACATTAACATTTTCTTTTTTTACGATGGTCAAAATTTTAACCCTATTTCATGTTCCATTTTTCCGTAAGTCCAACGACTTCCGGAACTGGACCCCAAAACTGGATTTCAAGATTCCATAACATGAGTTATAGGATTCCGATTTAGACGTGGGATACCTCTATGAATTTGTGGTCGAATTCTCTACAAGATTACATTAACATTTTCTTTTTTTACGATGGTCAAAATTTTAGCCCATTTTCATGTTCTATTTTTCCGTAAGTCCTAAGGCTCCCGGAATAGGACCCCAAAAATGGACTTCAAGATTCCATAACTTGAGTTATAGGATCCCGATTTAGACGTGGGATACCTCTATGAATTTGTGGTCGAATTCTGTACAAGATTACATAAACATTTTCTTTTTTTACGATGGTCAAAATTTTAACCCTATTTCATGTTCCATTTTTCCGTAAGTCCAACGACTTCCGGAACTGGACCCCAAAACTGGATTTCAAGATTCCATAACATGAGTTATAGGATTCCGATTTAGACGTGGGATACCTCTATGAATTTGTGGTCGAATTCTCTACAAGATTACATTAACATTTTCTTTTTTTACGATGGTCAAAATTTTAGCCCATTTTCATGTTCCATTTTTCCGTAAGTCCTAGGGCTCCCGGAATAGGACCCCAAAACTGGATTTCAAGATTCCATAACTTGAGTTATAGGATCCCGATTTAGACGTGGGATACCTCTATGAATTTGTGGTCGAATTCTCTACAAGATTACATTAACATTTTCTTTTTTTACGATGGTCAAAATTTTAACCCTATTTCATGTTCCATTTTTCCGTAAGTCCTAGGGCTCCCGGAATAGGACCCCAAAACTGGATTTCAAGATTCCATAACTTGAGTTATAGGATCCCGATTTAGACGTGGGATACCTCTATGAATTTGTGGTCGAATTCTCTACAAGATTACATTAACATTTTCTTTTTTTACGATGGTCAAAATTTTAGCCCATTTTCATGTTCTATTTTTCCGTAAGTCGTAAGGCTCCCGGAATAGGACCCTAAAACTGGACTTCAAGATTCCATAACTTGAGTTATAGGATCCCGATTTAGACGTGGGATACTTCTTTGAATTTGTGGTCGAATAATCTACAAGATTACATAAACATTTTCTTTTTTTACGATGGTCAAAATTTTAACCCTATTTCATGTTCCATTTTTCCGTAAGTCCAACGACTTCCGGAATAGGACCCCAAAAATGGACTTCAAGATTCCATAGCTTGAGTTATAGGATCCCGATTTAGACGTGGGATATTTTCTTTTTTTACGATGGTCAAAATTTTAGCTCATTTTCATGTTCCATTTATCCGTAAGTCCTAAGGCTCCCGGAATAGGACCCCAACTTCCTTAAAAATATATATTATGCAGTTTCCAGACTTTTCCCATCGTACACTGCATTTCTTTGCTCTGCCTTAAAGCAGACAATAGTATCGCAATAACAATTACGATGGCAACAAAAGCAAACTGCAATAAACTACAACACAGACACCGTAGGACTTTCCACTCGGTTCCGTAGATGGATCTGTCTCCTCCTACGGATTTTCCTGCCGCTTTCCACTTTCTCTTAGCCAGCTTCTTGGGTCCTCTGTGTGTTGGCAGCGAAATTGCGTTGAATGTTACCTGCCATTTGGCAGGGCGCACACATACGCACAGGGTCTGGGATCCCTTTTAACCCGGGACTCTGCCAACCATCAAGCAACCCACCCCACTTGCCAGTCGAGTATTAAGTAAATGTCGGGGCCTAGGAGCTGGGTCCTATATGGCAGTTTTTCTGCCAGTTGAGGGGGCGGCTATATACAAAGAAGTTGTCTACAGCATGCATATGCAACATGAAGGACTCCGGCTCCTCGCACTCCTCCTTGATATCCTTGCAGTCCCTTTCGTTATTGCGTTTTCGTTCTATGTGGCAGACAACAGACAGGACACCGGTGAAAGGATGGCAGGATGATGGGATAGTGGGACGATGGGATGCTGGGTTGCTGGGATGTCTACTAAAGGTGCTCAACGATGCTCGCTTGGCGTTTATTTGTTGCCCCCTTTTGTGTTTCGGTTTTTGGTTCGGCATTCGGTCTGTTTGTTTGTTTGCCGTGCCAGCCAGGATTCTGTCCCACAGAACTGCAACTTTTCCATTAAATCTTTTTTGTAGCTTAGAGATGAGACGTGATCATCCAGGAAAAATAATATAATTAAAATATAAGGTACAAGAAATGTATGAATAATATAAGAAATTAGTTTTTAACAGTTTTATTTAATGGCATGTTCTTTTAAGTTACTTGTACCCACATCTGCCGTAAAATTGTTTATATTTAGTAAATTGTTATATAAAATCTAGCAGTATATGAAGCTCCTTGGAAAATATAGTGCTTCATTATTAATTATTAAAACAATATATTTTTCTTATCCTTTTAGATAAAAATTAAAAAATAATACGTTCTGCTACATATATTTTACATTTTATTAGATATTGAGAAACCGAATTCATAAAAATATAATAAGATTATTTCAAAATCTTCTTCTTACCTTTAAGTCAACATTTTCACTGTCCCATCTCTAAGGGACATCTAAAAGTCTTCCCGCCCACTTCCCTAAATGATGTTTAAGCGGTCCTTTTCTGTTCGCCGCCATTGTCATTGTCTAGACTTGTGTCTATTGGGTTGATAGCCTCACTGGGCCCACTCCAAATATTTTCACGCGGCCCTCCATGTCGCATACTTAATATTTGTCCGTAGTAAACTTAAATTAATCATAAGCATCGTTGTGCGCCATAAAAATTGGCAAAACTTTTGTGCTTTTCAAACTGCAACGAGGTTCAAAGGGGCGGCAATTGTTCGAATAGAGCCATTGAATGGTCGGCCAAAGCCCCAGATATCCACACACTGCCACCTTTGAAGCAAACAAATAAGTGTGTCCTGTCCGTACGTGCGTGTCCTACGGTGTCCTTTGTTGCCTCTGCACAGAGAGTATATTTGTTGACATGTAATTGTAACTAAATATTTTAAATTGCTTTAAAATAAAGAGAAAAGCTTAACGCTCGTTCCGCCCTCGTTTCCAAAAAAGGTTATGCAAATGACAAAGTTTGCAGGATGCACACACACACACAAATGCATTAAGAGGTAGATAGAACGAGGGAGGGGCAATAAGAGTGGAAGCGAGAGATATGTGCGGCAGGTGAGGATGCAACGTTTGTGTAAATAACATAAAATTCGTATTTATACACAGCATGCAAGTAAACACCAGGGGGCGAGGCGGGGCGGGCGTTATAGGGGGCTTTTGGGAAACGGGGGGAGTGCCATGGGCGGTGACGGGAGGCGGCAGGTTGCTACAGCAGCTGAGGTGAATCATGAAATTTCTGTTTGCATTTTACATTTGACTGCGTGTCGGTGTCAGGATAACTACGTGCACGTGTCCTTGTGTGGGTGTGTTTGGATATGCGAGTTCATACATGTATGTGTATTGGTTTCTGTGTGGGTGTGTGTGCCCGTGTATATTTATGGTAGAGTGAGGGTACATCACTCAGTGTGTGTGAGTGTTCGGGAGCCTGATATGTGGAAATGCTTTTATCAGTGGCAGACGTGAAACAAGTGAGAAATACTTTCAAATTAACAATGATTGTATTCTTAGAATGTCCTGTAAAATATTATATAATAAATAATGTATTAGTTTTTAGACTTGACACACAAGTAAAAGACAAATTAGATGTTAAAAAAATTGTTAGTAGGTAGTAGAATAGATAGATTTTTCATATTCAAAAAGACCCTCGTTGGGCGCCAGTTTTAAACATTATCAGTCCTTCATAATATGTGTTATTTCGTTATACATTGTAGCACATTACAGGTAACCGAATCAACATCAAGGTAACCGAATATGCCCAATCACACACCCATTGCAAACATTGAGATAGCATTTTACAGCCATGAAATTCGCAGTTTATTGCCTTCGTTTTTATGTAGGCGGCAGAGCAGAGTATCTCCATCGAATGGGAGGGAGTTAAACCACACACACGGGCTGGAAGGGATGTGAAAGGGACACAGAACTGTTGCAGTTACAAATTAATTGCATTTTGGCAAAGAGCTAAAACATCGATTTGCATTTGTATT
Organism: Drosophila biarmipes; assembly: GCF_025231255.1. Lineage (NCBI taxonomy): Eukaryota > Metazoa > Arthropoda > Insecta > Diptera > Drosophilidae > Drosophila > Drosophila biarmipes. Next base: position 22,257,081 of record NC_066613.1, on the reverse strand, counting down.
TTGTAATTTCTGATGTGGCATTTTGTGCATAATAAATGTCAACGCAGGAGGCGTGGAAACGTGGCCGTGTAATTAACACCACAAAGGAGACACCCATCGCACTTGTCAGCGAGTCACTTAAGAGACTCCGCGACCTTCAATCATCAATCAGTCAAGCCATCAATCATTCAATGGGTGAGCACAGCGAAAAAAAACGAGTTTACCAACCGCATTCTTCAACGCAAACGGAGACAATTTAGAGTCGTAAATAGTTACAGTCGTCGACAGTTATGCGAAAATATGATCGAGAGTTATCGATAGCCAGTCAATAGATCGTGGCACACAGAGATATCATTCGAGAGCTTAAAAAAATGGTTGAGAGAAGTTAATTAGGCGCCCGTGCTAATTGTCACAGTGTCTTCTCTTTTTCTCCACCTGTTCTCGCAGTTACTTCAATTAGTTTTACATGCACTTTAGCGCCTGCTACTAAAAAAACTGGTTCCCCATCTCTCCCTCTCTTTCGTTCTCTCCTTCTGAGCGGAGAAAGGAGCAAGAAGAAAGAGATAGACAGACATTTCGAGAAAGAGACAGACAGACAGAGCGGTACCTATCGTTGACATTTTAGCCAAGCTCATTGGCAATATTAATTAAGAGAATTAATAAAACATTTGTTCGAGTATCTGCAGCCAGCAAGAAATATTAATTAACTCGAACCGCTTTCAGTAACTTGCTTCCGTTGCCACTGCAGCCGATGGGACGGCACTGGACCGGCGGAGGGGTGGTGCTGCTGCGTTGTGTGTTATACAATAATTAAGTTTTCAGCACCTGCGTGAGTCCGAGTTGGAGCCGCTGCCGCTGCAGCTGCTCGTGTTTAGCTCTTAAGCCTGTCCAGACAACCGGCCAAAAGCCAATGGGCGGTTTCCAAGATCCAACAGCCTTGGGCGCAGTTAGAGAGGGGCTCTGTAAATTTCAAAATTGTTGTGGGAATTTAAGTATTTATGACTGATATCTTTTATAAGTTTCATATATTGAACAGGTCAGTTTAGGATTAAATCGATTAGTAAGGAACATGGTTAATAAATATATTAAATATATTTATCTTTTTAAAAAAAATATTCATGATATCTTTATACATATATCTTTTTAGATCAATTTTACAAAAGGTTTTTTTAATTTATAATGTTTTTGAACATGAATCATATTACCTTTTTGCAAAAAGTAATGATTTATATAAAAAGCCCCACGTTGGGCGCCACTTAATTACCTCAACTCCTCTCCTGCGTTGGTAAACCGAAAAATTTCTTTAAAAAATTGTCGCCCGATCGCTTCGACCGACTGTCGCTTTTCGGTGGCCACTGTGGCGCATGTTTGGGCCACTTTACATGGCCTGGCCAGTTTCAAATTTCAGTCCTGTTTGGCACCACAGTCCCCCAACCCCCCTCCCCCCCTACAACTCTTTAAGCAACTGTTTCTTGATCGTTTCCTTGCTCCTGTTTCGGGTTATGCGTGAGCGGCGCTGTTGACGTGTTTGTTGCACATGCGCATTAACCTGGCCGCAAATTGTAATTACCACAACGCATTACAACATAATTTCCAATTGCCCCGCCCACCCTCTCCTGCTCCCTTGGGTGTGAATTTAATGATGCGAGACTGGGCGAGAGAGGATCAGATCAGAGAGATGCCGAAGGAAAGTTCGCCCCAATTGCCGTGTCTAAGTGGCAGTGAGGCAAAGTGAAGGGCCGTCCACCTCTGGGTAATAACATAATAAGCCAAAATATTGTTGGCATTGGAATTCAATTAGTAAAATGCGGCAGAAAAGAGGCATGTGAAAGGAAGCTGAACGATATGGTGTCCAGCCAGCCACCAGCCAGCCCGCTTCTCACCCAGTTTGAGGTCAATTGTCGAGCATATCTCGGTATGTGCGGAGAGGGCCAACTTGAATGCGAACTTCAGGTTCGATCCCAAGCACGTGCACTCGACCAGTTTTCTGTGGGCTGCTGCCCTCTAGACAAATTGACCAGGCTTCGGATTCGGTTGCGGCTTCCCAGTGGCCAACTCCTCTTACCTGTTCCTGTTTGCACTCCACATGTGCGCATATGCTTGTGTGTGCGGATGCCATCAGGTGTCGTGTATTTTGTCAGATATATTTGCGTTTCGATTTTTCCGCCTCGCTGCAGACAGAAGTTGCTCGACCGGCCATGTCGTGATCGGCGGGCAGAGAATGCTGGGTTCCGTCTTCACGGCGAAGAGCTGTTAGGGGGAGGATCCCATATCTAGCCAGTATCGGGGGATTTTGCTTTGATTTCCTGTGAACAAAGATGGTCTATTATCTATGGTGCAAGCTAAGGTTGTTGGCTGTGACTTTGCACGTGAATTAAAGTTCAGGTTTTCTTTTACCAAAAAAACAGTAATAAAATAAATATTAATTGTTAAAAAATTATGAAAGAAAATATATATTAACATTTTGGTTTATTTGTTTGCTTGTAAATCCTATTTTTTTATTCTTAATTTCAAATGTTGTTTTATTGAATCCTTTCAACATTTTTAAAGAAATACTCATAAAATAATCTACACATCTTTCAACAACAAGTTGTCATTATCTGTTATGTGTGCTGTAAAGATGCTCAATATAAAACCAATATAATCTGACTTTTCCAGGCTTAAAAAGTGCTTTGAAACTTCCTAACAATTTCTCAGTGCTTTGGCTGTGGGAGCTACTTTTCTTTTGGCCAAAAAAAATCTTGACCCAGGTCTAGACAACCGAACTGCAGTGAAATAGAGGCGGCTGGAGTGAAGTGGAGTGAAGCGGATTGGACTGCTCTGGGTTGGTTGTTTGGCTGCGGCTGTGGAGCCTCGGCTCAAACTCGTTTCAATTAAAATTCTTGGCTAAGAAGCGACAACAACAGAAGTTGGCAGCAAACAAACAAACCAAGCGACCGTCCGAGAAGCGGCCAAGAAACCAAAAAAAAAAAAAGCGGCCAGTGGCAGCAAAAAGACAAATTAAAGGGGATTATGAGAGGAGCAGACAAGCGGAGGATATATCTTATATATATGTATCTCTATGTATGGGAATGCAACTGGCAAGAGGCTCCTCTTTTCTCGCGTGTAAGTAAATTTTGCAGAAATTGGTGCAGAAGACAAAGGAAAAGCACATAAAATAAAATAATAACAGACGCAATCCGAAAGGAGACCGAGACGATGATGACGACGGGCCAATGACTAAATGACTGACTAAGTGCCAAAATGGTGAAGCGAGGGGTAAGGGGGATACACCGGGAGAAAGTCAATATTATATTAATACAAAACTACATATGACATACTATTTATTCATATTAAACCTTAGTAAATCAGCACTTTTAGGAACCTGAAAATTGGTTTCAAATATTAGTTATTTATTCAAATAGGCTTTTCTTTCTTTCCCTTATATAATTTGTAATTTGTTTTCTGTGTAGGATACAGGGACTTTTGGGACTAAATGCGAAATCGAAACGAGAGATCGAAAGGTAGGCCATATGTATACGCATATATATATAAAATACGAGTGCCGCCTTCAACGTCTGTCCTCCTCCTACCTCTTGCACCTCTCCAAAAACCTCCTTGATACCCCTCATAAGCCCCGTCCTCGATCTTCTGCTCATCTTCGATCCATTGCCAGTCGTCGCCGTCGTCGCTCATTATAAATTTTTTTAATCGGCTGCGCTGCTGCACACAGGAAAACATCAAAGATCCGTCTGCCAGAAGCGACCATATCCTCTGGCCATCTCCCCACCCTTTCAGCAGATCCTGCTGCAAGTTTAAATATTTAAAACAAAGTCTCCTTCATCCTCCCGCGGCTCTTGCATCTGCAACATTCCTGGCGATCGCTCGCCCCCACCTCCATTTGGGACTCCTCCATATCTTTCTTTTTTTTTACCGCATCCTCGGAGCGACCAAGACCCAAACACACTCCGCACATGGTTAATATTTTCCTTTATTTCTGTTCTTTTTTTTTTTTTTTGGGGCCTGGACTTGGACGGACCTGTCGTCGTCGTCCGTCTGGAACTTCGACTTTGGCTCCGTTTCGGTTTCGTTTCGAATTGGCAACTGTTGGTGTATTTCACCTGGCATCGGTCATTAAATGCCCTCAAAATGCATCCAACAAAAGAAGTCAGCAAGTTAAAAGGGCATAACAACAGCCACAATTCCAGGGTCCCATGCATATTTTGTATTTATTTAATATTGTTTATGTATAATACAAATTGTTCAGGTGCATTGGGCAGCTGACCGATGTCGAGATATAATCTGAGGAATAACTGGGAACGCAAGGTATGCGAGGAGTGAAAATACAAAAAAGAGGGGCTTATAAAGAAATCATAAATTAATAGGGGGGCTAAGAAATGTACTCGTATAAAGTAATAAAAATATTAAAACATTTGCGTTATAAAAAATGAACTAATTACTTTACTCTACTTTAATATCTTCATTGTTATGCTAATTTCTTATTTACTGATGAGTAAAATAGCAAACCTTATGTAGTACAAAATTAACTTTTAATTTTTTACCTCACATTTTTTCCTCTGCATTTGCTTGTTGAACATTCATATCTGCTTAATGCATTATAATTGAATCTGATTAAATCATTCAGATCATCACTCAATTATATACACAATCATCTACATCAAGAAATTATCATACGCGAATTCTTTTCATTCACAAACTCTTTATTAATTTTTAGCATAATCATCTTTATTGCCGCGTCATGCTTGTACATATATTTCTTTTTGGGACACATTGCACTTTATATCTTTGCTTTTGTTTCGTATCTTTCGGCTGCCTTTTGTATCTTTTGTGGCAAGTTTTACATGCTGCAGCAAGGGGAGTGGGGATGAGAAAGAAGAATGTGCGTGTGTCGAGTGGCCAAAAAGTGCCAACAACATAAGAGAGACAGGAGACAACAGGAAGCAGCTGCTAAAAAATTCTGGGAAATATAACATTGCTGCATTAAAAAAAAATGCATGTATGTAGGCTTTGCCTCTGCATTGCCTCGAATTCGAGTTGCATATAGTTTAATAAATTCAAAATGAGGCAGAGATAAGCCCGGCGAAAAACAACTTCATTATTAGAGAGGAGAAAAATCTTGTGACTTTGGGGTCAATAGTATCCCAAGGAATTCAATGGGTTCTTTGCATTTGCTGTGGCCCAAGTCCAAAAGAGCTAAGGCCAAGGCAAGTTGGTCCAAAGCAGAAGCTGAAAGAAGTGCCACCCCCCTGAAAACCCCCCAGCGGTGCACAGTGAGAAACAATTTTAAGATTGTTTCAAGATTTTTTTTTTTACTGAAAGAAAAAGCTTAAAATATAAAATATTTTTTGATAAATAATAACTTGGAAATATTTGGCATAATAATTTTACAAAATTAATCAATATTTTAAAAAAAGTCGAAAGAATTTTATTCATAAGACATTCGAATTTGTTAGTTTTGATAAGCAAACAAATTTGATCTCCTTCCATCCTTAAGTAAAGTTTTGACATTTAGTTTCATAAAAAACAGATGAAAATAGGTTAAACTGTAAAATTCGGTTAAAAATGAATTGAATATGAAACGTATTAAGGTGTTCTACGGCCACCGAAGCTACGAAATTATCAGCAATTATTCTATAACTAATCATATTTCTTCCCAGTGCACCTCTCACAAGGAAGCGCATTTTTAAATGCCAAAACAAATGGAAAAATTAAAGCCAACGAACGAGGAAGCAAGGGCCGAGAGGGGGAAAGAGACGGCAGCTAAACCTGCCAGCCGGTGAAAGAGTGAGATGGGGCGACCGAGAGTTGACTGTAAAAATGCATCTAAGCCGTTTATTTTTTCTATTTTTTCATGCTGCCTTGCTTCTTTTGCTTTTTCAACTTTTACCAACTGGTTTGTGACCACTCTCCCAACCCTGGCTCACCCACCGCCACCCCCTGCATCCGAAACTGACACAGCAGCCGCAACACTTTTATTATATGCCTTCATCTAATAAGCCAAAGCCAAAGCCAAAGACCAAGGCGAGCTTCTGCTGAATCTGAGGCTGCAGCAACGGCTATTGAGCTATCCGTGTCCAATTGCCAGCTTCAACTGCAACTCCGACTCGAACTGCAACTCCAGATACATACATACTCGTACTCTGCCGTTGTAGTTCTATCGCTCGACGATGATCACCAAACATGATTGTTCAACTTTGCTGTTTTAACGCCAAATAAAATAAATCAAATTCCTGAGCGGTCGTCGACTAGACGTATGAGCTTTTCCAGCTGGAGGATGAATAGAGATGGCCAAAAGTGAGGCCGTAAGATATCATGTTCTTACTAGTTAGCATTATAAAACCATTAACTATTTAATATTCTTTTATATATTCTTTTTTAAATTAATAGATTTTCAGAAGGACCAATTTTAACGAATACACTTTATTGCCAAAATTCTAAGATATAATTTAATTCTCTTTCTATAAAGAGAATATTTTAAAACACTATATTGCTAAAATCCTAAAATGTAATTTACGATTTTTATAAAGAGAAGATTTTAAAATTTTAATTGTTTTTAAATGTGATACAAATTAATTTATATACAAATAAATTATAGAACAAGAATTCATAGATATTCTTAGGATAGCAACTTCTTAGCAACTGATTTTTTGCATTTATAAGAAAACAGTGTAAAAACTTAATTAAAACATAATAATACACCGTCTCTATAAATACTGCATAACAATATCACAGAGGAATAAAAGGAAATCCCCTCCGGCTAAGCACATGACCAGGCAGAGCTGTTAAAACAGGGACCCTGACTAGATCGCTCTCAAATGGGCCCCTGGCTCTTCTGCTTGACCCCACTCAGCAGAACCACCTCCTGGGACCCTGCTCCGCCCCCTGCCCACCCGCCTCCTGGCCAATGGCACCAAGTGTCGATCGCTGTGGATGTGGTGAATGTCGATGTCCTAGGCCATATAATAAACTTGAGGAATGCCGCTGCAAGATCGGCAGCAGAAAGGGGAGAGTCGCGTCCAAATGCAAACGGCTACCAAGCCGGCGATGGAGACTCCCAGCTTCAGTTTCAGCCTCAGCTCCATGTCCAGCTTCAGTTTCAGCTCCAGTTGGGGCCCCGAAACATGCTAAAGGCAGAGATTAAATTCAAATAAATCGACATGGTCGCCTGGAAATGAAAACATTCACAGAACACACGAGACAATAACAACAGCTACAGCAGCAACGGGAGGAGATGAGGCCGTTGTGGAGTCACAACAACGATAAGCAGGAATGATCGGTATAGAGGGGTGTGATTTTTACCAGGCCGACTTGGTGAATACACAGCAAATATGATGGAAAAATATTTGAAAATATTTTATTAGAATTTTTAAAAATCCTGAATGGTTTCGAAAGCCCTATAAGTCTGGATTTAATGATTATACTATCTATTAAAAGATTATTAATTTTTAACTTATATTATTTATAAAGTATTTAAAGAGTTCTTATTCTTTACCATTTTTCAACACTTAAACTCTATAGGAATTGATTAGTTGAAAATATCATACTTGAAAATATTTTATTAGAATTTTTAAAAATCCTGAATGGTTTTGAAAGCTCTATATTTATTTTTAACTTATATTATTTTTAAAGTATTTAAAGAGTCCTTATTTATTTACTATTTTTTAACACTTTTGAACTTTATAGGAGTTGATTGGTTGGTATTGTATATTTTATAGAAGAATTTTTAATACAATCTAATGGATTAAAATCCAATCTTAAATCTATAAAAAAGACTTTATTTAAATCTCCTTAAGTTTAGAAGAGCTTGTACCTTTTATACCCTATAAGAGCCTACCATCCGATGAAATTTTGCTTGCCTCCTGACGATTTGCGTGGCCCAAACACACACTGAAAGCCTGGAAGATGGGAGCCAAAGTCGGGATTTCTGTTGATAAAGGGCTGCCGGGGGAGGGCCTCATCAGAGGCGGGGGGCGCAGCCAATTTGCGAATATTTTCATTTCAATTGCGCGACGGCTCCCAGGATTGAGCCTCCTCGCCATTCCACTCCATTGCCCCTAAGTCCATGGGTCCCTGTCCAGGTCCATTTCTGATTCCGACTCTTCTGCGGCCATTGACACACAGCGCACACACAGCGAAGGATGGTCGAGGAGCCGACTGGGCAACCGAAGACCCAACCAAGCACAGAAGACAGCTCAGAGCGCGTTCCTCTCGGGTCATACGGCGCGGGCAAGGCCAAGCCATCAATAGAAGGGGGAGGGAGGTCCACAGATCTCTGATCCCCGTGCAGGTACACAAAACGTCACTTGGTGGGATGATCTATGTATGCAAAGAGTTTTTTGGCACCGCTCACCTGTGCCGCGTCCACACATTTCTGATCCCCCTGGTTGGCCGCGGGTTCGAGGACTTTCAAAATAAGATCTGCGGATCGAGACCCCTGAGAAACCCCATCAAGGCTATCATTAGTCCGTAAGCCTCGGGCCAAAAACTTTTTCGGCTCTTTATTTCTTCTTCTGGTCCTGGGGAGAAAATACCCTGCAATGCAGACACTTTTTGGGAGAGTAGGTTGCACCATATGGATTTCTTATAGAATGATATAGGTATGTCTTTATAGTATAAAGAGGGAAGTGATCTAATCTGGTTTATTAGAATGATTGGGAATTGCTTATCATAGATGATTTATATTATTAAAATTCTGTTAGTATCTATTATTTATTATTATATAATTGTTTAGTAAATGTTATAGCATAAAAAAGCTTATTTCCCATCTATAGGGCACATCTTAGTCGATCTCTAAGCTTTCCCGAATCATTCTAGTCGCTTATTTCCTTATGCATCATCGCCTTTTGTTTGTGCAAAACTTTCTTAAAAATTCATTTCTGCACCGGCTTCTGCTGTCTGCAGTCGACGCCGGCAGCGCTGCCCGGACAGACTAGTTTGGTATCTTGAAGTTGAAATAAAAATTATTTACGATCGTTTTGTCAGCGGCCAACAACTGGACGCTACTCAGACCGCAGAGCGGACCACTGACCACTGACCACTGACCACCGGCCAACGACGACCGGTGTCCAATGTCCGGTGCTCGGTGCTTGGTACTTGGCACTCGGTGGCTTTGGTCACCTTCAGCACAACTGTCGCCGCCCGGCCCGCCCCCTTGTACGCCCCCCCTGCCACGCCCATTTACCACTTGTTGCCGCTCTTGGCTTTGTTGTATTTCACGCTCATCAAAAGCATTCAGCATTCGGACAGCCACAACTGTTGGATCTGTCTAGTGGTGGGAAAATCTTTGTATCTCTATAGGAAAAAGCTAAGACAGCTTAATACTAGTGCTCCTTTGTAAAATAATATAGGATAGTTACCTACCCATCTTAGTTATAAGAATTGGGTTCTTCCTTCAGTCCATTCTTATAACTATAAGTGTGGTATTTTTTGATACCACATCGAATACTTATCGATAGCGTTATATTTTGATCTGTTTTTTAATAAAATCAATTAAGGAATTTCGTAAAAATGGATCAGTAACAGAAGAACCCTGCCATAAAGTGCCTGTTGAAAGTATTTAGATACAACCATCACGATACTGTCGATCACCTGTCTTTCACTTCTTGGTTCTCATAGTTCGGGTTCGGGTTCTCGAAGTTCTCTGGGCTCTCAGCGAGCGACTGGCGGATCTCTTGACGGTCAGGTTCGGTCGGTGTCTTGTGTGCGGCTTTGGTTAATCGGCTATGAACAGTTATCGGACTGGTTTTATATGGCTTAGCATTTGTTATATGTGCACCGGCCGAGTGGGGAACTCCGTCCCGCCAGGCTTCCCGAGCCGCAGCTATTTATATTGGAATTAGTGCGCTTCTGATTCGATAAGCGAATTGCGCGAGTTTTAATAAGCGTGTTCAGTTGGACATTTAGATATGCCCCGGTGTCGTCGGATATTTTTCTAGTTTGCCACAGAATTTATTATCAATTATGAGGCAACTGGAACTGGGAAATGAAAATCAGCTTAGACGCGGAATGCGGCATACTGTCAGTCGATTTTCCACCTTATAAAGTGTGGTCCAGGTGCAAATTGTTTTTTATTTTTAAATTCATTTTTACATTTTCAGATTCATGATTTTTAATCTCCCTTTAATTTTCTATACTAAGTCTTTAATATTATTTCTATATTTTAGGCACCTTGCTATTTAAATGTATATCCTTTTTACTTTTACTCGTATACTTTTATGTTCTACAATGTAGAAACCCACAACCTTTAAATATAATAAATAAAATAAGTATCTAAAAAATATAACAAATATAACATTCTACTATTCTATTATTTATTATTTTTACTACTTTTGCCTTAAATCAAATCTGACTAAAAGCAAAGTCGGAAAAGTTTATAAATAGTTAAGTTAATGCAGTTGCCTTCGTTGTTTGCTCCTAATATATATCGGGGGAAAAGGCTATTTCGTTGTTCCCCGGAAAGTGGACTTGTGTATATGAATAGTAGATCCGCACACACCCACGGCGGCCCACAGACGCTGGCAAGTTTATCGTATTTATGGGTCGAGGCTACTCGGAGACCGTTAAAAGAGAGCGAAGGTTGCCACCGGCGGGCGGAGGCGTTTAATGGGTGGCCCGGCTAGGTGGGCGAGGTCGTTTCACTCTAACGGTTCTCGGTGGGTTGTGGGTGGCCTGTGGGTGGTCTGAGGGTGGTCTGTGGGTGGTCTGAGGGTGGTCTGCTGTTGCCTGTTGGCTGTACGTCGGTGCGGCTATGTATATCTGTCCTCTGTTTTAGCCCGCGCACATACAAAATTTTCTTTATGAATCTAAACCGTGGTAGGGGGTAGGTGGGGGATTGATGGGCCTGGGGGGGGCGACCTACAGCAGGTCGGGGGTCGCGAGGAGGAGCCTTCGAGGGTGGCTAACTGACGAAGGTTAACAATAAGCTGGCGCGCCATCCTTGCGGCAGTTGAAGGTTAATAAATATGCATGACAAAAACACAGCAGAGGCGAAATTTTGTTTTCTTTTTTGTTCCACTCTCTTTTGGTCCCTTAGCTTCCATTTATAGATTGAAAATGCTATCTTTAATGACGTCACTGTTGTCGGCGAAATGACGTAACGACTGCCTACGACACACGGCTGCCTGTTGTTTTCTTAGCCCAGAAATTGGTTGCCGGTGGCATTTCACCCACCCACACAACAATTTGCCACGAATTCAAGCGCTGTTGCCTGGATATGAAAACATTTGAAGATATTTATACATTTTAAATATGTTTCCGCATCTTTGAACATCGTTAAATTAAATAGGAGGGCTTTCAATTGAATTTGATGCTTAAATGATTTAATTTGGTTTTCAATGTCTCAAGATAAGGAATAAAGTCATTAATAACTGAAAATTATTTTGCTATTGACCATAAACATGGGAAAATATAAACGATGGGTCGGATTTGTAAGTTATTTCCTTCAAAATTTAAAGATTTTTAAAAATCATAAGGGTACAATTTCAACTTATATAATATAAAACAAAGCTTAATCAGTCTAATAAAATTGTTCAAGTATAAAAGATCAAATTAATTAAGTCTTAAGAATGCTCCAAGGTCTTAGGCATTTATGTAAATATTTATATAGTCAAAAAACCAACGAATTTGCATTTAAAAACGAGTGCGAGTTCCACACCCCACTGGGAAGGTTGAAGGTTGCCCAATTGGCATTTTCGCCAGGAGAAAGAGGCAGCAGGTGGCGGCTTTTAAATTAAAATTTCTATCGCTGTGCGTTTGCTAATTAGCAAACCGGCGAAGCGAGGTGAGCTTGAGCCGTATTGTTTGCCGAGGGTTGGCGGGTGGCCTTTAACGAAGTTAGCTTTTTATAGCATACTTTCTGGGGTATCGGAGATCAACCCCCCGCATATGAAATTCTTTACGCCCGCCGGCGATGTCAACACATGCGCCACCTGTCGCCAATTTCACGCTACCCCAAAACCACCGGCATTCTTTGAGCCCCTTACCCGTCGGAAATATGCAACCCCTTCGGGAAACCAACCTGCACTGCTTTTGGAGCAATAAAAGTCACACGCAGCTCACCTTTTTTCGCCTTTGGGGCTCTATTGCCTTTTACATTAAAGGGCGGCCCCGCCAATGCCAGTTTACAATGCACAAGGACGGCCCTCAAAGGCTCCTCACGTACCCGTTTTGATTCTTCAACACTGGGGGAAAAATATACTTTTTAACCAAAAAAAATATATAGGACAGAATATAGAAATAGAATAAAAAAAAAAAAAACAGATCAAACAGACATTAAAAAAAGTGCAATATATATTTAAAGTTGATACTCTTAGTTTTTATTGTGAAATTTATTATTGGCCTAGCTGGTTCTATTGGATAGGTGGCGCCATAGGCTAGGAGGCGTGTTAACAAAAACAACCTATATGCTGCAAGCATACCTCCATCCCTCTCGCACTCCCTTTAGCTGGGTAAGGGGTATCAACAGACGAGGCCATCGACTATAGTGTTTGTCTTTGTTGTATATTTAAATTTAGTTAAAGTCCTAAGTGTATTACAACTATGCTCCAGTTTTAATGGGCAAATATATATATTTTTTCTCTGTGTAATAGCACCCCAACCCTTCCCAGGTCTCAACTGCTGCCTTTTCTTCTTGGCGCGACACAAATTGCCAACGTTTTTGCATCCTTTTTCCATATTCCTTGTGTGCACCCACACCATCCTGCCGCACAACCTCGGTGTCTGTGTGTTCGTGTGTACGTATGTACATTGTCGAGTGGCAGTGAGTGTGTGCGTTTGTGTCGGGAACATAATTACATATTGTGCGCTGTCACTTTTGGCGCTCCTGCTGCTTCGAACAATGACAAAAAACCCAGCACCCTTCTCCACCTCTGTGTCCCGATTTCATTTATAGCTCTGCACATTCATATATATATATATATATATATATATATATATATATATATGTGTATATACAAACGGGAGTTTCCATTTTCTCTGGAAAAGCAGCCCCAACTCCCCTTTAATATCCTTCTCCATTTGCCATCTTTGTTTCGCTCCTGTTGCCGTTGTTGTTATTTATGTAATTATTAACATTTTCCCTGTTATGTTCGCTGTTGGCATTGTCACTCCGTCGACATTATCGTCCTTGCCACGCCCCCACATCCTTTCCCGCCCACTGTGGCCTCCACCCCTCCTCCTCCACCACCCACTTAGTTGTTATTGCAATTGTTGTCATCGTCCTTTTCCAACGCCTCACTTTTCCATTGCTGTTTTCATTTAAATAATAATTTCATTGCAAAACGCCTTCGCTGATGGCCGTGGGGGGCCCGTCAAGGGGTTAATGCATTGGGGCTGGGGTTTGGATATGGGGATGGGGGTGGCAAAACAAAAGAGCTGAAAAGGGCTAATGAGTGAGTTGTTTGCTCTTTGAGCAGTGGGAAACTGTAATGTTTAATTTCGTTATTTGCGCGTATACGTAATACTTGGAGCTGCTGTCAAAAATGAAGTTGATTTTTTAGATAGCAAATAAAAATTATAATGGATAATGAAACTTAATTTTAAATTTTATTTTATAGTAAAATCATAAATCACATGTAGTTGTAAATTACTCTTTTCTTAAAAATGATAAATACTTTTATGTAAGAATATTTTTAATTTGGAAGTATGGGTAAAATTTAATCAAAAAAGGAATAAAAAAACATTAGCTGAATTTATACTCAAGAAAAAACACAGGAGTACATTTTTTATAAAACAGAGTGTAATTGAAAAAAAATTAATCTTTAAAAAAAAGTTTTTTTTTTTCTTTAAAAATGTAAAACAGAATCCTTCTCTTGCACCATTTTTGCTCCCATATGTCACCCTCATATCGAGTTAACTTCGAACCCCTTAAAATCACTTTAATAATTTTATAGTAATTTATTCTTAACCGCCAATCCACCCCACCCACACATTCGCCATCACCAGCTCACCCCAGCAGTACATATGTACTCATCGTTTTTGTCGTGGCATGCAAAATCTGCTCAACTAATGAATTCAAGCGTATTAATTATTACGCATACGCCACATTGTGCGAAGGCCGTTGAGCACACAAGCAGCCCACCGCCCCCTTGCCACCCACCACCCCCTGACACACACTCACACACAGGCACACACGCCCGCAAACACATACTTGGAAAGGCGCAAATTGTGCCAGGCGTTTTCGGAGTTCCCAGGCTGCTTTTTTGCCTGTTTGTTTTCATTTCCTTTGTTTTTTCGGGTGGCAAATGGTGTTGGTGGCGCTGCTGCTGGTGATGCTTCCTGCGCTGCCGTTTAGAGAGGCTGCCAAAAAACATTTATACAAAATTTCGCACGAAAATACACACTCACTCAGCCACGCAAAACATATATGCCTGCATACATACGTGCGGAGCGCATAAAAGTTTTAGCAGAGCAGCAAAAATGCCAAAAAGTTTGGCACAGCCAACAGCGAAGACTGCGAGGAAAAACGTAAAGCGGGCCAAAAGCACGCCAGCAACAAGAAAAATCTATGAAAATGAAAATTAAAGCAAAGCTGTTTGCAAGGGGCTGGGGATTTGGGGTTACGGGTTGTTCGCGGGCTGTGTGTGTGCAGATGGGTTAGGGTAGCAAAAATTGTATTTTTCTATTTGGGATAAAAAAGAATTGACAAATACTTTCAAATCTGTATTTAAGCTTACACAAATTTTTTGTATTCCTAAATAGTGCCTAAAATATTGATATCCGTGACCAAAGAGATATTGTAATGGCAACTTTGGATTTGAAATTGCCTATGACATCGCTTATTTAAAAAGTAAATGGATATAGCAAGAATAATGAAAAGGTTACTTTAAAAATTCTTGGGTAATTTTAAGAAGGGAATGTTAAATCATTTTATAATGCCATTATTAAAGTGATACATTTTTAAAAATTTTTGTGAACTTTTAAATCTTAAAGATAAAACTATGAAAGTAATAAATATATAATGTTATATTTTAATAATATTTTTGGTATTTTTTGCTAAACTTTATCTATTTTCTATATCCCCCAGAACATCCAATCTTCGTGGTGCCTCTTACAGAACTTTCTCATCTTTAAAGGCTGCAAAAGTTCCAGTGGCACGAGCGAAGGAGGAGGACTCTGAATTGGATGCGAATATTTTGCATGGTGAGGCCGGGCAACTTTTTGGTGACATCCTTGTGTATGCCACCGTGTGTGTGTGTGCGCCAGAGCGAGATTGTATTGTTGTTGCTGCTGCCATTTTGCCTGCCACATGGCACAATGGAGAAAGGAGAAAGCAGAAGCTCCGTAGTTGGCTTTTGCTGGTTTGACGGCGACTGGGTCCTCGTTTCAGTTGCTCCAGCGTTATCATTCAGTTCGCAAGATGTTTGCTCATTGTCTATTTATGCAAACCCATACAGCAGCAGCCGCGGGGAGGGCAGGAGAAAGGGCGGATGGGAAGCTGGAGAAAGCAGGGGAGCTCCGAGAGAGATATGGGCACGTAAGGCAGCACACATTGTCTGCCTCAAAACTTTTTTGCAGGTTGATGGCTTGCCCACAGAAAAGGAAAAAGAGAAAGGGGTCGAGTAGATAGGGATACCATGAGTAGATAGGGACAGTAGTAGACTGGCACACACACACACACATGCAAGTGTATGTGCGGTAGACGAAACAGTTACAATTTGCTCGTATCCATGTGGCCATATTCGCTTTTGCAATATCCTTTGCTCCCTTTTCGGGCAAGTGTCGAGTGTTGTCTATATAAATGTTGATCTCGAAAGCCCCCTCGCCACCAACGAACGCCACACTACATTTGTACATACTATGTAAAACAGACATTGACAATGCATTTGCTGGACCCCTCCTACAGGCACGCCCCTGTAAACATTTGCATGGCAAATTCAGACCATCGAGAGGATGTTTGCTGGTTAATGTTTGCCTTGATACCGATTGCTGTTGTCTTTATTAATTTGAATCGAATTTCAAAAGAGCTCAGAATAAAAACACAAGGGTTATTTCTGTATCCTTAGACATATTTAAAAATATTGTTCACATCTAAACAACCAAGTTTGCAACTATTCCTTTAATTCTTTCCTATCTTTTTTCCTGTTGACTTTATGAAACTGCATTTGGTAGCTTTTCCTCTTGGCGCTTTCCTTTTTCAGCTTCCAGTGAAATGTTAACACACACACAATATTCTCTGGGGTTAAAGCGAACGAAAGTGGGGAAAGTTGAAAAAGGGGGAAATGAGTGTTGGCCTGTGGATGATACATATGTACGTACATCAGTCTGACCTGTTTGAGAGTCCTGCCTGTGTCCTCGGTCCCCTGCTCTCCATTTGCGATTTTTGCTGTTTCTCTTTTCTGTTCGCCTGGCAATTTGTAAGCAAAAATTTTTAACTTTTTCTTTTCTCGGAAAAATCCTTGTTTACGGCAGGGGAAAGGGGGGCCAACGTGGATGGTATTTCGTTCTCTGAGGCCAAGTCCCAATGAGATGTTTACGTTTTGTTGGTGATTATGAAATGGGTATAATGTGGGCAAAGATCTGATGAGTGGCAGGACTCGTGTGTAAAGCTATTGGTGTGGGATTCCTGCGATGAAGCTGATGAAATGATTAAATTAGTAGTTATAGGAGTTCTTTTTTTAAAAGTGAAAGTCTAGGAGGAATGGGACTGGAAATGAACTAGGAAGGTCACAGTTAATTGAGATTTTAAGTAATTTACAAAATTTGGTAGGACACTTTTGTATTTTAAAACTTAACTGGAAAATTTAAATTTCTAGAAATAAATTAATCATTCTTTATTTACAACTTATATATATTCAGGATAAATTGTTGATACACACTGACGTCTGTCTCAAAATGATCATATAAAGCCCTGTTTTCTTCAAACAACGTAAGTTAAATTGATTGTGGAATAAGTAATGAAAAAATGGTCCAACTTAAGTATATAGTTTTACTCAATCTCTTTCTTCTCCTTGAAAATTGGCCTTTTGCCACATGGTAATATATAGATTCCTTAGCGTATGTGTATATATCTGCATTATTAAGTATCGCTCACCCACACCCACGTAATTTTGCATACATGACAGGTGCCACAGCGACTTTTACCACCAAACCCCCGGCCGTAGCCCCCGTTTTCCCACCCGTTTCTTCCAACACAAAACTCAAACTCGACTCATCCCGATGCCATTTCCGTTGCTCGGGGAAAAGTTGCACCACTTAGCGTTTAAGTGGGCGGCATACCCATCGCACGGCGCCACCCCCTCTGACATTTTGGGCAAATCTTCTTTAACAAGAGCCACCGACAACACAAAAAGCATAAAATGCTATGAAAAAGCAAACGAAGCCGCCGACAAACGCACGCACACATAGCGAAACTCAAACATAAGTCGCACAGACACACACAGACAAGATAGAGGGGGGCAGAGTGGGTGGGGGTAGGTGGCGAGTGGGTGGTTGGGTGGCTGCTGTTGCTGTAGTTAAAGCCGCAAGGAGTCAGGCGGCGGCAAGGACGTTGTGTTATAAATTTTATGAGCTTGCCACTGGCAGCGATGCTGTGTTTGTATCTGTATCTGTGTGAGTGTGACTGCGGCTGTGTGTGTGGCTCATAAAAATAAGTTGCACTCGTGCCACGATTCGCACCACCCCCTGCCACCCGTTTTTGCTATAAAAATAAGAGAACTTTCCTCGCCTTGCTTGTGTGTGTGCGTTTGGGTTTTCCTCTGTGTGTGTGTCTGTGTCTCTTGGCAGTCAGTCAGTCAGCCATTGTTGCTGCTGCCTTCTTCTACAGCCCCCCACCACCCACATTTTCCGACCCCCCATTTCCCTGGCCTCGTGTCATCGCTTGGGCTTGACTGGCAAGCGGAAACATAACCAGAAGGATAACGTTATAATGCCCCAGTGTGGCACAATATATACAAAACTGAATACAGCAACAAAAAAATCAACATTTCTTGCCTCAGTTCTTGCCACCCACTTTTACACCCGCCCTCTGCTCTTGGCTTTGCCCTCCATCCTCCTCCCTATTTTTCCCCGATTTTTCTCCGCTTTTCCTTACTCTACTCACTTGCTGTTGCTTTCTTTTTTTTATTTTTAGCCAGCAAACGAGATCCTTTATTTCTTCAGCTTCTTTTGCCTTCCTTTTGAAGGGCTGCAAATGGTTAAGGGAATGGCGGGGGGATAGTTGAAGGTAAAATAGTAGGTATGAGAACTATTTCTTGGA
Organism: Drosophila biarmipes; assembly: GCF_025231255.1. Taxonomy (NCBI): domain Eukaryota; kingdom Metazoa; phylum Arthropoda; class Insecta; order Diptera; family Drosophilidae; genus Drosophila; species Drosophila biarmipes. The sequence continues at coordinate 22,238,909 of NC_066613.1, read as the reverse complement.
AAATGAAAGAAATATGTGAGATATGACTAGCACTAAACAGTTGATGTAGAAAAAGACATTTCATATGTACTATGTACCTTAAGTGCATCTGGCACATAATCATCATCTTATATGTTAAAATAGAATTAAAACAGAAGGATGTGTTATTCTATCTTATATAAAAAAGTACTCATTTTTTAAAATAATATGGTAGTACCAACAACTTTTTATTTATAAAAATTTCAATGTTATGTTTTTTATTGTATTAAATATTTCAAGATGGTAAACTATTTTTCTTTAATGATCATATAGCTCAGATTTTACAGTTTTTAAAATCAACTTGATGTTATCACTAAAAAATTAGATATTTTTATAAAATTAGCTTACTTAAATTGTTTATTATTTGTTGACTTTTGCAAATAGTTTGCTTACTATTATTTGATAATTGTTCGTTGTTCGTTCATTTCTCTACTTTTTTCTAATTTTTTGCTTTCTGTAGCCCCTGTCCCCCCGTTTTTTTCTGTGGGTGTGTTTGCTGCTGGCTTTTTATTTTGTTTATCCGCTTTTTGTTTGTCTCGTTTTTTACACTAGTTGATTTGCTGCCTTTATTTTTTGTGCTTATATTTATGCGTATGTTCTTCTTGGATTTCCTTTTTTAGGTTTAATTTTGTTGCCGTGTTCTTGTGGGTTAAATATTGTGGAGATATGGAGTGAAAAAGTCTGATCTGGCAAAGATAAAGTGAAATTCTCTTGTTTGTTTCTTCTCGTTCCGCCTGCCCATAAAAGCATGCTACAAAAAAGCAGTTCGCCTCTTTGGGGAGGCTTTGTGGTGCACCCACACTCGCACACCTGCTCACACACACTCGTAAACAATAGGGGCTGCAGTTGGGATGGTGAAAATGATTTTCGGGATTTCTCTCTTTATTCTACTGCCCAACCACCCCCCACCCCGTGTACTCCCTATTCTTCCACCTCGTGTTCCACTCTTCTACTTCGATGACTATGACGCTGCCATTTCGCCCACTTTTGTTTTCCACGAGGGGTGGGGAGGTGAAGTAAGGTGGGAGGAAGGAAGAATTGGCGAGTGGAGAGAGGAGAAGGGAAGAGGGGCCGGTGGAAGAGTGGCTGTGACAACGGAACGCAATGTGCGCGAAAATGAAATAAACTTTATGGTTAGACGAGGTTGAGAAGTGCACTGAAAAAAACATAGATGGGCAATACAGCTAATTTTTTTAAGATAAGAAAAATATTTTTGAATTAAATTTATCTTACATTTAAGACTAAAATGGTAAAAACTGTTCATTATTGAAAATAATAAGAAACTATTTAAAATCGAGAAAAGTTTTTCAATATGATAAGCTTATAAAAACCTTTTTACTTTATGATAAATATAAGAAATTCCCATATTCCTTTCAATAAAGGTATACTCCACATATATTTGGTTTAAGTGAAGTGCGAATACTTTCTTTCTTCTGTAATTTTATTATTAATAATATTTTTTTGAGAAGTATGAAATAATAAAAGTAATTTTTTGCAGTGCCTGGAGGTGGGGTCTCTGGGAGCTCCTACAGTGGGGACGGGCCATCGTCGACATCGATGCCATGACGGAGGCCAAGTTGAACAGGCGAGAAGCGTGTGCAGCAAGTGGCAATTTCACGCGGCAAGCTTCCACACTCTAAGCGGGATGAAAAGCGGAACTCAGGAGGGCGCTGGGGAGGCGCTGGAGGTCCTGGTGAAATGTAGGAGACCCACAGAAAACCCATTTTGTATTCAGAGCTCGTAAAGTAGAGAGCGAGCACCGGAAGGGGGTGGTGGGCGTTGAGTGGGGTGGGGCTTGGGCTTGGGTTCGTTCAGGCAATCCCCAAGTGAGTGGGTGAAAAGCGGGGGGTAACTGATGTTTTATGCTGTGGGTTTTCGAAAATCCTGCGTTGCGTGTTGTTGCTATTGTGGTTTCACCACCCCTCCACCCCGCACCACCCCCAGATCACCTGGTAAACGCATAAAACCAAGCCAAAAGGCAGCAGAAACAACAGCAAGAACAACAACGGCAGCGTGCAAAATAAAGGAAAATTGGTAAAAGCAAACTAGAAAATGGCGAAATGTTCGAAAATTGCCAGCAGTTAAATTTTTTAGACCCCCTGGTACCTCCCGGAAAAAAGAAGGCCATAAATGAGAAATGAAACTTGTCTCTGGTGTGCAAAATCTCCAAAAAAAGTGTAGAAAATCTGGCGAAATTAAAGCGAGCTGATCCAGTTACCAAAAAAGGAATAACCATCCCCTTAATAGCTGCATAAACTGAAGTTTAGCACACGAAAGAAAGCTGTAAATAAACGCTGAATATTTTTATAAACTTTATTTACTAGTCCATGAAAAGTTGGATGGTTAATACTCATAAAAAAGTTATAGTCATGAACTGCAAACTTTTAAGTCATGATGTTCCTTAGGTTTATGAGTTTGGTTTTATATAGTGAAATCAGAACCTAAATGTAAATCTAGTTTTTGTTGATAAAAATCAACTAGATTGGTTAATCAATTGACTTTACTAAGCTTAAATGATGATAAAATTATGAAAAAAAGAACTAAAATAACATTTAAAAAATTGTTTTTAGTTAATTATTGGCATAATAAAATATAACATAGTTTGTAAGGGTTCCTAAATGTAACCTACACAAATATTGGTTATAAATTAAATTAATTTTAAAAAAGTAAGTCAGTAAAATGTAGTTTCCCTGAAATTTATGACTTGAATTTTTGTCCGTAATAACCCGCTTCTGGGATAAAATGAAGGCAGTAAGCAAAAACCAAGTTATTCAGAAAAGGTTGCACTTCGCATTATTCTCCTGCGCTTCCATGAATTTTTAAGCCCTGCATTATATGGCTATAGCATAACTAAGTACATAGCCGTGTGTATGTGTGCTGCGAGGGAAAAAAACACATATTTGCCCACACGACGTATACGTAATTTGCGCATATTGCGTATTCGCTGCATTTTGCTATTTAGCCGGCAAGTTGGCAGCGCAGCAAGAAATGCACCAGGCAAACACTCCTAGCTTATGTAACCCACAAGTGTGCAAAGGGGGCGTGGCAGGGGGTGGGCTGGGCCAGCAGTGTCAACAGTGTGCAAGGCGGAAAAAGCGAGCTGAAAAAAGCGAGTTTTAAAAAATGAGTGTGTGCGGAGAGTAAAGAAAGGAAAACAGTTCAACTAAGGGCTGGGTGGGGTAGTTTTTTTTCGGTAGGGCTGTACAGGGCGTGGCAGGGGGTGGGGGTGTCAAGCCAAGCCAGCGCACGGAAGTTGAGTTACAAAATTAAATTGATAATTTTTTCCCCTTTTTTGCTCTCTCAACTGCTTCTGCTGCACTTGTAGCAGCGAAAAAAATAAATAAGACAGGTTTTTTAAATATTAAATTGAAGTATTATATTGTTGCCATCAATTTATTTAATCTTATATGTCTTTTAAAAATGAAATTTTACCTTGTCCTATTATCGACTAAAATTTAATTAAATATTAATTATTAAAATTCATTATAATCAAATAATTATATTAGTATACATTTTGAATTTTATTCCAGAGTATTTAAATTTCTTTGATAGGGCTGTAATAGATTTATTGTTATTATTATATCTTAATTAATAGAGTTAAATAAACAATAAGCTTTGTAAATATCGACAAATAAGTTAAATAAATATTAAATAAATATTAATACATTAAATGATACATTTAAAATATTAATCGTTTTTAATCATAAACTTGTATTTTAATGCAATTTAAAGTCGAACACAAAAAAATCTTTCATTTTTTCAGTGGCTTTGATATTTTTGCCCTGTGCACTATAGAATAAAGCGCTGAAAAAGTTGACTCCTGCAGGAGGGGCAAAATAGAGCAGGAGCGGAATGAGATCAGGGGGTTGGGGGTGGGAGTGAGAGTGGGCGGTATGTGCCAACAATGGGCAATGTTGTCGTCGTCGTTCCGAGCTGTTCTCCACTGTAATGTGCACCGGAAATGCTTCAAGTACATTCACATGCCAGAAAGCGGCAACAAGAAGGAAAAAATGGGGAAGAAATAGTGTATATATGGCGCAGAAATCTTCAGAGTGCAAAGAAATGGGTGAAAGAAGCCAAAAGAAAGCTGCCAATGCACCCCCTGTGCGTGTGTGTGTGTAAACGAGAATCTTCTTTCACTGTGCGTGTGTTTGTGTGTGTGCTGGCAAGGACAACAGACGCCAATGCACTCAGGCAAGGATGTTGCAGGACGGAGTAAAAAGTGGCATCGAAAATAAGTCACAGATTTATGAATTCACTATAAGTGTGCGAAAACAACTTGGAAAAACATTGAATCTGATTAAAATAATGTTGCAACTAAAATTTGCAATATTACATAATTTAAGTCTAAACAAGCTCCATTTCCTATTTTTTTTAATAAAGCTTTACGATATTTAAATATTTGTTATATTCCAAAGACTCCATAAGTAATAAATGCTTTTTATAAATGTGTTAAAATTTGGGGTTCGTAAAAAAAATAGTTTTACTCAGGACTGAAAATTTTATTAAATTTAAAATGTTTTAATTTTGTTATTATTCTTTCGATGAAACTGTTAGCCCACAATATAAAATAACCCAACCAAACCAAAAGTAAATAGATCTTCTCCCTGGAAATATTTTTTTCATTCCCTTCGAGCAATCTGTTCTGCAAAGAACCCAATTAATCTTGATTCAAGGCAAAAAAAAGGAAAATCCCCTTGAACACTATTTTATTAAGAAATTTATTTAATTTATGCCAAATAAATTTTCCGTCTGGCTGCACTAAACGGCATTTGAGAAAGTGTATTTTCTGGGCCAGCGGTCAACCCCCCGCATATTGAATGTCTTATTCCTTCATCCCCTTTTGATTACTGAGCGATTTCTTTCCGATTCCTGTGGTTGTGGCTTCCGCTTGCATACGTATTTACATATCTACGAAGTAAAATATATATATAAATTTATATATATGACAAGTTAAAGTGACCAAAGATTGCGTTGCCAATGAAGATAGTGATGAAGTCGGGTCAGTGGTCAGGGAAATTGTAGGGTGAAAAACTTCACAAAACTCAGAGCAAGAAATTATTTTTAGCAGTCGCCATTCTGTGTCTGATAACCATCTCTCAGGCTCCTCGTCCCCATGATTTTCTGCTGTTAATATGACAAAAAGCAAAGGCAAAAGTTTTTCCCTCTTCCAAGATGGAGCCAAAAATGCAGACAAAGTTTTTCCCAGCCAGAGCGAGATTGCAATGCTGAAAATGGAAAATGGGCAAGGGGGAGGAAAGAAAAGCCAGACAAATTTAAAAGGCTGCAAAAAAGTTTTCGAAACCTCTTCGCCCTCAGTAAAAAGAGGAACTAAATGAAATTTTCATTGGCCCAAGGATCGGCTGTACATAGGATGTTAGAGAAAAGGTATAATACCTATGCTCAAACCTGTGCTCTCCGTGATCGGCTTTGATTTACTTTGGATGATATTTTCCACTCAGTTCCCGGGGTCGGAAAATGTTTGGGAGGCTCTTCTTGTACAACTTCTCCTGGGGTTTCATGGCTGACTTGCGTTCAGCCTCTTTACGCTTTTCCTCGGCCATAAGTTGGCTGTTAAATGCTACTTACGACTGGCACAGGAAAATTCAGCCCAATCCCTCATCCCCCCGAACGCCTTTGCCTATTACTTTCGGGCTCCATAAAACTTTGTCCTTTCTTTTACTTTTCTGCTCTCTTTATTTTCCCAGCTTGCTTCTTTTTTTTTTTCTGCTGTTGCGCCAACTTTTTCCAGACATTAAAACATCCGAGTCCTGCTCAAGTATATAAAATATCGAAACCGGGGGGGAGGAAAACTTGGGTGTGGCACCTTTTGGCGTTTTAATTACAACGGAAAAGTTACGCTGCCACGGAAGCTGTGAAGGGAAATGCAAATTAATCGATATCATTAGGGTTTATGGAACCACGCCCCCACCTCTTAGCCCCCGAACTTCGCCCAGCATTTTGCGGCTTTCTTGGCTGTGCCACAGAAATTGTGTAAATGGAAATGAAACATTAAATTTTGTTACAGGCAGACATAGATCTACGCATTGTTTAGTTATGCAAATTAATTGCCTCGTCTGGCAGTCGAGAAGTGAAGGGAGTCCAATAAGCGGAACCCCCAACTCGGCAGTTCCTCAAACCTCGTAAATGTTAATTTCTTAATGATCGAATGCCCTGATCAGCCTTCAACGCTGCCAAAACAAAACATATCCAATGGTCCTAAACAGAGAGAAAAAGGTCTAAAAATCATAGAAAACTAAAAAATAAATTTTATGATTAAATAAAATTAAAATTATATAATTTGGAAAGCGTGAAATATTACTGAATTTTATTTGAAGAGGACAGAAAATCAATATTGTTACGTTTTTTAAGTTGTTTAATACATGTTATATATCTTCTGTTAAATATTAAGATATGTAGGTGTATCTTTATAACTTAGTAGATCTACAATAATTGGTGAGTGAAAATTTTGGAATAAACATTTTTAAATAAATTAATATAAAATAAAAATAAATGACTTAATAGAATTTCTCTCTCTGTGCACGAGCAATAACAAAACAAAAGGCAAATCTTTAGCCTAATGGGATTTTTCAACTTATGACAAGTTATGCTAATTTGTTGAGCCACCTACGACCACCCCTCGTCCCGCTGACCCCCAAACATTGGCTGCTTCTCTGCGGGGGAGTCTCCAGTTTCATCTTCGCTATTGTTTGGCTCCACTTGACTTCTATTCAAGTCACTTCAGTGGCCGCCGCGTGTGTGACCCAGTCTTCACTTTTTTCAGATACGGATACAATTAACAGATGAAGAAGCTAGAGGGTCCACAGCTTGAGTATCTCAAACGCTTGAAATTCGAGGGCGGCGTGTCGGAATCCGTGCTCGAATTATGGGATATTTGGTAATGTGCGGCATGGTAATGAATACCTTGAGTGAAAGCCGTGAATGGGATCATTTCAGGGTATTATGTTAAATATTTTAGAGGGCGTTTCTGGTATTCTCGGACTTAAAGTACTCGACGGTTTAGTCAATCTATTGATTAAGTGCAATCGTTTAGTTTAGTCTATTTACTTTTTCTAAAATATACTCTATTAAAATCTCCTGAAAATTCCCCAACTCTGTAAATTTCTGGCCATAATCTCTGTGCCCCATTTTTGACATACTCCGATCAAAACCAAAATTCCGATTGCACAACGATTGCTGCTCGCACTCGAACCTCTCGGCAATATGCGGTTTGAAAGATTTATACAGATACCGCTAATTTTTTATCGCTATTTTATTTGGTTTTTGGCAATACCACAAAACGAGCGACCGCAAAGATATGCGGAGGAAGAAATAAAATCAAATAAAAATAAATGATTATAAAAAAGTCAGCCAGCAAAAAAATAAAAATGTTAAAACAAAAAAAAAAACAGCAAAATAGGAGGAAAAAATCGAAAAGTCTTTGACAAGTTGAAGCGAAACGTGTTGCCCATGATGGATTGGCGGGATGGGGGGCGGCGGAGGGCGTTGGATCATGCGTGGGATAACACCGAAAAAATTCAGTTATTTCTGCTCGAAAAAATAAAATAAACGCCTGCCATGGAAACCGGATTGAAACTTTATTTTGTGTGATTTTTTGTTTGCGATTTTTTCCTCTTTTTTGTTTGGTTTTTGTTTCACTTGATTTGGATTAGTTTTCGCTTGGATGCTCAACGCATTTACACCCGCCACAGGGCCATGTGTCGCTGAGTGCCCCCACCCGCCCATATTCATTTTTTCCCACTTCCGCCCAAGTTTGCCTTCCAGCATGACGTATACGCCACGTTGCCGCGGAAAATAGAGCAAAATTACGCATTTAGTTAATCGAATCGAAGCAGAGGCTTTCTCATAAGCTCGAGTGTGTATATATATTGGCTATTGCCATAATGGGCCATAAAGCATACTCACTTTGCCATCGCAGCACTCACATTTGTATTCACTCTCGCTCATTCATCTATTTGTGTGCACGAACAGAAAATATCACCATTTCCGCCCTTAAAAATGTTTAATATATTAAAAAAGTAATTGTTTTTTAAAATTTTACGTTTATTCAACCTTAAAAAATATTTTATATAATAAAATAGTAATTACTTATTAAACTTTACGTTTTTGAGATCGCTAGAATATCGTTAAGTAACGTAATTTTGTAAAATTAGTATATTTTTTTAACGGTGTATTTCAGTGAAATAAGCAAATGACACATACCTACAACACAGATATTTTATGGGCGTGGAGAACCGCCCTTTCCCCACCCAAAAATCGCACACTCAAACACTCACTCGCCGTCACATTCACACTCAATCGCACACACACTCATTGATTCATGCGTTGACTTTGGCTGCTCCCTCGGCCCAACCACAAAATGCATTTCTAATTAAGTTAATTGCGGCAAATGCTAAACTTAAGTCACTAACCTAAATTAATAAAACCGTTGGGTGTAGGGAAGGGGGTGAACTGGGGAGGGGGTGGTATTGCGTGCTTGGAACTCAGCCGGAGGCAAACTACAAGTTGCTCAAGCAGCGATTGCCCTACGTTTTATATATGGGGGTCTTTGATTCTTAGCATTTTTTTAGTACTTTATAATCGAAAAATAATAAGAAAACAACATATAAATTCTAACTATCTGAGTTTTTTTAAAGAATTTTTTTGTTATTTTTTTAATAATATTTATAAAGAAGACACTTTCTTGATTATAGTTTTTAGAAAAAAAAACTAATTAGGTGTAACTATTTCTGTAAATTTTAAATATAAAATTTTTACAAGTTACACATTTTATAAGTTAATCTATCAATAAAGTTTAAAGTATTCCTTAAATATAAAATTTTATTATATTTTTAATAAATTAATAATAAAAGCTAACTGCTGAGTAGCGCATTCATTAGCTTTGTAGTTTTCCGCCATTTTCTGTTTTCTTTTTTCCATTTAATAAATGTTGTGCGTCCTCGTTGTTGTTGTCGTGTTGGTTGTTTATGGAAACATTTGCCGCCGGCTGTCGCTTCATTACACACAAACACACACTCACATGGCCGCGCAGGAGCGGAAGCGGAAGTGAGCAGCTCGTGCGAAGGAGCGAGAGGAAGAGGAAGAGGAGAAACCGCCATTGCCTCCCGTGGTGTCAACTCCCGCTTTCGATTCAATTCAATTCCATTCAATTCCATTCCAGCGAGTTGAGTCGAGTTTGGCTTGGTTTATTGTTCCACTTTTCATGTCAAAGTTATTGTAATTGTGTTAAGGCATTTCCCGTGTATATCCTTTTTGTGTATACGCTACATGTGCGGCGAAAAAAAACAGTATCGCTGGGCTATAAATAAAAATGTGTGTAATGAGGAATGGGAAAGTGGGGCGCCATTTGTTTGACTTGGCCGCCCCATTCCTTCGCTCTCTTTCATCCTAGGAACTCGCCGTCTCTTTCGCTTCTCATCGCACCATCTCTTTCGCACGTCCTGTGCTTCTATCCCGCTTCTTCTAACTCGAGCAGAAGCGAAAAAGCTTATGGTTTTGGCCTTAGTTGTTCCTTTTGGCGAATTTCTCCTACCATTTTTGTACACAGAAAATAATTAAATAAAATTGGTTACCCATATATTTTCTTAAAATTATACATTTTAATTATTTTGAGAGGTATCCTTTTAAGTTCATTTATAAATTGATAAAACAAAACATATAGTTATGATCTTTTTATTTTGATTTTATGTCATATTATAAGCTTTAAAAGTTAGCCAAGTATTTGAAAATTCTCTTCATAAGAGTTAATTATTTTTTAAAATTTGGTTATTTTTTCCAGTGCATTTTTATATGTAAGAGGGTGTGTACAAATAACAAAAGGATACAACAAAAACAAAAATCTAACAGAAAGTTTTGACACTTTTATACTTGGCTCTTGGCAAGCGAGCGACCCGAAACCCACCCAACACCCCGCCACCCCCTGGCAGCCGCACACACAACCCATTTTCCACACTTTTCCCACACCACCCACATTTTCTCACCCACTCTTTGGGTGTTTAATGGAGCCTGGCGCGGTTTTGTGCTTTGAAAAGTCGAGCACACACAAGTGCTTCCCTCTCTCTCCCTACTTCCTTGACTGTTTTATATGAGTTTGCGTCTGGGAAATGGGTCTATTTGGGCTAATGTTATCGTTACTTATGATATCCATAACAGATTATGGCAGCAAGTCCAAAGTTACGCTTGGAAAGATGTAAAAGTTGGTAGAACTAATAGTAGTTTTGGTTTAAAATGGAATTTACTTTGGGTGAATTGGAGCAGGAACATTTTTTGACTAATTCTTAATAATAAACGAATACTTTGGAAAACATAATATTACATTTTCTTCATAATTGTGTTACAAGGAAATTCAGGTTTTCGATTTAATATTTATTTTAATTTACATGATTTTCTGAGTAAATTAATATGACTTTTCGATCCTAATACTCCCAATGAACCCTTCTTGTAACCTTTCCAAATCTACAAACTTTACTGACCTCTCTGCGCTTCAGTTTTAGCATGTTTATCACAAATTATAAATCAAAACTGTCATTCAGTGTAAATTGGTTGCCCGCCACCCGCTCCCCAACCGCGCCCTTTGCCACCCATATATGCAAAGCCAGCTAACCACCCAACCACCCACCGCCCCTTGTCACCAATTTCCACAAACCACCCACTGAAGAACACACAAGCGCACCCGTGCCTGGAGAACAAACAGCAATTCCGAAATGAATTTCATTTTACAAATATATTAACAACTTTTGCGCAACAACAAAACAAAACAGAGGAAAAAAGGAAAAGCATAAGAAAAAGAAAAGGAAGCAGTGCAACAATAACAACAGCAAAAAAGCACAGCCAACATATGGAAATGGAAAATGGAAAATACGACAGTCTCAAACTCGAGCACATTACATATACGGTAGGAGCAGCATGGGTCGAACCTTCACAACTACAAATTCTTTATCTTTTTTTTTGATTTTAAGATTCAAATCTTAAAAACTGATTATCAAAAGAATATTTGGTCTATTTTATAATTTTTAAGGAGGTCGTTTTTGCATATTTTTTTGAAAATTTTCAAAATCAGCGTTGCAAATAACTTTTTCAATATTTCAAAGGTTTTCCCATTAATTGGAGAACAATTTCACAATTTAAACTGAATTTATAATATTTATAAATGTTTAATAATATATTTATGATAATATAAACAAAAAGTATTAATTAAAAAAAAAAAAAATGTAAACAATTAATTTTTAATTTAATTAATTGAAAGTACTTTAAAAAATTTTTTGAAATTGTCGGTTTCGCCCATTTCTACGCAAAATATTCAATAGCTCAAATCAGGTCTTCAATTAATTATTTTGTACTTTGTCTCGAAGGCTCCACTGTAAATTGGAGGGAAAATCTGTCAATTGACCACGTACAGAGTTTCCACTGTAAATCGATGTGTGTTCCGGCATGTGTGTGTGTGTTTGCTCTTGTGGGGCAGGCAGCGAGCATTTATGCCCCCAAAGGCAGCGCTGTCGGCAGCAAAAACAAAAAGAATGAGATGGTACAGGGGTGGAGCAGGGGGAGGGGCAAAAAGAAGCGAAAAGCACAAAAAGCGTAAAACGACGACGCCGGCAGCGGCAGCGGCAGCGACTGCGACCGAGAGCGCCAGCAACAACAATCAATTGGCAATCTGTCCACTGAAAAAACAATTGCACAGACAACAAACACACACACACACGCACACACGTACGTGCACAAAAACGAGCCGTTACTTCAGAGAGAGAGAGGGAGAGCGCGCTCTCGTTCCATATCTCTCTCAAAAAAAGTATGGCCGTGCTGCAGACGCAAGTGTATTGGTATTGCCGTGCAGCAATGGCGGGTGCTCTCTCTCTCTCCCTCGGGCGGGAGAGTGAAAGAGCGAGACACTTACCGTCTCGCTCTCTCGCTCGCTCAGCATAACAAAAAGCCAATTTTGTTACTTAAATGTTTACGCTTGTGTTTATCTTTTGTATTCGGTTTCTTATTAGGTTCTCATCTCGTTCTCATCGTTTAACAATTTGAGATATGATGGTGTGCCAGTGTGAGTGTGTGTGTTTGTGTGTATTTTGATTTGTGTGGCGAGCACTGACAGAGAGAGAGTGCGAGAGAGAGGGAGGGGGATAGAGTGTGTGTGTGAGAGCGGGACAGAGACGGTGGGGTCAGTGCGATGATGTGGTTGTTGTTGTTTTTTCGGGGGGCTTTTGCTAATGAGTGTGATTTAGACTTGTCGAGCTGGTTTATTATTTTGCGGTGTTTGCGCTCTTGTTGTTGTTCTCTTTTTTTCTTCTCGCGCTCTTGCGGCCGTTGTTGTTGCTCTGTGCGCGTTGGTGTGCGCTTTTGTGTTGTTCGTGTCATGGCGTTGTTGTTGTTGCACTGGCCCCTTTGGGGCATGATTGGTGTTTTTGTTGTTGCTGGCCACTCTGCGGTTTTTGTTATTTAGATTAAATAGTTTTGACAGGTCGAACAGATTGTTGTCGCAGTGCATCGGCACTGTCTGGATATTTAATTCAATATTTATGAACCATTTCAAACACTTCAAATGTGTTATTCTTTGTTAAAATAAAATTGCTGGCTCTTATGTTTAATTACTTAAAATTATCTTAAGCTATATTTAATCGATGCTCAAATAAAAACAATAAAAAATTATCTGTAATGCAATTTTTTTCTATTATTTTTTGATATTTTGTTTTAGAATTCTAATATATGTAAGATATTTATAAAAATACTATTTTAAAACAAATTAACATATAATTTTAACAGTGTAAGTCCATATTTTAAAATATTTTTTTAAATCAATGGATAAATATAGCTCATCTAATTACTCATTTAAATAGGTCTCAATTAAAAGATCATTTTTCAAATCGATTGTTAAAAATAACCCTTCGGTCCTGAAAAATGAATCAAAACAAACCCATAAATAATCACGAATTTAGCGTAATTTTAATACCGTTACCGCGTTATCAGCGATCTTAATATCGGTGAACGACTTTTTATATCGATTCTTGAAAACCGATCGCCAATTAATCAACCATAAAAATCGAATTTCTTATAGTATTTATGGCCCATCCATTTCGCGGCGAGCATTGTATGTTAAAATACCCAGAATGTCCCATTAGCATTTAAAAATAAATAATAATATCGTATCAATTAATTTGCACCCCCTCCCCGGGCCACTCACTCTCTTTGGCGGCAAACAATTAACGTATAAAATTAAAACGCAGAAAAGCAAGAAATAAACAAAAGCAGAGACAAAAGCAAAGGCAAACAAACACAACACAAATATTAAAGTCAATTTGCGAAATGAGAACGCTGCGAATGTTTCGCCTTTGGATTTGATATGTTAATGTGTGTGCGGCTGTTTGAGTGTGTGTGGCTCTCTGCCCCTCCCCCTCCCACACCCCCTCACCGCTTCGGGTTTATCTGTGTAAGCTCTGTGTGAAAACATGGCCCCAGCGCTTTGCGGTCGAACGGTGCTCGATTGCGGTGGAGAGGGGGGTGAGGGGAGGGGGGGGGTGAGGCTCCCGAGAGAGGGGGTCAGCATATCGGGCCTGAAGCAAAAACCGTACACTGAAAAAAATATAATATTGTTCTTATTTAAGTCAGAAAGATAGAATTGCATGCTTTTTATCACAAATATTAGTAAAAATTTTAATATTTGGGTTTATTTATATAAAAAAAAATTTCCATTTTAAAGAGTTACTTAAGGGTTAAAATTTATATTTTCTGTTTTTAAAAAGTGAAAATGTTTAAATATAAATTGAAAAATAAACACTTTTTGCCAATTAAATATTCTATAGCATACTTATCGGGTAATTCTTCATACAAAAAGCGTAAAATGTTTTGAAAGCATTTATAATTTATTACAAGAAAACGAGTTTTCTTTTTAATTTAATATTTATTATTTATTATATATAAGCTAAAATATAACGTACAAATTTTTTATTGCATTTAATAGATAAAAAATAAATTAATTAAAAAAGTTTATAACAAAATAGCTGAAAAACTTGAACCATTTAAGTGTAAGTTTCCCTTATTTTATTTAAATATCAATCAATAATTCCCTTATTGTTTTCAGTGCACCCTGGCAGCTAAACACTCGACACACTCGCTCATACAGTGGTTCACACATTTCGAATTGTGAATTGCGGGTCGTCAGTTTTCGAGGGATTAAGCATATATAGCATATAGCATCGCATCGGATATAGCATGAAGCATAACAACAACAACACCCGAAGGCAAGAGTGAGAGCTACAAAAAAATACGTCAACACAATGCTGCCGTTGGCCGCTGCCGCCGTCAACGTCGCAGTCGACTGCTGACCAAAAGCCAAGTAAAAACAACAAGAGCAATAACGAAAAGCAATGCGAACACTTATTCGTTGTTGTTGTGTGGGGTGAAGTGGGGGCACAAGGTAGCATGCAAAAAGTAATTGGGAGCACAAAGAGCAAAACGAGAGCGTTGGCAGAGGCAGCGACGTCGGCAGAGGCGGAGGCAGCGGGCGCAAGGTGGCGCAACGCAACAAGTTCGATGCAACCTGCTCTCCGGCAACTCGTGTTTCTCCGTCTCTTTCTTCGGGCTCTTCCTGTCTCTTTCGTTGGCGCTACCCCCTCTCTCTCACACTCTCTCCTCTTCTCTCTTTCGGTCGGGTAGATCTTGGTTTGTGTGCGTTTGTTGGATTGCCAGTTTAGTGGGAGCGAGAGCAATTGGGGGTCACTCTGTGGGTGGGTGGGAGAGATGGTGGGCAGGGGAGAGAGAGAGTGAGAAAGAGGAGGAGAACGGGGTATAGAGCACCAACATACTGTCAGTCATTATTTAGCGTGCAATGTGGCAGGAAGGTCCACTGAAAAAAATTTAAAGGGGTTAGAAAGTCAAAATAAAGTAAAATACTACGTTTACAAAAGGTATTACAGTTTGCTTGCTTGACTTAATTAACATAATTCCTCGACATATTTAAAAAAAAAAAAAAAATAAACAATATTCTTTATAGGGTTATTATTATTAAAATACATATTGGCTGTCAATTACATGAATAATTATAGGTAGCTACTTTATATGTTTGGAATAGTTTATTTTGTTTAAGTTAAGCTCAGTTAGTTCTAGGGTTAAACCAAAAATCTATAGCAATTTAAAGTACTTTTTTTAGATGATAAAATGGAGTTAAGTATTTTTGGGTATGGTCTAAATATTTACAAAGAGCGTATGTAAGTTTTATTAACACTCTATTGTTTATATTAAAAAGTGACATAATTTAGAGATTTGTATTTTTCTTAGTGTAACGAATAGCGGCGTGGGGATGAGGTGGGGGTGGAATGTAAAAGCTTCGTGTGGCCATCGTCGCTCGTTGTCTCCGCTTTTTGTCGGCGTCTGAGTGTGAGTGTGCGTGCGCTTGTGTGTGAAACATATTGAGCAAACAAGTTCGCAGCTTCTGAGCGAGCAGCGCTGCCGCCGAGTGGGTGGTGGGTGCTGCGGGGGGGAGCAGAGAGATAGAGCGAGCCAGAGGCAGAGGTAGGAGAGGGGGAGACGGCTGCCCGTCATCGGAAGTCAATGTAACAACAAACATGCAAACACAACCTGCTCCTCCCCCTTGAGCCGCCCCCTCCCGCTTTCCACACCTACAAGCCTTTAGGACTGTGTGCGTGTGCTGGAGTCGCCCTTTCGTGTGTGCATGTGTGTGTGTGAGCGCTCTCGTGTGGAGTTATTTAAGCTCTCTTATTATTTCATTTGTCGCTTTTAGCTTTTGTCTTTCGTGTTGCCTTTGCCGTGTGTTTGTTGTTGGTGTCGCTGTCGCTTGCCTCACTGGGTGGCAGCAACAACAAAAATGTGCGACACAACAGCAGCAAACAGAGAAAAGCAACAACAACCACGACGAGAGCTACAAAAATGTGGTAATGTGCGAAAGGACTTTCGTCATGCTCGCCGACGACTGAGCTGCGTGTGCGCTTGATTGTTACACAAATACGCTACTCGAAAAAGGGAGTTCGTCAAGTTTTAAGTTCTATAAAATATGTCACTTACTATTGTTTTGAAAAAAAAAGATTCCATTTGATTGTTTAACTTTCAAATGAATATATATATATTTTCAGTAAAATATTTCATTTATTGTTTTAGTAAGTTTTATAGAAATTTAACAAAAGCTGTACAGTTTAAAGATGTTTTTCAAAGTAATCCCTAGGTTTTAAAAAATTTTAAATGTGATACAAATATTTCCTAAGAATTTAAATTATTTTTTTAAGATATTAACTAAATTTTTCCTTTTTTAGTGAAATATTTTACAGCAGGTTATTTATAATGTTTCCCAAATTTATGTAGAGTTATCCAGCAAGGTAATCCAAAAACTAAAGATATTTTTACAAACGATCCATATATTAAAAAATGTTTATAAGTACTTAAGTGATTTAAAATACGTATTTTGTGGAGATACATTTTTTACCAAATATTTTATGATATTTTTTTTACCATATTTCCATGAATATATGAAGTTTTATGGTAATATGATAATATGATAACATTATTACTTCAATTTTTTATAAAATCTAAAACTGACTTAATATAAACTGTTAATAAATAAAAGCAATTGTCTTTAAAATAGTATTAAATGATATAGATAAAAGACACTTAAAATTTTCAAACTATGGTTCTTCTTATAGAGTAAAGAATACTTTGGTATAACCCCATCCTTTCAGCTTCTTGCTGCTTGCGAATTTGATTTTGCTTAAAAGTGTTTTCCTTTTTATTTTCTGCCCACCATGGAATGCGGGGGTGGGGACATGGCGATGGATATGGATGGAAATGGATCCCCAGATGTGGGGTTAGGTGGAGTTTAAAATGGGCAAATGGCAGCTCTGCGGCTGCTGCGCTTGCTTTGCTTTGCCCTGTTTGCTTTGAGCTTTGCTTCACTTTGCTTTTGCTTTTGCTTTTGCTTTTGCTGTCGCTTTGCTTTCTCCGCCTCGCTCTCCGCCGTACTTATTGTATTTATTGTTGTTGCAAGCCGGTGGTTGGCCTGTGGACAATTCGGCTTTTGTACACAGGGCGTATGAGTGATGCGCAGCGCAGGCTTCTGCGGGGGGAGCCACTGGAAAAAGGGGGCACTTTCAATGGGGCCTTGACTTGGGGGAATTGCGCAAATATTTGGATTGAAATGTGATTTATTGTGACAAGTGTTTGGCTTAAATAACATGATCAACCATTTTTTGAATGCTTAATTGCGGCTGCAGTGGAAGCGGGAAGCCCGAAAATGGCGACATGGGGAAGGGAAAGCAATTTAAATTAAGATTATCCGATACGGCTCATAAAATTTCAGGACCTCAGCAAGGAGTGCAACCATCAATTTGTGCAAATTACTTGCAGAACTCATTGAATTGATTTCCCCAGGGAAGTGGTATTTAACTGATTAATACTTAATTAAATCTTGATTTAATTTATTGAAAGCTTGCTTTTAATGTGATTTTATATTTTATTGAATCAATATTTAGTCAACTTAAAGATTTTACACATATTTTAATTTATTTAAACTTAAAGAATAATACGATTTCTTTTAAAAAATGCTTTTAAAAATTTTTTATTTATGATATTTTAAATTGTTTGGTTAAAAATTCCAACCATGTGCCATTTGAGTACCTAATTTACATTTTCATGCTACATTCCTACTCAAAAAGTTTCCAAATTAATTGGATATCTCTCAAAAATTCCCTTAGAAAACTCCATTATGCTAATTCTGTATTAGAAATAAAATATTCCTGACAACTTCATCCACTTAGACAACCCAAAAGTCTTTTTCTTACCCACAAAAATCAGGTGTGATGCGGTATGTAATACACCCCAAAAAGCTGGCCCAGAATTTCAATCCCCCAGAAGAGGCTTTTGCCGATTTTAGTAGCCTGTTTGTGTGCAAACCTTCTGCCTGATTTTCCCCCATTAGGCTAACCCCACAAAAATCTGTCAGATACCGCAAAACCAACCGAAAAAAGGAAGAGAAAAGCGGGCAAAAAAGGGGGGAAAAGCGGAAGACGGAAGGCGAAGGGAGAACGGTTAGGAAAGAGCTTTTCACGTATTGTTAACGCATTTTATCACCAACGCGTGGCTGATTGGATTCCCCCCTCGAGTGGGTGGCTGGCAAGGGGGTTGGTCTGACGTTGAATTGAAATTTTCCCTCGAAGCGAATGAAATGGAATCATTGCGATTGCTGTTTTTTGTGTTGTCATTCTCCAAATGTTTTCCGCGTCACTTTGGATGGGAAAAATAAGGAAAATGGCTGGGCACACAAGGAGGGGTTTTGGTAGGGGGTGTTGCGGCAGTCTCTCGGCGACTATGCAAAAGTACAGCTCTTGAGTTGCTCCAAAAGCGCAGCAATCGCTGCTGCACTTCGCTCTGCATCGCCATATATCTCTCCGATTTGCTCTCTGGCTGATTAACAGGTTTTTAAACAGGTCTCCCGGGTCCAACGTACTGCCCCCCCTGGGGTCTCGAGACCCCTCGCTATAGCTGGCCTCTCTGTTTTGGTTGCTGGGCAAGATCCGCACGCCGATATTGTTCACACATTTGAGCGGATCCACAATAAGCCGATTTTAGCCGAGCCGAGCTGAGCTGCCTTTTTTGGCTTTGTGTGTTTTGTCTTCACTTTGATATTTATCTCAGCCGAAGCGCAGAGAGGTGCATTGTCTTAATTTGTTTGTTTTATTTAAAAGCGCTTTTGGGCGGTAGCTTTGGGGGATTGGGAGCACAGTTTTTGACGTCTGGAAGGAATTAACTGCGATTTTAAGGCCAATTCTTAAAATATTTATCTAAATATTTCAGATTATTTTTAGCACAGTTTTTAAGTTTGGTATTTATAAGTTTACAGAAGATTTTCAATTAATAAATTATGAAAATCAGAAGTTTTTATTACCTTATGTAAAATATTCAAGAGATAATAAAAAGTTTATATAATCTCGCATTTCAAAGGTATATTTACAAAATAGCTTTGATATTTCAGGGGTATTTGTATTTCTTTTAAAAATAGCTATAGACATTTACATCTACATTAATCTATAAGCTATCGAGATTCTGCCTTTGCCAAGATATTAGGTTTAAATGCCCTGTAGCTTAGGCTCATCCAGACGCTGGCTCATAAAACTTTGATTTGTTTCTCTTAGATAGTTAAAGACTGGTTTCTGTGATCCGCTGGCACCGACAAATTGTCAATGATCTTGGCGATCTGTCTTCGTCTCGTTTTGGCTGTCTTTGCCCCTGTATTCCCCTGCGAGCCGCCTTGTATTTCCTCTCATTTTGCCATAATTGGCAGCCACGCGTCTTCGCATTTTCGCTTGGCCGTGTAAATTTGCGGAATGCCTTTGAGGGGTTTCTGCCAGGATGGGGCAGTTCCGGGGGGCTTTTGAGGGGCTAGAGTTGCCAGCCTTAATCAATGTTGACATTAATTTGCGCTGGCAATAAGCGAGTTCCCTTTTTTTTCGAGATTTCTGCCCGAGACTGAGCAGTCTCGGTTGCAATATAATATGGTAGATTATCCACTTAAAATTTGTCATCACTCGCGGCGGAGTGACAATTGTCTTCAATTCCCTGTAAATCATTCGAAACGATGGCGGCGCGTGTTTTGACAGCCCAGCGAATGCTTAATAATATTTAACAATAATTGTCTGAGATTGACTCATAAATTATATTCAACGAGACAAGGGACGCGCTCACTTCAGGGACCGTCTTCTTTTTACTGCTCATTTTTTACGATTTCCCTGCCCATTTAGCTGCCTTTTATCTGGCCAACTGCATCTGCAAATTAAACGGATTAAGGAACCACTCTATCTGTTTTCTTTCTTTTCGCAGTCTCGGACCTCTTTCCCCTTCTTCATTTTCCGCTGTCAAGCCGCTGACAGAGTGCTGACATTTTGTATTCCGATTCAGATCCAGATTTCAATAGCCACCGCTGATTGATGAAAGCTGCTCCGAAGATTGATCATCCTGGGGTGCGATTTTGGTCTAGACTCAAGACCCTCGGCCAATCGATCAATCAGATTCCGAGTCGATAACTGCGATTGCTGGCTGATCGTTCTTTTTATTTATAAGGCGCTCACAGAATTCCATAACGATTTGTTAATAATAATCTTGCTGTCAAGGAATGTTAATAAATTAAAGGAATTTAAAGGTTTTATTGCTTTTTATAATTGTTTTTAAATAAGTAAAATTTTTCAGAATAACAAATCTTTATTTTATATCCCTAAGATACCAAATAAACTGACAAATATAAAAGATATATTTACAACTCGGTAGATTTCTGAATTTTGAGGAAATCATTATAAATTATATATTCCTCCCCTTCTTTGGTATATTTGCCAAAAAATATTTTCCCAATCATATTAAAAATTTATAGTAAAATATGTAAACGGCTTCATCAAGATATTTACAACATGCGAACGTAATTTATTCAGTGCAACAATCCCCGTTTTGCCTTGATCCCTCACCCTACCTTTGATAATTCACTCCACTAAATTATTTCAGAGCGCTTTGGAAATAAATTTCCGACAAATGTGCGAGACTAACAATAGCGAAAAGTTGGCAGAATAATCAATTACACCAAAAAGGCAGCAAAAACAACGCGTAGAAGACACACGTCGGGCCAGAGCCAAAACAAATATTTATCACAAAACGAGAACCCATGGCGACGGAAATAGCCGCAACAAAGTTAATTTAGAATACTTAAGCGTAAATTTGGCGATTATCAGCTGAGCGCCGCTTGTGAAGAAATGTAAATGAAGAGCGGATGTGGAAGTATTTAGGGGAAGCCGGGACAGCAAAAAGCTGGAAAAAAGTGCCATGATGTCGATTAGTGGAATGAAAACACCTCGCGGTCAGGCAATTTGCATAAGTATAAACGTATTTTCGTAAGAGTATCATTTAAATGCATACGAGGAGCACAAACATCTGCTCATAAATACGTTTCGCATGCGGATTTATGTGTTTATTTATTCCAAATGCATTTTTAATATTTGCTTCCTCACAATAAGTAGATACATTGGTCAGGAAACAACTAGAGAGCTACCCTTTAGTACAAGAAATACATTATTTTAGTTTAAAAATCATTGAAATGGTTTAAATGGATTGAAATTTAATGCATAAATGGTGGATATTTTTTCTACTATAAGTGTATAAGTGCCTAAGAACATAAAATATTAATGATTAAGATCATAACTTAAATTAAAAGGATTTTTGGTTTTACTTTTTAAAATTAAGAATTCGTTTAAATCATACCCTCGCCCAATCTACCCCTTTCAATTGATAGGTATCGCAACTCAACCCGCCTGTCTCTCCATGGAAATGAGTTGTGGTCAAAAGGTCAGACAGTTTATCGGGCATTAGTTTCGGCTACTTGGGCTACTGCCATGCCCAACTGCATAAAATATTCACAATTTTAATTAAGCAGCGTGAAATTTATGAACAGATGGCCGGCGCTCATAGCTTGCTGACCAGATAGGCTTGCACACAAACGTATTTGTCTATGGATATATGTTAATGCGGTCGGTACTAAATCATAATTTGTCAACAATTTCGTTTATGCTAAATAATTTGGCTTTTGTCTGAGATCTGTATTGTTGTTTGTTGTGGGTTGTTCAAAGCTATTTTTTCTGGTTTTACTGTGGAATTCGTTACTCCCTCTCTGCCCTTCGAATTGCATATTATTGTTCGTTTTCCATTTGGCTGACTGCGGGTTTTGTTGGCATTCTTTTTTATTCCCCTGCTTTTGCACTTGTCAAAATTATAAATTGTATCTGTCAGATACGCGCTCATTAGCATTGGGAACTCATCCATTCAAGCCAAGAAGCTGGGGACTCGGATTATTCTGCATCTGATGGAAACTTTCCTTTGCCCTCGGGGCGAATACACAATTTGTGTTGTTCTGACACATTTTTTCTATCTTGTCAACACACAAACACACCGATAGAGAATCGAGTTAATAATAAATGGCAACAACAACTCGCTGAAAATTATTTGGAACACGTCAAAATATTTCAATTCACGAAGAGAACTTCTTGCCGTTTGTTTGTTTGTTTGACAATAAAGAACTAAAAATGATTTTCGGGTTTTCCAATTTTCATTTATGTGTGTGTATAAGTTTGACATTATTAATAAGTGGCAGCTTAACAATTTCACAGTTCCTAAACAAATCATATAAAGAAATAGACAAAGCTGTGTGTTGGAAAAAAGAGGGAGACACCACCTTTGTGGTCTAAAAATAATAGAACATTTCGTTTGATTTCTTTGACAAATGCGTTCTATTTAGAGTTATGCCATGGATCATTTGCTATGCCCGTGCGGGGGCTGACTTATGAAATGAATGAAGAGCCGTTTATGTGATGGATAATTTTGGTCAAGATATAAAATTGTGGTGGCTTAGCACTTGGCGGTGATTAATGGGCATCATTCCGTCTAAAATAGGGACTTGGTGAAGCTGAAAATTAAAAGAAATATTTTTGAAGGAAATTAATGAAACATTTTTGGAACATTTTTCATAAATGCAATTGTATTTTTGTTTGTACCTATGGTCATTTATTATCAGTATTATTTTTTTTAGTACTTGCGAGATACATTATTTTTCCTGTTTTTTTTTTTTAACTTTCATATTATTATGATGCCAAAACATATATATATTTATATTATACAGTATTTTTTAAATATGTTATCTGGTAAAACCTATGTTTTGGTTTTAAGTTTAATTATGGAACTGTAATTCCTGAAATTTATGAGCGTTCCGTATATGAACATATTGTTCTATCATTAAAAATAATATGTTGGAGGGAAATGTTTTTTAGACCTCAGACCTTCGACCATTTTCATCAAGCTTATAATAGTCTTACATTTAATTGATCTACTTAAACGTTGAATTCAGCTCAAGGCTTACTACATTTAATTTGTCTTCGTAATCAATCATATGGGCTACCCTTACTAATTTATTCATTGAATGCCACATGAGTTTCCTTAAGCAGAGCCCCTTCCCGCCACAAATTGCAATTGGTATTCAATAATCCCCAATTGTTTATTTGTGGACCTTGTTCCACATTATTGCTCCCATCCAAACACACATTTTCCACTCATTCTCCCGGCGAGCGAACTCAACTAAATCTGCCGCAAATACAATTCGAATCGAACCGAAAAATCTTTACGAAAAATTGCCCTCCAGGGTGAATATTTAAACGAGCTACAAAATATTTATTTATGCCCATTCGCTGTGTGTGCGAGTGTAAGTGTGAGTGCGGATGCGAGTGTGCTTTGGCATTCAAAGTCTAATTCATAATAGATTCATGTGCTGGGCGCTTTGCTTTTGCTTTAGCCTGGCATACGAGGCGTATAAGTAATAAGTTTTTATTTGGCACTTGGCTGCCAAACGATTTGTAGTTTTGTTGTTGCTGGCGTCATTTAATGGCTAACCAATACGATGTATCTGTGGAAGACAGACAGGCCTTATAGCCTTATAGCCCCAGCTGTATCTGTATCTCGTATCTGTATCTGTATCTATAGCCGTGCACTGGTGTCTTGTATCTGGTAGCTGAGGTACATTTCTCTGTATCTGGCAATCTTTGTGCTAAAATTAATTTGTAGAAAAATGCGTGAGTTTTCCCTCAGCCACCACTCGCTTTTCCAATCCCCCTCCCCAGCGCCCTCTCGTTCATCAACTGGCAACCGCCGCCCCCTTTTGCCTTTTGCGGCCGAGCAGACTGGCAGCAAATTACGAGAAAATTAAATGTTGATTTAATTTTGAAAAGCAATTTTTCATTTTTAGCCACACCGACGAAGCAGCGAGGCAATTGACGTATGTATTTGATTGTATCTGTGTCCGCTTGTATCTGTATCTGGGCATTTGCATTCGTTCAACCCCCACCCTCGAAGACCTCCGTTTGAGTTACAATTTTTCCGTTGTTCGTTTTCGCACTTTGCACGTCGCGTTGTCGCTTTGTTTTTGGGGTTCGTTGGCTGAACATTGGCTCCGAATTATAAATAATCGTTTATCGATTTGGAAGCACCTTGAAACATTTTAGGCTTACGAAAGAGGTTTTAAAAAATCAGAGTGCTTTCAAAGAAAAATGTTAAAAAGCTTAGGATAGGTATTTAAGTTTCCCTTCATTATATTCTTAGTATTTTGGAAATAGGAAAAATTACTATCTCTGTAACTCATTTCCTAAGCATCTTTTAAGTTAAAATGGACCATTAGGCTTTTATATAATGCCGACAAAAATAGATAAGTTGCTCAGACTCTAAGCACGTTAAATCCGATACTAATTTAATTTGAGCTTTTTAGTGACCACCCACTTCTTGAGTTAACAACAGTCTCTAACAACAGGTTCTCCTTCCCCAAAAGCCACGCCCACCTGTTTCTTGCTGTTTGTCGGCGGCTGCGGCAAACAAAATTCAGCGGCACATTTCAAAGTCAAAGGCCGTAAAAGGTAAAACCAACTTTGGCTTGATCCATTGAACCCGTTGGTTCTTTAATCTTCAAAAGCCATAATTGAGGGGCTGACGAGGGGGTGCGTGTGATAGCAACTGCTAATACCAATTAGTGTTTGACGTTGGCAGCAACTAGCAACGGGCTTCGAGCCAAAGAAAAAATAAAGCGGCAGCCGAACAAAGATTTATGATCTCAGAAGTTGGATGAGAAAATAGAATCCGAGAGTTATAGAGGGGGAGATTGACAGCCCGAAAAAGATATTTTCACGTGCCCAGCTAGTTCTTTCTTTAAGCAGTATGATGATTTTTAAAATAGAGGTTTTATGTTTATAAAAAGTACCTGTTTTTTAACTAATAATGACTAAAAACTCTTAATTTTTTATAATTTCTTTATTTATTTTAAGTCCCAGTAATATTTTTAGTAAGTGAAGTGTTTTATTTCATATATTTCCTATTGATGTAATAAAAGATTAACTATATTTCATAGGAATTTATTGAGTGAAATAGTTTCATAGTTTCTTTGGGTAAAAGTAAGGCATTTAAGATGGGATCAATGCTAACTGATTTTATTTATTTAAATAGGTTTATATATCATATTAATTTCGTATATAAAAGTCTTCCATTCCTTCAAATAATTTCCCTTAATTTAACTCCACAAAATGCTGACAAATAATTTTCTTAATGTCAGCAAAAATTCAGTTAGCTTGGAGGCCAAATCTTTGGGAAACCTTTTGTTTTGACTGATTTTTTGACCATACTTTATGCTGGCTCTCTCTCCCTCGAGATTTTTATCAAGTCTGTTGTTCTGACAAATTAAACTCTTCTTGTTGAACCAAAAAAATTCTTCATTTTAATTTTTTTCCAGTCCGTTTTTTGTTGCCCTTGCCTGGTTGGAAGGTGTTTGAGGTTGTTGTTGTTGCCGGGGCTTCGGCTTCTGGGTCATCGCTCTTAAAATATTTAAATATTTTTTCTTACAATTTTTTTTTGGGGCGACGTTGTTGTTTGTGTTTCACCTGAAAGTTGTCTTTGAGGTTGGTTCTCGTTGCTGTTTTTATATTATTTTTTACTTTGTTGCTCGTACCTCATCAGATAGAAGACAGAAAGTACAGCGAAAAAAAGGCAACAGAAATCCACACACATGCCATACAAGTCGCTGTGGTCGTTGATCCGGCGATGAGACAGCGAATCGGTGTTTTAACTGATTTTGACTGCGCCATAGGGCGGCAGTTCCCGCTTTTTATTGGGGGAGGAAGTGTCGGGGTCTTCTATTTTAAGCCCCGCTAAAGTGCGAAAGATAAACCACGGATTGTAAGCAGTTGTAAAGGGAAAAGGTAGATGGTCTTCGCGGTGACGAATAAATCACAGTAAGCTAACCTAAGTTTATAGTTCGTTTTTCGGGAAAAATACTTACCAAGTAGATTAATTTGTTTATGGTTTGGACAAAATTTATTCAGTACACTTTCAATAACTATTTAACTATATTTAACGTTCTATTTGCAGCTGCTTAAGTTAATTTTAATTGATTTAAATAATGACTTTAAAAATTACTACATTTATTGTAAAACAAACCTATTTTTGAAATGCATTAAAAATTGTAAATATTTTTTAGAAAGCTTTAAAAATATTGGCGGTAAACGTTTAATTTGCACCATAGGCTTTGTCATGAAATACTTAAGAAACTATCTCCCCACTTTTCCTTCTGGAAAGATACAGCTCTCACAAAAATAGTGGCACTTGCGCTTTCAATTGATGCGGAAGCGTATGCCGATTCCTGGAAAAGCGATAAAGCGGCAGAATGTTGGCATTTCTTCGTTGCCGGGGCATAGACGCACTCATAGGTAGGGCTATAGTTATAGCCATATAGACATCGTCCCATCTGCCGCCGCTTGCCACATTCATCATTCCACGGCTGAGCGAGACAAGTGCGTGCCCAGTTCATTACGATGATGATGCTGCACTAATAAAAAATTTGTTTAATAATTTATAATTGTTGATTTTATAATTTTAAATCGGAACCATGAAACTTATTTTATTTCTACAAATTTACAAATGATTTTGTATAACTAATTAAGACTAAGTTTAAGATTTAACATAAAAGTTAATGATAAGATATATACTTTATTTGATATATCACTTTGAACAAATAAATCCCAATTTCGGATTTTTGTAGAGCTGATTATTGAGTCTATTTTTGGCTAAGCTTATAAAGGCATATTTTTTGCAGTGCATTTATGTGTAAGATGAGGGCGAGAGCTATAGGGGACGCAGATGATGGCGCGGAAGATGCTGCCGCAGTCTGGTGGTGATGCCTTGGCAACTACTTTGCACTTTGCCAGATACTTAACTCGCAGCTATTTACAAGTCATGCTTGCTGCGAATTCGCTTGACTGTGCACCAGGATCCCTCGCATTGAGCCCCCTTAAGCCCCGACCCCCCCTTTTGGGCAGATGAAATCTGTGCATCTTGCACCTATTTATATTCGCATTTATAAATAAAATGCGATGCGAACGAGTTGTTGCCGTTGTAATAAATATTCCTGCGCACAGTGCGACAAACGAAACGAGGATGGGTACATACACTTATATTTAGCCAATTTTCAACGCTTGTTGACAAAACTGTCAACAAAATGCAATGCAAAGCGTAATAAAATTGTACAAGATGTTCCGTTGGGCCGCGACAAGGGGTGGAAGTGCGGAAACGGGTGCTCTGAAGTTGGGGGAAGATAGACAGATAGACAAAGTTGCAGTGTGTGACAGAAGCGAAGCGAGCAATTGTCACATTACGTATACGCCGCGGGAGCAGACAGTGCGGCACACGGAGCGGCAGATACATCTGCGGATACATCTGCACACACGCAGATACAGCGGCAGATACAGATACTCGTACTCCGACTCAGACAGCACGAGCCAAGAACATATGTTCGAGGAGATGTTAGCACGGCGCACGAATGAAAATGTCAGCTCAACATGGAGACAGTGCCACGTTGATGGGGAGGATTTCCCACTTGGCGACAGAACTCCCGGCAAGGCTAAATAATTAACTAAGAAATGGTACTAAACATTTTCTAAAAAGAGGTATTTAAGAAGAAACAAATTAAGACTTTTTTATGATTAAATAAATATAAGATTAATCTGAGATAGCTAAATAATAAATGTATCAATAAAAAATGTAAAAAAATATATTTCTTAGTAGTAAATGGCTGGCTTATGAAATGCTTATAACAAAAATGTAAACGATAAAAAATATCATTTTGTGGTAGTAAAAATAAACTTTATTATATTTCCAGGGAACTGTTTGAATCATTGGTAATGGTTCTGTACTTTCATTAAAAATTCAGTCGATATCAAATATTTTTTAATATCTTTTTCCCAAGAACTCCTTAAACAAATGGCCTTGCCATGAGGATATCTCCATCACGTGCTCTGCCTTCAAATCTCTTCGGTTTGGCAACCAACAATATCTCATCGGCCTGTATCACTCAACGGTAATCTGCACATTTGCATGCTGAACTCTCATTAGCTCCGATCGATCACCTGATGAGATACCCAAACAAACATGCTCCATTCCGCACCACTCGATTTTAACCCAATTTCTTGCGTTGCCCCAAAAACGCGAGAAAGATCGGGCAGCAGATACATTATAAACAATTATTTATTGTTCAGAGCTCTGGCAACCACTTGACACATTAGGCCAAGATGATCAGTCACCTTGGCCAGCGGCCCCCCGCCCGATCATCTGATCATCCGCCCCCCCCAAGAGATCAGCACGAGGCGCTGGGACCTGTGTTCAACCGAAAAAAGTTCAACTTGGCTAATAAATTTTGTGTGTGTGCTGCTTTTTGTTGCTGGCCCGCTCTGGGCCATAAATAAAATCTACAAATATTTGACTGAGGCGGCGATGGTCGAGAGCGAGCTCATAAATCTGTAAATATATTAAATAAATTCTTGAAAAATATCAAAACGTATCAATAAAAATGCTCAACAAGTTTTGACTGCCGCCGTTGCTGCCGTAAGAGGAAAATTCAAATTTACATTTGAGTGCACTGGGGAAAATAATGGGGGAGTTGGAAACAGAAATTAAGTACCTTTTTTGTCAGTAATTAATGTTATTTTCTGATAAGGATGCTTTGTTTCCAAGAAAGCTAAAATATATTAAGAAATGTAAATTTGTATGTATATGTAAAAATATTTTTTTTTACTGAGTTTTAGAGTTAAAAATGTGTATCTTTCAGATCCTTATAGTAATGAGTTTGGAAAATTAAAATTCTATAAATTATTTTTATATTTTTTTAACAGTAACACACGCTTTCCCCAACCTAAAAACTTTAAAATATCATTATTTGCCAAGTTAATAGTATTTTTTTCACTGTACGGCATCGGCGTTGCGTCGCTAATTTGGCGTGTTAATTGCGAGCGACGAGCCGAGGCCGCTGCTGAACCGAACTGAGCCGAAGCGTGGTCGGCCGAAGATCGTATCGCCCTCTCGCTCTGGCGGGCTCGCCCCGTCTCTTTCTGCAGACCCCCGCCATAATGTGGGGTCCCATAAATTTGATGTGTTTCGTAGCAGAACGAAACGTTTAAGCCGCAAAATGACAAAACAACGAATTAACAAATTAATAAATAATTTTTCCTTTTTCTGAATATTTTAATGGCAGGGGCGTTGTCGCTGATACGAGATACAGTATCTGTGTCTATGGATCTACAGCTAATGTGGCGCATAAATTTTCGACACTTGCCACATTGCCACGCCCCCTAAGCAGCGGCAGCCGCCCACCTTTTTGTGTCCGCTACTGCATATTAATTAGGAAACGGATAAAAGTGTTGGCGGTTAGGTGGCTTTTAATTGCCGAGGAGGGGGCGTGACCAACAATGATCGCAACAAGTTGTTGATAGGTACCCGTTCCTTTTCGCCCCTGCCACATCAAATCGATTTGCAGCGGCTGATGGCTTAAATTAGCCAAGGCAATTCGGCCGCATTTAGCGAGAAGAAGCCATCAAATACTTTGTAGTTATGATCTCTTCTCAGTGGGACATACCCAAAATTCCATAAAGTGAAGGAATGATCGATAACGACGTACCTTTTTCAGGAACATTGGGCTGTATAAGTTTGACAGAGAGGTAGGAAAAGGTAATATTCAGACAATTTCATGGGTTTTTATGCTAAGCCCTATAAAAGTCAGGTTTTGATTTATTTACCTTTGTCGGTCCTTGGGTTATATTGAAATAAGATACTTAAAATGACTGCATCATTTAGGCATTTAAAATGTGTAGTATTTTTTAAATTGTTGTTTCTTTTTGGTTTTTTATGTATTTATTCGATATTTTTTTTCAAATAGATCTGGATTTATTATGGATTTATTATATTGTCTCAAATATTGGTACTTATTTAGCTTCAAATTCAATCATATTTTTTGCTAGTAGCGAATTCTGAGACATACACTTCGATACAATTTTAAAAACATTTTGAAACACACCTTAAAATATTTATAATAGACGTTTTATTCTTTTATTAGCAAATAAAATATAAAATAACTTTAATCACTTCCAAGAATTTGTTAGTCCACAATGAACTCTTATATCGGCAACTAAAATAGATAAAATAGTTTCAAAGCACCTCAGAGAATTCCTCCAACCAATATCCCTCTGACGTTCCCCTTGATCATTTCATTTTCGAAATTCCCTTACTT
Source organism: Drosophila biarmipes (assembly GCF_025231255.1). Lineage (NCBI taxonomy): Eukaryota > Metazoa > Arthropoda > Insecta > Diptera > Drosophilidae > Drosophila > Drosophila biarmipes. Next base: position 22,208,755 of record NC_066613.1, on the reverse strand, counting down.
GTTTACCCACGTATAAAATGCGTTTTGCGTTTGAATTATTTATAATTTCCTCAACAAATTATAAAGGCAACCGAAAAATAACAACATTTAAAATCGAATGAAAAAGCGCTCTCTCCCATTTGGTGTTTGGCAAATAGTTTATGTTTCCATATTTGCATTGTTCTTGTTGATTTTTCGGTCGTCAGCAAAATAAAAAAAAAATAACACAGTGTATAGAATTCTGAATTCTATATGTACTTTAGATGTGTATTGAATTTTATGTGGATATGGCATATGTACTATTTATATTTATATGTGCGTTGCATGCAACACTTTAGCACTGGCAGAGGGAAAAAGTAGTTCATTGAATGTTTTCAACTTGATTTTTATTTGGTGGCCGCTTAAATGATTTACACACAAACAGAGAACCCGAACCGAAACACCAGCGGCACGGGATATACGAGTAAAAACATATATATTTGTGTCTATATGTTATTCGGGGTGTGCATATAGATGGTCGTTCAATTGGCGCAAGATACAGATATAACCGATGTACAATATATTGATTGCACATATACACACAATGGCCCAAACTACTCACACTATTTATTTACACACACATATCAATATGTATGTTTCGGGTGTATAATGTACATCTATATGCTCGTATATCTGGCATATCTGTGCACTCTTGTATCGGGCCACATTTTGCGGCTAATAATAACTTTAAAAACGAACTATTTTGTTGCCTTTAGAGATTGCCCGTGGTTGTTGTTGTTTGCTCTGCGGCTTTTAATATGATTATTGCATTTCGAGTGTAGGTATATTTGTTGCTATTCAGCGCCGTGTGCTTTGATATTTTATTGAAAAGCGGCAGTGAGCAAAACGAAACCAAAGGGGAAAAAAATGCACAAAATATCCCACTGTTTGTATTAAATTTTATGCACAGCTATTTTGCAAACATTACCCAGCCTGTCCATACACACATTTAGATTATATATAGTATGGATTCGCCTATAGATTCGCAATTTTCATATTCATATTTTCGATTTGCCGCTGATTGTTTTTGGCAAATATTGAAGGCAATTGAAAATTGACCGAAAGCAGGTACAGCCAGCAGTAGGGGAATTCCATATGCCATGCGATGGTGCAAATTAAAAAAAGGAAAGCAGGAAGGGTAGGAAATTCGAAATAATGCTGGGCGCTCGCTGAGTGGCTTTCTGGCACCCAGGGCGTATGAACAATATTATGGGAAATTGAATAGAGAATGTTTGATAGCATCAAATTATCGAGTCAATCAGGGTTTTGTGTTCAGTCATGTAGTGTTATTATTTGTTTATTGAATTCACTAACACAGCTTCACAAACTGATTATTCTATATGGAAATAAAGGGTGTAAAAGGTGACAGACATCTAAAATTATTTTAATTAAATATATTTATATAAAGTCATTTCAAATGTAAATTTCATATAAATTGATGTTAGTTAAACTTATATTTTATATATATATTAGGTTTATTAGGAAGTCATCAATCCGTTAATCAATTTTTTAAGTACAATAGTTTTGTTCAAAACATTTATTTTTCCCTCAAAATTTTCTTACATATCTCAATGTTTATTTGGCATTTCTAGTTTCTATTTCTTGACCAATTTTCCTGATTTTTCCCCTTTAAGCAAATGCAAATCTGAAATATTCCAAGCGTCGACGCACCGTCCGCTGCCCCGCCCCCTTCGATCCGCCCGCCCTCGCCGCCCCTTCATCACTTTGCGTCTCGAGCAAATAAATTTGCGACTCAATTGTGTGCGGTGTTTTTGCCGCTGTTGCATGTGCTTGGGCTGTCTGCCCCAACCATCAGCATGTGGGCCGCCTTCGTTTTATGTGCATTTAATTTACAGCCACCCCCTCTCCGTGCCGCCCCTTGATTTTCCCCGCCCCGCCTTCCCCAGCTCCCCGGCTTGTGTATATTTTTCTTAAAAATAAGTTTTTAATTGCAATCCGTCGAGCGAAAGCAGCCGCAGATTATTCGCCAAATAATTTGGCTAGCCGAGTGCAACCACACAAGCCAACAAGAAGAGGGTGCATTTCCCTACACTGCGAGAAAGTGTACTTAAGAATTGGTTTTCCATATGAACTTAATGGATTTCTTGTTTTATTATAGGAAAGTAAGCTAATAATATTTACTAAATATTTAATATATTTAATATATATATGATCAATCAATTATGCATAAATTCTAAGCTTAAGTAGAAATATATCTCTAACTTAGGAAAATTAAAGTGCAATATAAATTAAAACAAATCAAATATTTAGGTATTTTCTTTCACTGCCCCCACCTCTCATCCGCTAATTTTCTATTTCTCTTACTCTCCGTGGCTGTCGTCTGCTTGTTGGCTAAATAAATTATTGAAATCAGCAAAAGCGATGAAATTGAACAGGTTGGGCATAGAATGCGGAGATTGAACACAAGTTGGTGAGCAGGTTTATTCCGGGGTCGCGGGCGTACGTATCTCTCTGTTTATTTGTTCGATTGCCAAATGCAGAAGATGCACCGGGAGATAGCAGGAAAATGCCAAGCAGACAGCCACGGCCTGAGATCTCATAATTTGTGCTTTTGCGATTTTCAATTAAGCAGAAGCCGAAGAAAGGGGGCCTTTGGAGGGGTGACACATGCCCCACAAATATGCCACATGCCACATGGCAGCCGCCAATGCACTTTATTGAAATTTATTAATAGCTCGAAACCGCGCGCCACCCACACATTTTGGGGGAGACGCGGGGAAGTCCGGCGATAACTGGATGAAGATTCCTCGGCTTCTTCTTTCCGAGATTCCAGATCCAAGATCTGTGCGGCACAGCGGATGGACGTGAAGTGCAGACATAATTTACAATTATTTCAAGGACACTTTACATAAGAAACAAGTTTCAGCTGGGCACAGATTTTCTGCCTAGAGATGGGAGAGATGCATTAAATTTCAACATAGCACAGTTCACATTTGGCACTTCATTAAATTATAAATTCCAGAAAGTACATACTTTAAATATAAATATTAATGAATAAATACTAAATAAATACATATGTAAACTTAATAAAAATATTGTATTTAAAAAAAATATATATATATACAAAAATCCTGATTTAAAATAGATCTCGTCATTAAAAATGTAAACTTAAATTCCTTTTAAAAGCAGATCTTCTTTCTTAAGTGTTCCCTAAACCATCTCTATCTGAATCTGTTCCTGAAATATCTCAGCTTCTGCCTCCGCTGCCATTGACTTTGCTATGCGTAAATGAGTTAAAGGTATGAATGTCAGAGAAATCTCGATCTCAATCCTACTCGAGCGTCGCTCCACTCACATGATTTAGCTGCAGTTGCAGTCGGTTGTTGTTGTCTCAGTGTGTGCATTAAGTGAAAAATTGCAATTTTAACGCCCGCGTTAATTTACAGACAGTTGCCTCCCCTTGGCCAACCCCCTCGAACCACCAGCCCCCCCTCCCACCATTCTGCCCGCCTCTGTCCTGGATGGATGGCTTTAGCTTTGGCTTTGACTCGGCCCCTCTGGAACACTCGCCATCAGCCGACTTTGCATCACCTTTTTTATTACACAAAGGAAAAGGTGTGTTAAGAATAAATGTATTTTGTAATATTCGTTTCATACTTATAAATACATTTTTTGTATGTTTGGATTCACTTGTTAGTGATATTTTTCTCAAATGAGCTCTTAACCTCTATAACTTTTAAGTTTTCTTATCCTCTATATTTATAAATAGGTATTTTAAAACATGCAAGTTTTCATATTTATTTAAATTTATATAATATTATATATCCTAAAAAGGATTAAAAAATGGATTATATAGATTATGAAAAATATATAATTTAATATAATTTATATACTTTTTTGCATACTCCTATAAATTGTTTTCATACTATCCTATCTATTAAAACATATTTATTAAATACCTACGTTCATGCATATCTTATGGTGTTAATTTTCCGAGTGTACCCATATAGTGTGGTCCCCGTCATTGTAACTCCCCAGGAAGGAGAATGAAAGCGGGCGGCAGTTTCTGCCGTGGAGTGGGATGCACGGAACGTGTTGCCGGGTGCCCAGACATCGGTGTACCCGGTGTACTGCCTTTAGACTTCGGTCTCCAACTTGCCAACTGACCGTCCTGAAGGTAAACCAGTGCAGTGTCATTGTTGTTGTTTTGTCTGTTGCCGGTTGTTGTTGTCGGTTGTCGGTTGTTGGGTGCGTTGTCATTGCCAAGGCTCCACCTCTCATGCCGTCTTTGTCTGCGCCTCAGTTCGCGTCTCTTTCTGTAGGATAACCCTGACATTGGCGCTCGGTTCTATCGCAGAACATTCCATCGCCGGCACATACATAATTTGTAAATATTGCCATGCATACACAAAAGCCTTCGTGTTGCGATTTATGACTCGAAATTGATCACGATGATCGCAGAGGGAAAGGGCGGGGCTGGGCTGGTACAATTCTGCAAAGAAGCCCTAAGAGGGGATCGGTGTTGTGCCCCGACCCGTATTAAATTCCAATGTCAAATCCATGTCATCGGCGAGCAGCAACCGAAGACGGTCATAATGATGATCGTGATGATCGTGTGATATGGTTTATTGACGAAGGGTGTTGTCAGTATCTGTTTCGTGTCCCTGGCAGGTGGACGGGTTCGGGGGGAGGGGAATTTCCACTAAATTAGCAGGAATTCGCTGTCCATTTGCGGGGCTTAAGATTGTCGGTGAGATTCAACTTAGCTTGCATTTTAAGTGTGCTTGAGAAATATTGAAGATGATCTCGCAAATGTCCTTTCAAGAACTGCCAACTTAAGTTTAGATAATAAGATTTAGATAATAAAAATTGCGTTGAACGCTTTAACAACTGTAGAAGTCCCTTATTTCTCGTTATGAAGTACCTTAAATGCTACAAAAATAATCTAATAATCGTTATGAAGTATCTTAAATGCTACGAAAATAATCTACAGATTATATCTATCTGCAAGAAGTCACCCTTTTTGGATCACTTCGATCAGTTACCGATCCCTACACTACACTTGACCGCTTCATTGGCCAATCTGCTACCGATCTTCATCCCCCATTTAATTTCATATATATTTCCATAGACTTTGATCGATTATTCTTCTTGAGTGATCGTTTCAGATGGTGCTTTTTTTCGTATCATTTCCATATCTTCTCCTAATGTATCTACTATTTTGACTTATCCATAGATCCATCAACCGTGACAGATCCTCTCTTGAGCAGATCACTCCTCTGTCTTCACCTGTTCACACCTGCAGCTCGTGATCGGGCCAAGAGAGACGTGATCAGTCGTCAGGCGAGATCAGTAAAGCAATTTGCTGAGTTATGATCAGTTAACAGGCCATAAGAGATCGCTCGACACGTTATATACTCGAAGTGCCACCCCAAGTTGGCTGGCGGGTCGAGTCTATAAAACTATATGACAAGCAATTCAGTCTCTGGGCCCGACTCGACATCAATCTCCCCTTTCGATTGGGGGCCGAGTGCTCGGTTACCCCTGGTTAAATGACAATTTGCGGTCGCTTGGCAATTAAATGTTTATGTTACTTTTCACACATTGATTTCGTTATGGTTATTGGCTGTCTTTCTGGATCTTCCGATCGCTGATCGTTGATCGTCGGGTGGTTATAAAAAGATGTGTTCCGTTATATGAGCTCGAAATGTTACTGATTTATGGTCGGCGATCGGTTTGTTGGCCTTTCCAGTAACAGAAAAAGATTTTTAAAAGTGTCCAACAAAGAGCCCGAAAGAAGGAACGTAAATTAAGCGTAAGAGAGGCAGAGATGCCAAAGACAAAAGGCATACATATATGTATACTTAATATATATATATAATGTCTGTCTGCCGTTTATATATCGCTGATCCGGCCAGCAAATTATTTGATATGTATCCAAGCACAGAAGAGAACAGTTGCCGAGTCGACTTCAAGTGGGACATGGTATATGGTATATGGAATCGCTGTCTGGGCCTGAGTCTCAGTCTCGGTCTGAGTCGCAGGCTAATTTAAGCGAGGACAACACCTCAACTCATATTTAAAGGCAGCTAAATCAGAACGTACAAGGCGGTGTGTATCTGTGGCTGTGCTTATGTGGAAGTCCCGACCTCGGATCCCCAAGATCCCCAAGACTCCGGGTCCACAAGTCACCCAATGCGTTGAGGATGACGCCGCCGCTGTCTGCTCGGGTTGTCTTTGTGTCTGGCCCGCAAAAGCGACGAAAAAACCAAATGAGCGGGGTGGGCAGGCAAGGGGTCGAATAGGGGATATCCTGTATAAGGTATAGTATTTTCATTAGTATTATATACATGAAAATTAATATACTATGTACATTCCTATTTTGTTTGGCTTGGAAATATTGAGGATCTGAAAATTAATTTTAACAATTTAGGAACAAAATGTATTATTGTTTTATAAATATTGTGTATGAAAAGGTTCAATACGGTTAATTGAAACAATCAGTAAGTGTAAAATATATGAAAATATAAAAAAAGGCTTATAATTTATATTTGTCGTTAAAAAAAAGTTACGAAAGCCAGTCAATATCAATAATAAATGAATGTAAATAATTTTTTAAGGTAAGGTATTTTTATTAAATTTTAAAAATACTTTTATAAAAATGTATTTTAAAAAAAATGGGCTTTTATTTGGATAAAATGAGTCACGCACTCTTTACCCCTAACCAATATACCCTTAAACCTTTTTGGGCAATGCAAAAAAATTAAACACATAAGTGAGCGAGCAAAAAAAATGAAACGAAATACAATAAAATTATAAAAAAGAGGCAGCAACGGCAAAATCGATGCAGCCGGCTAAGTTAAAACCGAAAACAACCGAATAAACTGAAATAAGGCAGGCCGCAGCAAAGGAGGCAAACTGAGCCCGAAACCGAGAAGCCGCTGAAGGGGGCCAGCGGGGCGTATGAGTGATATCAGAGAGCGCTAAGGCGCTGAACAATGAACCGAGTCGAGGGCCAAAGGCAGCGAAATTAAGAAACCAACAAATTCATCCAGAAAAGTAGTCAATAAAGTGTCGACAATGCGCCCAACAACGAGTATCAACAAAAACAACAGGCCGGCGAAAAAAAAGAGAAGAAATCCAGAGGGGGAAAAAATGGGAAGACAACGCAAACCGTCAAAAAGCAGCGGGCATAACAGCAGGGGCGTGGCCAAAGGGGGTCCATGGAGGGGTTGGCCAACTGGCCACCAAGTCAACACACAGATACTCAGATACACAGATACAGACAGCAAACTCCGCTGAGGATGATGGAGGCAAGGCAAGAAAATCAATTGAGCGATCAAGTGTCTTGAGGCGAAACAGAAGGTGGAATAAATAAAACAATAACGATGATAATGAAGTTAAAGTGAATTTTTGATGAATACACCGACGAGGCGTGTCCCCAGTAACAGACGAGCAGAATGCCAGGGAGCGAAGCCCCCGGAGAACCCAGGGAAGAGCCAGAACCACGCTCAAGTACTCCGGACATCCGGCCGGTGGCCAGAATGAATTTCAATTGAGAACCCTTCCAAAGACCGGTGATAACAAACACTATATCTATACGATATAATGCTGAAAAGAGATTCCGATTTTTAGCATATGTTAGCATTTCAATTAGCTGAATACCCAGCAGGTGGGGCCCAGGGAAAAAGTCTACAGAAACGAGATCGACACAAGCCAACAATGTCGCCCATGTAAATTTCACAGAAAAGCTCAAACGGAACTCACGCAAATTAGCAAAGTGTCAAAAAGTTTTATTCCAAAGAAATGTGAGCTGCAGAAAAAGTTTTCCACGATTGTATTTTAGTTGCTAGTTGAAGGGAGAGAAGAAAACTGAATTTTCTACACAGGAAATACTTCGAAAAATATTTTATTGCGGTGATACAATACGATATTAATAAGACAAAAGCTATTTTTAATTTGTTTGGCATTGCCAATTATAAGTTAGATAAATAATATACTACCTTATGTTGTTTTAATTAGGTTTATTAGTTATACAATTTTCGTATTACAACGTGGAAATTTATTTCAGTTGCTAAATATGATAGTATAAAATTTATTTTAAGCATAATTTGCCCTAGCAATTCATAGTGCCAGCTCACTTGTTTTGTTAAAAACTTAAATTTTACTTGGCATGCGCGGTTGCAAAGGAAAATGGTAAGGAGACCAGGACGAAGACGAGTTAAGTTGGCGACAACATTCATGGCGCGAGGTCACAGAATTTCCACAAGGTTTTTCATCCTGCTTTTCGCTTAGAAGCCGAGCAAGTGCAGAAACTAAGGGCACGATAAATATACCATAGACTGAAAGGAAAATATATATGTGCCCGCGTTTGTGTGCTGGCGATGTTTGCATTGGTGAGCCTGAGAAGTTTGATATTTCCTTTTATTGAAAATGCACTTTGGTGCCATGTAAACTTTGCAATCAAAGTCGGCGAGATATGGGGAATTGGAGGGGATATATGCAGCCGGGTCTATAATGTGGGGTGACTGCCATGTCTAACGATATAATGGCAACGACGACGGTAACCAGACATTAGAAGAGAGACCCCAGTGCACTGCAAAAAATATTCTAGAAAAGTTATACCTTATATATTATTTGCATACTTACCTTATGTTTTATTCATATTGGTCTTTCATCCGAAAGAGGCAAGAAAAGTATAGCATGTTCATTGTATTTAATTACTTTAAATTTATTCAATTGAAAAAGAATTCTCCGTATTCGTTTTATAATATTTAGTCTAATAACTCTATTATTACAAGTAATTAAATATAAAACAAGTAATAAAATGATTAACGCTATTTTCATGATGTGTAATATCCAGACTATATTTTCCGGTGCACCTCTATCCACCGCCAATCCTTATTCTGGCTGCTCCTACTGTTCTATTCGGTTTGACTTTCGGATTGCACACATCGCAGGAGGCATAAATAGAGCCCCCAATAAAAGCAACAACATACAGGAGCCACAGCCACATCGCTGGGGCCTCCTATTTTTAGTTTTGCATTCCGCAAACGTTGCTTCACCCATTCGCTCTACCTGTCTCCCCAATGAGGAGCCCCCTTTCTCCAGCTCCTGCTGCTGCTCCTTACCCTTCTCCGGCTTCCCGGATTCTCCGATTCTCCAGCTCGATTCTCTGGCGGAATTTCCAGCAGTTTTGTAACTCGTTTTCGTTTTATGATTTCTGCCTCTGCTTCTGGCTGGTCCGATGCCGATGCCGATGTCGATGTCGATGCTGATGTAAACTGTACTCCCCACCTGACCATCCCGAAAAATGCATACCCTCCGGTCGGCTGGCCTGGGTTCCCCTCGTTTTCTGGGACTTTCCGCACTTGGCTTCTGGTCTGCCACATGCAGATTTTTCAGCTGGTGGCAGTCAGTGATGCTGTGACTTTGTTGCCAGGAAAACAAAGGGTTACAAAGGACTAAAAGCTGAAGTTATAGCTATTTGATCCTGAACAAAGTAGTTCAAAAATATTTCAAAACCTTTTGCATTTCATAATATCATTTCATTATTATTATAAACATTATTAAATCTAAGGAAAATTCCTTGTAATTCCTTAAGATTACGTGTCGCTATTCAAACATATGCTTTTATTATTTAAGTTCCCCTTTTACATTTGTTTCAATTATACATTTATTTTTTAGATCTCCATACAATGTAAAGTCATCACAATCCTACTTCTATTTCTAATTTCTCCATTTTTCCTGCCTGCACTTGTCAACACGGCCTGAGGATCAATGAATTTGGGATTAGTATTCTGTGGCCAGGCCTCGATTAGGGTCGTTTTTCTGGCTCTCCGCAAGTGGAGGTCCTTGATGGGTGGAATGGGCTATTTGTCAGATCCTGCCCCCCATTACTTTCCCACTACAACCCACAATATTTCGCCCTCGAAAGTCAAACTCAATGAGCTGCCATTTTCCTTTTGTTTGGCGGGTGTTAGTCCCCATTGGACCCTCGTCCCTCCCGGCTTCTCTGGGCCCCGGTGAGAAGATTGTGTTGTGGCCTTTTTGGTTGCGAAGGGTTCGGTTCGGTAACCCCCATTGCCCCGTCGACGACTATGGCTTTGGCTCGCACATGCAACGATTGCAAACAAAGCAGGCAGCAGCAGAAATGCACACAACACACGGAACCAGACAGTAGCCACCACGTCCTTCCCGGCGAAATGTCCTTTCCGCCCACACACACACCGCCCCAGCGTGTCCTGGCATATTGTTATTGCTGTTGCTGTTTGCATTTCCACCTGCAACGTCGCGTCGCATAAAATGCAATGAACCCTCTCAATCCGGCAACATGCGAGACTGGCTGGCATAGAAGAGTTCATGTGTACATGTAACCCCCGCATATGCCATGGGTGTGTGTAATAGAGTCCTAGCCCCGGAGCGGGAGGGTCCTGATTGAAGTTGTGCATTTTTCCCCTCCATTTCCAGTCTATTTGCTTTTACTTTTTGCCATCGCCACAGCCTTCGTCTGCAATTCTATTAAACAAAAGCGTCGGAAAAACGAGCTTTTAAAGGGAGAGCACAAAGATACTGCATTTTAAATGGTTATGATTTGGTGAAAGCATTGTAATTCATTTGAAATTGGATTTGTATATTTAGATATTTAAATAGAAGTGTTGCAGAATAAATATGACTTAAATGAAGAATACCATTTTAATATTTTAAGAATGTGTAAAAAAAAGAGAAGCAATATGCAATCATAAATAATATTATAATTCCCAAATCATGGTTAAATTAATAAAATTAATCTATATTGTTATCTATTTTGTAGACCCTAGTTTGCTATATTTTATGCAATTTTCTTTACCTACTCCTGTATTGTGATCTTTGATCTAACGTGTGATTTATGATTCACTTAACTGATTGATCCAGCACCCAACGAAACTCTCACTTTGCTGTATAGTAACCCCCTACCATAATGTTGTTTTGCTTTTTTTCCCCATTTTGTGAAAATAGTTAAAAGCTTTGAAAGGTTTTATGGCTCAGCTGCGTTTGGCGGTGGTTTTGGTGGTCAGCCCAGGCGCACCTCCACATAAACATCATGCAACTCTTTTTATTTGTTTTACATTTTTTCGAGCCACAAAAAGGCGAAACAATAATAATAATGAAATAATATGAAAATGTCTGTGTTTGCTGCCGCACTGTTTGTGAGCATTGGAAAGTTGCTTCCACGGCGGCTGTCACTTGGTTTTGCCTCAAATATTTTTCCCTGCCCCCTAACCCCTTTCTCCTTACCATCTGTTTGAGCCCCCTCCACCCCTTGCCCCTCTGCCCCTTTCTCCAGCCTTTTCCACTTTTTTCACTGCGGCTGCGCGGGCGGCTTTTGGCGGTTTGCTCTTTGAGTGATGCTTCGGTTTCATAACTAACCGTTTTCGTTGTCTTTTTCTGTTACCCATTTCCCATTCCGCGTAACCCCCCCTGGCAAACGCCGTCCATGGGCTTCTTCTTATTCAGTAAGTGTAGGTAATGTTTACCATTTCCGCTTGTCGCTTCGCCGGCAACAGCGTGGGTACAATGAAATTTTCGTGAAGTTTCGTGAACCAAAAAAAAAAAATAACTAACAAAAAATCCCAAAATCTTGGCCTAGGAGGGGCAAAAGGGTACGCGTTATATGAGATGCATGTCAACGGTTTTTATGGTTTTTGTTGTTTTTGTTTGGTAACACCGCTGCTGGTGAAGTTAAACCAAATGCAAAGCCAAAATGCGTGCCAAGGAAATAGAAAGTAGCCCAAAAGTCTCGAGACTCTAGGGAAAGGTTTGGGGAGAAATAACAATATTGCCTAAGTCAGCATTGGAATCTATCCTTGATGTTGCAATGCCTCCACTAAGATTTATCGATTCGGATTATTGCTCATAAATCGCCTGGGGACTTAGCATCGTCGCTTTAGTTTCAGTTGAACGATTTTCCAGCAGCCACAAGCCACCAGAACAACAAAAACGAGTTGTAAATGCCTTGCTAATTATTTCAAATTTTCATTTTGATTCAGATAGGGGCCTCCAGAGAGGCTGTTGCTGCTGTGGCCATGTTGTTGCTGCAGTGCTCGGACAATGCCAGCAGCAACCTGCAATATTGCAGATAGTACGTCAGCAGCAACACCAAAACATATAAAAAGGTGGGGATGTGGCAAGAAGCCTCGTAAATACCCTTGATTTTGTGACAGTTCTTGATTTAACCCATGTTATAGTAGAAATTAATAATTCAAAGGGTTCCTTTGGAGACTAAAACAATTAAAATGTTTATATAAATTCTTATAATGAGTTGTAACTTCTTATCTTCTCATCTAATTTACTTCAGAAAAATGTACAATAATGCATTATTAGATTTAATCTTCATAAAATAAGGATGATACCCTCTAAAAGTGTATCAAAACCACATCCACAGTTCGGTTGGCCTCATTATGTTTAAGCATATTTCATATGCCAGAGGCACAAAACAATAATAAAAGATTGCTACGTTTTTATTTGGTGGGCTTCTTGTTATGGTTGTTGTTGTTTTTGCATTGTATGGTAGTTGCTATTGTTGTTGTCATAACTGTCTATTTTGTGTTGTTGCTGTGCGGTGAAAGTAATCAACAGCAGCAACTTACACATGAAAGACAGTGGCAACAGCTACGGCAAAAGCACAGCAGCAACACCAAGGCGAGGTAAACAAACCGAGAAGCAGAATGAGCTACACTGGCCAAAAAGTCCAGGACAAACGTTTCACCAAGCCGAAGGCACACAGACAACGAGATGGAATTATGAAGATTTCTAATTGAAATACGAGAGAAAATAGCGACTCTCTGAGGGCGAAATTTCATTAAAATCGTTTGCACAAATAAAATAAATGCCAGAGCGAGCAAAAAAAAAAACATAAATAAATAAAGGGAAAGAAGAGTGGAAAACAAAAGGCAAAGGCACGGGCAAAAAGAAACTGAAACGAGGTCAAGCGAGGTCAACTCATTTCATGTACCCAACCCGAACTACTTCATACTCTACTAAATATTTGTATGACGACGACGAGGCGGAGATTCATTTGCGTGCCAGTGTAAGGGTGAGTATCTGTGTGGGGGCCTTGGGCTGGTGTTGGTGAATGGCCATTGGAAGTGCAGTTCGGCTTTGGAACGCCAAGTTTGCCATGCATACTTTGGGTTAAGGGGGGCCGTCGGGGGGTTAAAGGGGCGTTGGGCAGGGGGTGTGGCTCGGGCATAAACTAAATCAAACAAAAGCCAAAAGCAGTGTGGAAATGTGGAGCGACGATGGGAGCACTTCAATTGAGTTTTACACAGATTTGTCGCTGTTGTGCTGCTCTTTGTGGTGATACTCTTAAAAAAGAATCTAAGCAATTATTAGATAAGTTTAAAAATTTAAAATAAAAATATTTAATACATATAATTTATTTGGAAATATTAAATTGTTGTAGTAATCTTTAAATTTTAAGTTAAAAAGTTATTTTACTGTATTTTGTCCAGCTTTCTATCTATGTTGCTATGTATCTACATATCTATCTAACTATCTATCTATCTATCTATCTATCTATCTATCTATCTATCTATCTATCTATCTATCTATCTATCTATCTATCTATCTATCTATCTATCTATCTATCTATCTATCTATCTATCTATCTATCTATCTATCTATCTATCTATCTATCTATCTATCTATCTATCTATCTATCTATCTATCTATCTATCTATCTATCTATCTATCTATCTATTTATCTATCTTTCTATTTACATATCTTTCTATTTACATATCTTTCTATCTATCTATCTATCTATCTATCTATCTATCTATCTATCTATCTATCTATCTATCCATCTATCTATCTATCTATCTATCTATCTATCTATCTATCTATCTATCTATCTATCTATCTATCTATCTATCTATCTATCTATCTATCTATCTATCTATCTATCTATCTATCTATCTATATATCTATCTATCTATCTATCTATCTATCTATCTATCTATCTATCTATCTATTTGGCTGTCTATCTTTTTGTTTAGCTCTTCGTGTATTTAAATATATTATTTTGTAATAAAACATTATAAATAATCATTTTCTTTTTAAGTTCACGAACTCTAATAAATGCAAAATCGAGTGTATGATCTGCTTCGGCTTTCCCCGATTTTCCGCTGGACATTCGCTGTTGGTGTTGCTTTACTTTTGTTGTTGATTTGATTTCCAACTATTTCTTCTTTTGAGGGCACTGCGATGGCGACAAAATGGACAGCAACAAGAGCAACGAACAGAAAAGCAACAGAAACTCGTTCGCCTGTGTTGCTGTTGCTGATGTTGATGTTGCTGCGGTGTCAGGCCAGCAGCAACATCAGAGGCAAGCAGCAACATCATAGCAGCAGCGGCGGCAGCAGCAGCAGTCATGACTTGGCAAATGCGCTCGCCAACATTATCGTCTTGACCATCTCGTGAACTTCATTTGCAAGCGTTGAGCGGGGCGGTCTGGGGCTTGAAGGGGGCGGAAAAGCGGGGCAAAAGTGGGCGGCAAAAGGGGGCAAAATCAGGCGGGTTGAGAGCGGGCCAAAGTGGGCGGCTGAGGGAGGGAGAGAGGTGTGTGAGGGGGTCTTAGGTGGGCAAATATATTCACAGCACAGCAAGTGTTGCCAACTTTATGGCATTTACAAACACAATTACATTAGCTTCTTTGCGGGCTTCTCTTTGCCGTTTGGCTTTAGCTTTGCCGTTAGCTTTTCGGAGAAGAGGCAGCTGGAAGTTGTTTGGCGATGATGGGTTAACTGTTGACCAAGTGCGCAACTAATTTGCATTCGCTGGCCTGGAGATCTTGCCAAACGCAAATCCGCGATGTGAAGGAGACTTGAGCTGCGTAAATATATCAATCGGATGGCTATTTTCGATTTAATTGGAAAGACTAGGAGGTATTAATAGCTGGTATTGATTTACATCGGGCTTAGTTAAAGGAGTGGTAGTTAGGATCACGGAATGTCGAGGTAATTCAGAAAGAGCTACTGAAAGTCGTGGACAGTCAAGTACTTTTATTTATTGCTCTTTTACAGTACATTAATTAATGAACATACCTTATTTAGAGACCGAATTCCAAAAAATACTTTACACTTGATTGGTTTAAAATATAGTTTGATTAGCATTAAGTAATCTTGAATTTAAAGGGAATAAAGGCAATTCAGAATTTTATATACTTCAAGCCATGCTTATCCTATTAATAAACAATGCTTTCTTTGTGTATTTCATGCCATCTTCTCCCCGAATTAAAACTGTGCAGTTGAATGGTTTCAACTGGTCTTTCCCCCACCCAAACGACAGCTGATTCTTCGAGGACCTGCGAGCTCCACTCGGCATCCGAACAATTATTGACACGTGCTCGAGCCTCCACGGCAAACAAAACGAATGTCAAGAGGGGCGACAGGATAGCTGGGGAATCCAGGAGATCAGAGCGAAGAAAGGAGACCGAAGGGGACTCCCCTGCTGCCCAGATGCATTTCCGGACACTTCAGCTGTTGATTCGGGCCTCCGTCGTCCGCCTGCTGTTTTGTTTTGTCGATATTATCTGCAATTAAATACTCAATGCACAATGCATAGAGACGGGACAAAACAAGTAAAAATTTCAATAACTAAAAACGCACATGTCCTCGTCAGGACGAAGGAAAAAAAGGTAAGAAGGATGATGATGAGCCGGGCAGATGTTAAATGCATTTTGTGGAGCGCGTCCTGCTGCGTCTTCTCCTGCCTACACACACTCCACTCTTGATCTCCAGGGGTACGGATCTTACCTATATGGTTATATGTGCCCCGACAATATCCCCTAAATGCCGCCTGTCAATCGCGAGGGGAAAAGGAGAGCTGCGGGAGAGAGACAAGCTTCCTGCGCAGTTTGCGGCTCATCAGCGTCACCAGTTTAAGGAGATATCGAGGTTCTGTTATCATACAACCCCTATGGCAGCACACAAAAGGTCGCGCATGCGCACCTCTCTTTAGGTCTCGTTCGTCCCTCTCCCACTCGCTGCACTAATTGGTTGCTCTGACACGCGTTATAGGTCATTGAGTAGGCAACTAAAACACGAAAGGTGAATATCGAATATTACTCAGAAAAAAAAACCAAATATATTTTATTTTTACCTTAGAAACCTATTATTTTAAACAAGAATATTGTTTAAAAAAAAATATAAATAATATACACATTTTTTTTAATCGTTACTTCAGTTTACTGCGCATCTGAACATTTTAGTTTATTTTAATTATCCTAAATAAAAATAAAGAAAGGTTCTTTTCTAAAAGACTCCCATTTATTCTCTCTGTAATCATCGAACTCCCATCTAGTTCTCTCTCTTACTGAAGACCCACGCAATAAAGAAACCTTCTCAGTTCCATTTTCCTGGCCTTTAACACATTTCTTGTTTTGTTGATTTCCCCTCGCCGAACCCAATGAAAAGGTGCCACAATAGAGGCAGAACGAGAAGAAAGCATTAGAATGGCATTTCTTTCATGAATGGATCGCATTTTCTTTTCTTCCCGTCCTCTGTTCTGTTCTTCTTTTCCGAGAATGTTGGAAAACTTTGGTCGATCACCGATTGTCGTGTGTAAACAGCGTGCAAAGCGGTCATAAAAATGTGGCCAGCGGCACTCGAGGTCACATGATTAGTGTCACATTAGTTCAAGGAGTCGTGAGGGGCAATCGAGTGCGGGGGGAATAGAGGTACTGGCCAGCGGAAGGGGTGAATTAAGCAGTCGGCTTTATTTCAAAAGCGAGAGGAGTGAGACCCGTGGAGAGGTTTTACATACTTGAGTTGTGAACTATATTCCAGCTTTTATTGCAAAAATATGTCTGCAGAAAATGGTGAAAGGATTACGGCGAAATGGATTTACTCTAATTTGCGTAATGCATTGGAAAATGTAACAAATTCATGCTTTATAAACTCCAAATACCAGTTCATATGATATTGCTAAACCATTACATATTTATAAATATTATTATGAGTGATTAGTAAAGGAAAAAAAGTGTGAATTATATTTTGTTGATTATTAATATTTTATGAATCATATCTTATAAGTCATCTTAGAACTTGTTATTGTTTTTTCGTGTTTTTAACAACTAACACATAAAATAACACACAGATGCTGTCTAGATAGTTAGACCCATTAGGTTTAGATTAACACCTAAGATTATTTAATGTTTTGTTTAGTCATCCCAATCGGTTAACTTCCCATTAAAATTGACCAACTTGATCAGTGAACCAACAAGCTCTGCTCTCCCCTCCTTTATGGTCATAAATGTATGTCAATTATTGTTAAAATACCTCATAAAAGCTGCTCAATATTTTGCCTGGCTGAGTCCAAAACCCTTGCTGCGGTTTCAGTTGTTATTGTCGTTCCTTTTTTTTATTTAATTTTTGCCAGGTCCCAGGAAGAAGGCAGCCGTGACAGATGTTAAACCGCATCGGACAGGAACCAGGATCCTGGGCAAGGGCAGGACCTCGCTGGCAGCTTGTCGAGAGCAGAGCCTCGCTCTCGAGTTGAACCCTTCCGGTGCGGAAACACAGAGTTCAAACCCCCCTCCTGAAAAAGAAAAGGGGCAACACAGCCCATATAATACGACCTCGATTCGAAAGTGATCGCTTGCTTTCCCAGCGAGCTAATCAATCGAACGAATGTCTTCCGAATCAAACCACAAATGAATTGAGAACAACGGCGCTGAAGAAGCGGAAAAAAGAAAGGCCACCGAAAAACAAGTTAGAAATCTTTTTTGTTTTCCATTTATTTCTCCTCATTTTTTGTTGGCTTTTTTGTTTTTCAGTTGCAGCGTCGTCGACGACGCATCATTAAAATATTTTCCACTCTTCGGTTGGCTGTTTGGTGTTAAATCAAAAACCACTTGAACGAAATAAAATCTTTCTCACAGTCCGCGGTCGCACAATGGCCAAATGCTATGGGTATGGGTATGGTATGGTATGGTATGGTATGGTATGGTATGGGGGGGCAAACAAATTATGAGAACGTTCGGGATCAAGACGAGAAGAATGTTTTCTTTTTCTCGTTTCTTCGGTGGGTTCAGCTGAGTTCTTTTGGCCTCTTTTGTTGTCCGACGATGTCGTTGTTGGTAAATTGATGACAACAACATCAGAAATGCTGAAGCGTGCGCTTCAAAAATGTATCTGCATAGTCGCCGGAGATACAAAAGCGAACCCCGAGATACATTTCGGTGTGCTGACCGTTTTGCGTATCCGTGACGATTTCTCGTTTACCTGTGCGACACAGACCCAAAAAAGCAGACAATAAATCAATAATCAAGCCGCCGCCGAGAGAGAAAAGGCGGTCGGATGGATGGGACGGATGGATGGATGTATGGATAGTCGGATGGACGGATTGGCTCCGAATCGGCTTGGACCGAAAGGCGAGTCTGGGGCCTTATCATCATTATTCAAAGCGAGCCACCAACGCCGCCGCCGCCGACACCGCCACCGCCGACACATAGAAATGGGAATAGAAAAATAATAATAATAACGAGAACAACAAACAGAGACCGAGGGAAAACAAAACAGAACCAAACCGAACAAAACGAGTTCCTAGAGTTTCTAAAAAGCCATAAAACGACGACGAGTTTTGATTTGATTTTCGAGATCCAATCGACTGGCATAGAACACATGTACGGGTATGTAAAAAATACATTTCAATTCACACTCAGTCCAGCGGACCGGGTTCCATTAAAAAACCCCCCCAGTCGTACCATTCGAAAATGCGTGGATGCTGTGGGAGAGAGTCTCGGACATGTGTATATTCTGGACACAGAGCTCGACAGAGGCAGCAACTCGTCATCGGTTATATCGGGTTCGGGGTTTTGAGACCACAGATAGAGAAAATTTCAGATTACATTTGTTATAAGTAGGTTTCTTCATTATATTTTTTTATAGTACAATTAAAAATTGTTCAAATCTAAAATTTATGCTCATTTAAAGCCAAGTATATCCTGGTAATGAAGAACTTTTCGAAATGATTAAATTGTAGTATAAACTGTGTTTGACTTTTCCCGCAGTGCATGAAGAAAGAGCAGTGCGACAGAGTTCAGTGGCAGCCCACGCCCGCGTTATGATTTTGTGGCCATTTTATAACTAACAACATTCCAGCGGCGCCGACAACTGAGCCCAAGTCCCCAGTTCAAGTCCCTGTCCCAGGGTCCCCATCCCAGCCTTTAGGCCCCGTCCACCGGGCCACACACATCGATGGTTTAGCCGATGACGATGATGATGACCGCTCTTTGCCGCAGGCTGGAGTTGGGGGCGAAGTGCATTGGAAACGCCGTCTGGTGACAGAAGCGGCAACGGGAGCAGAATCGACCATATCGAGGAGGAGGATGCTCAGGACCGGATGACCGATCGAAACCTGTTGGGGTGATGCGATGCCAAAGGACGGAAACCCATTCCTTTTCCCACTAACCCGTCAGTTTTTTACCCTTGCAAAGAGCTTTTTTCTTTTGCCAATCAGAAAAGTGTATCTGTAAGGTCTTATTTTATAAGCTTTAAAAACAAGCAACTGCTTTGAACATCTTTAAAAGTTAATTTGTTATATTAATGGTGATTTAATTAAGGTTTATTTTATAACTTATAGCTAATAATGTAAAAAAAGCTTATCTAATTTTGTAAGTAAACTAGTCATGCCTACTCTTGAAAGGGTATTCTTCAGATATACCCTTTTTTTATAAGAAAACCATAAAACGAAAATAAATATTTTAAACAGTCATAAAACGCCTTATAATTAGGTAAATTATTGCGAGGAACTTATTTATTTTGCCTTGTGAAATGACTGAGATAAAGACGGCCTGATAAGCTGGGGCGGTGCAAAACCGCAAGATAAACCCTTGGGATCGGATCGTTTCGCCTTATACATAATTTAGGGGCTTATCAAAATTGGATTTTTATCGCCGTGCCGAGAGCAGCGAGATAAAGTTTCATGTTCGCGCTACGAGTATTTGCAAATTGGTCTTTGCCTCGATAGTTGGGGCGTTGTTTCTGCGCATCTGACTAAACGTATCTGGCGAACATTTCCTTGAACTGCCGCTAGAAGATACGTATCTATCTACAGATAGTCTGCGCCCCACATTCCACACGTGGCCCATCCGCTTATCACCCGTGCACTAGATACAATTTGTATCTGTATCTGCGGTCGCCTTTGCCTTTGCTTTATGGCCTGTTTCCAATTGTCTGCAGGTCCGCACAGCGGCTCACATGTTTTGTATAATTATCGTGGTTAATGTCTCCGCGCTGGCTGGCTGATAAAACCTTTTATCAGTTTCGGTTTTCGTGTTTTTTTTTCCTTGTTGGGTTTTTTCTATGCCTCGTACTGTTTTGCTTTGTTTCGGGCGAGTTGTGCTGTTTGCCTTTTAATTAAGTTGAACAAAAAATATTGTCAACGCATTCTTTAACTTAGCAACAACTTCAGGCGGGTTGACCTTGAGCCGGGCAACGGCAAGTAGCAGCCAAACGCGATCAGTCCCACAGATACAATGTATCTGCAAATCAACTTTCAACGCAGCTCTGACTGAAAATGAAAGTCGGAATATTTTGCAAACAAAAATTTTGTTATAATGGCCTCAAACTGCAGCGCGGCTCAAACAAAGTTATTACGGCCTAGGCTTTGTTTGCCTTTCTGGCTCATGGCGCAAAACCCACATGACCAGATCGGCCCCAGATTTGCCCCAGCATCAGTTTTTTTGTAGCCTCAGCATTAGCCCCCAACCACATGGCCAAATTGCAGACTTGCCGGCCAGGAGTTGCCCAATCTCGGCTAAGATGC
The DNA here is from genome assembly GCF_025231255.1 of Drosophila biarmipes. Classification (NCBI taxonomy): domain Eukaryota; kingdom Metazoa; phylum Arthropoda; class Insecta; order Diptera; family Drosophilidae; genus Drosophila; species Drosophila biarmipes. The sequence goes on along the minus strand of NC_066613.1, from coordinate 22,187,967 downwards.
TGCATAATTAGCTATAATTTGTGAGCCAGCGAAGTGAAAGTCCAGGCTGAACCCCAGATGGGACCATCTATCTGTAGGCTGCATCTGCAGGCCGAGCTGCCATAGTTGGATGTCAAAGGAGCAACTGCAAATTGCCGGACATGCAGATGAGACATTTTCGGGGGTCATAACTGGATGCGCAAATATTTCCTTATTTGCATTTGTAAGTTGCCGAAGTCAAATTGGGGGGAAAAGTTATGAAAGACACATACACATGCTAAATTTTGACAACAAAACTGATTTGTGGCACTCAGAAATTATTTAAAAGTCACCTCAACAGCTACAATATTTTAAAAATATATATTTTTTTTATTTATTCCTAGTGACCAACTTAAATATTCGTTTCCAAATATCACATTTTAAATTTGAATTGATTATCTTTTATTAATAAGTTATTAAAAATAAGTTGGCTGTATAGAAAAACCAGAATTTTTTCTGATTATTAATATTTTTCGCCCCCTTTTAAATACTATTAAGGTGTAATATTCCTTGTCTATAAAAAAGGTGACTTTATATGACCCGTAGAGCGAGAAGAAGTGAGTGATAAACGATGTCAGGCTCCGATTTTATTGGAGTCTTCCAGACCTTTCCCCCAAACAGCGAGTCATTGGCTCGGGCCCGTCATCAAACGCCGCATCATTATGATCATTGTCATCGCGGTGATCATTAGAGTGGCCCAGAAGAATGCATTTGCATTTGGCCGGCATCAACAGCTCCATTTCCATTTCCCCAGTCGCATGCACAAACATTTTCAGCTCGTGATCGCGGTGCGTCTTACAGTCTTTGTGTGTCAGTTGTATTTACAGCTACGACAGCAAAGCATTTCGAAGCTTTTCATCTCTATTTTATGATCCAGCTAACGGTTTCCGAGCATTTCCCGATGATGAAAACTCTTTCTTCGTCATACAAAGTCGTCCGTTTCTGTTTGTGCCTCTTTTTCTCTATTTTAAGAGGGGCCTAGCAGGGAAGTGACTCTGTTTTAAGTACAACAATAAATCGAGACTTTAAGAGCGGAGGGTTGGAGGAAAACCACCACCCACGTAATGGCCAGAGACAACTTCATAATTCACTCAGAGCAGTGTGCCTTCGCCATGCTCATGGTACCCCGGCTTCAATCTCAATCTCAGCCTACGGATGAGTTCCAAAGTACATAAGTAGGTGGCGACGGGCTATCCACGAGATACTTGGTGCGTATAGGAATTGCGCTCAATTTCCACAGACACACACTGCGACAATCGGGGGGCCTTATCAACACAGAAGCATCATCTTGCACATGCTTTTATCTCTCTCTCAGTTTGAGTCGTTTCAGAACAGGCGTTCAGCAATGGCCAGCTGCGCCACTCCACTCACAGAAATCGGGGGCTACAAATTTGATTGGAGGCGTTTCGTCTATATACATTTTAGCTGGAAACGCAGCTCTCGGGTTCTCTCGGTTCTCGCGTCTCAGTTCTGGGTTCTCCGATATGGGTTCTGGGTTCCCGCACGGGGCGAGATGTGCGAAAACTGGAAATGGAGGAGCTGAGGTGCGGAACACAAAAGCCACAGGGAAACCCAAACTCACACACGCTCAAGCCAAAGGAAGTCCAGGAACGTGGCTGAGATTCGGGGGAGGCCGGAACGAGGAGGGGCAGTCAGCTCAGAGACAAGCGCAAATGAATCGAAATGAGGCGAGATGCAGTCACAGAAACAGCAGCTGAAGCAGAAGCTCTAACAGGGAAAACCCCTCGGATAATACCAGGAGATCAAGGGGTTTGCTAGGGGCTTATAAGTAAATATGGTTTAAAATGTTAAACAAATTGTTTAATTTTATTTTTAATTAATAAATAGTTATTACTGTTTGGATTTTTTCAGAAAATTTTAGAGATAGTTAAGATATTTTTAAGATGTGAATCAGATAACCCTTACCAGCACTATTTAGTTTCTAGAAAACATATAGCACTTACCAACACTGATCTATTATCTTTTTTTACTTTTACCAACACTAATTTAATACATTTGTGTCGAACACTTTTTCCGCCACAAAATGCACTCCACCTAGTGCCCACTGTATATAAATCTACTGCCAGAACATAGGGCCACAGAGTCTCTGTCCCCATATCTGTATCTCCGCTGCTGTTTCGGTGCTCGGTTTTTAGTCTCGGCCACTTGGCAGCTGTGTGTGCGAGCTGAGCTTCGCTGGGTTGAGTGTGAGCAGCTTAAAAAACAGCGGCCCCTTTCCCCAATTTTCTCCCCTCGGCAGTTCTGAAGAGCAGCTTCTAATGCATCGGGGCTGGCGTAATAAGCGCAGTTTTTGTTTGGAAAAAAAAAATCACGACCCAGAGTGAGGGAAAATGTGGGGTCTTGGAGATTGCACTCTGGGAATACAAGTATATATACAAAGGCGACTATGTGCCTGCGTCCGTGTATCTGATGGGGAATCATTCAAATTTGTTGAGTTTTCTCTCTGCAGCTCAGTGACAATGAAGCCATCCTGAAACCAACTTCAAGAATGAAGTTTTCTGAGGGGCCTTCGGTGCTTGGGGGGCCTGCCACTCTATCGTGAAAACCCAAAGTATGCACTTAACACAGTTTCATCCGCTTTGCTTCTCGGCATCTCTGGCGCTCTTTCTCCGGCCGAGAATATCGCTCATTTTCAATAAAAATAGCTTAAAATTGTAACAGGCGAACAGCAGGGAAAAAAGTGCAAAATCTGTGGAGAAGACGGGGCGACGAGGAGGCAAGTGGCAAATGATGATGCTTGGAAATCGCAGCGCTCTCTTCCCGGTTTTGGATTTAGTTTTAGTTTGAGGGGAAGTGCAGCGGTGACTTGAAAGTTTTTTGTGTGCCAAACTTTATTCTGAGAAGAGAGGTGATGCACTCGAAGAAAATGCTCGCAAGACCTGGCCCTTATACAAATTAAATTTAATATTTTCAATAAAAACTGATATAGTTATAAATTTACAATCAATTAAAAAATTTAAAATAGACACCCTCTAAAATAGACACAGTCTTACATCGATAAGCCCAAAGAACGGTTTTTTGTAACTACAATTAATATAATATATTTGTTTTAAATCCTACTTTTACTTATTAAAATAAAACTGCATTTATTGACACTACTTCCCGTATATAAAGTCTTGATTTAAACTCTTTTTTTTATAATAAAATAAAAAAGTCTATAAAAATATATACATTTTTAATTGAAATATTTTATTTAAAAGCCATACTTAAGTCTAGCTCCTTTTCTCTCAGTGCACCCCAACCCTTAATCCCCAAGAGAACACTGAGAGCTGCGCGACTGGCACTTGCTGCTGCTTTCCTGCTTTCGCGAGCGCCGTAGATGCAGATGCAGCAACATCAGCAGAGGCAAAGTAGCAACATGGCAGCAGCAACTTTGCCGCAGCAGCAGCAGCATTCGCATCTTCTGTTGGCACGTTTTTACTTCCGGTTCGTGACAGTCGCGGGGCGGGCAGGGGCGGAGCTTTGGGGGGGGGGGAGGGTTGTAGGAAGCGAATTCCGATCCCAGTCGAGTGGTTTGTTTGGCTGCTGCATTTTTTGGAGCGCTGCCTTTGTTGTTGTCGCTGCACGTCTGCGGTCGTTGGCTTCAGAGCCATTGCATTTGTTTTAGCATTTTGTTCTGAAGTAACAACGGATGCTGCTGCCTTCCCTTCCCCGACTTCCCTACTCCCCTGGAAATCCGTATCGCGGCTGTAGGTGGAGTTGCAGCAGCATCAGTAAGCCGTAAGCAGCTGTCAGTGGCTGTGGATCTGAGGATGCTTACCACACTCGGCTGAGTCGTTTCAATGGCGTTTGGCAACCGAAAGTGTTGCTCATCGGATTCTAGATAGCAGATTAAGTGAGGTTTTGTAAGAACAAGTACATAAATGATCACTAAGGCATAACGTTCTTATAGCTTGACAGAAAAAATATATACCGATAATCGTAGTCTACATGAAATTGTCCATAAATATTAGATTTATTTAGAAATTCTAAATCTTTTATTTTTAGAAAGGTATACTGTTACCTTATTCTGCGACAGTTCACTTTAAATTCCAAGACACCTAAATCCCCTTTGTAATTTTACGAATACGCAATGATTACGACAGGTCTTAACTCAACTATTCAAGTGCCTGATTAATTGGCAACAAGTGTTTGACTCCTGTCCTGAGTGACTGGCTGAGAAAAGGTCTCGATTCTCACCTCACCGCCGCGAGTGCCGATCGTGTTGTTAAACATGGCGTATGCGCAATGTGTTTCTCCTTGCCGCAACTCCCAGTTCTTTGGCGGACCAAAAGCGGTGCGGCCAAAACAACATAATTAAGTATTTATTTATTTACGATTTTGGGCAACAACTACTACAGCGATTTGAATGCAACAGCTTTGGTGCCTCGGCGTTTTGCAGCTTCAATTGCAATCGAGCAAAAAAACCTCTGGCCATGTCAGAAAAACAGTGACAAAAGCACTTCTTATCTACAAATTTTTAACTCTTAATTTTTTTTTATTTATTTTACTTTTTAATTGTAGATGATTTAAAATTGTATACAAATTTACATTTATGGTGAAACTTCCAATTAAGACTGGTAAATCTTTGATACCTACGCTAAATTTAATTTGTCCCGATCTTTTCAATCTGCCCTCTGACCTCGAAGCACACGGAAATGGGTCGCTTTATGTTGTTCTCATCGAATGGTTCAAATGTGACCACCAGCTTAAGACGACCTCGATAAGTAAAACCGTATAAACATTACTCCTCAATGTCTAACATTAATATACAATATATATCCAAAGAGAAATTATGATACCCTGGACCTGTTAGAAATATGGTAGTATTTTTATTGTTATTACCACCTTCGGTGGACTTCGTTACTACGTGAACGGCCGTCCACAGTGACTTCAACTCCGGCTGTGTTGCCACAATTGCTCATTTTGCTGGCTGCTTTGTGGCAACCTTGTGCTAAATTTTCCAAAACGTTGAGCCTCGTCGCCGTCGCCACCAAAAGTACGAAATACAAAACACAAAATCGAAAAGACGAAAACCAAAACCGACAAAAAAATAAAACAAAAAACTCTGAAAAACAGAAAAGAAAAACAAACTATGTTGCAACTCTTTGCCGGGCACCAGCAGCAGCAGCAGCAACAATTGAAGCTGGCGATAAATGTCAGTCAAAGCTCCGCTCCGGCCACGCCCCCTCCTCCATGCCGCCCCCCTCGATTGGCTGACGCATAGCTGCAAAGGCTGCGGCACAGTCACAGCTAGATTTTCCACTGCGATCGCATTATTTATGCTTATGAGCCAATGTATCTATCGGATACAGATGACGCTGCCACCGCCGTTGACTCGCTTTATTAATTTCCAACGGCTCGTGAGATTGACACCATTTGCGAGGCAGAGATGACGCCGTGATGACGACACTGCGGGGCCTCGAGAATAGTTTACGGAATGGATTGCCTGGCAGGGTGCTGAAAGAACTATGCAAATCATATCACGTAATGATTGCTAAACGTTTTTCGATTTTTTTTGTAATGAAAACTACAAAAATATTTGTTAAACACTTTAACCATTTGTTAAAGATACGATTAAAATTATACTTAGCAAATTACAATTTTCAAATATCCTTTATCCTTTATCAATTCACAGTATTGGATATCTTTAGGCGAACAAGTTAGTAAATGATCGTAGAAATTTTCTAGCTAATCTAAAAACTTAAAACATTACCTTTTTTTGCAGAAATTAATCAAAAATAAAAACTTTACGTTGTGAATAACAATTTATTGGAAACTTTATTACGAGTTTAAAAAGGTATTACAATCCATTTTTGCACCATTAATTTTTTTGTTTCGCTGAAAATACCGATTATATTTGGATGGAAAAATAGCTCTTAGTCTTAAGGCGAAAAACTGATACTTTCCTTTGACCTTTTTACATATAACTTGCTCAAAAATGGTCGGAAAACTAAAAGAAGGACTGTTTTGGACAGCTAATAATAAAAATAATTGGAAGCAGTAATTTTCTGGCTGATTCTAGAAACTTAAAAATTTTCGAAATTTTTGACTTTTTTACAAGGGGTACCATCGTCTTTTTTTGCAAAATTTGGTCAAAAATAACATTTTTTTGTTGGGTATGCCAATTTGTTGGAAATTTTATTACGAGCTCAACAAGGTATTCCATTCCATTTTGGGCCCAATACTTTTGTAGCTTCGCCCAAAATACGGATTACTTTTGGCTGGAAAACTAACCCTTAGTTTTTGGGCAAAAACTGATATTTTCCTTTGACCTTTTTAAGAGTAACTTGGTTAAGAATGGTCGGAAAACCAAAAGAAGCGCTGTTTTGGACAGCTAATAATAGAAATAATTGGAAGCAGTCGTTTTCTTGCTGATTCTAGAAACTTAAAAATTTTCGAAATTTTTGACTTTTTTACAAGGGGTACCATCGTCTTTTTTTGAAAAATTTGGTAAAAAATAAAATTTTTTTGGTGGGTATGCCAATTTGTTGGAAATTTTATTACAAGCTCAACAAGGTATTCCATTCCATTTTTTTGTTTCGTCCAAAATACTGAATATTTTTGAGCGGAAAATGAACTTTTAGGATTTTCATATTATCCTTTGACTTTTTTTGCTGTAACTTCGTCAAAAATGGTCCGAATCTTAAAATATGTATTATTTTGGACAGTATATAATCGTTTAGGGTCTGAAATTCAAATGTTTGCCATTATTTTGTGGCAAAATTCAAAATGGTAAATATAAGTTTCTGCGAGTCATCGAATCGAGTCGACGTCTCAACTTGAATGTTTTTGTCTTGCAATTTGGTAGTTGCCTAGCTCAGCCGATGGCCATGCACTTGGCATATGAAAAGCTCCAATTAACGCATTGCGAAATCCGAGGAAAATCAACCGACGTCGAGTGAGGAAATTGTAAAGAAAACCAATGTATCATATTTTGCAATACCCTCTTCGAAGAAAAACCAAATAACTGCAAAGAGCCAATTCGAAGTGGTTAAAAATTCGAACTTAACCTTTCAGAAAGTGTAAGCTGGTGGAAACGTTGCGGTAGGAAATTACTTTAATTTGTTGATCCCCATTGTTGCAGCGGCTCTAGATGAAACTTGGCTAACTGAATGAGTGAATGAGTGGATGGGTGAGTGACTGGACTGGCTGACTGCTTGACTGGCGGCCACATGTTTTCACATGATTTCCACACGGCGGACAGGTGAAAAGCAAGGTAAAAGAAAACCAAGTACAAGACCAAGACCAAATCGAGACAGCAAAGATTCACTGGAGCAAGAAAAAGAAACCGGGCAGGCGAAAAAAATGGAACCCGAACGGAATGCTCGGTGGAAAAGTGTTGACTGGGCTGCGGGTTAGGGCAGCAAAAAGCCAAGAGTCAAGTCGAAGATTTGACGCGTTGTCTGGGTGATTCCCAAAGAGAAAGACACCAAAGTAACCAGAAAGATACTATATAACCAAAGGAAAGGTTTCCTCTTCGGTTGCCTCCCGGCGGCCCAGACAATTGATCTATCACTTTGAAATTGTTGCGTTGAGTGGAGCTTGTCTCGCCTTGTTTTGGCCCGAACAGGGGTTCTTCTGCTTCCTCTTTTGTCGGTTTAATTGTTTCTTAAAATGCAAATTTGAATAATTATGAGAAGGGGGAGTCCACCGGTTTGTTGATGGCTGACAACTGATTTGTGTTGACTTAGAGTAGCGACCTTCTTTGGATGATAGGATAGGAAGAGTACACATCAACAATAGAAAACAAAGGCGTAGAAGTTGGAATTAAGCTGAAAAATGAAAAATCTTATAATGGGGATAGTTGGCTTAAACAAGTAAAGTAAAGTGTAAATTGATATTGTTCATCAATACTTATACACAGAAAAACAGACATTCTAAAATGTGGTAATTTTGCTTAAATATATTTCTCTATTCTTTTATTTCAAAATATTCTTAAATAGTTTGAATATAAATTTGTGAAAGATGGTAACTACAGAAACAAACTTAATCTTTTCTATCAAACTCCTCGAGAACACTGCCACAAATTTCAATAGTAGTTCTTCGGGCTATTTAACCGATCATAACCTGGGAACGCATTTATCTTATGCCCCCGAGTGCTTCAAGGTCACTCCCAACCGTTGCCGCGAAGTTCATAAATATGCATGGACGATGTGGCGTCATATTACAATACTTATCTCGTACTCAACAGAACCCGCCCTAGCACCTACTCACATCCACCATGTCGGTATGTGCATAAAATATATAGTGAGTGCGAGTTTGAATCTCAATCTGAATCTGAGTGCAGAGACGAGTGCCTGACTACATTCGTAAACAGTTCAATGATCCCCCAGGGCGGGAAAATCGTAGAAGAAGGGGATTTTAAGGGGATGCCCCACGAACAGCGACTTTGGGACGACTTCAAGACAGACACCACAGCTGGAGATAACTCACATAGATACTCACAGTTGAGGTCAATGTAATTAATTTATTATCTAAAAATAGTTCCCCTTACAAGCTAATAAAGAAATTTAAACACCATTTCGCTCTTAAAAATTTGATTTTCTTTTTTGATTTTTTAAGTTAACTATTTTAGATAAAGATCCTTCTCGTAAATTTATCTTTACAAAAAAATTATCAATATTTTTGCCATTTTCGCTACCACTTTGACCTGTGCTGTATATTACCAACTCTCTATGACTGCAGTTCATAAATCTTGGCCCTTAGTACTCGCTGATACTTCTTTTCCTGCCTTCTTGCCGCACATTGTTTCGGACCTTTAGCTACCACTTTATGATGACTATTTTAATATTAAACTAATGAATGCGTCGCAGGCACGCCGACTGTAACTGCCAAGCCCAACCCCCCTATTTTTTTTTTTGTAGACCAATGCTCTCTGTAGAAAAAATATTTATGAAAATTTTTCCTGCCACTTTGCGAGACGGTCGACGTCGACCCTTTTTGGAATTACAGACCATTGCTAATTTATGCGCCTTTTGTATGATTTTTCATTTGAGTTTATACTTTTCTTTTGGTCCGGCCAGGGTATTCCCCATTTCCCTCGGTCATTTCCTATCCCATGTCCATCCCTGGCTTGAAGTTTGCTTTGTGCTCCGCTACCAGAAACTCGCACCCGAATTCACTTATATTTACTCATATGTGGCAGCCGCAAGGAAGTTCGTGAAGAGCGGCTAACTTAGGGGGGCGGGTTGTCTAGGGGGGCTTTTGGTACCACTAATTGCATGATGGGCCATGTAATGGGCTGTGGATGGGCGTGGCACATCGCATAATGTGTGTATACAGATGATAGACATGAATGGCAAAGTTTGTTTTCGGCAAATGAGTCCGAAACACGGATTAAATAAGAGAACAAAGGAATAGGTAATGCTTACAAGAAGATATGAGGGTTATTAAAGGACAGCTTACTTACAGGTGGGGAACACACCATAGCTGAAAGCACCAAATGTCTCTTCGCCTTAAAATACGTAAAGCCTCAAAAATTCTTACGAATATCTTACAACTTTATTTTACATATACCAAAAACTCCCTATTTTTGGGAAATACTCTCTTAAATGTATCAGAAGTACTTAATGCTTTTCATTGACCTAAATATTTAATGAAGAAAATATTATTTTGTCCAAGTATGAAACTATCCGTTTGAGGTTACTTTAACTACACTGTTTGTTTTTATTAATTTAAGCTAATGAATATTTTCTTGCCTCTATCCGATCTTTAAACTGCAATCCCACTTCTGATCCTCCTCTTCATTGAGGGCTGTTAAATTTAGTGCCTCCACTTCAATTTTAATTACGATCCAGCACCAGAGCAGACTTCTTCGAGATAGGGCCTAGGAAAATCTGGGAAGCCGGAAAAGAGGGGAAAGTGAGACCGAGACTCCCTGAATCGCATTCAGTATCTGTTGCACACATGTTATTGGGCCCGCCACCCATTTTCCCCCTACATCACCATCCCCGCCCTCGGGTTCCTTTGTTTGGTAGACAATTTAACATATTTGGGAATTCATTGCACTTTCTTTTATTAATACGCACACTCTGTGCGAGGAGAAGTCGAAGTCGAGAGTTCGCCCTCTGAGTTCGTCTGGAACATGTGTAAGTGCATGTCCCTCATCTCAGTTCTTACACAATACACAGAAAAAAATATAAATTTAAATAAGTTTTTAGAAAAAAAAAAAGAGAAATAAAATAATTAAGTTGCATGATTTCAAATATTCTATTTATTTTTTAAAGATCACACCAATTCTATTTCATGATTGTAACATGAACACTATTTGTGAGAGAAATATTTTCTTTTCTAAATACGCAACTTTAAAATATTTGTGGTAAAACCGAAATTGTTTTTACATTTTTTTCTGTGTAGCCTTCCCTATTTTCCAGAGCAGTTCTTTGTCTCTGCCTAAATTTAGTCGCATTCCAGACTATTTTTGTGGCCGTTGTTGTCCGGCATCTGTTGCTGGGCCTATGCCTTGATTGTTCCAATTTTGGTTATGGCCAATGATGGCAGGCCATTGATAAAAATAGAGGAGATCATCCCCTGGATCCCCCTTTTGGAACTGCCCTCTTTGTGTCTCCGGCTGAAGATATCAATGGGGATATCCATGAGTCTGCCATTTTGGGGTTTATTTCGAATGGAAAAGGGGGGCGCGAATGAAAACTTATCTGCTAATCGCACATCTGTTTGTCACATGAATAAGGTGCGGGGGTAGTGGGTGACGTGAAGTCATTCATGTCACACGTGTGCATTGTCTCTGAGCCAAGTTTGGCCTTAGTTAGCTCAAACTGATAGCAGCCAAACAACTTTTAATAGATGTTCTGGCTCCCAGGCGGTCCATTAATATCCCCTCCCCCACACCTTTTCGGATTTACTCATTGCAATTGTTTGTCATAAATTGTTTGGCAAATGAGCAGCGCACGCCAAGTGACAGCAATGCTATTTGCTCGCTGGGTGGGTAAAAAAGTTAGAAAAAAATATGATACTGTTTAAAAAATGAATTAAAATATACAATTGCTTTATAACCATACAGAATAAACTATTTTGCATTGTATTTTAGACATAGGGGGAAAAAATCTTTAAGATTAAGTATCTTAAGAATGAGGACTTAAGTTCAAGAGAACCTCGCTTATTAATTTCTTCAGCCGCTTAGTCAACGAGTTTGATCTTCTCAGGCAGCTGCACAAATTGCGCAAATTGGTTTGAAACAAATGTAAATATTTATTAAAATTGCGCAAGAGGCAAGGCCCCACCTCAACCTCTCGGAATAGCAATTCCCCTTTTTTCCCACCCAGTTTTGTAAATCACTCAAATGTGCACTGGATGGCGATGATCAAGCAAAGCTTAAAACGGCATGATAATAATCACGAACAATTCAGTGCAGTGCATGTGCGGGTGCAGTGATCGCTGAGTCGGAGGGAGAGGGAAGACGATGCACTAGTGACGTGCACTGAAAAAAATAAATTGAGATATGGTTATGGTATTTAATAGAAAATACTTCTTGACTGGCATAAGAGTGAATTATTAAATATAAAACATACAATACAAAAAAAGGAAATTATTCCTACATTAGTTTTCATTTGGTAAAATATTTGTTTGGTGTAGGAATGTCATGTGACTGAGCATGGGTCTCTGTTTAGGTGCCTCGCTCCACCCTCCCTCTTTCCGAGAATCAGATCCGATAATCATCATTGCAAATAAATATTTATGCGTATGAGTAATCAGAGATCAACAACAAAACTGTCGCATTCAGGTTACGTTTATGAGATTCTCCTGATTTATGGCATCAACGCCGTACCACAAAAACTTCTGACTTCTGACAAACCATAAAACTTCCCAACAAAGTTCTGAATTCATATAATTACCTAAGTGAGGGGGAGGTGCCTTTAAAGTGGAGAACAATCCGCGAGTGATACAATTTCTCACACCCAACGAAAAGTTGTCGTGTCGTCATTATCAGTTCCAAAAGGTGAACAGCGCGCGGGGACAAGCTGATGACGCTCCAGCGATTTTCACATTAGATTAAATATTTTCCATTTCAACTTTTCAGTTTTGAGGTCAGACTTTGCCGAGGACGGGGGCGAGCATAAAAAAATATAAAATCTCTTGGGTAACAAAATGTTTGTTGTTGTTGTTGCTAATACAAAAATTGTTGTTGCGGAAGCGGATGCAAAAACAGAAAAAAACGTAGCTGGGGAAGAGAAGACAGACAAGTTGAAAGGCAAACATGAAGTGCCAGCTACGACGATCACTTATATAGATATAGGAACGTCTGCCCCGTCGGAAGGCAGCAGCAGCGACGGCTACAATAATAATAATAACTGAAGCAGCTAATTTCTCAGAGGGTGAGGTGAGCCAGGTTGGAAATCGGGGAAAGGGGGAAAAACGCGGCTCCCACCGGAGAGACCTTGCCTTTGGCCAAGAGGTCTGTCTCAGTCCCAGCGAATGAAATGAATTTCCATTGTCTTAAATATTTTTTTCTGGCTTCCTTAGCTCTTGTTACTGTTGTTGCTGCTCTCATTGTTTTTAGCGTTGTTGATAATGCTGTTGTTGCTGCTGTTGATGGCCGCCTCGCCCAAAGGCCAAGATCGTCGTCATATTAGCGTCCAAAAGTCAACTCTGCTTCGTCGCTTCTTCAGCGACAACAGTGGTTCAAAAAAAGTTGGGGAGTTACGACAAAAATTGGGTTGAAAACTAGGAAAAACATTTCTGTAAGGGTTAGAAAACTGCGTACCCCCCAAGTTAAATTAAAATGGTTTTACTTGTTTTTTTTGTAGGACGTGTATTTTTCTTTTTTAAGCATGAATTGTATAAAATATATTTGTTTCTGTACAATATTGTTTTTAAAATATCTTGAAATTAATATACATTTTATAATTTTCTAGTGTTAACAGCGACTTAAAGTGGCTTAAAGAACTATAGTGTTAGAAAAGACTCAAAAGTTGTTTAAAGCATTAAAGTGTTAATAGCGACTCAAATATGCTTTCAAGCTAAGTAAAATTTCAACAAATTTGTATGTTAAGTAAATTTGAAATTAAATTGAGTTGAGAAATATTCTTCAATCCACTGTTCTTTGTATCCAGGGCGGCGTTTCAAAAGCTACAAGAAGACAAGAAAAGAAAACCGAAATAAGCGACTGAGAAATATGTATGCGTATAATGTAAATTCCGCAAAGTGCGATGGACAAGCGATGCTTGAAATTAAAATAGGGTCATTAAGCGGCCCATGGTGTGAGCTTGAGCGCTAGGAGGGTGCGACACAAGGGCGCAGGGGCGGAGGGGGAGCGATATGGAAGCGGTACGGCTGCCAGCTGGCTGGCTGGCTGGCTGGGGAAGTCGTGGGCTTTCGGGCTGGTCTGGTTCGCCTCGTAATTGCTCTCTTGGCCATACAAATTTCTCAACAATTATTTTACGAAATGTTTTTCAATCTTCCGCGACTGCGGTCGTAGATCGTCTTGCATTAGGTTTTCCCTCCACAGCCAGCAAAAGTGTGAAGCGGCGAAACGACGGCGGCGGTTGAGCCGCTTTAAACCGACTCAAGTCCACCCCAGTCGGCACCACTCAGCTAAGCCCAGCTGAACTGAGATCGGCCCAAGACTGCCGTATAATTATGATTGTTTGCTGTTGTAATACCCCGGGTGATTGTTGCCACCAGCGGCTGCAGTTGTTGCATTGGCCTGACATTGGCATTTGTTTAGTAATTATAGAAATATCTCTATGTGCGCACTGCGCATAGTTTATATAGTCAATAAGGTCCCCAAGACGCGAGAGACCGATCGGATGACGTCTCAATGCTGTTTCATTGGGCTGAAATCGCAGCGAGTCGGTAAATAGCAAAGAAATATGAAAAAATACTTAACAATAAGGCAAACAAAGGCAAGGTTGTCTATGAAGTGTTTTGGTAGTGCGAGAATCTTTTATGGAAAATTACTGTTAAATAGGTGAGGTAATGCATTTTGTTTGATGGAGTGTTTTTGAGGCAAGCAAATTGTCTGACTTCAAGTAAATGTCCTCGTTAATTGTTTTAGTCAAACAACAAGTTTAATCATTATTCTGTTCAATACATATTTTATGTCATAAATGCTTTAGCATTTTATTTAAATTTATTTTTTAAATAATAGTTAAAAATGTATCTTTAATTTAATGTCATTTAAAAGCAGTTCCTTAAATATGGGACAAGGATCTTAACTATGAAATATTTATTATCTTTCAATACACCCAGAAATGGGCAGACCACACTGGAGTTTTCTCGTTCAAATATGATGTACCTACACCATTATTAAATTAAAATATTTTCTGCGTTTTTGAGCAATATGTGATCGAGCTGATGTTGTTACCTTAAGTGGAGGATTATTCGGAAAAAAAAGGTGCGAAGCTGCTAAATGAATAACGTGCGGCCAACAAATTTACAGTTGTTCATAAGGCGGTTGCTCGTGTTGTTGTCGCATGTTTTGGTTGTTGTTGTCACTGTGGTTGTTCGGTTGTTGGTCGCATAAAAACCAGTAAGTGATTTCACAGAGTCGCCTGCCAACGAGCGGACCGGGCAAAACTAACAAACTCTTGAGTCGAAAGAGAGAAACACAAAATTTGTAACATATTCGACCAAAAAGGCAGCAAAAAATATTTAAGTTTTTTTCTCCTTTTTGTTTGTTGCTGGTGCTTGGTTTTGTTTTTACACAAAAGCCAGCGGTGGTGTTCGCTCGCTGGTTCATTGAACTCGCCGGCGTCTTGGACTCTGACTGACTTATTGAATGAGTGAGACTGCAGCAGCCGCAACAGCAGCAGCAGCAGCCCCAAAAGCAGCAACAACATCCAAGTCTGCACAGATTATGTCACACATTTTCAGATTGGGGGAGTGCCGAGGGTGGCCAAGGGGGCCAGGGGGATGTTGCACTCGTGGTAGCCATGTTACAACATCAATTGCTCGCGCCAGACAATAATAACAACAGCAACAACTGCGACCCAATGGAAATCGTATCTCACAGATAGTTGTTGTATCTGTATCTTTTCTGGGCTGTGGGGAGTGAGGGGAAAAATACCGAGGGGGCGAACGCATAGAATGAATCACTTATGAGTCAGGGAAATGTCCGGGAGCATATGTGTCTCCCTCTGGCCAGAGTGGTGGGTGAAAATCCTACAACTGAAAGTGACAGTATCAATCTGAGCTCATTATCCCAGGGCAAGAACGCTACTTGCCTTTTTTATGGGGGAAAGCTGCGGAAGATGGGAAATACAATTTTCTAGGAAATCCTGTGGTTGAGTTATGGTAGTCTGGAATTTATTAAGGGTACTTTTTTGTTGAAGCTTGTATCTTTAATATATTCTAAGAGTTAATAATATTTCGATTTATTTAATAATACTTATCCAATCTTAATTCTTTTTATATGCAAACTTTATTTTAGTATGTTCGGAAAAATGTAGTTGATAAGTTGTGTAACGTTATAAAAATATAACATTTCGACTAAGTACCTTTTGACATTTCCCCCCAACCCCTGGAGATTGCATAATCAGCTTCCTGGCAACGCTTCGCCCTCTATCGCTGGTTATATCCGTATCTGATGTACATGTATCTGTATCTGTGCCTCCTCCTCCTCCATTGTTCAGATTTGGGTGTCTGCAGTGGCGAGTGGGGCAAATAAGTGAAAGTCAAATGGTATTGACGCATTGAGCGCTTGAACAAATTAACTGCGCAATGAGCAACAGCAACAAACACACACGCGTATGTCTTGTATCTGTGTATCTGCGGCTGCAACTATTTGTATCTTTTGTTGGCTGGAGCCGGGCTATTTGTTTTTCTGTGTTTTTGGCAAAATAATTTCAGCCTCTCTCTCTAGGAAGATTATTAAATCCGAAATTGAAAACTGCGAAAGGGAAACAAGTTTCGATTTATGCAACGCTCGAGGCTTTCGAAAAGTGTTGAATCATTTTCGGCACAGTCTTATCAGCGGGAACTGCGAGATAAGATGACGAAATTTCAGCCGAGTCAGACTGTGGAACTGTGACTCAAACCAGAATCGTTCCAAGATATCCTTGGCCGATAACCGAAACGATTCGGTGGCCAATAAAATGCTAATTGCCGGATAACGAGAAGCGTGAGCGTGAGCAAATTAACGTAATTAATGCGACAAGATCGAATTTGATTTTCGCACACAAATCGTTTTGTAATTCAAATGTGGCATGCTGTTCGCTTTGAGCCACTTGAATCATTGTGCACGAGTATCCCAAAGATACTTCGGCAGGTGTTTGTTTGGTCTCATGCGATCCGGGGGGCGTGGCAGGGCAGAACTTTCACAAATTAATAACACTTTGGTTTCGGGTACCCCAGATGTGGAGCATCGTCCGGGTTCAACAGACTAAGCCGCGCGAAAGACCAAAGATTCGAGCGAGAACTTGGAGAGCGGCATTTTAATTGAATTCGCGAGGTGAACAGACAGAGAAAAAGCGAGGAGATGCGGAAGGGTTGGGAAGCAGCTGGCGGACCGCAATTTCCAAGAACCAGACGCTCCGAAGATATATTCACTTATGCTGAGCCGGCCATGGGTATGTATCTTTGTGTCTTCGTATCTGCCAAACGTACGAGACGACAGGCGCAAGCAAATAAACTGAGTTTAAGTTTGGGGGAAAAAATAAAGAAGCAAGGAAGCAAAATGAGCAAATCGGCAAAATAATAATGAGGAACGAAGCAATGGATATTTTGGCAAAAAGGGGTTCCTTGAAGTGGTAAGGAATATTTCGCTAATGACCGAAGAGAAAAGTTCTGTTCTCTGTTAGAGAAAGGGTCACAAGATTAATGGTAAATGTAAATAAGTAGAAATTATATGATCGAATTAAGGTTGTTAAGTGTCAGCTTAGCTTAGATTATTTGTAAGATTTTACATTGAATCTTTTTGTAGCCATTTATATATATTTCAGATATTATTATAGTTTTTATTGTCTTTCCTGAACTTAAAAATGCCATTTCAATAGTTCAGGTTTAATAAAATTTAGGGACTCAGTCTCAAAAAATATCTTCTTTGCATAATTTTTTATAATTTTTGGATTTGAAAAATCAATAAGAAATCAATAAACCCAGGGCCAAAACCTAATGGTTTAATAATATCACTAAAAACTTTTATTAATAACCACTGCTTTTCCCCCGCTTTCTGGTCGGAAATAAGTTCAGTAATTCGTGGCAAGTGGATTGGCTGATTCCGAATCGGGTCTTGAGACTCGTTACTTGGTCAATGGCTTCTGCCTAGAAGCAGGGGGCGTGGACGTAATCTCTCCTCGAGGGCGGGCAGCATCGTCAGCCGGGACCGAAGCAGACTGCCAGACTGAATGTCTGTCTTTCTGTGGTTCACTGTACTCCCTACCCTTGCCCCCGCTGTCTGAGTTTTCTTCTGGGGGCTTTGGTAATTTGTAAATTGGTTCATAATTCGTTTGTTTGTTCGGTGGCCCCACCCGCGTTCTTCTCTTGCATCTTCTCGACTACTATTTTTCCAACTGCCAGTGATTCTCCCGCCCCGCCAGCCTCTTCTTTTTCCTCCCCGCTGGGAGATATTGCGTTCGTTGGCTTCTTTTGTCTGTTTTTCAGAGGTAATACACAAGAAAAAAAGGGGGTGGACGCTCGGTTTGGACTGGTAACCATCTAAAAGCTAACAAAATGAAATGGGCACAATCAACTAACTGTAGATACTTTTTGTTTTCAACTTTTTTCGCTGCTGCTTCTTTGTTTCTCCGGTTTGCCTTAAGACGCGTTATAATTTTCTATTTCTCGGTTTCTCACGAGACTCTGTCGCATTGTCTCCACACCTTGAAATGTACAAGAAATGTTTGATTTGCATAATTTCGACACTCGCTAATTAATAAACGACCAGCGGACAAAGTAAACGAACGCAAAAGGCAACGATTTCTGTACTCGAGCGGAATGTTAAAGGTCAAAGAGCTTCCGACAAGGCAATTAGATCATCCGAAACCGATGGTGTTAAGACTTTGAAATCTATTGCGTAATGGTATCGGTTTGGCTCTTCGGAAACCAGTCCTAAAATCATTGCAGACTTGATTTTTATGGCTTGTATTTATTTAATTTAGGGAAAAGATAAATTGTCATAATGGAAAGTTTTTGCAAAAGATCCAGCAAGGCAAAGTGCTTATAAAGTATAAGTATTAAGCATGAAAGATACAGATACTGGAATTAATAATACCGTTTAAGTCTAGTTCTAAGTTTTACAAATTTATTAAATATTACTTTTTTTTATTGAGAATTGATTAAAAGATGTAGGAAAACTGTAACTTAATCTAAACATTTCTCTTATCAAACTTCATTTGGGTTCACAAAGTGTCCTTGAAAGTATGTTGTTTTTTTGTCGAGGATGAAAAAAGCGAACGGATGGTCGGCTTTGAACTCAAAGACTGGCTGCTTCTCACAAGTAATGCATAGCGACGTGGGTATCATTCGAACACCTTCGGATTAAAAGGAACGTTGTAAAGAAAAGTAAGAAATTTTACAAAGCAGGAGTACCTGTTGCAGCTGCTGCCTCGGAACCATCTTCGTTTACTTTAATATGGGCCTTTTGAAAGACACTGCTGATCCTAGATGATGACTGTGATACTAGACCTCCAAAATCCGCCGATGAACTAAAGGCCTCTTTTATACCCATCTGTAGGTGTACATAAATTGTCAAAGTGACCCCATGCAAATCAGAGCACACCTACCTTCTTAAGAATATCCTCTACACTTCGCGAAAAATCGATACTAAACTGTGGCAGCTGTAAATTCACTTTTCTCTTTGGCAGATCTAGGGGGAACTTGCCCCCGATTCGGCTTTCCAATAATTGTAAGCCATCGACTTTTTCCGGCAAGAAGATGACCATGCTGATGTTGGAATTGTAATAAGGTAGCTCAATTACTTTTGCATCCAGATCTGGTATAAACATCGCCCCAAATTCGTCCTCTTGCGACATCATCCTGATATTAACGCTTTTTTTGTCAGCAGTGCGAAAAACACCCTGAGTGGTATTTTGTTTTTTGAAAGGTTGCTCCCATCGGCCTTTAAAGTAAATTGCATTCAAGATGATAATTTGCATATCTGGACTCATGTCAGCCCTCGTAACTATGCTATTGATCTTGCTCTGTGTCTGATCTTTCACCCACTTGTTAATTATGGAAGCTGCTTTCTGAGGATCATCTAGGCTGATGGCTTCCGCTTTGGCCCTGAAGGCATCTTTAACAAGCTGATTATACTCCGGGACTATCTTGATGCGATCGTTTACGTATATGCGATTGGCCACTTCAAGGCGGGTTGTCTTTTCGCGTCCTTCAAGACTGGTCAGAAGCTCCCTGTATTTATGGGCCACTTCTTTCTTATCCTTGCGAAGGGTCAGAGCTTTCCTTATTTCTTGGGCTGTCTTTCCCCCAGCTCCCATATAGACCATGCTCAGGGCGATTTTGACGGAGACGGGAGAAAATATTATATTCTTACTTAAATTCTCTTTGCTTAGATAGTGGTATAAATCTTTTTCAAATTGACCAACCACTGACGTGGCCAATAATAGCAGACCTGAAGGAAAATGATTTTTTTTAAACTTATTTATGACTAGTTATTTTATTTACTTACATAGATACTTCATTTGGAACGTTGCTTACAATAAAAAATAATTTCGG
The DNA here is from genome assembly GCF_025231255.1 of Drosophila biarmipes. Taxonomy (NCBI): domain Eukaryota; kingdom Metazoa; phylum Arthropoda; class Insecta; order Diptera; family Drosophilidae; genus Drosophila; species Drosophila biarmipes. Next base: position 22,168,317 of record NC_066613.1, on the reverse strand, counting down.
AAACCATCCATTTTTATACTCTGCACATTAATAAAATTAGAGCCGCCCATCAAGGTGTATTAAATTGGCAAACGCCTTGCATTAGCTACTTAAGTGCTTAAAAAGAGGATTTCCAAGTGTATTCGAATTTGAAACCTTTGAAATTTTCCTATAAAATCAAAAGTCAAAAGCCCAACTACCATGACCTTTGAACCTTACATTACAGTACCTTGCGAACACAGCCACATAACTTGACCATAAAGATCTCGAGATTTATTCTTTAAAAGTAGAACTATCCCATAAAAAATCAATAAATAAATTGCTTTAGCCAAATCTTGCCTTTCCCTAGCCGGCGAAGCTTTTGAATGTGCAGTGCGGAAGGAGGTCAGCGAGAAGGTTAATGCCAATTTACGTCAACAAATGCCCAGACATGCCATCTAAATCGAGCCAGCCGATCCGAGTCAAACCAATTCGATTTGCAAGCAGAGCAAGACTCTTTCTCCCAGGGCCTCCGTCTCTGTCCCCCCATTTCTCTGCTCCGGACCTCTGGAGATCAGTGAGAATAAGTCAAATGCCTGGGCAATAATAAATAGAAGGGGTTCGGGGAAAAGCGCAGGCAAACGAGTAACGAGGAGAGCAGCGAGGAAACCCCTTTGCACTCCTCAATTTCCATCTGGTAGGAAAAGCCCTGGAAAGCCCCGCTTCTTCGCTCTTTCTCCGTCTGTCAGCGAACCTTCTTCGATCGGCAAACAAGCCGAACAAAATGCTTCCTCAACTGCCTAGCGGATTTACAATGGATGCGCTGCCCAGAGGAGCCGAAAGGGGTGATCCAGGAGGAGTGGGTGCACTGAAAAAAACCCAAGTAAAAGCGAGAAAAATATTTAAATAAAGTTTAAGCAACATTACAACGAATTAATGTCATTGATCTTTATTTATAATGACCAAATTGATTTTAATGAAATATTAAAAATCAAAATACTGAATTAAAGTTAAATATTTTTTAGAGTTCTTAGCTCCATTTCTCAGATTTTAGTCTGTAACCCTTTAAGCCACAATTATCTCTCAGTAACCACTTGTACCTATATTGCTTTAATTTTAAAGATTAATCTTGTTCTTAGCAGTACAAAAACAAAACTTTACATAACTCCTCAAAACTTATTAAAAATAAGATTTCTTTCAAATAATATACTGATGTTAGCTGTAGTTTTTTTCCGTGTACCCCAACCAATTGGGAGCAGCAGGCAAGCCAGTGGTGAGTGCTGGATTAGAGGCAAAGAGTGCGTCGCGCAATGGTATGGCATGGTATGGCATAGTGTACACTATAGGAGGATGGAATGCTTCGCTGGTCTCGGGGGCCAGAAATTGGCAAACAATAAAAGCCGTCAAAAAGTGCAGCCAACAGCAAATAGGAAAAGCAATAGCCAGAGAAAAATAGAGGGGCAGCGCAAGAAAAAACAGTTTGAAAAGTTGATTGTTTAGTTGGAGTTGGAGCATAAAAAATGTTAGCTACACACAACAACGAAAAAAAAAAACGAGCATAAAACCAAAACAACGGCGTAGGAAAAAAGCACAAAAAAGTGGAGCGTCGATTGGAGTTGTAGAGAAAATGGTTTTCCATCACAGTAAGAACAAGGATGGGATGGGATGGGGGAAAACGGTGCGGATCTGGGGGTTATACAGTTCGGCCTGGCCAGTGCATCGAGAACGGGGCTCGAAATCGGGGACCAGCTTTCTCAGGAGATGTCTGAACCTTGGCTCAGACACATGTATGGACTATTATCATATTAGCCAGCTAATAGGGTGAGGGAATAGGTAAAGGAGATTTTCTGTAATTGATATATTGGGTAGAGAAGTTAGTCCTAGAAAATACACAAGATTATATTTTAATTTTTTTTATTTCTAAGGTTCCTTGAGTTAACAGATAATAACACATTATTGGTACATATAAAATTTTCGATGGCTAACTCTTATTTTAAAGTTTTTGAAATACTTAAGCAAAAACTTAAGGTCTCTTAGACTTGACATCACCACTTCTTCTGAGATCTTAATCAATAGAGATAGATCTTCAGTCACGCTGTCATCTCTAGCTGGTTGTGACTCGGTGAAAGATACATTTCAGCTCTTGTCAGAAAGCAGGCACTGGCCGGGTCTTGGGCATGGAAAAACAGACAAATGTGACGGAAGAAAGCGCTTCCAGAGAGAGGAGCTTCCCGGGGTCTTGAGAGGCGGAGTAGTGGGGAGTACCCAACTGCCGTTGACTGACTGACATTTTTTGCGCTTTTTTCTTATATTTTATTTTTGATGACGACGCAGGCCGAAGTGTGGCCTGACAAATGCATAAAACTCGAGGCTCGCCGGGAGATATGTATACCATATAGCGACGGACCGGTGACAGGGGAAGATCATGAAGATCTCCGAGAGAGTGGGAACTGAGATGCAGTGGGGCTCGAGATGAGGTTGGGGCTGGGAGCGTTTTGCCAGTGATTTGCTGCTGACAACAACGGCAACGAAAACAACAACCATACAACCACGTCGACGTTGTAGCAATTGAATTTTTGCACGTCGCCCATGAAGTTGTTTGTTTGCCTGGCATCGCTTGGCTCCTCAAAGAACACCCCTACCCACCACTTTTGTGAGCCCCAAAACATTGGAAAAAAATATTAAATATTTGAGATACAAATAATATTCTGGTCTTACAGGATTCTTAATTTTCTAGAATTAATTATTGAAGAATAAGAGATTTCCTTGTTTACAAAATTTAATTATAAATTATTTATGATTCAAATTATGTTAAAACCTTTAATTTATAGCATTTCAGCTTAAACGAATCCTATTTTTTAGTTTTAATATGTATGTATTTAAGATTTTTACAAGAAATTTGCTTAAATTACCATGCATAAATTAACATAAAACTGTGCTATTTCTCCCAGTGCACCGTTATTGTTGCTGCTGCACTTGGATGAAAAATTGTAGAAGCTGTTAACGAAAACAACAACGAATCCGGCAACAACACATGGCCAACTGTTTGTGCGGCTGATTGTGTTTGTTGTTGCTGGCTTTGCGCATATTTATGTTGGCTTTGAGTTACCGTTAGACGGTTATATGGCGGATTACATTTGGCGCTGCTGATGGCAAATTATCTGTGCCACAGTCGAACAAGAGTTAAGAGAGCTGGGCGATCCGGGCGGGGGAAGAGGGCCAGAATGTGGCCACGATGACGATGATTGAGTTTGCAGCTTGCGAAAACGGATAATGGAGTTTTACTCTTTCCAGCTGTCCATCTCTCTAATGCATCCTCTTATTTATGTATCTCTCTAATTGACCATCAATCTGTGGCATTCTTTCTACCCATCCGAATCTATAAATCTACTTTATAATCCTGTTTAGCTCAAGAATGGCTTCCACGGCCTCTGCAAATGATACTAAAAGTTCTTTACCTCATTTATTCCACAATTTTCCAACGATCTCACCTTAAATATCTGAATAGTAGTACAAATTTAATTATTCAATCCTTATAAATTGTTTTTTTTCATTTTCTTGCAGTTACTGAATCAATTTTACACTTTTATATTAAGGGAAAACTCTGCTTACCATCCTTAACTTAACACATCATATTGGATATTTAAGCATTCGTTCAAGGTAATCCTATTAGTCAACCCTACTCAAGCCGATTCCGCAGTATCCTATAAATCCAGGTGGGATACACGTATCTTAAAGCACTTTTAAGAAACGCACAAGCCAGCGAACTTCCTTATAAGGTGAAGATGCTACCCGTCTACGTCAATCTCTTGCTGTTCATGCCTGCAGCTATTCTCAGCCTAATTCATGTTTATTTAAATTTGTAGGCGATCATCCTGTTTATTGTACTTCTTTTTATGAATAAAGTCAATATATCATAGTGCGAAGTGGTTTTATTTTATTTTAATAAAAGTTAACTTGTTAAAAATTAAATATAATTTAAAGTTTTGTTCGTCGTTCCAGCGGACAACTTGTCATTTGGTGCTCTACATAAAATAGGTAACAGTAATCATTTAAAATTAATATTTATTATTATTATTACAATTAATTAATTGCCAGCCAATATATTTGAACAAATTTGTTTAAAAATTTAACTATTAATTTACAGCATTTATGTGGAAAGAATAATTCCCCAAATAGTTTTATTTATTTGATTTCTTAAAAACTTAATGCATATATCATCGATTCGTCAACCATTTCTTACTTGTAAATTTAATTTTTTGTACACCTTTAGGTTTTTTTTATAAAAACTGGTCATGCTGATATATATCAAACCATTTGCTGAACTACCCAGAGAAGTCGAGGAGCGCTCTCGGAATTATGCCATCAAACTTTGTTAAACTGCTGATCCTTATGTCAGTTGCCTTTGTAAACCTGATGAACTATATCGATTTATGTAAAAATGTTAAGTTTTGTGAGTATAAAAAACCATGATTGGGAAATGGATTTGTACTCAAAATATTAAAAAGTTAAGTACATCTTAGGTAATGTAGTGTATTATTCGTATTTTTAAAAAAGCAAAAGGTTGATATTTGTAATTTCAACTAAAATTTCTTTATACCCCAGACGTTTCGTAACGGCATTCATAATCCATTCACTTCTCCACGTTTAATTACGGCCAATTGCCGGCCATAAAATTGGGATTTCCATTCCCATGTGTGCCCTAAAAATAGCAGATAGAGTCGGACCTCCTGGGGGATAACCGAGCCAAGGCTAATGACACCCCGCTCCTCCATCTGCTGGTGTGAACATCTCGCCGCGTTCAACTTTCAACTTACATTTTCGCGACTTTCGCAGCAAGTGACATACAAAGCGTACAGAAATAACAAAAAGGAAAGGCCTCCATCGACTGGGGGCCCCTTCTCCGATCCCGATCCCCCCACCCAGCTGCCATCTGACTTTTTGACGCTCATTTCGCACAAGACTTTCAAATGGCTAAGACTCAGGCTCAGACTCAAGCTGAAACGTTAGAGCTAACGTTAACCTGGCCATTGGCGATCTTTTTGCAGTGAGCTTCGAAATTCGAGTATCGAGTATTTGTTTCTGACTCTGAGCCCGGCCTCTGATGTTCGGGCGACGGCGACTCGTAAAACTATTGGCCATTATTATCTGTTGGCTCTGTCTGTTGGCCGCCGTTGTTGCTGGTAATTGTTGCCGCTTTTCGGCTGTCGAGCCTTATTGTTTTTATTTTTGTATTTTCGTATTGCCCGACGTCGGCATCCGAAAAGAAGGTCGCACAAGGTGGTCCACCATCCACATCGAGGTGAGCCGTTATCGGTACCCTAGCTTTTGGATTGGGTTTCGGATGATATGCGACCTGTTTTGATGGGGATAAACTAGGTTATAGTACGATAAATATGGTGGTAAATATAGAAAAAGGGTTAAAGTGAATTTTTAAATATTTAGTTTTGATTTCAGGTACTAGAAATACACCCTCGTCCTGATTTGGACTCATATTAACACAACAGTAAAGATAGGAAAGGGGCTAAGGAATATTCTTAAAAATGTTCAACCCCTTAAAAACAATTTTTGAAATATAAAATTTTAATTTAAATACAAAAAGTATTAATATTAATTATTTCCTTGGCTAGAGCATTTCGGCTTCGATGCTCTCTGGTCATAGCTTTCATCTTGTATTATTTTCGTTTCATTTGTCTTTAAAATTAATGTGCCAGATTTGAAAACCTGTAACGTCAGCTGGCTCAGTGTCCGTCGCTCAGTCACAGTTTCTGTTTGTGATTTTCTGGCTTAGAGCGGGCAAGTTGACGAGTTAACTGAAAGAATGGCCAGCTCTCTAGCATTTTTTTTTTCTCTGGCAGCTGCAATTGATTTTCACTTGGATTTCTTTTTTATTTGGGAGATCGCTCGCCAAAGAGCGGAGAAATGATGAAGACTTGCCCCGTTTTCCCTGGCTGTCGCTCGCTTTTTTCAGCTTTTTGTTTGGCATTGATGTCTCCGCTGGCAGCGGAGTGGGTTAATCGGGCGTCGCGGGTTAAGCGGCTCGTCTGCCGTCACACTCTGATATTTGTCGCTATTTTTCGGCTGCCGTGTCTGGGCTTTGTCTTCATCGCAGCCATTTTTTTCGGTTTGCAAATTGCTTGAAGTCAGCGTAGGTGCCTCGCAAATTTTGGCAAACAAATTTTGGTTTCTTTTTTGCTTCTGCATAATTGAATTTGTTTTCGAGGTCAAACGAAAAGCCAGGCAAACGTTTAATAAACTGAACTCTAGTGCTTGGTCTTTCGGCTTTACTTGGATTTCGTTGCCGATCGCCGATCGCTGATCGCTGCAGTTGTCAATCAAAAAGTCAAATTCCAAGCTGCCAAGGGTGCGCAATTTGTCTTTCAACTGCAATTGAGACGAAAAGCGAATGTGACATGGTCAGCAGCAGCCGCAGCAGCAGCGCTGGAAAATGCAATAAAGCAATCGGAAAACGGCCGAGAATGCAATGGGATCGACATTGCGCATACGCGGCGTGTGTCTCAGTGTCTTTGGCCATCTGATACAGTCGGTAATAAGCCGGTTGCACGGCCCCAACAATCGACAGTCCACTATTGACGGCGCAGGAATGCCGCCCGAATATGACAATCGACAATCGCCAATAACGCTAACTACACGTCCAACTGCAATCATTAACCCATTGGGTAATTAAAAAAATTAAAAGTTTCGCGCAGATATACATTGACAAATTGAGAAAATATATATATAAAATATTTCTGATATTTCTAATTATAATTATTAATATTGTTTTCGTTTAAAAGCTTTTGCAAACCATTTAACTTAAATTATTATTAAAATATTTTTTAAAAATTCTATAAATTTGTTCTGTTATTTTTTATGCTGGCTTTTCTTACACTTTATTTAAATGTTCTTTTTTTAAACCAATCTATAATTAGTTCTAAAGATGTGCAAGACTTGTTGTCCTAGTGAATATTTTTATCAATAAGATTTTGCAGTTCATAACAGACTCAAGACTCCTTAATCTTAGTTTACGTTTACCCGTCCATAAAACAATTAATCGGAGGGTCCCATTTAATTCAATATCCTCTAAAAACGTCCACAGTATGATATACTCTTCCGCAGGAATCATTCATTTCCATTTCTTACCCACAGCCCAAGACTCCTTAACCGTCGATGGGTTAAACCTACCAGTGTCGCCCCGACAGTTTACAAGTTATTCAAACGCAAATGTTTAACAATAAGCAAATAATTCTCTGTGCACATGTCACACAAATCAAAGAGCCGGCCAAAAGGGGCGAAGCCGAGGGACTGTGCACTGTTTCTGGCTGGCTGGCTGGCTGGCTGGCCAACTCCCAAGGGGCCAACTCCATTTCGGCTGTGCTAACTCCGTTCAATCGCTATGCAAATCAAAGCGAACTGCGTAATGAGCCGCAGCCGTAACCAAATCGAGGCGGGAATCGGAGTTGCGACCGGGACGCCAGTGCACCCCGCTGTTTGCCACTTGACTTACATGTGTTTGCCGCTGATTGCCTTAATGGGTCACCACTGTACTGGTTGTGCCACATGTGTGTGCCAACGGTAAACTGGTTTCGATGACATGGCGCATAACACCCCAGTATAGTACTCCGCACCGAGCGACACTCGAACACCCGACAAATGCCAATTGCCCAATGTTTCGCGCTGACCCGCTCGACGCTCGAAGTTCCATCGTTCATCGCTGCTCGATGGGCCCCTGACATATTAGCAAAGGTTTTGCCAGCCATTTATGACGGCTATGGCCGCTGATTTCATTTAGGGCCAGGCCAAGCTAATCGCAAGTATTTCTGTCTGTCGGTCGCCGCCGGTCTCCAGTCCGCAGTTGCAAGTTGCAACATCCACGGCGGTGTGTGTCACGATCCTGAAGGCGAGGAAATCAAACGAAATAAAAGTCGACTGGGGCCCAGCATATGTGAGGGAATAGCTGAGAAGAAAATCTTGAAAGCTTGTTGAATACTCTGAAAACCCTAGGTTTTTACCAAATACTTATGAATGTTTTCAAAACCAAACAATATGAGGTCCAATCCAAAACATTTAACGCAATCTTAAATAACTTTATGTTGTTTTTATATTTTTACAAACATTTTTTAAATTAAAAAAAGATATCTAAAATATCACAGATAACACAATAACCACTTTTTTGTAATTTTGAAACCTTATAAATCATTACTCTATATATCATTAAAATTATAATAATGTTCGAAAATAGATTTTCAGTTTGTAATAATTAAAATTTGTTGTTGTTAATTTTTGTAATTTTTTTTTTAAATAGTTAAGACTTGTAAAGTTTAAACAAAACACTATATAAGTTCAAAATTTCTTGAGCTTGTATAATATTTGAAAAACTAGAACGCCCTTTAAGTTATAAAATAAAAACAAGATTTAACTAGGAAACTAAACTCGTACAACATTTTAGTCAATGAGACTTTAAACTCAATGTTCCTTTTTTATATATTTTATATAATCAAACCGAAACCCTTAGCAATCATATAAAGGGTATGGAAAAACTAAGCACAATCTGCAGAGGTGCCACGCGGAGTTATGGTTATGTGAACAAGCAACAACAGGCAATGCCACAACTGCAGCTAGCAACAACAATCGGTGGCAACAAATATCGCATTGAAAATCGCTGCAAATGAGGCAGCGTGAAAAATGCGCGACTGTCGAAATTGTTTTTGGTAAAAATATCAGGCAGGTCGACTGCCAGAGGGGGAGAGAGGGGGAAAATGGAAAGGGGTTAGTCGGGGGCGAGAGGGTAAGCACTTGCAATCGGTTAAGCATTCACATGGGAAAACGACGGGCAGCAGTCAACAGTCAGCAGGTTGCCGAGCCCAGCAGCAACTGCAATATCAACTGCAGCAGCAGCAACTGCAACAGCAGCAAAAGCGGCAACATTTTGACAGCTCTTGCAGGAATTGCAACTTTATTTCACTTTTCGACCAGCAAGTATTTCCAACAATATTTCCACCAAATGTCAGACTGGCTAAATGTGACATAAGAGAAGGGCGAGGGAAAAGCGCAGCATTTTAACCCTAAGCAACTTTCCCAGAGGTTCAGATAGAAACGTTAAAAACTAAACTAAACTGATGCCTTAGTTGCGGTTACTCTAAAAATAATATTTCTGACAAAATCTAAATCCCATTTTCTGCCCTAAAATTCAGTTTTTTGGATGTCAAAATGCAAATATAGATCAGAATGAGAAATGTTGTACCTCGTTGGACTCGTGGTTTAATTTTCTATCCAATGGCAATAAAATCTAAAAATTCATTATTTTTACCCTTTTTACCGCTTAAAAAATGCTCAAATTGTTCAAAAAATAAATAATCTTTAAAGTGGTAGAGGTTGTTAGCATAAGAAGCAAGCTGCTCAAAAAAGTCGGACTTTGAAGTGTACGCTTTAAATTGGCTAAAATACAATGGAAAAACAGCATACAAATTGAATATTTTTCACTTAAAGCTAAGTCTTATTTCTTATTACTTAAATTACTAATCTAAATATTCTTTAAGTCATTTAAATAAAAGTTTATGATATTAGAGAACCTCAATTAATTCATTTTCTCTACTATTTCACTTGCCATTCAAACAATATCTGGCCCCCAATAGAGTTATAACTGTCTGAAAATAAATGCCTTTTAATTTATCTCCCATTCAAGCCTGTCTTTTCCGCCTTGAGCAACAAGTAAAAATAGTCTAAAACTGGCAATACATTGCATGCGTAGTCTATTTAGCGCAGAGAAGGGGCCCGAAGTAGTTTGACATATTTGTCATGCGTGGCCAAGCACAGGCCAAAAAATATTCCCACGTTAATTTTTTGGGATTTTTTTCTTTTCCTTTTTTTGCTTAATTGAATTCATTTGGCCGAGTGAAAATGTAAAGAGATAAAATAACATAAAGCCAAATGGACTGCAAAAGCAGAAAAACCAAGCTGGTGAAACCATTTATCATTATTGGCAGAGATCGTTGGCCATATTTAGTCGTATTTATTGGCAAAACAAATTGATTAATTGATCTGGCATTTGCATGCGGCTCTCGTCTTAATGAGAACTTGACGTCTCATTGAGAACTGTTGCCCCCAGCTAGATGATCGATGAATAGATGCAAAGGTGCTGGAATGGATGAATGAACGGGGAGCGACTGCCGTGGGTTCCGAAAAACCAGGAGACAATGCACCGGGAAACAGCCGAAAAAATATAAATAGGTAAGATATTTCATCACTGAGAAAAAATAAGAATTATTATCGATTAAAATTATCACCAAATGTATCTGAAATGAATTGGTTTATTCCTTGATAAAGCTAGAAAATCTCTTGAAGACGTTGAAATTTTATATTGTTAAAATGGGTTTGGTTCCGCAAATATCATAGTTAGTTCTAGCATATGTAAATGAATTTTGAGAAATATAGAACATTTTATATAACCAATCGTAGTGCTTTTTCTTTTTGTGTACTTTGAGTGACCCCTTCTGAAATCGCATGCGTAACAACCCGTAGCGGTAGCCCAGAAATCGATGTCAGGGACAGTTGAAGCGCACGAACCTCGCCCGCCTCTCGACTTGTCCTCTCACCTGGGCCCGATCACCTGCGTTTTGAACTCCGCACTCATTAATCACGGCTTCGATCGGTGGAGAGGGGCTGCAGAGTCACGGGCACGGGCAGATGTATGTGCGATCAGGGGGAAAAACTTCACTCAAGTGCGCTCGAAGCGCCAAAAATAATGTTGGCTGCCTGCTCGCTTATTTGTTTGTTGCCTGTGTATTTGATTACATAATCCAAACAAATCACGAGAAAGTATAACAAATGTTCACTAAAGTCGCTGATGAGATACTCTACTTGGTATTACTTTACAGGACAACTTAAAGGACTTCTGTTTTGTTTTGGATACTAATATTTGTTAGGGATTTAACTTTCTTTAAGAAATTGTTACTTCTAAAAAATATACTAAGCTAGCCATGTTATAATTTAAAAGTTAATACATTAAGGAGAATATTTTGTAAAAAATAAAACAGAAAATAAATAAAGCATAATAGTGAGATAAACATTCTTTAAATTATGTTTTATTTCATATGGCACAAACTAGCAGTTCCATAAATCTTGTAATAAACCTATAAAATTGAAGGCATATCTTACCATCTTTTAATGACATGCTGCCCCAAAAGAAAGTGAATTCCACTCACTTATTAAATCCACTTCCCAACTGATTTGATCAGTAAATGTAGCCTTCAATTGCGGTTGGGATAGGGGAGAGTCTTTCGACATCAACCCACCGAGGCTTTCGCCGGAGCCACTCGAGCCTGTGTTAATACTGTTAACTGGCCCGGGGGTGTCCGTGGTGTTGCACTGCACCACTTGCGTGGTGCTTCCGGACAAGGCCGCCACCAATTCGCGTTGGTTCGCTCTATAAAAGTGTAACCACGACCTGGCCGAGACATCAGTTCGACGCTTTGGCTCATCTCCATCAGGTCAACATGAAAATCTTCGTCTGTTTGCTGGCTGCGGCCGCTGTGGCTCAAGCAGGATTCATCGGAGGAGCCGGTGGTGGTGGTGGCTACGGTGGCGGCGGCTACAGTGGTGGATCCTCCCATGGCGGCGGAGATGGCGGCTACAGCTATGGCGGCGGTGGCTATGATCACGGCTCTGATCACCATGGTGGTGGTGGATCGCCTCCAGTTAAAGTCATCAAAGTGATCCACGAAGCGGCTCCATCCGGCGGCTCAGGAGGCTGGCAGTCCGGAGGAGGCGGTGGTGCTGGCGGCTGGCAATCTGGAGGTGGTTCCGGCGGCGGCTGGTCTGCAGGTGGAGGCGGCGGCCATGGCGGTGGAGCCCAGGAGATCAAAATCATCAAGATCATCTCGCAGCAGGCTTCGTCTGGAGGTCATGGAGGCGGCTATGGCGGTTCTTCCGGCGGATATGGAGGGGCTTCCAGCGGCGGTTGGTCATCGGGTGGTGCTTCCAGTGGCGGCTGGTCCTCGGGAGGCGCTTCCAGCGGTGGTTGGTCCTCTGGAGGAGGTGGTGGTGCCGAGGCACCCGCTGCCGTCAAGATCATCAAAATCATCTCGGAATCGGACTCTGGAGCAGGCTCCTCCGGTGGTTGGTCCTCGGGTGGTGCCCCCGGCGGAGGCTGGTCTTCCGGTGGATCTTCCAGCGGCGGCTGGTCTTCCGGTGGTGCTTCCAGCGGTGGCTGGTCCTCGGGTGGTTCCTCCAGCGGGGGTTGGGCTCCCCAGGGCGGTGCCAGCTGGTAATTGTGATAAAACCTGATTTCATTGTTTCCATTCGCCCCACCCATTGTTCCATTTCATCTCCATTCACTGTTATTCCACACCATTCCACCGTATTTGTTAAATAAAAGTTTTCTGTTTGATCATTTCCCAAAAAGAAAGAAGTGTTTAATTTGCCAAACTCTAGGAGAGCGCACAAAAAAAAAGGAGCAACCCCAGAAATCCTTTTACAACTTTTCAATTTAAAACAGAAAAACCGGCGAAGAAAAAACGCGCGCCATTTTCCCTCCTAAGAAGCACACTTAAGCGTTAAGTAATAAAATGCAAGCAAAGCTTGGCACGAAAAAAAGGAGCAGCCAAGAAGGGACTGGGAAGTGGGGGAATAAAGGAAAAACTGTCGGAAAATATGTAAAATATCACTTTTGACTAGCCGGGAAAGTCTAGCCACCCCCAAGGAGGCAGCCTTCTCACAGCGGGCGGTGGTGGGCGGGCGCTTGGTGGGTCGGTGGGTTGGAGGTTTCGGGTCGGGATTCATTGGGTTGCATGTATAAAAATATATTTTCCATATAAATCTAACAAAGAACGTGTTCGGGTTACTTGATTAGGGCCAGCGAAGAGTGGGCAAAACATTTTCAGCTTTTCTTTTCTTTTCCAATATTTTTCTTATTTTTGGGTGGAGAAAGTATGGAGCAAGGGGAAACGGAGTGGCGCAGAAAAGGATAAAGGACAGACTGGGTCCTTTTCGGTTTCCTTGAACATTTACACAATGAATACAAAGAAAGAACTTTATATACACACCCAGAGAAGTGAGCAATTTGTTGCTTGGCGGCCAAAGCCGATATGATAGGTTTGATTTTCTGTATTGATTTATCAAGGAGGAAGTGAATATTTTCACTGCCAGTTGTTTTCCTTTGGGCATTTTCCATTCAAAAGGGAATTGCGCAATTTTTCGTCTTTGGGGAAGAATTATAAAAACAATCATTAAACATATTTATTCTCTCCCACTCAATAGCCATCAACTTGTTGCCGGCATTGTAAACAAACATTCGAGGCAACGCATTCCTACACAAAAACTCAAAAACACACATACTTAATATTGGAAAATCGAATCGCATCTCTAAACAAATTCGTGTACGAAATAATTTTTATGAGTTAAATGGAAATTCGGTTTTCCATTGAATTCGCACCCCCCGCTCCTCGATCTCGATTTAATTTTTTTTTCGCCACTGCGTTGATTATATTTGACTGGTGCTTCTTTCGGAAATTTGTTATTATTTTAATTTTACTTATCGACTGATTGTTGCCATTGTTCTTGCCGCTCCTCAGCACGTGCAGCGGTCGAAACGGTGGAAAATTGCGTGTTTACCCGAGGACAACAGTGGGCGGTTGGGTGGCTGGGCTGGCTGATTGGGCGGAATGTCCCCCTTTGTCAGCCTTCCTTTCGCGGGGGGGACCGTCTTTGCCGAGTCAACTGTCTGCTGAACTGTTGACTGAATCGCTTTTCAAGTGTGTTTACCATGGGCGCGTGTGCATCGGCGGCAGTCGATTCTGAATCAGAAACATCAACAAACAAATGCAGAAAAAACACAATCAACGAGGCAAGAGCAAACAGTTTAAGCGCCCCTCGGAAGTCGTTATTAAGAATCTCACCCGCTCCATTTGACGGGATTCTGGATGACGGCCCAAACCTCGGGCCAAAAGTAATTTCGATTTGTCTGGCTGATATATATTTGCAGTGAAGGGATGAAGAGCCAGTTATGTTTCCATTGATTGAATTCATAAAAAATTTTGTTTTGACGCAGGTTGACATCGATGGCTAAAAAAGTCCCCATTTATTTGTCGTTCAATGCTATGTTTGATTTTCTAATTAAAGGTTGGACTGCTGCTGCTTTGTTTGATATTTTTTAATTTTCTACCTTTGAAGGTTTAGGCAAACATTTTAATATTAATCAAGAGAGTTTTTTAGAACCATAAATCTAAAAAGCTATACTCCCAATGACAATAGGTTCTAAGAATTTTCTTATTATGTTTTTATGAATATTGGTTTTTCTTTACTAGATCTTTTTTTAGAATTACTTATTCTGTTTATGGATGTTTTTAAAGTCCTATCTGAATCTTGAATTTGTAAAACATCTTTTTAAAATAATTCCCATTTAATGGAACCTTCCCCCTCTTTAAGGGTCCTGTACACATTAAGTAATCACATCCATCACATCCTCTTCTCGTTGTACGTGATTTGTTATTGTCTGCTTGGTTAGTTGAGTTTTGAAATTGGTTTGATTTACTCAACTGCTGGGGCTGGGGTCCTTCGTTATGGTTTGTTTTTTCGGTCCTCCGTCCTTCCCAAGGAGGAGTCTGCCGTCTGGCTGTGTGTGCCACTATTTTTCTGCGACACCGCCTGCTGGCGGGATTTCGTCTGGTCGACGACACCGTCACCAGAGAGTCACCATTGCCAGCAGCGGATCGCATCGCCGCCGCCGTCTCCGTCTCCGTCGCCAAAGTCGGGGCTTCCAGAGCCAGACGTGCGCCGCCGTTGTCGCCATTAACTGTCCCACCGACGCCGTCGGCGACGCCTCCACCGCGTCCATACCTCGATAAGTATACACATCCAAAACCTCCATCACAAGTTGTCGTCTCATCGATTTCCCCACTTTTCTGCCCCCGTCGCGGCGCCCAGCATAACCCATTTCGATGTCGCCTTTGTTGGCTGCCAAAACACTGAAACAGCGTCGAAATCGTTATAAGTATGGCGAAAAAGAGAAAAACTTTTGCGAAAAAAATAAAGAACGCAAAATGTGCAAGCTTATGGGAAGGGGAAGGAAGGGGTGTGGCAAGTATAAGCAGTACAAAGGCAAACAAATATTATTGCTAATTCATTTTGGTATACCCTCAAGTTGCACCCTTTTTTGTCAACTCCCACAGTCAAACTCTCTTCGACTTGTTTTCTAAATATAATTTTTTATTCCTCACTGTGATGGTGGCTTATTTTCACAAATATTATTAGGTTATTAATACTATTAAGTTCTTTAATACTTATGAAAGTAAAAAATAGACAGTGAGGACATTTCTTTTCAAAATGACAAATAGATGTTTGTTAAAAAATAAATATTTAAAACCTTACATTTACGTACAAAAAAAATATAGATTAAAATTGTTTTAAAAGTTTTATTTAATCTTAACTGCCTAAATACTTTATAAACTGTAAAATAATTTTGTTTTAAAATTCATAACAATATTATGCCTTAGGATCTCAAACACTTGGGATTACATATTTCCAGAATGCTTTAAATTATATTTTCTTACATGCTATTCTAAACACTTTTCAATGGGTATCCTGCCAGTCCAAAGCTCCCTGCCACTTCGCACCTTGTTTGCTTATGGCTAAATGTTTTCAGGTGCGCACTTAGTGATTTGTGCTGCGTGCCCGAGGCCTCCCCCCGCCGTAAGGCGAGTACCGAGTGCCGAGTACCCATCAATGTCTGGGCCAGTCATAAGTAATTTATCAAGATACAAAATTGCAGTTGCCCGGCGACGCGGCTGCGTCGACGTCTGTCAATGCCAATCAGTGGCTGGCGATATGAGTGAATGATTCCGATTGCCGGCGTGAATGATACCGAGGTATTTGTCAGGTGGCCGCGCACTCAAGTGATGCCAAGTGTCGGACGGCGATTCGGGTGGTGCGGTGGCTCAAGTGGTGCAGATGGTGCAGGATTGCGTGCCAGATGGGGATGGGGCTGTAATTGGCCAACTGCGATTCCTATCTATTACATATCTCTAGGCCGAAGGTCGGGGGATATCGGGTTCGGTGTCAATTTAATCGAAGTCAAGGGGAAATGAATGTGGGAAGGTGCGACTTATGGACATCCTGTGATTTATTGGCTATGCTCGCAATGTGATATCTCTGGAAAAGTGAAAGCTGTCACTTACTTCGGCGTGTAATCATCGATGTTTATCGTTTTGGGATTTCCCCTTGAAGTTGTTGTAATGTGACACTTTTCTTAAAGTCGAATTCAATTTCCAAGTCAATGCGTTTTAGGACTGACCTTTTTTTTTGAAGTAACAAAGTGATTTAATTTTCTAACCAACTGAAAAGGAATTATTTTTTTAAGTGTTGTAAGTACTAAATAGTACATAAAGTGTACTCTAATATTACCATAATAATTGCCTTTTAAGTGACTTCAAAGTCATCTTTCCCTGCCAAACTCAATTAAAATTTTGCATTCAGAACTTATTATCCCCGAGAGTTTTCCTCAAGTCACACTTTCAATTGGGCCAACAAGTAATTTGACTACCGAAAACTCGTCACATTCATATTCCAGTATCTGACAGATTCGTTTTCTATCCTTCTCTCTTCCCTACATACCTCTGTCCTCTTTCCACTCAATTACAAGGCAAACTATCAGCAATAAAAGCAAATTTCCTTCACCCTGAAGCAGGATTTTCCGACTCTCGCACACACACACAGGCAGGCACACGCATTTTCCAATATGTGTGAGCACCGGAGGATTGTAATAATTTTTGTGTGCTTTATTTTGTATGTGGGTCATGTCCTTATGAAATATTCAAATGTCCTGAATTACGTATTTATGCCATTTCCACTCTTTTATTGTTCGGCCTTCCAGTCCCCCAAGCAAATCCTTTACCCTTAAAAGAAACAAAAAACACAAAAATCCAATTGTAAATGCGTTCGGTGCCTGCTTATGGGTGGGTGTGACGGGCGGGTGTTTGTGCCTCAATTCCGTTATTGAAAATTGACCAAATATGTGTGTGAAAGCAGAAGACGGACGCATGCAAAGTGATTCCCCTCTTTGGGGGGCGGGGAAAATGCGGGAAATGTGGGAAGAGGGGGAAATGGGAAATGGACTCGGACGAGGGCAACAAAGCGACAATGACAGCAACAAAAGCCGAGGCAATAAAACACACACGAGGGCATGAAAACAAATAAATTGGTAACATTTTCACAATACACACACCCACAAGCCCGATGGCAAACACACGCGCACACCCGCACACTCACGGACATTGGTAAATCCGCAACGGAAGTTGTGCTTTTAAATCGATTTTGATTGATTTTTCTCACTGCGCCGGGAAATGCCTTTTGGGCAGAGACACACACACGCAAAACACCCACACATTCACACGCCCATATCACCGAGTTTTTCCCTCCTGTTTGTCAATGGCTGTAAAAATAAAATCAAATTGTAAATAATCGAGTCGCAATCGTCGCCTGTTTGTAAATATATATATCAGCATATATTTTTGCTTTCACCCTTTGGCAATGTTACATTCAGCAAGAAAAACAAGGAAAAATGCTTTAGAAGTTGATATCAACGACAAGATACCCTTATAAAATAAATGTTAAAATAAGCCAGAGAAAAATACAGGAAAATAGGTATAGCAAAAAAATATTTTAAATTTTAAATCGAATCAACTATTGCACACTAATAGTATTATTGGTATGATTTTATTTCGCATTTTTTAATTATATTCAAAAAGTGTACTTATATGGATTACACATTCGAATCTCCACAGTAAACTCGTATAGAAATTCCATCCTTTTTATATTTGCACTACAATTATTTGATATAACATTTTCATTCCACACTCAACATTTTTCTCGTTTCTTTTAGCTCCGAAGCTCTGAAAACCTTTCGTTCTGTTTAACGTTATTTATTTATATTTATTGAATGTGTATCGCTTTATTTCAATATCATAAAAAACTTTACACCATCCTGGGCGGAGAAAACAACCTAACTAAAAGCACCGCACTTACATTTTTAATACAAAATCAATAAATATAAAAATATATAAGTGAGTGGAAAAAATCATAAATGGCTGTGTGTTCGCTTGCCAGTTCACACAAAAGCATAACTATTTGGTTGTATGAGTGGGAAAAGAATTTTTTTTATGATGCTGCGGACTCATAAAAAGCGCATAAAGTGGCCTTAACATGGCATAAAAAACGCACTCGCAAGTGCCAACACAATGGATGGGGCGAGAAGGGGGACCAGGAGTTTCAGGAGGGTCTGGAAACACCATCTATGGTCCAAGCTAGAGAGCATATGTCAGGGGAATATGCACCAAGAGGGGGAATACAATGGTATATGTCCCGCAAATAAGCGAAACATTTTAGCCAGGAATAGTTAAGGATAAGAAAAGAAATAAAAATACGTTTAAGGAATTTTAATAGATCGGCAAAGCACCTCAGGGATCTATAAATCGTTTAGGTAATTAAACTTAAATCTAATTTTGTGGCCCCGGAGACCGAAGTTCATCGGAATTCCCAAGTAGCTTTTTTTTTTACCTTTTTTATGGAAATTTATAGCAGAGGCGTGAATTAATTTATGCAAGGCGAAACAACTTTTGTCAATTAATGTTGCAATAAAATATATCTTCAGAAACAATTTTTTTTTCAGGAAAAACTGAATTAAAAAACACTTGAAAATAACGCTTACGAGGTTATAATTAACCCTTAATTTTACTCCCTTAGCTAAGAATATTCAAGGGTTGGTCATCCTCATTATTTCACTATCATTCCACCCAATAAAGTGCCGCACATTTTTCAATATTAATTAAGTCATTTCCTTTCAAATCGTCTGATAAAGTTTGCGCTTCCTTTCATTGTTTGCCACTTTATAAGGACAAGAAAGCCCAAACCAGCGCCTGTTCTGGCTAAGTTTTTTGGGGAAACTTTTTGGGTAGTAAATTTCCATTTTCCTTTTCCACAGGCGCATTAATAGTTCGAATATTTAACCCTTTGTGTGCGTCTGGTCCAAGACAGCCCCTGTTGGCCCACCCCACCGCCAGGAACGTAAGTCAGCATTCAAAGCACTCAATAATCACACGTACACTCGAATTTACATATCTACATCAGACATCGGCAGGTCGTAATTAAAATATCACGCCCAGGCAAACAAAGGTTCTCGAGGCGGAGGGATTGGCGCGGGAGTGGGGTTTCTTTGCCGCCAGTCAAACAAATAATCTTTAAAACCGATTTTTGTTTTTAATAAAAAGGTCTTTACAAATATTTTAAGCCGCTCATCATTGCCTTCTGCCGCTCCTCTCGATGGCAACGATTTTATTTTTTTTTTGCAAACCATTTTCCCATTTTCCCCAACCCAGCCACCGACGACTGCCACTCGCCGCCCAGCTCCTTGTGCATTAAATCAAAGAAGCGTAGCCAGCACGTGTCTGAAATATGCATTAACACACCACCATCACCATCGCAATCAGATGCGGAATCGGCGTCCCGTCACCCACTCTCCATTGTGCCCAGAACCCATGCCACAAACAGATCACAACGACTTTGCCCCGGTGTTGCGAGGGTTGGAGGCCCAGCCACCAGCCAGCAGCCACCGGGAATGAAATCATTTTTAATATTAATTGCAGCAATCGAGTGACCATGACAACAGCGAGAGCAACCCTCAAGGATCTCGGGCACCGGGAACTACGCACCCAGAAATAAAACCGAAAGCATCCAGGGAGCAGAAGCGTCTTGCTTCAACCACCCGTGACAAGTCGCTGGCGGATGTGGCAATTGAATTTGGTAGCATTGCCATTCTGGCAACTGTCCGTTAAATAAAACCCCAGACAATATTTGTTTGTCGCTTAGGGGAGGTCCTTTTGGTCCTTTCGGTCCAGACTGGGCCTGACAGCTAAATGAACCACCGAGCAAGTTCGATTTGTGATTGCCGGCAGATTAATGGACTTTGTAATGGAATCTGAAAAGGCTCATCTGGGGGCTAGGTGGGCCCAAAAAAAAGAGTCAACCAATTTGCTATGTAGGGTTAAAAGGTTTTGTTTCACACTTTTTCTTTGATCTCGTTTGTCATTGTAATAAACATCACACAAACTTTTTAGCAAAATGGGATTTGCATACAAAACTCTGTATCTCATATTTTATTTAAACATTTTACCTATCAATCTCTTTCGTTATCTTACGGAATTGACGAGTTAAAACAATAATATTCGTAACATATTTAAATTATAAGTCCTTAGAGCTCTAAGCTAATGCCACAAAATCGTTAAGAACCGCTGGACTTAAAAACCAGTAACTGAATCTGTTAGCCTGGTACTTTGCAGGGGTAAAAGCTCATCTTTTGCCTTCTTGCTCTCGTAACTTGAGTTTTTTTGCCCTGAGCGCAGCTCTTCCCCTAAGACTTTATCCGCTAAACGATTTTCTTGGGATCCTCTTTGGTCCGAGGTGCTCGGCTTGGGCACTTGTTCTGAAGCACATCCCACATCCACCACCCAGCACACACCATCCACAAACGGAACTCAAAACCCCTTTGCAGACCCCAGTCCCAACTCCTCAGCTCAGACACAAATAAACGATAAAAGCACAGTTTGCCAACAACAGTAACAATCAGTAGCGAGAGGAGGCCACCCGCTCAATCCATATAAAGTAGACTCCTTGCACTGAAAATAATAAGACATATATATATTTTATTAAATAAATAAATTCTAACCATGTTTTCTTGTAGGGCGTATCACAATAAATGGCTCTAATTTCAAGATTCTTATAACAAGCATCATAACATTATTTAATTAAAAAGTTTTGAAAAAGTTCGCATTAAACATTACTTATACTGCGCTTATTCTGAATCACTGCTTGGGAATTATAAGCATATAAAATGTTTTCTAAAATCTGAAGAGAATTTTTGTCATTATATTATACAGTACATATGTATTTCTAAAATTTATTTGGTATTTATGGGCACATTATAGGTTTTATGTAAGCCAATGAGAAAGTTTGTTATTATATTATATTTCATATTAATTTATTATGAACTCATGTTATGACATGATATATTTTGTTATTTTTTCTTTAGTTGTTCAAAAATGTAAATTCTTTTACTTTTAAGGATGAGGAGGGATAATTTTGCAAGTGTATTACCCAACTAAAGCGAACCGGCAGTCGAAACTCACAATCTGGAACCCAGGAGCGTCTGGCGCTCCGACACACTCGCCCACTCGCTGTTGTTCCGTCGCACTCGCTCGCCAGCTGTTCGTTCGTTGTTCCGTTCGCCGTTCGGTTCGCCCGCTCGTTGGTTGCGTTCGACAAACGCGGGAGTCGACTGGGCGCCCAGAACTCGCAGCAAGCGAATTCTATGGAAAAATGCCATTATAGAAAACCCGCTCGAGAGAGAGAGAGAGCCAGCTCGGGGGGTGGAGAAAGCGGAGAGAAAGCGAGAGCTAAAGTTGAAAGTTAAATTGAATTGAGGTGGGCCAAGTGTGGCCTGGGGGGTGGAAGGCGTACGTATCGGGCGGTGTATAGGGTTGAAGGCCTCTGGGGTCCCTTCGGGTGGTTTGTAACTGGCGAGAGGTGGCGGGAATGAATTTGTTGGGCCATCAAAATGACTTTCAGCATGTGGAAGCCGCTGCTTAGCATGTTTCCTGACAGGCCACGTGCGGCTAGAGGGAAAGAGACTGCCCGGCGATAGAGACAGGTATACCCAGCGAGTGAGACAGCTAACGAGAAAGGTCCTTCGCTGTCTCGCTCGCCAGCTACTGCGGTGGGGCTCTGTGAAAATGAGGCGCAAATTTTGTGGCCGAGCAAACAGAAAGGGAATAAAAGGAAAAAGGTTCAACAAATGGTTGCCAGCCAAAACCGAAACCCCCGAAAAATAACAGACCACCCCATGCACTATTTAGTAATGATATGAGGGCAGCAGAGGTGTGGTGAACTGGTTAGTGTTAGGCATATTAGGAAGGGTTTTTGTTTGTGCTTCTGATTCTAAAGTAATTGCTAAATTCGATATTAAATATGAATGTATAGCGTAATTTTTTTGTTATGATACAAAATTATATAATACGATATACTAGAATATAACTTTAAAGTTTACAATTTTTTTCTTTTCTTTTCTGCTTCAGCTGACGTAGCTCTAATTTTCCAATCTCCACTCAATTTAAACATTTTCGCATCTGTTACGGCTCTGTTAACATAATTTTCCCCTGGGCTTCTGTAATTTCTTGGTGGTTTGTGGACTTAGCCGGGTATCGGGTATCTCCTAGTCCAGCTCTTTCGACTGGGCGCCCAGCAAGGGCCAGCAAGTGAAAGCCATAAAGTGAGCATACACACACACTCACATTGCCTTTCCACTTTCATCCCCTTTTCCGAACTGGCTATCTCCCTCTCACCCCTTGAGATGCTTGAAAATTATGTCAACGAGTTCTGTTGATTTTCCCCATTTCGTTTGGCTTTTATTTCTGCCCACCTTCTCGTCCTTTTCCCCCCATTTTTTTCCCTTTTCGGTTGTTTACCAGCTCGGCTTTTCCCCATTTTCCTCGACCATAGAAGCCGGCGCTGGTTAATTACATTTTACAAAATTTGCTGTCAAGCAGTTAAGTTGGGTTAAGTCGAGCAAATGTCGGCTGCGGCAGAACGACATTTTCTGCTTTCCCTGCTGTTGGTAATTTAATATTCGATTTTCGTAATTTTTATGCGCTGACCTTTTTGCAATTGTGGAATTTTCCTTTTTAATTATTTATGTGCGGTTCCACGGCTTAGGGCTGGGGGCCCTTTTTGGGGGGCGTGTCATCGTTTTTGTGCTCTCCATTTTGTTCTGCATCCGCAGATTAAAAGGAAAATCGTTTTGTATTTAATTATGCAGTCAGGTGATGGTAATTGGGGATTGTAATTCCGAATGTTCTCTGTCTGAAAGTGGGCGGGTATGTTTGCATAATGTTTACACGTTCTGTTCTGCGAGTGGGTGGCTGGGTTTGTGGGGTCTCCGTTGACCATTTCATAGAGTAGCCCCTGAATATACGTGCATTCCTTTTATGTACATCCACGGGTACATAAGTAAATCCCACATTTTGGTTAACTTTCCGTGTGTTTGGCGAGTGGAGAATTCAGGAAAAATATTTTTAAAAGCTCAAGTCGGAGCAGGCGAACACAGACGGAGGAAAAAATTGCATGCCGCCCAGGGACAGGGAAAAAGTGAGTGGAAGGGCGGCGTGGGTGGGGCAGGAAGGACACGAAATAAGTGGGTGAAGAGTACAGGAATCCTAAACACTCTTTTTATAAGAAAAATTACCAGATTTGCCAACTTGAAATATCAGTAAACTATTGATAAGTGTTACATGTTGCTTAAAATAAATATTACAAGTTTTAAAACTTTAAATTAAAAATAAATTCCCTCCATTTCTACATATCAAACTAAGTTTTGATTGAAATTAATCGAATTTTTAATGTATTTATTATAGTTTATTAAATTTACAAATGATTAAATTAAAGTTTTTTAAAAAATACATATTTTGAATGTTTATAATTTAGCAGTAGCCCCTTCTAGTGTATCCCCTTGCTAACGCAAAAGACAACCCAGGAAAAAAAGGAAAATTGTGGCGCAAAATGTTACGCTTGCATCGAAATGGAGGAGAAAATGTGGAAATGTGCGGGGAGCCGAGGAAAACTGAGGATTGGGTTTTTCGCAGGGGGCAAGGAAGGGAAAGGGGAGCCGAGGGAAAGCGAACATGTTGGCTCCTACAATGACAGCAGCCTGCAACAGCCGGCGAAGGACGTTGGGTGGCCGAAAGGGGGTTGGGAAAAGGCATTAAGCTGCGCCCACACACACACAAACACACATATAACGAGGGGCATTATAGAAGGCGAAGGATGCGTTTTCCATGGAAAGCCCCGGCACCCACACAGCCACAAAAACAGGTCGACATACTTTCGCACAGAAGAAGAAGATGGAAAACTTGGCGCGACTTTCGACTACGTGAAGCTGTGAGCTCCAAAAGCGAAGAAAAATTCACGCACACACACAACTAACGAGCATAAAGGACATATATCCCCAACACACACACACACAATCGCACACAAGCGGAGAGGAAAAATGGCAACATAACTGTAGTGAAAATGTCAAGAGAGAAAAGATATTAAAACGTATTTGACTTCTGTGAGTTTTGGATGGAGCCATGGGGTAGGGAGGGGGAGGCGCAGGGGGGTTTTGCGTGGCACAATGAAAAATATATAAAGAAGCCGCCACTCACACAAGCACATCCGGCCTCCCCGCTCCCACACACACACACACACACAGAGCTTATGACAAAAATAATAAAAATGGCTCAAGAAAGGAAAATGGCAAAAACGAACTGAAATAAAAAAGCAGCAGTGGCAGGGAAAAATAGGAAAAAAGTAAAAAAGCAAGAGAGAAAATACAAGTATAAAAATGAATTTTAGATGACAGGCAAAGCAGCTTGCTACAGGGAGGGATGGGGGAGGGTTGAGGGATGGGTAAGGTTTGTCTTTGCAGTTAAGCAGACAAGTAAATGTTGTCCTTGTTGTTGTCCCTACACCGCCCCCACCGGCCCTCTGGCGAAAGGGGGTGTGGCAGGGAAAAAGAAAACCAGAGGAGGAAAAATTGTGGAAAAGTTTTATGGGCAACAGCAGCAAAAATTGCAATATAGCCAAGGAGAAAGTGGGGGCTGTGCTCTTGATGGCTGTGGAAAGAGGATGCGGCAGTGACAAGGATAAAACATCAGAGATGAGATGGGGAAAGGAGCAGAGATGAGGAGCTGAAAAAGGAAAAATGGATGGGAAACCAATTTAAAGAGGAAACTGCTTTACAAGAAATATGAAAATAAAGTGGGGAAGTAGTTCAATAATGAGATATGTGTTATAAGTAAATACTATTAAATTAGAATAAATCAAATTGCCAATCAAAAATACATAAAAAATAGGTAACCAATAACTTTTCCACTTCCTGTCAAAAACATTCCCAACAAAAAAGCCCACCTAATTTGGTATAATATTTCACCAGCCAAGTTCCCAAAGGGAAAAACTGTCAGCATATGCTACATGGGGTTTACTGAATACCCCAAAGATGAAGCCACAAAGTCCCAAAACGACAAACGAATAAGGGCGAGAGACAAGGCATAAAAAATAAATGAATAACATAAAAATAAATCATACGCCCCATCGGCCACCCAGTAAAAAGTAAGCCAATACCGTAACCATTACCCTCGCTGCAAAATCACACTCCCCCACAGCCCATGGACGGCTTCCCCCCATTTTCATGGCGCTAATAAATGCTTATCGAAGACGCATAAAGCGAGTAAATTCGCAGCCATTAAACGAGCATAAAACTCGATGCCGGGCCGAAGTGAAATTGTGGGGCCGACAAATCAAAGTACAAGCCTCGGAGCCTCGGGTCCATTCTCGCATTCCCCCTATTTCCCAGTCATGAAATAAAACCAGGCAACAATGAAACCCAAAGCGGCTTCCAAACGATTTCGGACCCAGGAATTGGCCACCCACAAACTGAAAACCCAAACCCCCAGAGAAGCTTCCCTTAACCACCATCCCGGGCCAACATTTCAAGCCACCTCCTGCTCGGCACCAACACTCGCTATATAACCATCTTACCCAACGTTGACAGCATACAAAGTAACTTAAATCGAAACAATAAAGCGGCAACTTTGTTCCAAGAAAAAATGCAAAAGAAAGCAAAATGAACACTGAAAAAACGTAGCAGAGAGTGGGAAAAGGAACGAGTAGAAGTGTGAACATACTCTTCTGGCTTCACATTTTAAATTTCAAGAACAGTTTTCTCTTAAAATGCATTTTCGACCTCTAACTGAAGTAAATTTCAGTATTGAAACGCATTTTGAACTGAGGAATTATAAATCAAAATTCAGCTATGCGGACAAGAAGAAAACAGGCCTTACAACTTTAATATTTTTTAATAATTTTCAACTTTTATTAAAATTTAAATGTTTAGTTTAGACCTAGATTGCTGGCAGCAGTTTTAAAATATTTTCTACAAATTTGAACACTTTAGTTTTAAAGGAAATCAATTACATAAAACTGAAAGTAAAAGACCGAAATTGTTTAGGGTATTCGGAAGACCATAAACCATCGCTGTTTAAACTTCCGATCGAAATTCCCATACCAAGCGTGGGTATTATTACAAAAAACGTAAGAAAAGTCGTGGAGGAAAGTTCCCAAAGAAATTGAACTGAAGAGAGGGCACGGCGAGGGGAGTGGTCGAAAAAAGAAATGTAGAAAAGCGCAAATAAATGAATGAATAAAAGCGCCAAGGATAGCGACGAGGATACCATACAGCCAAAGGACTCGTGCTGGCAGAATGGCGGCAAAGGAGCAGAGTTCCACAAAGAAATTACGAAATGTATGCAACAAAAAAATAAAAAAGCGGTGCAAAAGTCTGAATGAAGGATGGGAAAATGGGGCTTGGGGAGTGGCAGCAATGCAGGAAAAATATTAATAAATCCTTGCCGCTGTGGGACCTCCAACCTCCCTTGACCCCCTTCCTTTTTTTGAAAGTGTACAACGCGGCGTATGAGCAATATGTGGCAAGATACACAAGTGCTACCAGTTATAAAAAGAGAACCGATCTGATCAAAAGAGGTACAAACAGAGCACAGCTCCTTTTAATAAAGAACCAAGAACAGAACATTTAAAAAAACCAAATTTACAAATCATTATCCTGATTAGCAGAGTGTAGCTTGAAATCACTAACTTCCCTTAATATGTATTTACTTGTTTATTGTCCGAGAACTTGTTCTTGGCCACACTTATCTGGTTTAGTAAATTTTCTGCTAATTTCACCCGTCACATAATAAAATTTTCTTTAGACCATTGCATTTTCCTAGTATTTATTACCCTGATCTGCGATAAATTGCGGTCACTCCCCAGTCTTTGTAGTTTACAATCAATTTATTGAGATGCTTATCCCCCAATTGCTTTCAACTAATCACCCGCTTGTCCGCCCGTTTTAGACACCGCCCACATACCGCAACGCCCACCACGCCCACCAAGCCCACCCCGCCCACACACCCCCTGTTAACCCGCAACGACCCTTTTGGAAACCGCAGCTTCCCGGACGGAGTTGCCACTCGAGCGACCACTAATCATAACGATAACACCTAATCAACCGCAACTCGGCGGGCCATCCAGCGATTCGGAATTCGTAATCCGGACGGAATCCGGAATCCCAATCGAAATCCGTAACCGAATACCGACGCCACCCACTCCAACGCCCTCAAATCGAAACCGAAAAAGGTTTCGGGCTAAATTAAATGAAACGTTGATAAGGCGCAAAAGGGCGCACTAAACGATTAAATCGACTGAGCGAGCAAATGAGAGAGTAGCTTTCTCTGCCACCCCCTCGCCACCAGCCCTCCCTCTGGAGGTCGCCCACTGGGCGTGGGCCTGCCACCCACACAACTGCCGCTGACAACTGACCCGTGGACCTGACGGAGGGCGGACGTGCCCGACTGACTTTCGGCACAAGTGCGCAGCGATGGCGAAAAGTGAATTTTCCGCTCAGCGCTCGCTTGGCTTTCCGTCTGTGGGCCAGGGGTTGGGGGGCTGCGAAGCCGGAAAATTGCCAGCTGAATAATTTCCACAGCCGACTTCAGCCGGCAGAAGTGTTTTTCGGAAGAACACGCAAGGCGAGCCTAACGCGAGGGCTGGCCTTTTCGAATATAATGTACTCTGCGTTTGTGTTTTATATGGATACATTTATGAGCTTCTATGATAAGTAAAAAAATTAGGATTTATTTATAAATACTTAAATATTATTGTTTTTATAAGACGTACTATTAAAAACGAAAATGGGAAGCTTATTGGAAATAAAAGTATAAAAGTATATTTTATAATAATCGGAATCATATCTGAGTTTACTATTGGCATTTAAAGATTATAAATCTTATAAAAACATAAACCTAAATAGGTCCCTATATTAGTTACTTAAAATCTATTTTATAACTAGTTTTAACGAATCATAACTAAAAATATACCAAATATAACCATTAATAACATTAACTAAATCGGTTTTCTTGAGGATCTCATTTAAGTATTCTATGTCAGAGTTGGAAATCCCATTATAAAAGGTAGTATTTTTATAAAGATGTGGTCCCCAACTTAGTTCCAACATACCGAGTATATACTAGATTCGATCATACCCCTTGGGTTCCATGGGCGGGTTTCGTTTGGGCTCGTCTCAGTTCGTTTCGCCTCGGCTTTTATCTCGCTCGGCGGCTCGGTTCGATTGTTCGACTGGGTTCGCACGGACACAATGCTACTGAATATACATATCCAGAGTTTCACGTGCCATTGCGCATGTGGGAATGCCGCGGGGTCTCTGGTCTTGCACTTTTCCACGGACTCCCAATCGTCGATTGTGGTGCTTCTGAGCGCCTGGTCCATCGGCAGCGTGTTGCGTTCGTGTGTGACGTTCTGTGCGGACCTCGGACCGATTTGGACGGGGCCTGAAGAGGGGGCCACTGGCACCCGGGAATGCCACTGGCACCCGAGCCGACACTCTAAGTGAGTCCTGTCTGTCCCGTGCGCTGGTAATTGCAGGACCCCAGCCTTGTTGGGCACACATTTGCTTAACTGGACTTGATTAGGTTTTCGAGGTTAGATACATTACGAATAATTCGGCGCACAGCGGGCGGTTCGACCGCCCCCACTCGCACCCACCCAAAGACCCGCCTGCCACCCGGAATTGGATCTCTTAGCCGGCGCCGATCCAACTCCACTTGTTTGGCCTGCCGGCGAATGCTCGCTCGTGGTTCGCTCAGTGTGTGTTCATTGAATTATTTCAAGCATGCCGAGCATTTATAAGCACTGAAACAAAATCCGAGGCGCAAGGGGAGTGATTTAATAATTGCAACGGGTTTGGGAAATATGATTATTTCATTTTATTCCATGGGGAAAAAAATATTAATGTGCACAAATTGGAAAAGAATAAGGCCGCCTTTATCCCCATGAATAAATATTGCTTATTTTATTATTATAAGAGCTTAAAATCAAATGTTGGGCATGAATACATAATTTTTTTAAAATTTATTTATTATTTTGATTAAACCTTTTTCAATAAAAAAATGTAAAAAACAATAGCATAAAAGCGATCTAAATTCTAAGTTTTAAGCTTCAATATATTATGTTAGTATATATTTTTATTTTCCTAAAACATCTGTTCGTATTACTTTTATAATATGAAATGTTTCCAAACTGTTTGAATTAAATATTCCCCACCAGTTAAATGTTTATTTCATAAATAATGTGCTTTTTATATAAATAAACATCATTTGCCAAATTGAAAAAGTGTATTTATATTTTTTATAGTGCACAAATTATTATGTATATGTGTTGCTGTTTGGACTTCCTCAGCTGCTGCCTTTTTTGATTGTCTTGTAATTGCGTTAGGATGCGAACTTTGTTATCCTTGCCACGTAGCACATAATTGTAACCATTAATATTTTATTGGGTGGTGGTTGGTGTCTGCCAGCCAGCGGTACGTTAATGCATTGTTGTGCCAGGGCATCTTTCCCCCAGCTCCCAGCCCACCGAGGGTAAGTTTAATTAATCGACGACCGATGCTCGTATTGTTCCAGAGCCCAGTCAAAATATTTGACTTGTAGATGCGCCTCTAATTGAGTGCCCCCTCAAGAAGTTAATGCCCAAAGTGAAAGTTGTTTCTGACCAACTGCCGTTGTTGTGCCGGCCCATCTTGGGCCTGTTCTGCTGGGCGCAGCCCATCTGGCAGGATCTGCACGAAAATGATGTAAACCTAATTAAATTTCCAATAGAACAAACCACGCCCCCCTGAACAGATTCGATTGAGTTTTGGTTATGGGTATGCCATGGGTTTGGGTTCGGGTTTGGCGCTGGGCGAGAAGGAAGCAACTTTGAGGATGGCAACCAGATAATTGCCAGATTGCGTCATGCGAGTGACTTTCCTTTCTCCATTACCCCCATGCTCCGCAGTTTGGAAAGCTATCAACTTTAATGGCATGACCGGGGGGGTGTTGGGGCCTTGGGCGGGACCAAATGGCTCTACAAGGCACTTCCTGACCTGCGGGGCAAATTGACCAAGACAGATCAAAGAACTCCTCTTCAGAAACTTAGTACGGAAGCTGTCAAGAGCTAATAGAAAAATGTATACGCGTGTTCTATTTGATGGCTAAAACAAGGAAAATTCTGTGATGTCATTAAAACATATTTTTAATACTAAGCAAAGATAGCTGGTATTAATTATTAAAAAAAGTGATTATTAAAATATACATTTTCCTAAGCTACAAATTTCTGTTTAAAATATTCGGAAATTCTAAAAAATAATTTTGTAAAGTAGGTTTAAAAGCTGTCAACATTTTGTATGAAGTTTACATTTTACTTTTTAGATATATCTTTCGAAAGCACTCCCCAAACTTTGAAATGCTAATACACCCAAATCAGCATAGCTGACATAGATAAGTAATTTCATTATCGCAGGAAATACACAAGTGGCCTATGCCAAGCACAAATTTCCCCCAATAAAATGCTATATATATTAACCGAAGCCTGCTGCCCTTCAGTCATCCCCACCGAATAAAGCAAGACCCAAAGACATCCAACAAGGCGAAAATTATCGAAATGACAAAACGCAAGTGAGTGAGCCACCGCCCCCAGACTCAAGCCCAAGGCCTACCCATGGGTGGTGGGTGGTGGGGCCATGACATTGTCAACGTCTTGGCTGCTGTCTTTGTATATTGATGATTTTCCACACCCACACATAGCCATACACATACAAATTGAATTATCCCAAGGACCAAATGTTTCTGTCCTTTGGTGTGGGTGGGCTTGCTGGTGGGTGGCATGGTTTGTGTATCTGCGAGACGTCAAAGTATCTTAATTAAATTTCATCCCTTAGCCGAAAAACAAAAACGAAAAGCAAAAGAAAACATAATAAAAATGTGCAGCAATTTCTCTCTCGTTTTCTCCACTGACTAATAGACAATTTACGCCCTGCTTACAACCAACCACACAAACCAGGAGTAACGACGGCAAAAAAGTCACCAAGCCACGAAACATTTTGAAATTAGTGAATTTCCCTGGCAGATACACAAACAATATTTTTCACGTTTCCCGCTTTCCACTTTTTAGTCAGCTATTATAAGCTCTTTACGTTATGCAAAGCGAAAAATATGCTTTATTAAAATTATGTTTGGAGGATCGTAAAAAGTCCAGGGAATTTGGATCCAAACTAATGACTGCCTCAAATTGTAAAAACAAGAAAACGATTTTTTTACAGCTTAATAACTAGAAAATTTCGGTTCTTTATCTTAGGTTATGCCACTTCACAATGTTTATTTCTCAATTAAGGAAATTTATCATTATGATTTACTACGAGCTACTCAACTCATCTTTTTAATCAGACCTTGGTTACCCCAAATCTTTCCCTCCTAATTTCAGCACTGTTACTTACTAAGCTAATCTGCTAAATAAATTAGACACAAAGGGCCCTCTAGTCATCTCGATAATTTTACAGTGCACTAGAGTGGAGTAGCGAGGCCAATGACTGGCAGTCAACTGTTATGCCATTAAATAAAGTTGGCAACACTTAATGCACAGCGACAACAAAACCAACAACTGTTGAGTGCGAGGCGGAGGTTGTCCTTTCCAGGGGTGTGGAATGGAATTGCTAATAAAATGCGGGGGGCGGGGAAAAACCTGGAGGTAGCGCCCTCCAAAATCTATAAAATGCAGCAACAAAGTAGGGGGTGGTAGGCGACCGGTGGGTCGGCAACTTTTGTCCAAAAGTGTTTTGTACTGCTGTTGCTGCAACCATTTGTTTTTCCCACTGTTAGCCCCTCCACCTCTCTTGAGGGCCAGCCCCTGCCCCTATAAACATGTCACATTTAGGGGCGACTACGTGCCAAGAGTTGCATGTGCCGAGCAACAAGCCAAACGTTGGCCCCGGCTTTTCCCCCTTTCCACGACCCTACATGCTGCAACAAGAGCAAAGAGAACAACAACTAGAACTTTTCGTGGCGCCCAACGTGGGGCCATCCATTGCTTCGCCTCCTTTTCGCCCTTTTTGCAGTCAGGCACCGCAATTTGCGCGTGATATCCTTTACACCCACACCCCTGTGCACACACACAGACAGCCCCCGCCGCCACCCCCTGGGGCAACGTTTTCGTTATCCTTTAGGAAGCTACCACTCACAGCTACCGTTCCGAATTGAATTAAACTCAAACTTTTACCAATTTACAAAAGCAACACAGCAGCAAAACATCAAGAAGAAACGAGGCGGAGAAAGAGGAGCATTTGAGAAGGATAAGGACCAAAAGGGGGTGGCAAGTGGGTGGCAAAGTCGGGGCAACAACTAACAAAAGTCGAAGCTAAGAAAGTTTTGCGCCAAAGTAGAATCAAGTTTTTTGCCAGCTTATTTTCCGCCAACGTCTTTTCCATTGGCGACTCTAGCGATGGCAAAAGGTCGTGACACGATTGAGAAAAATGTTAAAGGTCAACGAGAAAAAAAGACGCTTTGGACGCTTTTTTAGTTAAAATTTAACAACCGTTTAAAACAAAATATTTTAAAGCAGAATATTATAGAATTTAACCACAATTTCACAGAGTTATCCCGCGGAGTCCAATTACTCATGTTATGGAATCTAGAAGTTCAGTTTTGGGGTCCCATTCAAAATCCGTTGGAATTACGAAAAAATCGAACATGAAAATGGGTGAAAATTTTGACCTTCTCCAAAAGGAATAACGTAAATGTAAATTATCAGAGAATTTAACCACAAACTCATAGAGGTATCCCACGTGTAAATCAGAATCCAATTACTCAAGTTATGGAATGTAGAAGTGCAGATTTTGGGTCTCATTCAGAATCCTTTGGAATTTCGGAAAAAAAGAACATGAAAATGGGTTAAAATTTTGACCCTCTTTAAAAAGGATAATTTTAACGTATATCATTAGAGAATCGAACCACAAACTCATAGAGGTATTCCACGTTTGAATCGGCTTCCAATAACTCAAGTTATGGAATCTAGAAGTTCAGTTTTGGGGTCTGCTCAGAATCCATAGGAGTTACGGAAAAATCGAACATGAAAATGGGTTAAAATTTTGACATTTTCTAAACGGAATAAAGTAAGTGTAGACTATCAGAGAATTCAACCACGAATTTTAAAAGGTTTTCCACGTTTAAATCGGCTTCCAATAAGTCAAATAATGGAATATAGAAGATCAGTTTTGGGGTCTCGTTCAGAATACACTGGAATAAAGGAAAAATTGAACATGAAAATTGGTTAAAACTTGGACCCTCGCTAAAAAGAAAAATGTTAATTTACAATATTAGAGAAATCTACCACAAATTGAAAAAGGTACCTCAAAATATAACTCAGGTTATGAAATCCAGAAGTTTTGTTTTGGAAAGCCGAAAGAAATACGGAAAAGTCGATTGTTTTCCTTTTCCCCATAATTTCCCGAATTTAAAAAAAAAAAAATAAGATTGTAAAAGTAATGTGCTTGGCGGAAGGCTTTTAAGGGATTAAACACAGTGTTATCCCCGAAACATAATTGTGGCCTGGCCATCGCTAGTTCACTTGGCTTTCATATCTCCTTGCCCCCACCGCTGCCCCATCAAATGCAACCTTTTTCGAGTTTACTTTGCTGCTCCTTCTCCTCCTCCCCCGATTACCCCCTCGAATACCGTGTCCTTCGTCCTGATTCTCTAGCTGTTGCTTGGGTTGTTGTTGTGGAAACACAATCTGCCCCGTAAAAGAGCTTAAACCCTGTCAGGCCACCCATTAAGAGGTGGGTGCAGATTGGGGGTGTCGCCGGCGAAAAGGGACGATGGGCGGGTGGACAGTGGAACATTTTGCGTGATGGCATACCAAGGCTTGCATACCAATACAGAGATGAATACACAGAGAAAATTTTTATAATATTCGTTAGCAAAAATATACCACTTAAAATTCGAAATATTCTCCTGAAATGTATCTTAAAGTAATGTGTTTTTTAACTTTACAGAGTTTTTTTTCTTACTTATCTGTTAATTTTTTTAAATCTGCCTTTTAAGCCCCAATTTTTTTCCCTGTACGTAAGAGCCTGATGGAATGAAGCAGCCAGGCAAAGGACAACTATGGGCGAGCTTTTTGGTCGCACAGGGACATGGCTTGGCCTAAGTTGTTTGTTGCTGCCGCTGTTGGGATTGTTGCTTTTTTCCCCTGCTTTGGTTACTTTAGTCGGTTTTCTTTATTTCTCTATCCCTCGCACACTCTCCCATTTGCTTTCTCCGACTCACTTTCCCCCTCTCCCTGTTTTTGCTGGAAATTATAGCATGTCCTTTTCGGACTAAGGACATCGGACCGTTCGGAGCGTGGACTATGGCATTGCTATGGTTTTTCCAAAGGAGCGGGCGTCAGGTGGTGGAAAAGGGGCGCCGAAAGGAACAGGGGCAGATGGCTGTATTTATTTGGATCGGACTTTCGGATAGTTGTGAAAGGGGGGTTTTGTGGGGAGGAAAAGAAAAAGAAGCAGCCCGAACTGTGACGGCGACTGTCGACTTTGGTGCGATGTTTTGTCATCTGCCAACTGGAATATAATCGAGTAGTAGTTGGGGTTGAAAAAAAGGACGATAGGAAAATAACGGGGGGATATGCCTCATAAGATGGTGATGATAATACGCTGTTTTGGGGAATACATGATAGATTATGATTGCCTGAGGATAGAAAAACTATTTGGAGTTAGGACTTTTAGAAGAATTTATATTTATGTGGGTTATTCCTGAATGTTGAATATGATAAACTATTAGAAATTGGTTAATTACTGAGGACACCGAAATTATCCGGGAAATTAATAAACTTTAATAAAAAATACAAAAATGTAAATTATTTAAAAACATGATTATTGGAAATAATTAAAATGTCTACATATTTCAACCGCTTAATTTAAAAATAGTAAACTGGCCTATAAAGGTTAATTAAAACCAGAAAACCTGTGATTAAAATACGAGTATATGAAAATAAAGCTCCAAGTGTTAGTCATTATAATTAATACACATAAATGGAAATAAACATCCCCTCGAACCCGACATTAGCTCCATCCAATTATTCATCAGTGGCTCTTCAGTTGGAGTTTCATCCCCTAAATAGTTTCCAACCTCTTGTTAACCATCCACAAATCATTTTTCGCCCCTCGGCTGGCGACACTCGAGCGACAACCGAACCCAAGCCAAATGGAAAACCTAACCAACCCGAACCCCCAGATCCAGATCCTCTGGTCATCAGTCTCTGCAGGTCACAGATAGACGGACAGTGGACCACCAAGGACCGCCTGTCGGATGGAAGGGACAAAGAAAAAGTAGCTAAAACGAAAAGTTAATAGAGAAAGGCAGCAGTGGCAGCAGAGCAGAATGTGGGGCCAAGGCAACTTGGCAAAGGAGAGGAGTCCAAGGACCGCAGGACGAGCAAGTCAGTCAAGGCAAAAATGCACAAAAAGGTTGCCCAAACACACTCGCACACACACTCACTGGGAGGCAGGCCCAAAAAGATAGAAAAGGACAATGTCCAATGGTCAGCTGTAAAGTTTGGAACGTTTTCGGGGGTGGTGGTGTGGGTTCGGTGGGGGAAATGTACACACAAATCGAGCAGACATTGAGGGTGCCCAGGAAAGGGGGTCCAAAAACAGGATTGGTAAGAGAAACCCCGGCAACAACAGGGACAGTCAGACGCAGATAGCAACAGACAAACAAATAGACAAACAGACGTTGACCCAAAAGTTGAAGTGCAGATCTAAAAGGACTTTCCGAAACCCCTTCTCCACCCAAGCCCCTCATTTTTGACCCCTCTCTCTCCCTATCTCTCTGGGTCTTTCCCTGAACCAGATGACCGAAAAGTTTGATTTAAGCTCAGCAAGTTTTTGGGTTGGAAAATTCTGGGGAAGGAGTCGAGTATATCACGCATACGCACTGTGCCCCTGATAGGCCAACACAACATTGTAGCTGCGTGTGCTTCTCCGTTGAATTTAAACATTTTGCCAACTTTGGTACCAAAGTTAAAACTTTGCCAGCACTGGCACAACAACAAGAAAAAAAGGCTTAAAAATATACATATAAAATGGAATAAAAAAGAGTTTATGGCTAAAAGTGGGGAGACCACTCAGTTGAGAGGGTGCCGCCTCACATTTAGGGCTGGGCTTTGGCTTCTGCTTTTTGTGTGGAGTCATTGCCGCTGGCAGCATAATATTTTCTGCTAACGCAGTCACTTTTCATAAACTTTCACCAGCAACAACAATGAAAACTCAAACAGTAACAAAAACAACACGAGCAACTTGTAGAAATGTTTGCAAAAGGCAAAAAGGATTATAGAAAATTGCCAGCAATATGAGCATGGGTTAAGGGTTGGGCTGGGCGTACGGCTAGCAAGGATGGTGGGCTCTTGCAGGTTTTGTAGATTTGGAGGAGCGGCTGAAGACTTCGGCTGGGCAGGAGGCAGTGGGTGGGTGGGTGTAGCGGGGACAGACTGACGCGACTTGTTGGAGACAGATGGGCAGAAAGGTGGAGGTTGGAGGACGATGGTTCTGCGCATATTGTCAACTCTGCCTGGGCGACGTCGTCATTGTTATTACAGCCCCCTGGCGCACCCAGGCCCGGGTGGAATAAAACACCCAGCCCGAATGGAACCCGGCGCACACCACCCCCTCTGTCCGCCCACACAGCAGCACGCACATGCCTAAAAGCCGTCAACACAGTGTTTGGCTTAGAGACGAGCCAGCGCGACAGCGATGTTCAACAGACATGGCACAGTGGTCGAAAATGGGGGATTAACTCATAAGAGCCAGCTTAACAGATACAACAATTATAGGCATTTTCCCGAGGGCAAAATACACTCTTGAAAAAGGTGTTACAAAAAGATAGCACTTCACAAATTGGGCAGCGTAGACGATCCTAAAATAACTAAGTAGTATAGTATTAATATATATTTTGAAATAAATATATTTACATATTTTTGATTTTCCAGATGCTCATCATGATATACCTAATATCAAATTCATAATTATTTGGTTAGAATGAAGAATTTACTTTTACAATTGTAAAAGAACAATATGTAATTTATATTTATTTTTAATTTTAAATTTTAACAAGAACACCCTTTTTTTTATTTTCCTAAAAGTTTTAAAATAATTTTAACATGTCTTATTAACATATTTAAGATCTCTTAAACCACTCATAGCCAGTTATTAAATTCCATTGAAAGGATTTTAAAATAAAAATCTATATTTAGCGAAGTGCTTTTCATCTTAATTAAAAAGGTAAACTTTTCACCACTTCAGTATTCCCTCAACATTTTCTTTAAATTAATATGAAATATGCATATATTCCGACCACATCAATTACCCCCACCAACGAAATTCCTGCCCAGCATCAGCGTATTTTCCACGCCACTGTGCATTTTGTCAGCGAAGGTCGTTTGCCATTGATGTGGGTGGTTGGCGGTGGTTGGTTGATGGCGGAGAAAAAACAGGCAAGGGGAAAGAGACGGCCATAAGCAAAGCAGCTTTAAGGGTCCGGGTGCTTTGGATATTTGCAGGTTTTGATTGTGTAGTCACGTCAAAATAATAGTCAACTTACATGCCGCAGTGAGTAGCCACCACACACCCACAAGGACAGCCGGCCACCCACCAAACAATCCCCCTGGCGCCCCACATCTGATCCCTGGGGAAAGTTTCGAATTACCCAGAAGATGACGAAGCTGCCGCTAAGTGCCAGGAATTTGGTTTGACTGGCAAAAAGATGCATAAATCGAGGTAAAGTTCCTGCGGTTTTCGCCCCGAACATTTTTCATTTTCCCGATTTTCTTTTTCGTTCGCCTTTACCTCCCCCCGATCTCAATCGCCGTGATTCCGATTCCGCCTCATTTGCATAGGACAATGAATCGGGCGGAAAAGAAAAATGAATTTACGCATATTCGAGATATTATTCCATAAGGAGGTTGCCACTGTCTGGGCCCCGGCCTGGCCCATCCCCAGAATCTGCAGGCCCAACCCCCGGCTGTCTCGTTTCAGACCCTTGACAAGCTGCCAGGATATTTTTCGCCCATCTCACACTCCACTTCCGTTGCTGGAAATATCGGATATAAATTTGAGCTGCATATGCACAGGTTTTATTCAAGAACACACAGCTAAATAATACAAAAAAAAAATGTCATTGTCATCGGACGTTCTTCATTGCAACCCCTGTGCTTGGGCCACCCTGCCACCCACCCACACACCGAGCACACTTTCAACCCAATCGCTTGTATTATTTTCTTTTGTCATTGTCCTTTTTTGCCCATTTGATTTCTTCCTTTTGTATTTGTATAATTTTTTTCTGTCGCCTCGCCAACCCCAGAGCACCGACGCCCCCAACCCTTAACCCCCAACCTCCCGTCCTTTTCGCCCCACCCCCCTCGCTGTCTGTGGCACGTCTTTTTTTCATTTGTTCTTTCCTTCATTCCTTCGCAGCGAGTTTTCCTTGTGAGTTTTCTTTTCTCGCTTGGGGTTTTTTTCCGCTCTGGTTTGAGGCTGTAACTTTTAGCCGTCATCATCATGTTGGCAGCCGGCTCTTGCCCTTTTTCCTTTTTTTTCTGCCTTCCCCTCCACTGCTCCCTGGTCTTTTGCAGCTCGCAGCTTCCTTTGCCATTTTTATTGTTCTTGGCACACACAACTTCATTTTAGCCCACTTTCGGGTGGTTTATTTTTATGGCTCCATCCCTAAAGTTCACCCTGCCTGGGATTCTTATGCTATTTGCAGGCTCACACCCATGTGCTCCACGCAGAAAAAGAAAGCTGACCCAAAGTCAAGAACTTTCCGGAAGAGCTCTAAGCCTTTTTGGAAATAAAAGCATATAACCGTTGATCTGGAATCAAGAATGGCTCTTCAAATTGTAGGTCTTTGATCTGATTTTAATTTGCTATTACCCTTATTCCGCTAAATAAATTTAATTTACATGAGTTCGATTTCTTTTTTATTTTGATTACGTTTAGTTTTTGTGCTAACTCATTTATAGAAATAGACAATGAATATGGGAATTTCTGATTATATATAATACCAATAACATAAGAAAAATTAATTAGAAGAGATTTTTATTTATAACTTAACTCTTATAGAATTTAAAAACATAAAAAATGTTCCTTTTTCAAAAATATTTTTAATGATTAGCTACAACAAATTTTTATGAACTTTAATAAATGTTAAGTATTTTTATTAGAACTCTTTAAGCTTCCAAGAACAAAATACCTTTTACTTAATTTTTTGATATTTTATGTATGTATGTGAGATCCCCCATTTTCGCTCAGTGTATCAGCCCCATGGACACCATCTTCATTTTTTTGTGTCCGTTGTCTTCCTCTTGGCTTTGACTTTGATGAGATTTTTTGAGGTTAATCCCTTGTAGTGCCGGGGACCAAACGCGTCAAGTCCAAGTCCCTGCAATGGCTTTTGTCCTCCCGAATTGTATGTGTGTGGGTGCCCCGTGCGTGTGTGTGCGTGAGGGTGTAGATGAGCGTGTATGTGTGTACGTGTGGGTGATTGTTCCTTGGTGTGGAGTGGAAAATTAGTACATGTTGAAAATGCTGCGATTGTTCCTGCGTTGTCCTGTCAAGGAGCCGCTTTGCCATGCTCCACTGGACAAAAGGCCAGCACAACGGGCTGTTGGTTGGGGGCATCGGGGGCTGAGGAGTCTGCTGAAATGGGCATTTCGGACGGAGATGGGTGGTGGGTGAGCCCTAAGAGGAAGGCACACTCCTCCGATAAAGCTCTCTGCTTGGATGCACCTTTTTTAACGCTCTGCTATTGCTTCCCATTGTTGTTCCTGTTGTTCCTCCTTGATGCCGGATTGTACGAAAATTAATTTTGTTACTTACCAACTGCTCCTGACACCGCTCGCCGCTGGGGAAGGGAATGAAATCAGAATGGAGATTGGAGAGCGGGGGATGGGCACTTGGGGGAAATGCCCGGGCAGCCGGAAATGACACCTTGAGCAATGCGTTGACGATGATTGCCAGCGATCCTGGCCGGGAAGGATGGGCAAGATGGACAGGATGTGTTCCCATCGCTGGGGCATGTGCTGGAAGGCAGCAGGAAAATTGGCAGGGATTGTGGGGAAACGTTGAAAGGAGAAAAGAATAATGAGGCGATAAAAACGAGATTAAGATGTCGGGAACCCGAATTTGCTTTAAAAAAAGGGTTTCAGAAATCGTTTATTGAAATTGGTGTAAGTGAGATTTGGGCTACAGACATTTATCGATCATGGGTCACAACAATTTAATTAAATTTTATTTTTCAGAGTATAAAATTAATTGTTTTTATTTTTTAGAACCTTCATAAAATGAACCCAACTAAAGTCCCCATATTAAATGTTTTTCCACAAGTTTTCCCCTCGCACCCTCATTCAAAACTGTATAATCTCCACGATTTTCAGCTCTATTTCAGTGTGAAAAGAGGAAGAGGCAACTCTTCAACAAAGTTCACATAATTTTTAAAAATGCATCGCGGCCCACATTCAATTGAGAATCTCTGGAGCTGAAAGGAAAGCGGGATGGGAAAATGGGGGGAAAATGAGAAATGTGAGGAGCCAAGGGAACTAGAGAGCTTTATGACAAACATCCACTCGAGAAATAAAGTCAGATTATAAAATAAAATGTACCAAAACGGACTTGCAACACAGAGTTGTAAAAATGTAGGGAGAAATGCGGCAGATGGAGAAATAAGAGGGATTTAACTTTACCCTTTAGTTGCAGCGTAACTAATGAAAAGCGCAGTTTTCAACCGCCTTCACACTGCAACAAGAGTAATTAATTTAAATAATATTAGATTTCATTTAATTTATATTATGTGCTGTCTGGTCTAAAACCACGTAGTTATATATTATTAGAAGGGATAATAATTGAATCACATGTTACTAAACTAATTACAAGTTGCCGTTACAAGCTTTTTGTAAAATGCCACAGATGTGGTACAAAATATCAATAAAATCGGCAGTTGGTAACAGGAAATTTGATATTTCTTCGTTCTCTGCACTCATTTTGCCCCGTTTGTTGCTCACTACGGTGCCACACTGCGTATACTTAATATACGGGTTCAGGCGAAACACTCAAACAAACGCACACTTACACACACTTGCTGGGCGAGAGAGAGACATAAATATGATATTTATGGCGATAAGCAACCCAAACCAACACACAGACACACAAGGATGTGCACAGGATACACACACAGGACACACACATTAAATGCCAGATATCCTTTTAACACTTAAAGCGGTGAAAATATTAAAAACAAAAAACCGCAAAGTCAACAACAAAGGCAACAGCAAAAACAACGAGGGAATTTTTATTGATAAATGCGCAGACATACGAACAAGTGCGATGGAGAAGGGGGCGGGCAGAAGGAGTGTGTGTGGTGGAGTGGGCGGGATAATCGGGCGTGTGTGTGGGTCCCTCTGTCCGCTTATCTATCTGTGAGTGTGGGTGTGCCTCCCTCGTTTTGTCTTTTTCTACGTGTGTGCGTGGGTGGGTGGGTCGTGTCTATGTCGAACCGCAAAACGCAGCACAGCCCAACGAAAGTGTATAAAAAATTATGAAACAGCTCGCACCGTTAGTCGTGGTCGCGAGCCACCCAGCACCACCCCCCGGCCAAACTCCCTTCTTGACCCATCATCAAAAGCCGGCCAAACAATGGGCCAAACTATTCTAAATCCAGAGATATTTTCCATAAAAAAAGGAAACATCATGGCTCAAAGAATTATAACAGCTTAAGAAATAATTTATTCTTAAATATTAACTTTTTTTAAAAACAATATGTAAAATAAATAAATTCTTTTTAATAAATATAAATGTTAAGCTGTTATAGAGTATTTTAATACAAATTTATATTTATGCAAATATTTTATTCTAAGATTTTTTTTTTAGAATAATTGATTGTAAATTATATTTTAAAATATTTTCTTTTTTCTTGGCACAATAATAATCTCTAAAGTAAAGTAAATGTAAAACACATAAAATAAACCTTCTTCATTATCCTAATTTGCGAA
Organism: Drosophila biarmipes; assembly: GCF_025231255.1. Taxonomy (NCBI): domain Eukaryota; kingdom Metazoa; phylum Arthropoda; class Insecta; order Diptera; family Drosophilidae; genus Drosophila; species Drosophila biarmipes. Next base: position 22,126,299 of record NC_066613.1, on the reverse strand, counting down.
GAATTTTGTCAAATATTCTCATTTTCCTCACAAGAGAAACTATTCAAATTAGGTGAAATACCCACCTTGAAGGCTAAAGTTCTGGTACCCACTGTCCCTAGCCGGAGGTTCGTCCTTGCTGCTCGTGCCTCACACTTTCCACACCCTCACCCACACAGCCGCAGCCACACACACCCACACAGGCACACATATCACACATGCTGCCTTCTGACATGGTTCCGGCTTGTTTGTTTGGTTTATTTTATGACCATAACCAACAGCCCGACCGACACTCTGCTTTGCACCCATCGCACCCCCTTTGGCCGCCCCCTGCTACACTCTATAACCCCCGAACACCCCGATCACCCCTGAGTTCTCTTCTGGCAGTCGCCTCAACTATTATACAGAGCCATGCCTATGCACAATGGAGGAGCAGTCGAGCTGCAGGCCATGTCGAAATAGTACTATATGCCAGTACGTGTACAGAGTGTGGCTGGGCACTGAAAAAAATATATTACCTGATTTGCCAGCAAGTAAATTATTTTTAAAAGGAAATCCCAAATAAAAATAATATAGATTATTCCTCTAAATTAATTTCATCCAGTCAAAGTGTTCTCCTCACCATAAAATACGCTTATACGCTTAGTCCCTTGCCTTCTTCGACTTTTCTTCTTTTTTTTTTTAACGATCTACAACATTTTATTGGTTTTAATTTAATTATTCATTGTTATTCTAACCATCTTTGCTTTCACGACATTTAAACAACCGAATTAATATAATAAAATTAAAATTAAATGGAAATGATTTACTGACTTAGAGCCGACAATGGCAATCAAGTCTAAATTTAATACCACTCTAAACAAATTTATACATTGCATTATTTGTGTGAGCTTATCAAATTAACTAATATACAGTTAATTACTCGATTTATAATTGTTTTCTGTGCACTTGTGTGTGCTTAGTGTGCAGCTGTGTGGGTAAGTTAGTAGCTTTTGCCGGCTGTTTGACTCGGTTTAAGTTCGCCGTGTCCGTGTCCCCTTAACGCTCTGTACGTGTCCCTCTCTAACCCAAGCTCCCCGTCTCTTTCTCAGCCACGCATATAAATTGCGTTGCGCTTCTTCCTCTTGCCGGCCAAAATGTGTGAGTATGTGTGTCAGAGTTGCGCTTAGCTCGTTTTTAGTCCGCTTTTGGGGAGCTTAAATGCCATTTGTATGCATTGAATGTTGCATGCCACCCGGGAAATAACCCCCCGGGGCCCCCCTCCACACGGAATTCGCAAGGAAATAAAAACTTTCGCGTTGTTGCCACACTTCCATGTGCATCTGCACAGCAGCCTGGCAACCCTGGCAGCCCAGCTCTGCATTTGGGATTCATATTTTTTTGCTCTTATTTTCTGTTGTTCGCCCCTAGCCGCAGCAGCTAAAATATGTTCGCCACACACTATTTCCCCCAATTTCGCCAGTTCCATTTGCCATTTTCTGATTCGTTTAAAATTTATTTTTTAAACCCCCCCGCCGCCGCACTTGTTTGTCCTTTTTCTGTTTGGCTTCAACTTTGTTTTACATTTCTCTTTCCCCCCTGGCCAAAACTGCAAAAATGTTGACTCGTTCGCTGCCACGGGTTCAGGGGTCAGGGGTCTGGCAAACTGTACGACTGCCACCCGAAAAGCCCCCAAACTTCCACCTGTCCGCCCCCGGGCGGAGTTCACTGTGCGAGTGTGACAAAGTTGACATTTGAGTTGGAAAAACATTCACCGCAACGAGGAGCGAATGCAAGCACAAGTATCAGTTATTAAGCCAGAAAGAAGTGCCCGCTTAGGGAGTTGCACGCCAAGGGGCACTAGGGGGTTAAGCTAGGAGGAAGCAACATATAATTGAGCAGTGAATACTTTGAAATAGTATTTTATACATTTAAAAATTCAGTATTTCTAAATAAGAATTGTTTCTGATCACCTTAACAGTCCTATAAGTAAAATTTCCTTTTCTTAAGATGACCTGACTTTTTTTTAATGAAGCATCTTATAAATATAAAGCATATGCTAATGAACTAATCTGGAATTTTTCAGGGAAAACAAAGAATAATATTTATCAAAGCGATTAAAATCAAGAGGTTTACAAGGTTGTGTCCTAAACCTAACAATGGCGTTCTCAGTAAGGATTGTACTTAAGCTTTTTCCCCGAGGGTAAACATTTCACAAATGCCTTTATTCAACTTAATATTCAATGAAAACAAAGAGCCAGAGGATGATCTCTTGAACTATGATTGTTTACGAATTGTATGAAATATGTCCGATTATTTGGGAAAATGAAAGTAATATTTAATGTCCCCTGCCCAGACTGCCTGACGGTTTAGCAATCATCATTGATGACTCGTTTTAGATTACACATGCAAGACCATGAAATTTGAACAGAACCCTTGAGACAAGCTCGGAAATCTGTTGCTCAGGGTGTACCACCAGGTATTGTTTCGCACACGCTGGCAAAGGGTTAAATTATTGCTATATCTGTTCGTATTTGCGTGGGGGAGGCGGAAGAGCAACCCTTAGAGAGCAACCCATCATGGGCGGGCGACCCGGCCATAACCCTTGCCGTAACCTTTACATGTCGGCCAGACGACCACCCCCAGAAACCCTCCCCCTGATCACCCCCATGTGCGGGGCACTTATTCTATATTTTACTTAATGCATTCCCTGCTTATCCTCATTTTTATTAGTGTTTCAATATTCTTTTTCACTTTGCTTGGTTGCGTTTTTCCCAGCCATCCTTTCCCCATCCGTTTCCGGTGCTATCCCAGCTTTGTTTGCCCATGTCCTGGATTCCAGTTTGGGTTGGGTTCCGTCCTTCTCGACTGTTCGGCTCTTTGGTTCCTTGGATGTGGCTCGTTTCAGCCATTAAATGGACAAATGAGGGATATAAAACAATTCGCCTTGGCTTCCTTTCTTTTCTTTTCGTATCGTTTCGTTTCGTTTCCTTTCTTCTTGTCGCTCCCGTTTCCTTTGGCTTTCTCCTGGCCTTTTTCGGGACTCTTCGCTTTTTTTTCGCATAAGCATTTTATTTATTATTACGAGTATATGTGTGTGGCGATGGGTGGGTGGACACTTCCTACTTGGCTCAGGTTTGGTCACTTTATTTGTTTGTACCTTGCCAATGCAAAGTGTTTTGTATCCTTTTTGGCCGGCATTTTGTGGGTGGAATGCGGAGGGTTCCTGGGCTTGGCATTCGGGTGCGAGGATTTATGCTCATGTTGGTTTTCTGGGTGTTCCTATTTGGCCTGTGGGAGTGTGTGTGTGTATGTACCCCACCCGCCGTCTGGGATCGTCCTTTTCTTGTGTCCTGTTTATGTAATCGCCGACATTAGTTTCTGACTGCCCGGCCATGTGTTTGCTACTCTTTGTTGTATGCACTTGCTGGGGGTCATGTGAGCTATTCTATAAGTTTGCCAAACTAACTACTTACTACACCAAACAAACATTCATCAACATAATATTCTAGTTTGAAGTGTACTTTACAATTTACTAATTAATAATATAAATTTATAGAGCACTTGTTTAAATAGTCAAATTTTATACTGAAATAATATAATGAATATTAAGGATCTATGAAAATCCCAAGAGTGTTGTTATTATAAATATTTAAGAAAGGAATTATGATCATATTTAGCTATTTTATATTTCAGCATAATAATATGTATAAGAATTTTAATTTAAATGTTACATTATAATTATTTTCACATTAGTTAGAGTATTTGGGGAAGTCAATGTTTCGGAGGATACAGAGCATTATCCTCCGAAACATTGATTTACCCATGTTTGTTACCTAAGATGGAAAGCCATCTTCCCCCGTTTCCACTTTGACCTGTCCTAGTCCCTTTCTTTTTCATTTATTTTGATTTCTTTTTCATGCAATTTTTTCTACTAACATTTTTTGTTAGATGGCCAAAAGTTACCTTAATTTTCGAAGCTCTCCTTTTGACCATTCCTAGCAGGAGTTTCGGAGATTTCGTCCTTCGCTTTTTTGTGCTGGCGCATGGAAAATGAAATGAAAATAAAATGATACTCATTAATTTGATAAATCGTGGGCACAACACAACTCGGCTTTGGTCCTCCTTGGGTTTTCTTTATGTACTTTCTTAGACCCTGTCCCCTTCTGTCGCCTTCTCCACCACTTCATCCTCTTGGTTGGTTTTCCACGCTTTGCTTAATAATACCCAAAGATTTTATAAATGACCACGCTGCAAATGGAAAAAGTTGACCTTTAGCGTAAATAGAAACACCGCCCACACTCCCCGGTAAATGTTTCCGCTTTTGTGAGCGTTGATTTTGTTTTCCCCATCATCATCGCCGTCATCTTCCGCAGTACTGCCCGAATTTTTAAGTAATTTCACTCTGCTTTGTCCACTTGAGAAATTTGTAAGCAGGACTCCCTCCACAGACTTTGGACACTGAAATATTTCGCCTACAAACATTACGCACTTGGTCAGCTATCTGCCCTCTTGCCCCTGCGTGTTTCCCTCTTTTTTTTTTGGATTTTTTCAGAGCTGCCAAGCTTTTATTAGCACACATTTAATAGGGTCACGCGTGTACTCCCTCCCCGGCGGTAGGTGTTTTTTTATTATTATTAATTTTCCAGCAAGTTACATGGGCAGCAGGCGAACGCAAAACACAAAACCGAAAGCAAAACAAAGGCAGGACCCAAACGACAGGATGTGGGAGGAGCCAAGGAGCAAATCAACCGCCCACAAAACAGGACCAACACTAAGCAAACGAAATGCGAGGGACACTTAACTGTGGCAGACAAAAAAAAAACCGGGCGATTGTGGGGGACGGTTGGGAAATGAGGTTCTCTGCCAAATGAGGTCAGTTTTTCCACCTCTCACTTCCCGATTTTTCTTTCCCTAGCTGGAGCAACGAGTGGTGGAAATATTTGAGGCATTACCTCAGTGTCCTTTGCGGGAAAAGCCAAAAAATGCGTTCTGCTGAATGAACATGAATAATTCTTGAAGCTAATCTCTATTTACCTATAACTTATTTAGACGAAAAGTTGAAATAGATTAATAAATTCACTGTAAAAACCATTTCGCAGTATAGTTGTTCACTAGAAATGTTTCGTTTATGAACCTTTTGGCCTGTTCAGGCTTCCTGGAATTTTTGATATTTTCAACGTTGGCCCTACAATATTTCTGCAATCCATTTCGCCGAACTAAACGTTGTAATTCGTTGAAATTGAAGCTAATAACTTCTCAAATATTTGTAGAATATCCAACCATGTACACACAACTGGCTGTGTATGTGTCCAATTTTAGAGGGAAAATGTATTTACATGGCTCGTTGACTTTTCCTGGAATAATTTCATTGACCCGTCCTCCAGGAACTTCTACATTTTTCCGTTGGATAAACTCTCCAATTAAATTTAGATATGGTTTCTTTGCGAATATAGTTCCCCCGAGTTAAAACCTCAATTGCTTAAAGTCGTCAGTCAAAATGGGCGTTATTTTCTTGCATACAGGAATATTAAATCACAACATACGATACAAAGAACATAAAACTCGATTAGACATCCAAAGCTTAAAGAACACGATAACAGTAGTTCTTATTATTCGCCGGCTAACTGAACTAACAAACCATTAAACCAATCGGTTTGGGGATCGCGTTGCATTACCAGGAATTTTCCATATATTACCGTGAATGGAAACCCGAACCCGGCCACACATGACGTATACGCAATATGCAAAGAGTCTCGAGTGGCCTTCAGAATGGGTGGTGAAGGCAATCGGGTGCCAGGCAAGCTGCAAGTCTGCAGCTGATGGCAGTGGTGATTAGTCTACCTATGGGCAAGATGTGCTGGCCAACTGTAATAACCGACGCCAGGTACTAAAAGCACTACTAAAATAAATGAATCGCAGAGGAAGTCGGACAAAGAAGTCGGCGGCAGTTGCCAAAGACAGTTCGATGCGTTCGGAAGTGCTGTGAAAAACTCTCGATCGAAATTATCGCGGTTGGTCAACGTGGCGTATGCGTAACGCAGTTGGAAAAGTGTGGAAATGAGTGAAAAATCGGAGGAGTTGAAGGAGGAGAAAGCCAAGGAGGAGGTCTCAGGGGAGGACTCTCCATCTGGCTCTTCTTCTTCGCTGACCTTTGACACACATCCCTATTTTCCATTCCTGTTCGATCCCTACTCATCATCTAAGTATGGCTCTCAAGTGAGGGAACGAAAGATCGATCGGTGCTTGAAGCAGTTGCAGGATGCCCTCAAGGGGAAAAGGTAAGTGGATCTTAAATATGCTGAATAATAATATATTTCCGGGGCTTAGAATAGTTAAAAGAATTTTTCTTCAAGTAGTCAAGTAAATATTTAAATCATAAGTACAAATCCGAAAGATTTGCCTCACATTTACGTTATTTACGTCTTCAATAAATCGCCCTACAAAGCCTCCGACTTCATAAATAAAGCAAACCCACCTTCTTCACCTGCTTCGTTCAACCTTAATCACCATCAATTATGTTCACTGTCAATTGGCAAATTGACAAACGATTGCAGTTGGATTTGTGTAAATAATTCAGGGCCACAGCATAAGGCCAGCCCGGGGAAATTGGGCCTCTCCTCCGGCTGGCTGACTATTCATAAGGATCAAAGGCCCCGCACACACTCGGCCGGCATTCCAGTTAACCCTAAACTGAGTTGTCTTGCTGCTTGGTGGCTGCTGCCGCTTGTCAAGGGGCATTAGCATTTCAGGACTGTAACTAATCACAAATGATAACATTTGCATGTGCAAACACAGACGCACACAGGGTGTGTGGCGGCGTGGGCCCGGCTATTTGCATACTTAAGTGTGCAGTTATTACCTTGTTACATCGATATAAATAACAGCCGGGCGACGGACGTGCAGATTGGGCCTAATGAATCCTTGTTTGTTCTAATAAGTTTTGAATCTATTATTGATTTACACATTGGCCGGACAAAAGAAGGACTTAGCAGCAGATTAAATTGGCCAGAAATCACCGGAGGAATTGTAATGTGTTTAAATATGCAAGAGGCCGAAGCGGAAAGCCTCAAACGTATGCTTCATACTCTCAAGAGCTGTTGATTAATCATTCGCACAAAGGCGAAGCTCAATTGTTTGGCATATTTAATCAACTTTGTACAAGTTGAGTATGCGCCACGTAGCACAATTTTTCCATGACATTTCCCTTGGCAGCAATCAAATCGAAGCCCATACAAATTTCAAACGAAAACATTTAATCGTATTTGCATACTATTCAACCATTTCCACTTTGTCCACCCTCTTTGAGACGAAATGAATATTTATTGCCAGGAAAAACTCAAACAAATTAAATAATGAAGATTGCATTTCAACGCGCAAACACCCAATGCCAAAAAGGAGGAAAAAATCAAATTGCTAGAGCACGCATCTCGATTTGTGATTGAATTGTCACATTTCATATTTTGCCCATGACTTTTTCCCCATTTCGCCTTTTTGCTCTATAAATAAATTAAAATATCAGAAATAATTTGTTGCACATTTCGCGTCGGTTTGCCAACCGCAAATACGAATCAATGGCACAAACATTCCGTTCGGGCTCTGTAATATTTAATGGAACACAAAAAATACGGCAACCGAATACAATTGCTAAAACTACTATAATAATAATTAAAATAAATAAAAATAGTTGCGGTGAGTTAATTCCCAGAATTTATGCGGAAAAGTCAAATATGATAATTGCAACTTTTCCTGGGCATGGAAAGTGGAAATTAAATAGTGACTGAAAAGTGGGAGTGGGTGGTGGGGTGGTGTGATGGTAAATGTATGCCATATTTAAACAGAACGAAAGCTGATTATAATTGAAAATTTGCCACGTCAAATGGTGCACTAAATAAATCGAATAATTACGGAAATAGTAACGGACATTTCAGATGGCAAAGTGGGGAAAATGTATATGGGTGTTGCCAAAATTGTAACGTACTTTAATTTAAACAAGGTATTATAACATAAAAGTGTTTTATATAAACAAATACAAAACAGGAAACTCTGAAAACGCGAAAGCCGCCTTAGTCAGTCTAAGAGATTTAGAAAAGCGCTATTTGATTTTCCTTTTTCCGTATGAAAAAATCGATATAATCATAAATTGATTAAAGACCTTTGCGCTGGCTTTCAAGATGAAAATCTCGAGAATTCCCGGCGATTTTCTAACTGAGTAAACAAACAACATTTCGCATCTTAAGCTGCCTTCCTGGACTCGTCCCACTGATTTTCCACTTCCCTCGGGTGAGCTGCAAAACTTTATTTCCATAAAGCGCCGAGCATAAAATTAATTTACTAATTGATGAGGCCCTGATCTCAATACGCAAAATACCCCGACGAATTATCATCATCGTCGACAATGCAAACAAGTTGAAATTCAATTACGCGAACGGCGGAGACGATGAAGGCGAAGTCTGTGAGGGACTGGGGCTCTCGGAGGTGGAAACTGAGAAAAATAATCATAAGGCTGCGAGAAAACAAAGCGAAAAAGCCGAAATGGCAAGGGAACTGTGAGCTGAAGTGGGGCGGTGGATCCGAGCTAAAGAGCAATAGCAAATATAAGTAAATAAATAAACCGAATAAACTGAAAATTTATTGAAGAAATACGCGAGCCGCACAAACAAAGGCAGCGCATGGTGATGATGATGATCAATCGGGGGGATTTTGCAGGGAAGTGCCATGTATATGTGCGGCGCACTGAGGGGCCCATATAGGCGACAATACGCAACCAAAATCGGCGACGATGCTGTCGATAAACTGACTTAAATCTCACACCCCGACGACAGCGATGGATGACGCCAATGAAAAAGCGACGACAAATGACGACTCCGGCAATTAGAATCCAAGCGTTGCCCTGTTGCCCAAAAGCAGATACAGCTGCACAGAGAGAAAAAAAAATATTGTAAAATATTTACTGAAAGAAATTCATAATTGAAAAAGGTGTTCAGATGTTGGGCGTTCTTTCCATTCCACAACTCTGAATTTCTGAATTTCCCTGACCAAACACAAAACATCTCCCTTTTCTTTGTGTGTACAAAACCCAGATACACAGTCACCCAGCAGATACAGCGACACTTCAAGGTTCCAAATGGGCCCATGTGCATTTAGTGATTTCACCATATTTAATAAATAATTTTATAATGGTTTCGCCGACTTCCATTCCAAAATTCAAATGAAAAAGGCACCGAAAGAGATTTCTGTCCTCTTTGCACATAATTTAATTTCAGTTGTTTTTTTTTTATTTTGTGTTTTTGCTCCTATCTGCCTCATTCGATTGTGTGTACTCAATTAAAAAGCAAAAGACCAAAGCAGCAGCAAAATGGAAAATTATTCCGAGAATCGTTTGGCGTTGGCTCGACCATGCAATTAAAACGGAGAAAAATAGGGAGCGGGCGTTGGGGAAAGCGGAATTTTCCTTATTGGGAGAAATGGAAAAGTTTAAAGTTAAAGATAATGAGGTGGCAAAAGGAAGTGAAGAGAGAGAGCGTTCCGATGAAGTGGGGTCAAAACCACCCCCAGGAAGGCAAGAAAACTTTTCCAACTTTTGTCTTTTACTTTTACACGGCGGCAGGGAGAGAGTTTTGCTAACCATAATTACGACTAATTTCTGGGGTTTGAATTGGTTAAGCCCAGCTCAAAAAAATTTTATTAATCTTGCATAAATTTCTAAAAGGTTTCTGAAGATATTCGCGAATAAATAATAACTTTGTCAACATTTTATGAATATCTTTGGTTTAAAAATCAATGTGGCTGCAGAGTTTTAGTAAAAATTTAAGTAGTTCAGTAGGAGTACCTAATAACATTGGTGTACCTTTACAAGGATTCTACCAAAGAAGTATGCTACAGTTTTTAATAAACCGTAAAAAAGTTATAATTTGCACATTAGTTTATACTTTTTCTGCGCTATAATTAACATGCTTTCCAAACATTCCTCTGTCTTAGGCCATATATTCTCTATTTTATTGGCTTGCTCCGATAATATAAGCAATTGCAACATGTTTTTAAAGTATTTTCGCCAGATCTTCCGCCTGCCGAAAACGATTATAATTATAAACCAAGGCAAAAACTTTATTTATTGTTTTCGGTTCACTTAAGGCCTTTTCCCCTGATTCTTTGCTCATTTTTCTCGATTTTCACTTTGATTTCCATCACAAATCCCGAACTGTTGCCTAGATCCACACCACAAGTTGTGTATTTTCTATTCGGGGTGGCCAACAAAAACAATTTGTTTATGAACAAAAAGTATTTCCACGGCTGGCGGGGGGAAAAATGTATTTTCATTGCTTTTGATATGGGAAATAATTTACAAAATAAATTAAAGCCATCTGGCATTAGCAGATCATTTGTGGGCGAAGATTCTTCAGAAGAATGTGATCCATGAATGGAAAGTTCCACACTAAACTCTGAAAAAATGCTTCCGCCTTGGCTGAGCGTTCCCAATTAAATGCCAGGCGCATCGTTTAGTTAATTAAGCCATCTCAATCAGGGAGACTCGAAACCCGGGCTTTGAGACTTTGCCCGAGTGACAGCGAAAGAAAGAACAATAATAATAGTAAGGCGGAGAAAAGGCTTTCGCATGCCATAAATTATAGAACAAATTATGCAAATCGCCGGCAGGGAAAAACACATAAAGCAGTCGAACAGAGGGGGTGGGCATCTGGGGACAAACAACCCACAACGATGACGACAACAAGTCACCCACAACTGCAATTGCGGAATTAACTGCACTTGGCAGTTGCCCGTTGGAAGGGGCAATACTTGGATGGCAGGCAAATTAAAAATCCAATGACGGCACAAAATCATAAACAAAGCAGTTGAGGAACAGCCGAGTGAGGGGCACCCAAGTGCCAGAGACAGAGGCCATTGGAAAACAAGTGGCATTGCGGAAAGGTAGCGACACAAAGTCACTCTAGGGAGTTAATATATTACATTAAAAAATTACACAATGGATATGCACCGTAGAACCCATATACCATCTGCTGAAGGACTGGGTAGTCAGCATTGCGACACACTGGGTTTGTCCTCTGTTGGTGGCAATTAATGTGATTATGTTAATTAATTGCCTTGATTAAATATCAATACATTGGGCAAGTGATGGAGAGCAGTGACATAATTGCGTTTGAGGTACTTAAGTTAAAAAGTAAAGGAGTTAAGAAAAAGTATTTCTCACTTTATAGAGTGAGAAAAACGGATAAGGGAAAAGGCGCATCACCCAGAGAAGTTTATATTTCAAAATATTTTTTAATCTGTTTAAAATTCTCTGTCGCAACTAACGTATAATGACGAGCTGAAGATCGGCTGAATAGCATTCGCCAGGCACCCTTAACGAGTTCATTGTGAGCATATGTATATGTGTACCAGAAATTTTAAGCCTGTATAATATTTCATAACTTCTAATCTGGTGTTTATTAATCCGAGTATTGTTTAATTTAATACCCACCCTGTAATATGTTTCAATAATCTGCCAGCCAGCCCTTCACGTTTTTCCTCACTATCGCCGCTGCTCTTCAACCATATAATTTACCATGGCAAATGAACAAATTTTCAATTCTCTGCTGTGCCATGGAGTTTATTAAATACATATATCCATAAATAACGATGCCGGGAAACAACAATGCCGCAGGCTCATATGCGTAACCCCCAAAACGAGCCTCATAAATGGCAATAAATGTCATAGCACTTAAGGGTTAAAAACTCAAGCTCAACTTCCACAGAACTACACAGAATAGAGTTCAAATCAAAAGAGCAGATTGCCAAACGCCCCAGCGGGTGATCAGCGAAAAAGGCATTAGGAATACCCCTAAACTCCCAGCTGTTGTTCCTTGGCTCGTTTAGTTTTGTCGCTGTTTATGTTAAACATGCAATTTCGATTTGGCATATAATTTTTTAATGCGGCCCAGAGATCGCTCCGTTTTGCGGGGAGGAAGGTGCCGCCACCCGCTGTTTTGTTTGGGTGACAAAAATGTCAAATGGGTGTACACTGTACACAATGGGAAACTCACGATAACAACAGCTGTACGAGAGCCTCTCAAATTTCGGATTAGTTTATTTTTTTAAAGTAATTTTAATAATACAAGATTAAAAATTTGCCAGATTATGTTTGAGGGACTTACAAAGGGTCCTAAAATAATTGGTTTAATATATTTGAAATATTTTTAATTAGCTTAATGTGTAAAATACAATAGTATATATTTAACACTTTATTATTTAAACATGGTACTGAAATATTAATATTCCAACTATTAAACAAATATAAAATAATTCCCCCATATTTATAAATTACATACAGTACTCCGCTTGAAATTCCGTTGAAGGGATATCAGCAGCAGCTCTTATAAAAGTTATTTATATAAAAGAACATAATAATTTTTACTGAGTATTAAAAATGTTTATAAACAAAAGAAGGGGCGGAAAGTTCGAGGAGTGAGTAGCGACTTCGAGCTAATGCTGATGTTAGCAAAATGTCCTCCCGGATCGTCAGCTCCTGTCAAGGTGCGAGGAGGCATCTACTTAGCTCCTGTCTGTCAGATATTTTCATATTCATGAGGCTCCTTCTCCGACTCCGGCTCGGGCTCTTTCTCCGCCCGTAATCCCAGCTTCCAGAACATTTTTCCGCTGTCTTTGGGTGACGGGAACGGGCAGATTGTGCACGTGTCAATTGAAATGAATGTCGCCAGGCGTCCCGCAGTCGTCGTCCTCGTCATCTCGACTTCCCCATTCCGAGTCCCTCCCTCGAAGTCACCCACTCCAGGGAACAACTGCATATGACTAATCTTTGACGGTGGCTTTTGTTGTCGTCATCGTCTTTGCCAACGAAATTGTCAAGAAACAAAAGGAAGTTTGTGTGGTCGCAGGGGTCACGTTCCCCTTTGGATATTCGGCTGGGAATTACCCTCTAGGGTATAACTAAAAGAGCTAAATATTGCCTCTTCACATGGAATTCTTGATTAGTTCCTCAATTATTTACTGAATAAAAATGGGTGCTCTGCTCTGACGAAATCGCAAAAAAATTATTTTCATATATTTTTTGCACTCTGCACTAATTGTATTTTTTATTTTTGATATAAAGAACAGGAATTTTCCAGACCAAACATTTATTTCGAGTCGGCTACCTAGAGTATTAAAACGCAAAAGAATTAGACATACAATATATGACTTATTCGGTGCCATTTGTGCTGATTACTTTTGTACCAGTAAAATATTCAGTTGTTAGAACCTTTTCCCAGATAAATAAACTGGATTTTAGCTTCGCAAAACATTTGATTTTAAAATAATCATGTTATAATGCATGTTGACATGTTACAAACAACCTTAAAACCGACAGACACTCCAATTCAATTCCCATCAGTTCCTTATAGGGAAACCTCCGTCCCCTTTGCATTTCCCTTTCGAGACAAATTCCCCGAATCTTGCCCAACCCTTTCAGATCCTGCTCTTCGAGATACAAGCCCGGACTTTCTCCACATGCACTTGGGCATCCATTGAGTTCCGCTTTGACTGGGAGTGCAGCATGTCACAATGGCAGCCCAACCACCGAATCATTTCGCAAGCGGAAGGCAAATCCCAAAAACCGAAACCAAAACCGAGAAATACACCAGGGGAGAGCGAAGAGAGAAAAATTGCGTAGCAGTCGAGCATTAAACCCCTAAAGACACCCTTAAGCACCCTCAAGTATTTACATTTGAATTTCACACAAATAAACTCGTCGACTGCCAGTCGATTTCTACCCCGACCTCCCGACCCATGTGCCATGGCCCATCGCTCGATTTTTTCCTGCCTTCGGTCTCTGGCATGGCATCCCTTTTTCGGCATCAAAATTAATAATAACAATAAATTGAAAATGGCAGACCGACAGAGCGAGTGGGTGCCGGGGGGCAGTACGGGAAGCGGACTTATAACCAGAAGGTATTGTACCATTTTACGAGTGGAACTGACAGACAGGGCTAGAATTATAGTGCTGATCAACACTGGTTTAGGAAATCATGAAGTTAAGTGTTGGGAAGAGATAAGGAAATCTCTTAAGGCTAATGTATTCGAAACAATATTTATAAGATTAAGTTTTTAAAAGCGAAAGTGTGGGATTTAAAAGTGATATTATAAATAAAATATCTAGATAAAATATAAAGATCGATGAAGATAAAGAAATCTCTTTTAAACCAAACTAAAACAAAATTTGTGATATTTAAAAGCGAAAAGCTGGCTAAACTAAGCTTTAAATATTTAATAGAATTTTAAATAAATATTACATTTTGATATAATAAAAGATATATTAGAAAGTAGTGCCAAATCTATTTATTTTTTTATTAAAATATTTTAAATGTTTTTATTATCTTTAATTAGTTGACAACTATTATCTTGACCCCCACTGTATATATCTGCTCGATCCGAGCACCCTGCCTGACTGTCTGTCAACATTTTGCAGCGAGCGTCACTGTGTGTGGTGCTGGTGGTTGACGGCTTTTTCGGTTTCCATTGCAATTGCATTTTCAGCACACAAAGTCGGGTGGGCGGGGGAGGAGGGGTAGGGTGAGTAGGTTGAGTAGGGGGAGGAGCTGGGCGGGGTGGGTGCTAGCTCATACCTCCATTTGACACTTGGCCAGCGTGTTGCCATTTATGCTTTTCCATATTGATTTTCCAACTCGCCCCGTGCCTGCCCCTGGTTTTCCGTCTTTGTCCCACGTGTTTGTGTATTGAATTCCAAATGAATCGATTAGCTACGTTGCCTTCACTTAGCCCATTGATTTGCCATCGTTGTTGTCGCCTTTGTTATGCTGTTCTCTTTTCCATTTCCACTTCCTCTTCCTCCCCGAAACTCTTACCCCTGATTGTTGTTTGCTTTGCCTTGCATTTAATTAACTTTTATGAGCATTTCCCATTTCTGGATGACGACAGTACTCGCTTGGGTTACCTGAGATGCGAGATACTTTCGAGTGTGAATGCCCAATTGATTTGATAAATCAATGATATGATAACACATTGAAAACTTATAATTGGGGGAGGTCAATTTACCAATGAAAGGAGTAGCCTATTCTTAAACGGATTTTAAGAAATGGAATAAAATTTTCCATAAATAATTCATCTATTGCCAAAATATAAATTCATAAAATATTGATATCCAGTGTAATAAATGATAGCACTTCTGCGATTTGTAAAATTTTTTCAAGCTAATCAATTTTCGTTACCGAAAAAAAATACGAGCAAACGATTTTAACCTCACTGCTAATCAAACTCCATCAAACATAATTTTAACAAACTGCTGCCCAAACCTTTGGCCAATTAAGACTAATTTCAATTTGAATCCGATTCCAAATGGCACAACACTAGGACTCGAGTATCTTCCACCCTATAGCATTTCCTCAAGGACGGCCGACAATTTGAAACAATTTCCTTTCATTATGCCTTTCAATTTTCCCTCGCTGACTTTCAACACTTTTAATTTGCTTAGGCTGCCGGCAGTCGGCATAAATCGCATCGTTCAGCAGATCGCCTCGAGCTCCCTTTTCTAAGCAGCGATTTCTCGGGGTTTGTTGCGGATTTGGCTGGCAAATTTTATTAGCCTGTCCTGGGGGCACGACTCGCAAAGAGCAGGGCTCAAGGATACCCGTGGACAGGCGCCCAGCAAAGCCAGAACCGAAACGGAGCTGAACGGGTGGCGAAGCGGGAAACCAACCCCGCCATTCGAACATCATCCGCACCACCACCGCCATCGCCACCACCACGGTATCACCACCACAAGGCTCAGTGAGTGGTTTGACATTTGTGCTGACGCGCGAACGTATGCACACAAGGATGTGGACCACGACGATAAAGTGGATGGGCTTTGGGAAGAGTGATGAGGATGTGCAGAGAGAAAAAAGATGGATTGGCTTTGAATGGACGTCCCTATTTTCACACATTTCACGTTGTCTTCAAAGTTAATTATCTAATCAAGCTATTTGCTTTAAAATAACCTAATTTTGCTTTGCTTCTCATGTGTAGGGCCACACTAGTAGTTTTAGTGTGACCATCTGTACAAAGAAAGCAGAAGTTAAACCATAGCTTCGTATTATTGATTACAAATTTTAGCGATATTTTTTCCTGAAAAATTGGAGCTCAAGGGACACTTGAGGGCAATTTTTCTTCCGGTGCCTCGGTGTAGATGAAGAGCCTGAAGGATTGATGCCTTAGTAGGGTTGAAAGTTGCGCCGATAATCTCGATAATGAAGTGACTTCGCCTGCATGGTCATGCATCCTGTTTGCCTTCCTTGTTTATCTCTCTCCGTCTGCGCTTCGATATCCGGCTGGCATTCAGCTTGCAGGATTCAGGACTCAGCATTCCGGATTCAGTCGGCAAACCCTTAAGTGGTGGGTTTTTTATTTGTGCCTGGTATTTACTTGGCTCTCTACCTCTTGTCGCTCAGACTTTTGACCATTTTGCACGGAAATTGAATTTAAATTGGAAGTTTTTAACCCCGGCGTGCGATAATCTCAAGTCAACACAGAGAAATCTACATGAGACTGGGAACGAGAAGAAGACGGCTACCGAAAACGAGACCCTGACAAAAGGTATTGCGTAATGCTCGGGCAACCTCACCGCCCTGCGACTTATCCTCCGTGGCAAATGTTCTTTTCAAATTCTATTAGCAAACAAATTTACTGAAAACCCAACACAAGAGCCCAGAAGGAGGGTTGCTGGGAGGGAGCGAGGTTGGGTTGGTTAGGGTTTTCTCGGGTCTCTCGGTTCGGTAAGACCCTGACATACAACACGTTATTTGGTGTAGATAAATGAGACAATTGTTCCATCTAATTATCTGATAATGCCAACGATTTCAATGATAATGAAGCGATCTCACCGCGAAGCAATGTAGAGAGAAGCGTAACAATGGGAAAGACAAACACCCCTTTGGATAGGGAATTCCTGGAAAGATTCCAATCTAGATGTTTGTTTAGACAGAATTGGTTATGAATTGAGCTTTGAGCAAGGCATGAAGTTGCCTTAAATTGGCTTAAGTGAGACGGATCCAGGACTGGAAGCTATACAAATTGCCTGATAGATGAATTATTTATTGCCTTGGGATAGAGGTCCGAAAGGTAAATGGTTTATTTTTTAAGGCTACCGTGTGAAACATTTATGTGGAAGTCCTTATTTCATATACATTATAATTTTATCTCCTTTTTTTATATATAATTTTATTTAAATATCTATTGAATATTAAAGCAATTTACCAAAAAAAAATACGTTTAAAAATTAAAAAATTCAACAAATAACTTAAATACTAAAAAATGTTTTAATATTTTTAGTCCCACATCCACTCCGAAATCTCCATGTCACAGGGTATCTCCTCAAGGCTCACTCCTTGCATATGTTCTAGATTGAAATCGGGCAACTCTCCGTCTCTTGAATACTAATTCCCCTTACCCCCCAACCAAGGTTGCTTATTGCTTTTCATATTTTGTTAGCCCTTCTATTTTGTATTTATTTTTTTCCAATTTTTTTAGCTTTTGCGTTTTGCGTGTTTAACCCTTTGAGGTTACATTTGGCGTGTGTTCGGGGACACCACACCCCAAACCTTCTCCAAAAAAGGTTCGGTACGCATCATAAAAAGGAAGCGAAAAAAAGAGAAA
Organism: Drosophila biarmipes; assembly: GCF_025231255.1. Taxonomy (NCBI): domain Eukaryota; kingdom Metazoa; phylum Arthropoda; class Insecta; order Diptera; family Drosophilidae; genus Drosophila; species Drosophila biarmipes. Next base: position 22,108,698 of record NC_066613.1, on the reverse strand, counting down.
AGGATTTCTTCGACAACAAAACAAGCAAAACTGATGAAAAGTAAAAGCTCAAATAAAAATACATGAATTTCTAGGTATACACATAAGTATATGGCCATGTGTTTATATACACATATATCCTCGTGCTTTTTTCGGTTTATTTAATCACAAACGATGACGCAAAAAGAGTTCAAAGGAGGCTGGAGGCAGGAGGCAGGAGGCAGGAGGCATTATGAACCCCGAAGTAACCCCAACACCAAGGGCATAACCAGACCGACCAGGGGCTGCTGGCGAAAGATGCTTAAAGGGGCATGGAAGGGGTGTGCACAACCCACACCTCGGCGAGGACATTTAACCCTTACACTCGGGCAAACATGTGCGGCGCAGGGAAGTTATTATTGTGATTATGATGATTGTTGTTCAAATAATTTCGAGTTTGAGCTTTGACTTGAAAGAGATTCCGTTTCGCTGACATGATCTACCCCTCGCCCTCTCATCGTCATGCAAATGAGTCAGAAGTGTACTACATGAAACCGTATGGGCCTGCCTCTGAGCCGGAAGTTGTTCAGGTAGTCAAACAAGGATGTTCCTCCGATAAGACACCCTGTTCATGGCGCTGGGGAGAGCGCAACAGGATGCACATTAGGAACCGCTAAGAGTCCAATAAAACGCTACCCGGGGGTGATCAAAAAAGCGGAAGACGAAGGGAAGAAAGAAGTGAAAGACGGGTAGAAAGTAGTAGAGCCACCACCGAAGACACAAAGATGCACTAAAAAGAAAAAGATCTAGATCCGGGAAACGTATTTAGATATAACTAATAAACGTGAAATAGATATCCATAAAATCAACGAAACTTTTTAAAAATAATATAGTAACTTAAAGATTTTGTAAACGAATGCATGAACATCAAATAAATATTATTTCATCATATTAAATATTTTTAGAAAAATACATTTTATGAATGCTCTGAGAGTTCTTTTTGAATAATATAAATGGTATAAGTTAGTTAATCCTTTTATAGTTACTAATTACCCGACTTTTATGCCCTCCCTAGCCCAAATAACTGGTATTTTTCCGAGTGTAGATAGGATCAGTCACCACTAAAACCGAACCGCACAGGGCCATCGGTTCGTCATAGGCATCCAGAGAGGCTTCGAGGCCTTTTGTCAACCGGCGAACAACAGAAGCCTCGAGTAGGCACAACTGCGTCGCCGTCAACATCATGAGTTGGATAGGCTGGTTAGGTAGGATAAGCAGGAGCTGCAGGAGCCGAGGACTAAGGACACGGAGGGACCGAGCGGCAGTCAACAAACGGCAGACAAAACAGACAATTATCGGGCCACGCAGTCATGACACTTATATCATGTGTGTAAAGCGATATTCCGGGGCCATCCAGAACATCGATGGGTAGTGGACTTGAATGGAGTGGAGCGTGCTCTCTTTGTGCCGCGAATGGGCCTGTATTCGTGTCCGTATATCTGTATCCCTATCTGTATCTGTATCTGTGGCGTATCCTTGACATTCACAGTCGTTCCGCCTGAGGAACTGCGAATTCTTTCGCCCCGAGCCTCCCTTTGGTGAGTGGTGCGGTTTATTGGTTTGTAATAAGCTCTTTGAAGTGTTTAATTGAAGCTTTTGTTAAGCAATTAGACGCCAAAGTGAAGTCGCGTCGAGGTGTTGCCGCCTATTGGTAATTGCCCAACCTAAGTGCTATCTCCGTTTATGATGATGAAAGATAATGCTGTTCGTGGGCTAGGGGAGGACCTCACTTCAGCGAAGTGGAAAGCAGTGGAAAGGGGTGGACTGATTTTTACCTAGCCCAGCTGCACGGGTCTCTCCGATTTTATTATTTATCGTAGCCGCATTTTATTTTTGTGTATCTATGGAATGTAAGCAGACGGGGGATTGCATTCGAGCATCTTCCACTGCAGCCAGCAGCCATCAGCCAGCAGCATCTTGTTTTGCCCCAGCCAGCCGATGCACAGATACAGAGATACACGGATACCCAGAAAAATGCTCAGATACAGATACATCAGCTCGTAGGCAAACCGTTGGGTAGTCACTCAGATTCAGATTCCGATTCCGATTCAGCGTCGCATGCAAACGCAAAAACAAAACAAAATGGAATTATCATTGACCGCTGATCATGATCATCATCGCGCTGGGACTGGGAGATGAACACCATCGTCATCTGCCTTCCGTTTGTGTGCGTTTTGTGGAGGTGATCTGCTCTACTATGTATTACAGTCTCTGCTCCGATATGATCACAAATTGTCTGATCCATTTGGGCGATGACTGCGTGAGTGGATTATTCGATGACGCCGGGGATTCTTGAGGGTGGGAAGTTAGGGTTTGTTTGGATTGCCTCTATTAGATGATACAGAAGAATCACCCACCATATAATTTGGTAAATTAGCAGATAATTGAATGATTTTCTTGCACTATAAGATTAAAATGGTGTTACATTTTTATTACTATTTACACTTTCTTTAAAACCATTTTCATTCCATTAATATCTTTATTTTTAATATGATAAATAGCTTGAGAACTCATATTACCCTTTCCAGGATTTCTATCCTATACTATATTTTTAATATTTTTCCAGAACTCATCCAGGAGATTTATTTTCCATCAATTGATCCAGAACAAGGCTATCACGTACCATCTCTAACTTTGGTTTTCCCATTGCCACGCACTTTTCTGGGGGAATTTTCCTCTCAGTTTGTTGTTGTTTTCTTTCTGTTGTTGTAGTGTTGTACTTGATTGTGGCATAATTTCTCGCTCGCCTCCATTTATACAATCCCTCGGTCTGTCTCCGTCGCACCCCTCTATCCCCATCCCCCTGCCGACAACCAAGTGCAACGCATAAATTTTTTATTTGTTTGGTATTCATCTTATTTCGTTTAACGTATTTTTATTTTCAGATTTTTTGTTGGCTTGTGTTTTCCATTTTTTTTCAGCTTGTTTGGTGTTTTTAAGGTAATTTGGTTGGCAAAGAGGCAACGTTGTTGTTGTTGTTATTGCGCATAAGTATTTTTTGTGTGTTAATTTTTTCGTTGTTGGTGTGGTTGACGGGTTCGTTCAGTCATTCAACTATATAAAGTATTGTCGTTCCTTCTTCCTCTCATTTATTATTCGTTTCGTTTCGATTTCGTTTATGTACAACGCACTTTTCTCGTTGTTGTCGTTGTTGCTGCCGTTGTTGTTTGTTTGTTGCTTGTTGATCGTTGTTTTTATTTATCGCTCTTGTTGTTGCTCTTTTGAAGCGTGGGCATGTGGCATCCACTTTTGTTGTAATTGCGTCGGGTAACTGCATGAATAATTATTAAGTTATTCGAGGAGAGGTCATAAAAAGGGGGCATGAGGGGGAGGAAGTACTGCCCTCGCACTCTCCCAAAATTTATGGGTTTTCTCCCTGATATTGGATTTATTTTTAGTCATGCCCAATCATTTCTTGGAGGCGAAATAATTCATTTGAAAACAAAAGAGCCCTTTTGTTTTGTTCTCAAAGAACTATAATGTTAATAAGATAATAATATCTTTTAATATTTAAAAATGTCTATTTGCCTATAAAATTTTCTAAATTTACTGCTATGGTTCGTTAAATCAAAAGTTCAGTAGAGTTTCCTAAGCATTATTATACACAAATGGGATTTGAAAAGATTTAGTTTATCAATTATTGGCTATAAGATCGAAATATAAGCCCCTTTACTACTTCCCTTAATTAGGTTAAAAAATGAATTTAATAATTTTCAACCCTCGTTTTGTTGCACAAAGTTTAAAATCAGTTCTTCAAATAATCCAATTTTCAATCTTTTCGATACTAAATCTCTCTGTCAAAACTTCAAAACCCCATTTTAATCTTCAATAAAACCTAATTTACCACTATTAAGCCTGCCTGCAGCAATATCCCAAGGCCTAATGGGTTTTTCTGTGGCTTTCATTGGGCTTATTAATAGAGAAGTCATACGCCCAGTGTTAAGCCACCATTGCCGTATCAATTTACCGCACTCGGAAAACACGAGAAACAGAACACCCAGAACCCCAGAAGTTGTAACTCTCACAAAACCCAAAAAAAAAAAATAGAAAAGAGAGCGGGAAATGGGAAAAACATTTTCATTCATTCCGAATGCAAGAACAGGAATCGAGAGAGCTAAATAGAAATTCCAATGGTGGAAACCATCATCATCACCGTCGTCATGCAGCTCATCCTCATCCACTTCTTGGATGTCTTGAGGCTTCTTTTTCGGGCTCTTTTCTCTCAGCGGCGTTGTGATATTTATGTTTTCATCAAAAGAGCAGGCGAACAATCAAAATGCGCTGCACTCGACTCCAGACCAGAGACCCAAAGAAACACACCGATGCAGATGCAGATACGGATACGGGTGCGGGTTTGGGTTCGCGTTTGAGTTCGGGTATGGTATGGTATGGTATTACTACAGCTGCAGGTACAGATACAAATACTACAGATGCGGATACAGGGACAGATACAGATACAGATGCAAGTGAACTGAACTGAAGTGAAGTGAAGAAACTACAGGCCGACAGACGGCAGCAGGCAGCGCTTTAACCTCATATTTATCCAACAGATACTTATAGCGGAGCGCAAAAAAGCAAGCAGCGACAAAAGAAATGAAGCCCCCTCAGCAGTCCCCACAGTCCCACATCACTGAACACAATGTCTAGACTTTCCTACTGTATAAATTATTTATACTAATTATTTTATATTGAATTTTCTTATTTAGGAAATAGATTAAAATGTGCTAAAAATATGTATGGATTAATTTAAAAACGAAAATGCATTTATTAAATAACATTACAAATTTAAATAGTCATAGAAAATACAATTTTTTGCAGTGTGCTTTCCAATTTAATTTTTAAATATCAGTTTGAGTTTTTAAGAGCTTGTACGTAATTTGTTACCTGTTGGAAAACGTTTCTAGCTATTGAAAATCTAACCAGGCTCTATTATTAAATTATATTAGTCTTAAACTTTAAGATAATAATCTCCTAATTTTCTCTACCGTGCACCCGAAACGAAAAGAAAACACACGGAGAGAGTAGCGAGGGCAGGAGAGAGCCAGGCAAGTACAGGCAAGAAAACAAATTTCAATAAAATATTATTACGCTTACGTTTATCGAACGCGGCCAGCGAGCGAGTGAGTGAGTGAGTGCGAGTATGGGTATCTTGCAGATACTCAGATACACGTCCGCACTCATTGTGCGAGCTGCTCGACGTCGTCGGAATTCCGATGGCGATGATGAGGTTGGCGATGCGATGGAGAGGATGATGAGGTTCGGTTCAGTTCGGTTCGGTTTCGGTCGCCAAGCGTTATAAATAAACCATATCCATCAATTGCTTAACTCAAAACAGCGCTAAAAGATACAAAAGCGATACAACAGCAACAGCAACAGCAACAAGAACAACAACAACAGCAGCGGCCGCAGCGCCACATATAAAGATACAAATACAGATACAGATACATTTGCCCGATCCCAAAACGAAACCCAAATAAAAACAAAAACCCAACACCAGAGCAGCAGAAAAAAAATCATAAACGAAACCGAGCAAAGAGCGAGAGAAAAAAATAATAAAAATAAAAACGCCAAGAAAATCGTCAGCGTCGACTGATAAAATGCATGAAAACCAGAGGTGGGGCGGCGGGGAATGAAATCTCGAAGTATCTGCCGGCAAGAGCCCCCCCTTCACCGACGCCCCTGCACCACCCCAAGTTCCTCCTTGATTTTTCCTCTTTCTCTGCCTTTTTTTCTCGTATTTATGCTACTCTTGTGAAAAGGAGAGCCTAGAGGGTAGAGGGCTGTCCAGGGGCGGCCAAAAGGGGACCAAAACGGAGGTCTAACGGCCCGAGGGGGCGGTGAAGACGTCGTCGTTGTCGTTGCCTTTCTTTCACTTTGTGTGGCAGCCAGCCAAGCACTCAGCATAATTTTGCACGCTCTTTTTCTCCTACGTTTTTCGCTGATTATTTTCTGCAGACCCCAAAAGTGTGAGGGTGGGGCAGGGAGGGGGTTCTGGGGGTGCTGGGGCGGGCGAGAGGGGCTGAGGGGCTGAGGGGTACCGACCTGCACGTGGAAAGGTGTTTGCCTCAGACCCAAACCATCCACAACAAAAGCAGCCAGCAAAGTTCATCGTTTACTGCTGCTGCTTTTGGCTTTGGCTTTCTGCGGGTGATTGTTACGTACTCTACGTTTCTTAATCTTTAAGATACAAACAGTTGTCTCAGATCCTAACTTTGCACTATAACTATTGAGTCAGTTTTCTATGCTTCTTAAGATTCAAGATTAAAACATTCGTCCTAGATCCTTATTATTTCTGTTATTATTCAGTTAATATCAGCTGGTTAATTTAGAGAACAAGAACTTTTTAGACTAATTTTTTAGAATTTATAGTTCTAAATTTTAAAAATATTTCCTATCTATCCTATTCCTTAAAACATTCGTCCTAGATCCTTATTATTTCTGTTATTATTCAGTAAATATCAGCTGGTTAATTTAGAGAACAAGAACTTTTTAGACTAATTTTTTATTTTTAAGAGTTCCCATATTTTTATTTACCCTTTATAAGCACGAAAATAATCGCTTTATAAGTGTATTTCGTCGCTCGCCTGTTATTTTTCTTTTTTGCCTTTGGCTTTGCCTTTGCACGCATTTTACTAGCATTCGGTTTTCCGCCCAGCCACCCCCCAGCAGCGGCAACAACAACAGCGAGAGTGGCAGCAAAACAACAGTTACAACAGCAGTTGACGATGATGCGCCGTCTCTATCGCACAGCATATGGCCCTCTCTTTCACTCGCTCACAAATGCGCAACATATTTGCCGACTGACCGACGCAGCGCCAAACAGACACTTGTTCCGCCCGCCGCCCGCTGCCCGCCCACTTTCCACCCCTCCCCTTTCTCTTGCCTTCCCTACTTTCCGCCTTCTCCTCCTCCTTTTTCCACCCAACGCCTCCCACCCCGCCCCCTTTCTTTTTTTGCTTTCGTCTGCTGCTTTGCTATTTCTCTTTTTTTCACTACTATTTTCACGCTGCTGCTGCTGCAGTCGCTGACGTTGCTGCTGTTGCTGCTGCTGCTGCTGCTGCTGCTACTGCGATGTTGCTGCTGCGCTGGCTACATAATTGATTTTAGTGCTGCACTCGGCAAATGCGTTGCATTCTGCTGCTGCTGCTGCCGCTGCCGACGACGCTGCTGCCGTTGGCAGTTACTTTTAGTGTAATCTCAACATTTGCTGCTGATGTTGCTGTTGTTGCTGTTGCTGCTAGTGTCGTTGTTGCTGCTGGCTTTGGTGTTGCTGTTGCTGTTGCTTATGTTGTTGCTGCTGTGAGTGTTGCTGCTGCTGTTGGTGTTGTTGCTGTTGTTCCTGGCTTGGTTGTTGCTGTTGCTGCCGCTGAGTTCTTCTTCCAGCAGCAACATCAACTTCCTAACTCCCCCTCGGGACAACAGCCCCTGCCCGCCCCCCTTGCTTCCCAACAACTGGTGGCAGCGCTTTCGTCGCTCGCTTTGTTATTGCTGCTGGTTTGGGTTTTTGGTTTTTGTGAAAACCAGATTTTTGTCGTTTTATGCATTAAATTGTTTTTACAGCCGCTTTTGGCAGCCAGAACAGGGTGATTCGTAAGCCAGTTATACGGACAAGTTATGGGTGCCAATTAAAGATTTATGTGATTTTAAAGCATTTAATCAATTAACTTCAATCATTATTAAATCATTTTATTTATTTTAATGTAGGTTCGGGTTTTTAACTTATATTTTGCATGGAATTTTTAATTTTATTAATAAAGAAGTTGTTTAAAATTAGGCGGATAAATAAATAATAAATCTTTTAAAATCGTTACACACCATTGTTTAAGATCAATTCTTCTGATATAAATAATACTTGCATTTTATAGTAAATAAAAAAAGTTTCTTATAGTTTGTAATTTATAAATTAGTTTATTATTTATTTAAGGTAGCCGAAAATTACATGTTTAGCAAATATTAGTTTTTGAAACTTCGCAATGCCTAATCTATATAGACACACTTTAAGGTGAACCTTTAACCCTTATCATCAGCTAATAGTCGAGCGCACCCCCGCACATCCTGGGACACCCTGTAGGGGCAGTGCTCTGTTCTCCGTCGCCGTCACAGCCAAAGTAACAGGAATAGGAACAGGCACAGGAACCAACACACAACACACGCACACACCCGAGTCGGGGAGGGGGTGAGGTATGACGAGGGGGAGGAACAACGAAACAAGCCAACAACCAACGCATTTACACAGATACAGATGCGGATACAGATACAGATACTCGCAGGATGAGGAATATGCAGGGAAAGGAGGGCAGCTCGAGGAAAGCAGGGCCGGGGGCAAAGGCAGAGGCAGAGGACCGGCAACCGGGTACCGAGCGACAAACAGACCCATTGTCCCTCCCTCGCCCTCGGCAGCAGCAACAACCACACTGCGAACAACGGCAGCAACATCAGCACATCAGCAACATCAGCACAGCACAGCAGCAACAGCAACGGCAAGCGATGATGACGACGACGGCCTACAACGCTGTACACTTCCTTTTACACACGGTGCAAAGGCACACTCATGGGCACAGTGATCCCTCGATAACGGATAGTGCAAAATATGCATCAGAAAGTGCAGTTTTCATGGTTTGTAATGTTGGATATATCTTTGAGATATATATACATTTTGTTGTAGTTTTCTATACAGTTAATAATAGCCCCACAAATCCTAAATCATTCCATTTCTTTTGAACACTTTTTTTTAAATCGAAGAAATTACATATATTATTATATACCACACACAAAAAATAAGATTGGACTCGAAAACATTATTCAAGTCAACATAATGCAATTTAAGCTTTTGTAACCAAACAACAATAAGTAAAAGCTTTAACAATAATTGACAAAACTTAAATAAAAATGTTTACCATTTACGAAAACGTGCCTCGAATGCACTTTGCTAATTACGAGTGGCCACTGTACAATCACACAGGGATTTCAGCCACTCGTGTGTGAGTGCGAGGCCTGAACTCAAACCCAAACCCAAATACAAACCCATAAGCATAACCCAATGAAGCAGCCTCTGCCAACATACCAACATCATCATTACTGCCGTCATCATCGTGAGCGCACAACTGTCGGCGATTGTTGTTGCTTAGCACTCGAGCCAGAAAAAAGGACTTCCTTTCGCCCAGGACCTCTCGGGCCTTCTCGCTCACTCCACGGCCGCTTCATGGGAATTATGACAAGGACTGCCAAAAATCGAGGCAGAACATGTTAAATAAAATAAAACATAATTTTATGCCGGAGAGCAACAAACACATTAACACGGTCGCCGCAGCGCAGTCGTCGTCTGCGTCGACGTCGACGTCATCAATAAATCGCGACCCCAACGAACCACCCACAAAACACCCAACAGCCCAACCACCCAACCACCCAGCCACCCAGCCACCCACTGGAACCACCTCCACACTCCCCTGCCCAAAAATGTATGCCCACCTCAAACATTATACAAAAGCTTACAAGCCACGCATACAAACGAACTCCGTTCGCTCGCTCTCTTTCACTCGGCTCGCCCCGTCTCTTTCGCACCGCCCAGTGCCCTCTCTTTCTGGCTCTCTCGTGCTGTGCTCGTTTGTGTTTTGAAAATTTAATCTCGATATGGATACAAATATGCTACAATTTCATTGAGATGAACACCCGATACCAGAAAGCCGACGAGAGTTTCTCACGCTGTGCGAGGCAGCGACGTCGACGGCGAAAGAGACGGGTATATGCGAAACGAAAGAGACGGCATGCGGGCGAGAGCGAGAGCGCACCCGAGCCCGAGCCCAGAAGCGTAGTAAATACACTACTACATTTTTCCGTGCTAATTGAGTGATAAATTGGGAGTGGATTTTGGCCAAGAGAGCGTGAGAGAGTGTGCTGGCTTGCGTGTGTGGGGCAATTGATATGCTCGGATTAAATTGTTAAATGTTTTTTATTCGGGTAATTAAAGTATTTCAATTTTGCGCCCTTTGTGGCAAAGGGTTGGCTATTAATTGGGCAATCTTTTATTGTTTTTCTAGCTTAATTTGTTCATTAAATAGGCTTTATACCTGATCGATTTTGTTGTATTGAATATAATTAAATAAATATTCATTTATATTTTGCTACCTAAGAACTAAAAATAAAAAATGTCTCTTGCCCTGGTGACATTTAAAAAACAATTAATCCCGCTGGCGCTGCACACGCCGTAAATCATTCAAAAATCAACCACAAATCACAACAATTAAGACAAATGTGCTGAAAAATCTACTTAACGCAAACACTCACACAGATACGCACGCACACGCACACGCATGCAGCCATTAAACGCTTTCAAAACAAACCCAATAAATGTCAGCTGCCCCAAAAAAGGTAGCAGAAAAGTATGCTTTTCCGCCGAGAGAGCATGCTGCCAAAGCAGAGAGATCATCGGAATCGTAGTAGATGGCGGAAAGCGCAGTAGAAATACTACCATTTCGAATGTTCCAAGCGTAGTAAGGGGCCCGCGAGGCGAAGAAGTCAAACAAATTGACATACGTATACATAATTATTATTTTACTTAAGTGCTCGCGCGTCGTCGCCCCTTAACAGACCGAAATGAATACGAAATACGAAATCCGAAATGCCAACCTGAAATAAATCAACCCGAGAGAGCGTACTGTACCGCTTCGGATTCGGTGCTCGGCGCTCGGCGCTCGGCGCTCGGCGCTCGTATCCGCTCGGCTTGTATCTGAGCGCAATGTATCTGCATCTGTGTGGGTGAGCGGCCGAAGTCGCCGCCGCCGACGGCAGCTGCATACCGCTCTGCTCAGTCGGTCGCCGGACGTCAGCTCAGCTGCCAACTGCCAACTTCATTCAGTTCCTTTCTGGCTGCCGTCGAACGTTGTCGTCGTTCGGTTGAATCGAATCGAAAAGCGCAGCTCGCCAAAAAGCCAGGCCAAAATCTCAAAGCCAGGGCTCAGTGAAACCGTTTTGTCAGCACATATATTTTCGAAAAATCGCGTAAAAATTTGTCGAAGACGAAACCAATTTTTTAGTGGCAAAGCAAGCAAGCAACAAAAAAACCCAAACAAACCGCAGCACATTTCTTGGATTAAGTGCCACAAAGTTCCTGTTCGCCAGCAGCAACAAACACCAACCACTTGGATTACTACAAACAACAGTATTATCACCTAAAACTAGCACAACGACTTCTGAAAATTTCTTAAATAATTTGTAAACTCCAACGATTTGCTAGGCAACCAAAAAACAAAACAACAAACTTGTGCAACATCCCAAAACAAATGTGAAAGCGTGACAAACAAACAAAAAAAAGAAAGAAATACGAAACAAAAAACAAATGAGCAAAAAGTGAACAAAAAGTGAAAAGTAAGAAAGAGTGAGTGTTCGAAAATGCTGCAGTGAACCTTTTGAGAAAAACCACAAAAAACACCAATCAACAAAATATAATCACACAACAACAGCAGCAGCAACAGCACAGAGAGACAAGTGTTGTTGTCCCATGTATTTGTTGATGCCATGCAATTGATTGTTGACAAAATTCCCATGTATTCCAAACAAACAACGAAGCGCAATTCCAAAAAGTAAGTTTTGAAGAACCTCTAAGAATCTAAATGAAAAACTGCACAACAAACAGTGAAAAGTGTCCAAGGCAAAGCAAAGCAAAGCAAACAAACAAACAGCAAGGAAAACCCTTCCAGTGAACTGATAAGCTGATAACAGCGGCGAAAGAGACAGCAACAAGCCGGAGGAACAGAGATAGGCTTCCACAGCTGCTGCTGTCGCTTCTTCTTCTTCTTCACGCGGTGGTGCACCTGTCCCACCCACAGCCCAACAACAACAACTTTAGCAACAACCATCAACAACAACAATTAACACACCACGCGCTGTTGCCATAAAACCCAAAAGAAAAAGAAAACTTAGGTAAAATATCTAAAAATAAATTCCACTTAAACCAAACAGAAACCAAAAAAAAAAAAAATAAACGAAAAAAATCACAGCAATGAGCCAAAAGAATTTTTAAACTTCAACTTTTCGTCTGTGTGCCTCTCAACTTGGCAGTCAATAAAATTTGGCTGGCTAAAAATAATCATCCACCTGGCTAAAAATAAAACAATTTATAAACACAAAGTACAAAAATTCTTTACGGCCATCAACAATTTTATTTCTTCTCCACTAGAAACTTTTAATTGTTGTGCTTGTACCAACATTACAAACAGTCGAAATAATTAAATGGAATGTGCTTTTGTTTTTAGATATTTTATGTAAATTTTGTTGTGTCTTTTCCTTATGCTTTGTTTGTTGTTTGATCCATATACATATAAATAAATCATATTTCTAGTCGTGTAGTTAAATTAGCTGGTAAGAATTGAGCAAGAAAAAGTTTAAAGTACCTAGACAATTTTGTTATAAATATTTTATAACAATTTCCTGGTATTAACAAATGATAAAGAAATTTTATCAACAAGTTACAAGTATGATTTTAAGGCAACTGTGAGAAGTTCGGGTATAAAATCGTTGAGAAAAACTCAAAAGATAAACCAGAATTGTTTCACAAAAATATAACATCGTAAAATTGCGGTCCAAATTTCATACAATTTTGAAGTGCGTTTTCCTGATAGAATTTTATCAATATGCAAATTTGTAATGCTCAGATTTACTCTGAAAAGTTGTCTTAGAAAATAATGAATAATTCAAATAGGTTTTTTTTTCATTGTCTGGCAGAAATAGCAACACCTAGTCTTTTAAGAAATTTGTGGTCCATATCCTCAATACTAATAGTTTCGAAAAAATATTTTTTAATTTTAAATATATATTTGAAAATAATTGCATTTATTAATTAATTAATTCAGTTAGAAATACATTACATAAATATGGCGAAAAACTAATATTTACTTACTTATATTTAAAGCGTACCAGACGCCAGCATTTTCCGTAAATTCATGTTGTTCGCCCAAATTAAAGTCTATAAAACACAAAAACACCCTCGTGGCTGGAAACCCCAATCCAGACACTTTAAAGAGCCAGCCACTAGATTAATTTTGACCGAATTCCCACATCAGCTGTTAGTCGAACCGCCTCCCATCGCCGCCCCCCGATTAATGGTCTCTCGCTCTCACGCACAGCTGACCCACAATTGACACGCACACAGACAGGCATAGACTGCGGCACACAGATACAGTCGGAAAGTATCTGAAGAGAAGCCAAGAAAGCATTCCGTTTCAGTCCAAAAACATTTCGACCTACTGCTGTTGCTTTGTTTTGTACGTACCGCGTAGAGTAGGTATATTGGTGGCCGGAGTTTTCCATTGAATCGGTCTCGAGAATAGACAAGAAGTGGATGTGGAAGTGGGCATATCGATACCGAGAAAGAAATTTTCCCAACGATCCGCTTCGCTTGCCCGAGCAACCGAACAACCGAACAACCAAAAACAACCGCTCAAGTCTGTCACTTACTTCTCAGTTCGACAATGTTTTCGCCCATTTCTCGTGTGTATTCGTGTTTGTTGCCTCTTCTGTCTCAGTTTCTGTTTCTTTTGTGGCAAGATAAAGGGGGAACCCAAAAAAAAAAGGTCACTCCAAGCAAGACGACCTCTCCCCACTCCAGTTTTCCCTACCATTTTCCCTGCCTTCTCTCGTTTGCCGTTTTTCTCACATGCCACGCATTTTTCCCCAGCCAAACTCCCCCTCTTGTTTTTCCCTCCCCAGACAATGGAAAACTCTCGGCAGACATTTTTTCGGTTCGCTTGTAATTCATCATCGCTGCAGAAGAAGATGAAAGCAAAGAAAAAGGTACGGGGCTTAGCCCAAGAAAAAGAAAAATGCCGACCACAGGTAAACCTTAACCCATTTGCAATAGTCGCAGCTCTTAACCCAAAAAGACAGGTAGTTGCACTCGCTCCGGGTTGCCGCGGAGTTTCCCAAGAACAGGGAACGATTTTGCCGGGAAACCTCCAGAGGCCATTCTTCTCGATTGGTGGAAAATCATCTAGAATATGCGAATGAGATGGGAATCAACCTTCTCGGAAGATAAGATGGCAAGCCATTCAGAAAACAAATGCTTTTGTCCTACTTCCGCTGAAGGAAAATGCGGCACAGATTTGTTTCCTGATTCAAGATTTTATGTTCAAAATATAAATTCCATAACTACAAATTTTTAAACGTAAGGATCCTAAAATTTCGAGTGATTTATTAGACATCAGCTGAAGTAACCACTTAAAAAACAGTTTTAGAGAATTTCCGCAGCACTGAAACTGTTTCGAATTCCGGTTTAGCAGATCAGTTCAACGGTTAATTAACGCCCCGGGCTTATCGTAAACACCCTCTAATGTCATCAACCCACCACCGCCCCACACCTCAAAGTCCCAGAACAGAAACTGCGTAAGCGCGAGACAATCATCAATCAACCACCGAGGCAACCAAATCACAACCCATCAAGCAACCACCGAAAGGACTTGAGAAAAGTAGCTACCTACCAGGGGGATTCCCTCTGGCCCCCTCCCCATCTGCCACTCCTGGCCACTTCCTGTTTCCCTCGACTGTTTGCGATTTTCACACGGGAAATAAAAATGTGATACAAACGAGTAAATGACAGAAAAACAAAACCTAAACGCGGAAAACCATTTGCAAATCGCAAAAGGCAACAACAACCCTCGCTGGCAGAGCAGAGTGAGAGGTCTAGCGTTCTGGATTCCCGGTGATTAAACCCCGAAAGAAACAAACAGAAACATACACGGAACATTTAGCGAGTGGAGGAGCGTCCGATATTAATAAACCCATCAGACAGAGGGCTAGAGACTGAGCAACCCCCGTAACGAAATGCACACTCGAGGGCGCAACAATAGTTACATGTGTAAGCCAAGGAAGCCACCCCTAAAATCCAGGCGAGTTTAACCCCTCATCGGCCCAGATTGAAGGTCACACACATGGGGAGCAAAGAGTAAGGGCCAGCGAGTGAGCAGCGAGTGGTGCATATCTAATCACACCATTTGAATTTGATTGGACATTAATGGGTTAAGCAGTTGACTCTTGACTCGCCGCGGGCTCTTCGAGGCACCTTGAAGAGTCAGCGCCGCACACTCCACTCCATTCAGAGTTCGTTTAGTCACATGATAAAAGTTCCCAAAACGCAACGAATACCGAACGAAAACATTTAACGACCCAATTAAAAGCCCCTGAACGAACCTGATATCAAACTAGACCGTACCGAAACCCACACATTCGCATAGATATAGTAAAATATATGCTTAGCAGCCACAACAACCTCACAGATAACTGCCAACACCGCAGCCTACCACCGAAAAAAATAACAATACCATCACAATCGATGGGCACAGAACGTACTTAGGCCCAAATCAAAGGTAACCAACTCTTATCGGACTCTGGTGGGGGGACTGACAAGCTAATTATACCCGCAGATCGTACTATATCTATATAGAAAAACAGAACCAGAACCCAAACTACCAACGTTCTCTTTATTTTCTTTTTTTTTTTTTTTTGGGCGCAAAAGAACAACTGGAACAATGGAAATTTTCACTCTCTGAATGGCTCTACCTGTACGCAGCCATCTGCCTCGCATTGCTCTTGTTTTGACCGACATTAAATCGTGCTTAGGTATGCAGAAATATTTCAGTTATCGATAATTGCTTATCGCTATTTACGGCCAGGTAGTACCTTCCATATAGTAAGTACGTCAGTCTGCCGGCATTTAGCATTCTCCGCAAAATGGTCGCTGGTTTTTTGTGAATGGAGCACAATCAAGGTGTGCGGTGGGCAAGAATTGATTAGACCCAGGAAGTTGGCGAGTGCAAATGGGTATTACATATAAATATTTAAGCCATATGTTCACCGAAGCAACGGATTGCCGTGTATACTATCTTTGATTTGCTGGAACAATCTGCCGCAGTTACTTAAGCTCTTACAAAAGCAGCAAGTGCGTTTAATCATTTTGATAACCAAATGAAAACTATATAATTGGGAATCTAATCATAAGCAATGCGATCACGTTATAACGAAGTGCACCCAATTAAAAGGAATATCTCTGTGACTTAGATCAGGTGGCGCCACCTGCTGGTCGAGTCTCGTGAGCCCAGTGCCCTTCTACGCGCTTCTCAAGCATATCAGCTATGTGCGAGTTCGCTTATCAGTCGCCACGCTTCCTGTCCCATATTTTCCATATCTAACCTTTACCGATGGCAAGTATTTTTAGCTAACAACTTCTTGTGTACATTTTGGTTGCGTTTATTTTGGTAGTTGTTTTTGCGGCTGTTATTTAGCTGTACTTCAGTAGACATTTTTGTTCGAAACAGGTTTTCAAGTACGACGCTTGCGTCGCAGTCGACGTCTCTGCCGGCGATTTATGCGTTGGGTTTTGAGTCGCTTCAAGTTTTGCTGGCTGTTGCAATTTTCGCTTTGTTTTGTTTTATTTTTAATGTGATTTATGCATGTTCCTCGGTGTGTGAGTGTGCAAAAATACTTGAACAAAATTATTGCAGCTTCTTTTTTTCGTTCATTTATTTTTTGTGATTTTTTTTTGCAGCTTCGCTCGTTGACAGTCGCAGCCTTCGATTTATTTTTAATGTTTATGTCTGTCCGATTGTTTATGATTTTTGGTTGGGTTTTTTTCTTACTTAATTGGCGATTAGATAAATGCCAAAAACGCAATGACGCCGATGACAATGGAATAGATCGCATTGAGTACTAAATCCCCGTCATCCTCGCCAGAAACACCTCTCCAAATTTTCCTTTTTTCCGTTTTGCCCCCGTTGACTGGCATAAATTTAGTTTGAGCAAAACGCGATAGATAAGATAAGCAAAGCAAAACCAGACCCGCCAGCAAATCGAAGCCAAAACATCATATCCCCGGACCCGTACCCGAACTCGAACCGAAAAAGTGGCTGGGTAAGGTGTGCAAAAACCACATCGCTGATTGATAGTCACAGGGGGTTGTGGGTGGTCGGTGGTGCAAGGGGTTTTCTGGTGGTTCGTCCATTAGCGACCTGATTAGCGCGTGTGTTACAACAACCACTGTGCTTTTTGTTTAGGTTTTTTTTTTAGTTTTTTTATCACCGACACGAGCAGACTTCAATGGCGACACCATCAGCCATCAAAACGGTTTTGGTTACAACACCACAAGGACAAACTAGCAGACGACAGCAAATACAATGGGTAACAACGCAGAACAACCAACAGTGAAATGCAATTTCCGAATTGAATAATGCATAAACACCTGTAAATATGTGCTCCAAGTGCCAATCACAGTGGCCACAATTATTCCATAGCCATGGTAAAAGTGGTACTATCTTTCCATGGTCTTTTGACCTTTCAGCCAATCTCTTGTGTCTACCAGGTCATAAAGTGTGTTATTAAGCATTAATAAAACGATAAGAATTCATGTAGATAATGAAATTAGAATTAATTGTACAATTATTTCGAAAATATACATGCATATCTGCCGTTTATTCACCAAACAAGTTTACAACTTTGTAATTTAAGTGTTTCATAAATCATTGCTGCCGCCGTGACCACTGTACCCTGAACTATAATCCTAGAAAATCCTACAATGTAGTATGCAAATTAGCAAATACAAACTTGTATTACAAACAGCCGCAGCAGACACAGGCCTAAAGAGCAAAAACGAATGTTTTAGGGCCAAGCGCCCACTGCGTATACGCAATTTCGAAAAAGCAGCAGCTAACCATCCTAGCTGGCTGGCCAATAAATAAAAGCCAGTTACAGGTGCTGAAAACATGCACACACAGCAGCAGGAGGAAAGGGTAGAATATTTCAAATATTACTCATACCACATGTGGGACAGACAACCGGCCATTTTCCCTTTGTCCACCGCAAGCGGCAAAACATTTATAAAAATGAATTTGCAAATCCGCAAAATGCAAACCGAGCACAAAGTTGCAGGCAAACATTTTGTCGGCGCACAAGGGGGCTGAGTGCCGAATATGTTTTTGCACATATTCAAAAATCTGCCAACCCCCATAGCTCAGCCCTCAGAAGCACCACCACAATCCGCCTGCTGACCATCTGTATTATTTGCATTGGATTTTTAATCAAAAATTGCGCGATTTCTCTTCGCTTTTTTGCCCCAGCTCTTTCTTCGCCTTTTTTATTTTTCTTTTTTTTTTCTGTTTACAGTTCGATTTTTATTATGTTCACCCCTCCATCCCCCAGACCAAAAAAAAAGCACTCGAGCGGAGGGTTGCTGATGCCTTTTCCTCCTGGTGGTTGCTTTCTTTTTGCTCTGCTTTGTTTTCTGGGGTCGAGTCTATTATGCTGATTTATTTTTATTTTCACTCTGATTGCAATTTATGCGAGGCAGATGAATTATGAAAGCGATCGAAGCGAGCAAGGAAAACTCCACGGGAAATTCAATCGAAAATTGGGGCGGTGAGGAGAGTTTTCCCAGTGAGCTTGAGGCGACAAAAAGTGTTGCATACCAACAGGCGCCGCCCAAATGCGAATGGCATACAAAGTCCCAAAACTAAGCGGCGAACAAAAAATTATTACCATCCTTTGCCACTCGAAATAAAGCGAAAAAAAAACGACAACGTTACGAAAAACCCATACACCACCTCCCCTGACAGGGCAATATGGAAAAAATGAATCCAGAACAGAGTCAGGGGCAAAAAACAGACAGACGACAACTGCCAGCTCAAAATTGGACTGGAAAGAGTGGAGAAAATGTTGGAAAAAATCCAATTCTTTGTTTTTTTCCTACGTATTTCGTGTGCGAAAAGTGCAGCCAACAGCGGGTGGTTTCGGTGGTGCGGTGGTTCGCTTTCAAACACCCTTGAAAAACAACTGTCAAACGCATTTCAGCGGTGCGAGGTGGGCAACTGCAGCGAAACAATAAGGCGGGCATAGAGGAGTTTGAGTGACTGATGAGTCCAAGGGGGGCAGCAGCGGCAAAGAGAGCAAATCAAACATTTTTGATGTGTTATTGGTTTTGAAAAGGAAACAGGGACTTTTTGAAATATTTTTAAGGCCATTTGTAGTTCGACTTTACTTTAATAATTCAGATCCTCAATCGCTTCTATTAGTGCTTCCGGTTCTGAAATATTTTTAAAATCTACATATAGTTTGAAGTTTCCCTAAAATTGATTGTTTATATAACCCTAACTATTACAATAAAAATATTTATTTTGTATCCCTATCGAATTGAAATCCTTAATCGCTTCCTTTTGTGCTTCCAAAAGAAGCGGTTCTAGCAACACACTTTGATTGAAACCTCCCACTCCGGTGAGAAAACCTATTCCAAACTTTTCGTTCTGTCATGGACTCCACGCACGTGTCTCACAATTTTTCATGGCCTCTAAAACGCACACATACATTTTGTATATATTACTTGTTTTGTTACATGACGCCAACTGTCGTCTGTGAAATACAAAAAAAAATAACACCGAAACGCAAAGGCAAGTCGAACAAAAAAACACGCAAACAACAATAACAATAAAAAGAGAAGAAAAAGTTTGATTTTTTATTTGAGGGATTGTTCTGCTTCAGCAGCGTAATAAAGTTTACCCGACATGTCCTCCAAAAGGATGTTCTACCCATCCTGAGTGTCGCATTGCCGTCTGGGCCATAACTCAAATCGCCAGGGACAATGACTATAAATTGTGAAAATATAGTCAAATAAATTGCACAAAAAATAAATTTAAAAAAGAAAAGGTTGGAAAACATAAGCCCCCGGGTGAAAACCTTTAACGACGCCCCTGTCTGTTGACATACGGAAATCATTTCGTGTGCCAAATGAGAAATAATTTTTATTACCACAGCAAATCAAAGTGCGCACAATTTACAATTACACAAGCAGACCAGAGAGAGAAGGTGGAAGGGGAGGGGCCAGAGATCGTGCACCGATTTCGATATGAAGCTATATCTTCGAGCACGTGTTTTCGCCGGCCTCTGAACTGGGTTTTAGTGATCCTAAACTTTGATCGTATTACCCTGTTCCGCTCTCACATGGCCTGGGCTTCTATCTCGCCTGCGAGTTACCTGCTTTGCTTTATTTTTATCTAATCAATGAAGAAATTTATATCTAATCAAAGTACAAAAGGCAGCAACAACGAGAACTCGACTCGAACTGGGAACCGAAACAAAGCAAAGCAGCGTCACCAGAGATCGCTCGCTCCCCGCCTCTCGAAAGCCCCCAAAACACACTGTTTTTTCCAGTGCAAGTCACATAATGAGACGCTTATATGATCGCAAGTGCACAACTTAGTTGTTTGCTCATTAGAATTCCCCAATATCTTTTAGTTTTTAGTGCGGCTTGTGGCTCGGTTTTGTATTATTTTTGTATTTTCTTCTCGCCTAGTTTTGTGATGATTTTAGGTACCTTATCGCAAAATCTCAGTGGAGGTTGCCTGGTTTCCAGGTACTATTGATAAGACATTCTGAGTAATTTTGCCATTTTTTTAATCTGGAATCTTATTCTCATAATATAGCACACTTTTCGGCAGCTTGTTCAATTTGGATTTTATAATTCCAAACTAAAACTGAAAAATTACTATTTAAAAATCCCGATATATGTATTGTAATGGAACAGTATATGATCTATTTTGGTGCAGCCTTTTCAGTTGAGTGACCACTGTAGGCCCACCTGTTTCTCTGCCTTGGGGCACACTGTGTTTACGTTCTCTTTCGCTCTGCGTCGTCTCTCGCTTACCCATTCGACCTAATGACCCGCTTTGCTCTGTTTACCTCTCCACTCTGCTTTTGCACTTGGAAATTGCTAGCTGCTCGATGCTAATTTATCGTCACAGTCTCGCGGCAATCACAGGTTCAGTTCCACCACCAATTCTTCCCCGCGCGATTCTCCCGCCGAGCAATTCTTCCCCGCTCGGTTCTACGGCGATCTTTGTAGACTTCGCCGGCTCGGGCCTTTCGTCATGCGATTATCAGCCAATCGCTTAGTGTGCCATTTATTTGCATTTCGCCGCTCGCCGCTGCATTTGTTGTTGCCTTTGTGCTACGTTTTGTTACGTTTTTGTGTTGGGTTTTTATTTTTTTATTTATTTTTTATTTGTTTCCAACTTTATTTGCTTTTGTATTGTTGTGTGGACTGTGTGTTTGCGCGCTGAGCTGCTTTTGTAGATGCGCAATTATTGTGAGCGTGTTACTTTATATTTTTAATGTGCGACTTTTTTTGTTGTTAGGCTGGGGATTCTACTTTTTAAAATAGGCATTTTTGGGATAAAAAATAGGATTTAAAATTTAAAAAAAAATATTTTGAGTAATCTTCTTATTTTTGATGTTTCCTTTTCTTTCAAAAATTACTCATACGCTCCGTTGGTCAAAAGAGCCAAAGCACAATAATTAAAATTAACTAGAAACAAATTGTAAATGTTCTTAAATTAGGCATTTTTTTGGACATTTTTCTGATTAATTTATCTAATTAATTTAATTTATTTTTCATATCGAGAGTATTACCATCTTCGACTCTGCAGTAGCTTTCGAATTTATCTGTTTTCTGCTTCGCATTCACACTGCGTTCATATGCTTCATATTGTTATTTTCCGCCTGGCAAATATGCTTAATTATTTTTACCTTAAAAGTCGCGCCATCAAAGCGAATGCGAAAACAATTTCAATGGATAGGTGGAACAATTGAAGGGAGCGATGTCGAGGGCAAAGCAAACGTAAACGTAAACGTAAACGCAAACCTATACCTAAACCTAAACCTAAACCCTGAGCCCATTTGACATTTTGGGGCTTAAATGTCACAGCAAATCGGGGGGAAACAAGTGCAATGGGAAATATAAGCAACGGAGAAGATGGAAAATGGAAAATGCAATTGCAATTGCCACACAGCAACTGTGCAATGAATGACGTTGACAATGACGATGATGGAGATATGGCTGGGCGGTGGGGTGGAAGGGTTTGGCTATCAGGGGTGTTAGGAACGGCTGGATGGCTGGGTGCTGGGTGCTGCGGATACTGGGGTAAAATCACGAACATAAGCTGCCCCGGGCTGACATCATCCATGGAGGTCGAACAATGATTCCAGCAGCAGAGAGCAAGTCAAATCAGAAACAACTCCCAGTTCTTCGATGTGACTAATCAAATGGAGAGATAAGAGAATTGATTCTTGGTACGAACTTAAGATTCCTCAGAAGAATTCAAAAATAAATGTTACAATTTTTAAGAACTGTACGAAATGAAACCCCAAGACAGCCCATAAAATGACTAACGTCAGCGATAAGGGTGGAATTAAAAAAAATAAATATTATATTTTAAGAACTTTGATATTATATTACATTTTTGAAGAAATCACTTTTCAAAGTAGGCATGGCACTCAGTGCCCCTGCTTGTTTGCCACCAGGGAACATTCGAATTCACCCAAAATTGTCAAGTTTTCGATAGATTTTGAACTTTTTCTGCTCAATTAGATAAACATGTCTTATGAAGTGGTGGAATGGACAAGGCCCATTTATTATATTGGGACGCCTGTCTACATTTTCGTCTTTTGGCACCCAACTAATTCGTGGCTCTGTCTCTATTGTGAACTTTGCAGGAAAAATGATGAAATGAACCAGCAGGCGGGCTCCTCAAGGGCGCCAGCCACCGGGGGCCAAATCTCACCGCCAGGTGCAACAGTCGGCTTAGACCAGCAGCAGCAGTTGCAGCAGCAGCAGCAGTACTACAACCAGCAGCAGCAGCAACAGTACCAGCAGCAGCATCAGCGCGACAACTTTCTGGCCTACCAGCAACAGCAGCACCAGCAGCAGCAGCAACAGCAGCAACACCAGCGATCCGGAGGCGGCGGTGGCAACTTTATGCTGGGCAATGACCTTGTCGGCAGCGACAGCCTGCGCAGCCTGAACAATACCTTCGGTCCCAACTCGGAGTTCACGGCCCTCGGGGGCGCCTCCAGCTCGGCAGCCTCCTCGCTAAGCGGCCTGAGCAGCTCCAGCGGTCAGGGATACACGGGCATGGTGGCTGCCAGCCAGCAGCACCAGCAGCAGCAGCAACACCACCAGCAACAGCACCACCAACAGCAGCAGCAACACATGTCCAGCATGGACGCCATGGGCGGCTACAGTCAGGTGAGGATCATTGTTTGAATAATATCAATTTGACTTTTAAAAATAAATTTAAAATAAAAAAATGATAAAAAAAAATGTTTTATATTAAAAACTACACTTTTTTTAATTACATAAAGTTTTTTATATATTAAATTAAAATTCTTACCCCACCTCTTTATCCTTCATCTTACAGATGGGTGGCGGCATGCACCCTGGACCCAACAGCGGCATGATGGGCAACATGAATGCCCAGTACATGAACGGCGGCTCCGGCCAGGGGGGCTACAATGGCACCCAGGGCATGGGCATGGGCTACGGCGGAGGTGGCAACATCGGACCCCAGAGGCACCATCAAGTGAGTTGGGATATATTTTAGGGTTTTTTGGGGAATGAAAAGACTGCATGACTTCACTGCACACCCATCCCATGCCCAACTTTTATATGACCAGCTGTTGACAATTCATTTGCGGCGGTAAACAGATTTCGCGTTAAAACGTTCGCCCATTAACGAATTATTCGAATCGCACCCAAAACAGGAGTCCGCTGCTTTGGAAATGACAAACTTTTGACTGCCGGAGCGACAGTAATCCGCTCAAGACCAGTGGCATTATGTGTCCCAGACCCCCAACTCCCATGCCTTTAAGTGCTCAAACTTATTTTGCTTAATAAAAAAAACCCTCTAATTAATATTTTCCCCCCCTTTTTCCTTCAGATGACGCCCATGAACCAGATGCAGAACATGTCAATGGGCCCCGGTGTTGGTGGCTCTTCGGGCATGGGCGGCGGCATGAATCCCCTCCAGCAGCAGGCGGCGCAGCAGCAAATGGGCAGCATGAATCCGATGGCCAAGATGCAGGGCATGGCCAACGGTGGATATCCCCAGCAGGCGCCGCCCAGCCTCACCCAGCAGCAACAACAGCAGCAGCAGCAGCGGAGGATGGCTCCGTATCCCCACCCCCAGATGCACATGGCCCAGAAGAGGGCGGCGGCTGGAGTGGGCGGAGCGGGCGGAATGTATCCGGGAAATCCCATGCAGCAGCAGCAGCAGGCGCAGATGTACGGAAACGGGCAGATGCATCCCGGATCCGGAGGAGGCGTTCCCCTGCCCATGCAGGCGGGCGGAGCAGGAAATGGCTACGGACGCAGTGGACCCATGGGCGCCGGCAATGGAGGTTACGGCCGTATGTCCGCGGGTAATGGCCTGGGTCCAACCGGTGGACCCGTAATGGGACCCATCGGACCCGGGGGAATGACCGCTGGAGGAATGGGACCGGGACCTGGGTGCATGAGCCAGCAGCGCTTCATGCCCCAAGGATCCGGCGGCGGAATGCCCGGAGTGGGCTACGGCGGAGTGGGAGGAGCTGGCTCGCATCAGGGTCAGTTCTATCCGGGCAACGGCCAGAGCGCCGGAATGCAGCAGGCAGGTGGCATGTGCCCGGCGGGCCCGGGAGGCGTGGCCACCACCGGCAATCCCTACCAGAATCAAGGGTGAGTTCTCATATAAAATGCATCTCAAACAGTTAGTAATATATTTTTGGTTCTGCAGTTTCCAGCAAAACTATCAGCACAGTCCAGTTCCTGGCAATCCCACGCCACCACTGACGCCCGCCTGCAGTGTGCCCTATGTCAGCCCCAACCCGGACATCAAGCCACCCATGGACAACAGTGAGTTGTGCCAGCTTATCCCAATTTTAGAAATTTTATTAATATTTTTAACCCTCTTTTACAGGCGAAGAAATGAGACTGACATTCCCGGTGCGCGATGGCATCATCTTGGCTCCTTTCCGCCTGCTGCACAATCTGTCGGTCAGCAACCACGTGTTCCATCTCAAGCAGAATGTTTACAACACGCTGATGTGCAGGTAAGTCTAGTCGTGACTCTTTTTAAAGAGCATTTTAGTTAATTTGAATATGCTTCGATAAATTCCAGAACCGACTTGGAGCTGCAGCTCAAGTGCTTCCACCAGGACGACCGGCAGATGAACACCAACTGGCCGCACACCGTCACCGTCTCCGCGAATGCCACGCCCCTGAACATCGAGCGGTCCGAGAAGAACAGCACCGCCCTGCGTCCGCTCTACTTGAAGGCCGTCTGCCAGCCAGGGAGGAATACGCTCCAGCTGACCGCCAGTTCCTGCTGTTGTGTAAGTATCTTTAAGATAAATTAAAAAAATTTTAGAAAATGTATTTAAAAAATATTTAAAATATATATTTTTGAAAAATGTGTATTTTTAATATATTATACTAATGATATCCCTAATATCTGTTTTTCCAGTCGCACCTGTTTGTGCTGCAGCTAGTCCATCGACCCTCGGTGCGCCAGGTGCTGCAGACGCTGCACAAGCGCAACTTGCTGCCCCTGGAGCACAGTGTGCAGAAGATCAAGCGCAATCTGAGCCAGCCGGAGGCGAATCCCGGAACGGAGGCCACGCCCCAGCAGCAGCCGGGCGGCGGTGGCCAGCAGTGCGCCAAGATCTCATTGAAGTGCCCCATCACCAAGTCGCGGATACGACTTCCGGCCCGGGGTCACGAGTGCAAGCACGTGCAGTGCTTCGACCTGGAGGCGTATCTGATGATCAACAGCGAGCGGGGCTCGTGGCGCTGCCCCGAGTGCAGCAAGTCGGCCATCACCGACACCCTGGAGATCGATCAGTACATCTGGGCCATACTCAACACGCTGAACAACTCGGATGTGGACGAGGTGATCATCGATTCGTCGGCCAACTGGCGGGCGCTACAGCACAATGGCGGCATGCCGAATGCACCGCCCCCCTCGAATGTTCCTAGCAATCCCAGTGGCGGAAGTGGCCCCAATCCCGGAAACGGAAGTGGCAACTCCACCATGCCGGCCATCAAACAGGAACTGTGCGACGACATCGCCAAGGTCATGTCGCCGGGATCCACCCAACTGCCCACCTGGGACAGTGCGCAGGCCATGAGTCCCTACAACATGCACGACATGAACTCCATTGCCAGCGGCAACATGATGGGCAACGGCGGCAACACCAACCAGCAGTGAGTGTTCTGTTTATTCTTTTTTTTTGGAGATATATTTTTAATCATTTATTCATTATTTTTAGTGGCAATCGCAGCAGCTACGACGGCTTCAGTGGCAACCACAGTGATGGCAGCGGCGGTTTGGCCGGCAGCGATGGCGGAGTCAACTCCCTGGACCAGCTGAATGCCATGGAAAAGTCTCTCAGTGATCAGGTAAGAGAATAACATTTTAAAGCAAATATATAATATTTTTTAAGATGATAATAGATTTCCTAATAATAAAATTATTTCAAAAACCCCAACTTAATACATTTTTTGCTTTCCCCACTTCAGATGCCCCACACCCCGCACACTCCCGGAGCGGCCAGCCATCCGATGACGCCCGGCGGACCGCCCAGCGTGAGCAGCTCCCACAACGAACCCATCAGCGGCGGCACGCCCAATGCCAACGGAAGCGGAAGCGGCAGCAACGGAAGCGGCAACAACAACAGCAGCACGGGCCACAACTCGCCGCAGACGCCGGGCACGCCCAGTCGCATGGGCGGCGGCGGCGGCATGGGCGGCGGTGGAGCGGACAGCCAGCAGCAGCAGCAGGAGCAGCTGCTCAACTCGCTGATGAGCAGTCAGACGCAGTTGAAGTTCAGCGAGAGCGATCTGAGTGCCGAGCTGCAGAGCTTCGATGCGGCGGCAGCGGCCATTAATGACACAGCCCACGACCTGAATGTAAGTGTTGGAATCGCAGGCATTTTGTTAGAAATATAATACTAATTTCAATATTTTTTGGAACCCCCTTAGCTGCTGCAGGACGTGGACCCCATGGAGATACTGTCCTATCTCGATCCCCAGCCCGACCTTAACACTCCGCCCTCGAGTGGCAGCAGCAACAACAACGCCAGCGACGACCTGCTGGCCACGTTATTCGACTAGACCCAATCAAAACAGATGGCGAGATGGTAAATCAAGGCCCCAGAGCTGAGAGAGAGGAGAGTTGGGGAATTGAAATGGCAGAAATACCATAAATTGTATATAGTATTATTAATTTTAATGAAATGTGCACTAGAAGCAAGTCGCGTACTTCAACCAACAGTTTCGTTTCCTCACACAAACCAACAGCAGCAACAAGTAAAACCACAAAAACGGATAAACTATTACAAACAACACACTGGATGAGAAATCGAAGCGGAAATCTGAATTTGCCCGTGTTGAAAAACAATGAAATGTGATTTAAAAATTAATTAATTAAATTAATTGGCATTTAATTTAAAGCTAACCGACAAAAAACACCCATAAAAAACGCAAAAAAAATACACACACACATACACAAAAAGCGTAAAAAAAATAACAACAGTCATTATACCATATAAAAAAAAGAAAAAACAATTAAGTTCGGAGCATGAAAATTCCTTCAATGAAATTTACGAATTTAAAATGCAGCAGCAGGTCCTTTGTTCGTTTATTTGAAAATTACATTTTTTGTTCGCCTTATCCCAGACTTGTTGCAAATCGTTTCTTGTTCATTTGAAAAGTATTAAAAATATAAAAACAGAGTGTTAAATCAGCAACAACAAAACAAGCATGAGCAAGGAAAAACAAAAGCGGAAAAAATGAGAGATACAAAATACATACAAGTGAAATCCCAACAATTTTATTACATTTATAAAATGAAAACCCTTACATTTTAATTGTTGCATAATTTTAATTATTTTTTAAAGCCTATCTACAGATAAAAAGTAATTGATTTAGCTCGGTAAATGATAAACGAAATTTAACAGAGCAGCGGAGGAAATATTAAGAATTATTAACTTTAACGAACAGAAAGTAAATGTGTATGATTAAGTGACAAAACAAAACTGCATAATTAGCGGAAGGAGAAACAAACTATTAAAAGTGTAAATCAAATTTAATGCTAGATCTAAAATATATTGTATATATGGATATGTATGTTATATATGCGGCAACAACAAAAAAACACAACCCCTCCCCCAAAAAAACACACACAAAGCTAATTAATACATTTAAATAATGATAATAATAAATGAAAAAACAAAAAGTATTTCAAAACTAAAATTACAGTGTTATGATTTTGTTTGCGTTTTATTTCCCCACACAATTCCCATTTATTTCGGATTTTCACCTCAGTTCCGTCTTGAGTTCCTCTATGAGTTTCGTGCGATGTGGTTAACATGGACCAATTTTTATATACAAATATATATGTATAACACCCACACACCGACGAGTCTTTGAATAGAGTATATACGCGAACTATATATAACGAAGAATATGTATATTCATGTACGTATCTGATATGATATTCAATATAGCGAAATTTTTAAGCTTTGCCCAGGCTAATTCCCCGTTCAGCGCTTAACAAAACGAAAGAAAACTCGAAAATTTACGCAAAATCGCCTCGATGTGGTAGTTAAATGAATCTCAATCTCTTCTCAATGTTATCAAGAACACACGTAATTAAATTATTATATAAACACGTATATCCAAAAGCGAAAAAGAAACAAAATTCGTAGTGGTTTCATTGTAAAACAATATTTCATAATGATTAACGAACAATTTAGCTTCAAGATTTCGATATTCCAGTTCGAATTCTTCTCTCGCTTAATGAAAAAAACGACACGATTAACGATTAACAATATCGATAGGCAGTTGGGATGCGCAAATGTGATTTTATTCAAAATAAAATACACATAACCATGATTACAATTAATAAAGATTTTTATTTGGATCTGTGGGATCGTTCGCTGGAGCTGGCTGCGAAGGAAGAGAGTTGTACATACGAGTATTTAACTAACGTAATCTTTCTGAATGAACATGGTATATATCTGATTATATATAATATGTTTAAATTTAGTCCATAAGCTGTAATTTTAAACGATGGAACAAAAGCAAATACACATTAAATAATATGAAGAGAAATAAACCGAAAAGCGGCGTTAGTTTATTGGGCCCTTTGTTCAATTCCAGCGGCTCTTCTTGGCCCTTTTGGCGTCCTGGTTGCTGCTGCTGCTGCCGGACGAGGAGGGCGCTCCCTGGGATGATGATGGAGGTGCCATTGGCGCAGCAAAGACTCCGGAATCTGGCAGAGTCTTCTCCCAAGTCCGATCGCTAGAGGCTCGAAATTGGCTGTTATACTGGGATCGGAAGGCCTCCCGCATGGCTGCATAGCGATCGGTGGCCGGTCCTGCGCTGGAAGAAGATTTGCTGGAGGGTCCTTCGGATGGACTATGGCCAGACCCACCGCTGCCGGATTCCGCTCCACCAGCCGATCCATGACCACCGCCATTTCCTCTCTCCCGATAGCCCAATCCTATGTGGGTGTTCGTCGGTCTCTTGCCCTTGCCCTGCTTAAAACGCGAACTGCGGAACCAAGAGCTCTTCATGGCCAGCTCCATCAGATCGTCGGGCACCTGCTGATCGGCGCCCTCCAAGTTCCGCACCAGATGTCCGGCGAACTCCTTGTCCTTGTCGGTAACCAAAGTGAAAGCGTTACCCTTTTCGCCCGCTCTGCCAGTTCGTCCAATTCT
This sequence comes from Drosophila biarmipes, assembly GCF_025231255.1. Taxonomy (NCBI): domain Eukaryota; kingdom Metazoa; phylum Arthropoda; class Insecta; order Diptera; family Drosophilidae; genus Drosophila; species Drosophila biarmipes. The sequence continues at coordinate 22,079,115 of NC_066613.1, read as the reverse complement.
GTGCGTGTGCGTGTCAATGTCCCTGGCGATATCATAGTTTACCACATTCCTGATATGGGGTATGTCCAAACCTCTGGCTGCCACATCTGTGGCCACCAGGATGTCGCACTCCTTCTTCTTAAACTGTGTAATCACCTTATTTCTGTCCGCTTGATCCATATCGCCATGGAGTAATAGGCAGTTATATTCCTTGAGCAGCAGATTATTCGAAACTGTTTCGGCATCTGCTTTTTTGGTCACGAAAATAAGCACGCTGCCTTCGGAAAGGAACTTCACCAGGTGGCACAGCAGCCAATTCCACTTCTGCAGGGGATTGGGGAAGACGTAGACGGACTGAGTAATGTCCTGGTTGGCCTCGTTCAGATCTCCCTGTACTATTCGCACCGGATCGGTGAGCACATCTCTGGCCAAACGTTCGATTCGCTTCTTGAAGGTGGCGGAGAACATCAGGCATTGGCGGTCTGGTCGCACGTGGTTGCATATGGAGCGCACCTGGGGCTCGAAACCCATGTGGAACATGCGATCGGCCTCGTCGAGCACCAAGAAGGTCACCCTTCTCAGATTGGTGGCCTTCATCTTGACCATATCAATCATGCGACCGGGTGTGGCCACTATAATCTCAGCTCCCTGTTCCAGGGCCTTACTCTGCTCCCATTTGGAGCCTCCGCCATAGCAGCAGACGACATTCAGGTTGTAGACCTTGCCAAACTTTTTGGCCTCATTGTAGATTTGTAGCGAAAGCTCGCGAGTGGGCGCTAGGATAAGACCTATGGGTCCATCGCCTGGTTTAAGCTGCCTTTGATCCATCAAGTGCATTAGCATGGGCCAGATGAAGGCTGCTGTTTTGCCGGAACCCGTCTTGGCTATGCCAATGATGTCTCTGCCGGACAGGGCTGTGGGCACAGCTTGAGCTTGGATGGGGGTGGGCTGTGTGTATTCCGCTTTCCTTACCGCCTTGATGAGCTGCTCATCGAAACCGAAATGACCGAAGGAGGTGACTGGCTTGGGTGGCGATGGCCCTGTGACCTTCACGCCCAAAGTGCGTCTTAATTCCCGCACCTGTTCCTCATCCAGGGCAGCTATATCTTCGTGCTGCGTGTAAAAGTTCTTCTCAAAGGGTTCGTACTCGATTTCGGAATGGTAGATCGGCGGCAGGGGATCAATTTCCTTCTTCTTAGGAGGAGCAATGGGATTGCCATCCTCGTCGTACTCAATTTCCTGGTCTGATCCCTCGTCGCGGAGACCTGCATTGGGATTCTCTTTCATGTAGCGATAGTAGCTCTCCTCGTCGTCCTCGTCATCGATGTCACCCCTCACCGACTGAGTTGGAGGCTTAGGAGCTTGTTGGCGCTTCTCCTTTTCCACCTGTTGGTTAATGCCGGCCATGAATTGCTCCAGCGGATCCTCATCGGAGTCTGAGTCCTCCTGCTTTTTGGCTGAGGGGGCAGGGGCTCCCGGGGAACCAGGTGCAGGTATGTACGCCTGTTCCAGCTCCTTCTCCCGCGGCTCATCGTCGTCGTCGAAGTAATCGTCGTCCGTGTGGTGTTTCCTCTTGCCCACCAGATTCGTTGCATTGGTGTACTGACTGATGGAGTCCAAGGTGGAGTAGCCGTGCTTGGAAGTCGAAGTAGTCGACGCACTCCCCGCTAGCCCGCCGCGGGCTGCTCCGCCAGAAATGGATGCACCTCCGCGGCCTACATAGCCCCGGGTATTCAGCATCGGGGGTGGGGGCACGGCGTTCATGTTGTTGCCGGAACTGGCTGGCTTGCGGTAGGGAAAGCCCCCGCCGCCGATGCCTCGGTAGCCGCTCATCGTGCTCCTATTCGGTGCTCCAATTCCGGGTGCTCCAAGCCAACAATTTTAATCAATAATAGTGATGCGCAGTGGGAATGCGATAAATTATACAGTGCAGTTCTTGGGAAAATACTTTTGATACCATTTTTATAAATATACCGAAGGGGTCTCAAACGGTCACTCTACAAATTCGATGTGTTTCGATAACTTTGGTTTTGGGTGAATATTTATCAACAGTTTCTTAATATTTGCACTAAAGTAACTAGTAAATTTAAATAACTATATATACTTTCTGCTTAATTTCACATTGTAAGCAAATATATAAAGACTAGATGGTCATTTCCCGCCTTAACATCATCGAAAACAATAAAATATTTTTATTTATCCAATACACCCTCCTGGTACAGCCAAGACACCAACCTTAAGGTGATATCGATAACAAACTGAATTCCAATTGGCACCGTTTTCCCTTTAGTGTGCACACACTGTTTGGGGCGAAAGCATTTGTTGATTTTGTTTACAAATATTAATAAAAACAAGTTGTAAAATGCAAGCTGATATTAATAATGTCTCCCGGGACTATGCCCGGATTCTGCAGAGCGCTGACCTGGAGAAGGAGATAAACCCACTGTGCACGAATATAGATGATATGATGACCAGATTGGATGAGTTTGAAACTTTGCTGGCTTCGGTGGGTTAATTTTAATTAAATTAAATCATATTTTTAATAGTTCATTAACTTTTAGGTGCGCGCCGAGTCCAATGGCATGATGGCCAACAATGTGTGCAGTATCCTGGGATTTGGCGAAAGTTTCGAGCAGTTAAAAACCAGGATCGATGGTCTGGAGCACTTTGTGGGCGCTGTGAGTGCAAATCTGTCAGAGGTCGAGCGAAACGTGGATATAGCTGAGGAGGAGCTCCATGTCACGGACTACAGCCTCAAAGGCCTGCTCCTGAAACCCCTGAAAGCCAAGCTGAGTGCCAGCGATCCCGCAACATTCAGCTCTCTGCCGCGGTCCAACCTCATCGAGGAGGAATACCAACCTGTGGAGATCTACAGATCCGATGATTACTTTGGAAAATCCCAGGAAGAAGGTGTAGAGGAGCAGGAACTTACTAGCTAGATGGTTCAGGGTTTAGTAAGTAATTTGTCAAGAATATAGTTGGTTAATATTTTTAAATTGTAATGTCATGATGTGCAACAGAAAAGTTTAGGCTCTGCCTGTAGAAAGTCCAAATATATCTTTGTAAACTTGGCTAGGAATATTATTTTTATTTGATTTTATTTCCACTTAATGCCATCAAAACATTACGTATGCCTAGTTATATTTGGTTTGCAATTATATTTAATGTATTTGCTATAATTACAAGTTACAGAAAGCATGGAAAAAACCGAACCAAGCTATTTTTTATTGTTTATTTTCATTTTGCTGATGCCTTGTTAAAATCGAAGTAATGTATACCATAGCTGTTAGCTGGATGGAAGCCATAAATATTTAGTGAATAATTAGCGTAGAGTTGCTTATGTAAACCTACAATGTTTTCTTTTTTTACGAGCTGCGCGTCGTTAAATTGCTCTAATTTATACGGGGAAGTCCGAGGCGTTTCGCAGTAAAATAAAATAGCCTTTTTTAATATTCTTATAAATATTTATCATGGGAAAAAATTGTATGTGTCTACCTTAGTCTAAAATATACAGTCAGAAATGCATTTTTAAGCCATCATTTTCTAGTGATTTATGAGCTGAGAGGCGCCAATAATAACGTACTTCAAAAACAAAATTTGGCCTTAAAACTGATGTTAAATTTTTAATCTATTGTGACGTTGTCCAGACAGTTGTAAATTATTCTGACGGCACTAAAAATATGCACTAGTCTTTATGTTTAACAACAAAACCAAGTCCCATTTCCGTTTCGAACAACTAATGGTGCTGAAAGCCACTTCATTTGATTTCCCTTTCCCTAAATATTTGTTGCCTAATTATCACACAGTCTTTTTATATAAGCATGTAAATATTTTTGTTTATTTTAGTTCGTTTTCTGTGACTACAAATCTCGTGATGATCGAATTAGCGACTTTTGGTTTACAAAGTTTAGGCCTTGGCTTTCTCCTTGCTCTCCTTACTTTCCTCGGAACTGGCGGCGGACTTATCCGAGTGCTTGTTCTTCTCGAAGAGTTCGGCCACGGGAATGGGGTGGGGAATGCTCAGGTGGTGGCTGGATGGGGTGGTGCTTCCGACCTCCGACTTTGTGGTGGCCGCGGGAGCGGCGGTGGCCTTGGTCTGAGTGGGCACGGGAATGTCGCGCTGCTGCCGCTTCTCCGGGGCCTTTCCTGCGTCCGGTGCTTTGAAAGCCTTTTCAATTACATCCTCAAGAGTGGGACCATGCTGGAGGGACTCACGGGCCTTCACGCTGTCGGGTTTTTCCACAGTCTCGCGCTTTTCCTGCTTTTTGGGAAGCTCTGCGGTGGTAGCATCAGCGGGAACAGCATGGGGCAGTGCGAGGTCACCCACCGGGGGCTTAGCCTCCTCCTTGTGACCCTCCTCGTGGTGGGCCTCGCGCTTCTCCTTCTTCTTGGCCAACTCCACGGCTGGGGCAACGGCGGGAACAGCATGGGGCAATGAGAGATCCTCCACCTGGGGCTTGTCCTCCTCCTTGTGACCCTCCTCCTGGTGGGCCTCGCGCTTCTCCTTCTTCTTCTCAACCGCGCCTATTTGAGGTACAGACACCTCGGGAGCATCCTTCACTTCCTCCTTCTGGGGCTCCTCCTTGTGTCCCTCCTCATGATGAGCCTCCCGCTTGTGCTTGTGCTCGTGGGCTTTGGCATCTTGGGGGCCAGCTTTCTCATGAGGATTGGCTGGAATGGGCTTCTGGGTATGGGGATTGTGCTGCAGCAGCTCATGGGCCTTCACGCTGTCGGGTTTCTTGGGCTCATTGCGTTTCTGGCGATCCAGCGCGAGGACGTCCTTCAGCAGGATCACCTTCTCGGTGGGCTTGGGATCAACAATCACATCGGGACTGATGGGGCTGGGCCTGGAGAGCGTTTCGGACGACGACTCCTTGACATCCAAGGGTGCCGCATGACAGAGAGCCACCAAGGCTAGTAGAATTATCTAAGAACAAGTGGGAAAATCAAGAAATTTATTATTTAAAATCTTGAAAATGAAAAGTATTTTTTAATGTTATATTTAACACAAGCTTATTATCAAATAATTTTCAAACATTAAAATAATATCCAACAAAATTTTAGACAGGATCAACCTATTTGTTCACCAACACTTCTGTTTAATGTTATCAATCAATTAATGGTCGAGACTTTAAGAAACCCGAGTGCTCCACTTACAACCGACTTCATGTTGACCGCTTGGAGATGTGACCCAAACTGCTGCTCCCAGCATGTGGCGAGCCCATTTTATGAGCCCCGCGGATCGGGGGCTTCTCCGCTTTGTTGGCACTGGATGTTAACCAGTTTGTAATTCGGTGCTAATTGCGAATAGATGCACGCCAAGTGCACGGAACCCGTTCGCTATGTAAATCTCGCCGGCGACAACTGCGTTTCCACGTTGATATTGATAAGTCCGGCTAATTATAACCCGAGGAAATCGCAGTCAAGTGCGCCGGCTTCTCGAAAAAGCTGAATGTGGAATAAAAATATGGAAAATAAAGCGGGTTTGGTCGGCGAAAATGGGCTCAAGGCTTAGTCATTTCAGAGCCATGCACGGCTCCCCATCTGCCGGCTATTTAGCACTGGCTTGCAAAAAAGTTAAGTTAAGCTTGGTTAACTTAAGTTAAGTATTCCCGCAGCTAATTTGAAGAGCACATAAATATGGATCGCGGGGCGTCTGTAATTACGCCCTTTACGTAAGGTGACAGGTAAACATATCAATTGGCCGCAGTTTTCCTGGTACTGATCGCGAGAATCGCGCTGGTTTGATTGACGTAGTAATTGCCCTGAATTAATATCAAATTTGAATTCAAATAAATCAAACGGGGAGTTTTTTGAGGTGAATAAATTGACATGATTAACTGCGATTTGATTGAAAAAGGGCTTACAAGTCAATTGTCATAAATTGAACACTAAACGTTGCCTGCTTGAGCTTAAAGTTAATTCATTGCCTAATAATCACATAAATAACAAAAATGAATTCATTTCAAATTCAAATAAATTACGCGCCAAGAAAAGTGTATACACACCTTAGAAGTGATAAATGCGTAATTTAGTACATTATTAATTCTAGCATATGGCAGACACTGGTCTATATTTTGGTTTTTTGTTCGTTCATCTTCTCCAAAAAACGTGTAAATAAAGAAAAGAAAAAGTAAACAAATCAAAATGCCAACGGAAATCGAGAACATAAACCCCAATGTCTATAACAAGATCAAGGAACGAGTGCTGACGGCCAACGAAGAGGACGAAAATGTGGCCGATCCCTTTGACAAGCGAGAGATTTTCGGTGAGATCAGGGAAAATCGTTCTGGAACTCTCTTATAAACTGCATTTCCCAGACCTCATAAGGAATATCAACGACCCGGAGCACCCGTTGACCTTGGAGGAGCTGCATGTGGTGCAGGAGGACCTCATCCGCATAAGCGATGGCCAGAATTCCGTGCACATCAGCTTCACCCCCACGATTCCGCATTGTTCGATGGCCACTTTGATAGGCCTGTCCATACGGGTGAAGTTGCTCCGCTCGCTGCCACCGCGCTTCAAGGTCACCGTGGAGATTACGCCCGGAACCCATGCCTCCGAACAGGCGGTCAATAAGCAACTGGCAGATAAGGAAAGAGTGGCAGCCGCACTGGAGAACAAGCACCTCGCCGAGGTAATCAACCAGTGCATCTCCGCCAGGGGCTAATTGTTTACTTTCGTCCTACTTCTGGATATTAATATGTGTAACTATGCTGTGGGTTTAGTAATAATAATGGTTTAATAGAGGTTTACATTAATAAACCGTACTCTTAGTAGTATCTCTTGGGCGAGTGATTGTTTCCGTATATGTACCTATAATAGTGACAACCTAATTATGTCTGTACTGTATCTTTTAGAACCTTAATATCTAATTTGTGTGGTAGGTCAACGAAAATATCGTAATGATGATTGATAGCCAGGTTCAACCCATTCTCAGTTGATTTAGTAGTTATTACAATGATTTTACGGTCGCTTCACTGGGAATTCCCTTTTAAAGAAGCTCCAGGAGCGCCACTTTAAGTGTCTGTTTACTTATACCTTTTATGAATAGGAAACATTTATATTTTTTAATATGTGCTCTCTTAACAGGCTTATCCCTTAGTCCCTTTGCTTTTCTCATACTCTCCAAATTGGATTTTATCAGTAAAATCTGCTCTTGTCCATTTACAATTATATTTTTATCAGCAAAACGTTCAGAGTTTGATGGTGGAAAACTATCGACTAAAAGGTTAAATTAATGTAACAAAACACAGCGCTCGGCGGCGGTCACAGGATGCAATTATCCGGGACTATCGCTGCTTGTTTGGCGGCTCCTTTAGCCGCATGTGCGGCTCCGCGGAGATGGTTTTGCTCGCTTTCGTTGGATCGAACTTGTAGGTCTTGACCAGCGGCCCCTTGCCGGCCTTGGCGAACCGGATCTCGTCCAGGCGCTGCCGTTCCTCGATTTCCTTCGAGATCTTCATGTTGTCCCAGGCTGCAAAAGGGATTGGAATGGATATAGGTCAGAAAAGGTGATAGGTTAGGAAGGCAATCCTGTTGTACTTACACTCCTTCATGCCCCCGACGAATCCCTTCTTGGGCGGCAGGGCACTCGGCGCATGGGTCAGCATTTTCTCGATCTTAAAGTAGTCCCTCACGGAGGGAATCCTCAGCAGAGCCACCTGTCCCAGCGAAATGAAGTTGCTGCAGGCCCAGTAGGTCAGAATGGCAGCGGGGAAGTTCATCGTGAAGGGGAAGATCACGATGGGCAGTGCTCGCAGCACATACTTCATGGTATTCATATTGGCGGCTGATAAACGCGCCGAATCCGTGCCGATTTCAATGGTCAGGTACAACGTGGCACTGGTGATCATGGGCAGCAGGTAGTATGGATCCGCCATGGTGAGATCGGTGAACCAGAAGAGCCCGCCATCGCGCATCGATTCCACGGGAGCATTGGCCATCTGACGCAGTCCCATGAAGAAGCTGATGAAGAGCGGGGCCTGCGCCAGGGGAACCACCATGTTCTTGAGCGGATTAACACCCTTTTCCCGCATGAAAAGCATCATTTCCTGGGCATATCGAGCGGATTCAATGGCATTTCCCGACTGCCTGGCCTCGGTCATCTTCAGCTGCAGCATCTGCATCTGCGGCATGTTGTTGTTCATCTTGGCGGAGTTCCTTTGGGCCAATATGACCAATGGAAATATAATGGTTCGCACGGCGAGGGTTCCCATGGCGATGGCTCCCCACCAGGGGATTTCCCAGGTGCAGTGCAGGAACTCCATGCAATTCTGCACAAGGCCCACAGGTGACCAGCCGCCCAGACCAATGGAGGCGAAGGAGGGTTCTCCAGACACGTTGACCACATCCATCACACTCAAACCGTCGACGGGTGGCGGCACTGGGGCGGCTGGTATGTCGGGCAGATCCACCAGTTCCGTTTTGGACACCGCCTGCATGAATTCCTCGCCCTTTGTGGCCGAAACTCCCGCTGCAGTTGCTCCACTGCTGGCGAAACGCAGCTGGCCGGGATTCGACCATTTCCCGGTGGCCACCAAGGGCAAACTGCTGCCCCTGGCCAGCCTCTGCAGGTGGATATCTCTTTTGCCCGTCGTGGTGCCCTAAAACACAAAGTTTTCATTGAATTTTGGGTAAATTTCAGAACTCAAACATTGGCCACTTGCAGGTTATGTCACAGGTCGCCGGCTGTTTGCCACCGATTCTCACTCACCTGTTGATGGAAACGGCTGGCTGCGGAGCTCAAGGCCATCGCCACATTCGTTGTCCTCCAAAGCTGCATCCTGTGGGCTAACATTTTGTGCACTGTGCTCGCGATTTGGTCAAATTTAAATTGTACAATTTATTTTCCCCTCGTTTTGGTCTGAGCAAGTGCGAGCGGGATGGCAGGAGATACGCGGGCGGGTGATTGGCAGAGAAGAAGCAGAGTCACAGCTGTTCAGGCACAGCGCCCTCTGGCGGAATGTGGAGGGACTATAATTTACCGCCAAAATTTGAACTGGAAATATAATTACATATCTGCGCAGAATGATAAAAGAAATATCTTGACATAAGATATATATTTATATCAATTATTTTGCTTTTTGAAAATTTGGCAGGCGTGTCCGGTATGGTTAGAATATCCTGAAAACTCTTTTCTAAAATTTAGATTTGCTTAAATTTCGTGAAGACTTTAAAGTAGTTTTATTAATCTTGCCACTGACAATAAATAAAGAGTGTACTGAAATAGATCTTCAATTCATTTTGATAATTATAAGCTTAATTTAACTTATCAAGGTGAACAAACTATTGTGGAATAAAAATTTTAAATATTAAAAAAATATTAAACAAAAATAAAACAAAATAAAATGGCAAAACAGGATATACAGGATATAATCTTTTGTTTCAAAATATTGCCTGCAACACATTTTCGAAGAATTTGATATGATTTTTAAACATTCACACCTATAAAAGACATTTTTGAAAGTCCAAAAACTTATTTATAAATTAAGATTCCCATAAATTAAGAGCCAGTTAATTTTTGGAAACCTACATTAATGATCTCACAATTCCCTGTCGAAACCATAAAAATATTTACCCACCATAGGAGAATACATCCCGGAAGGCCAACAGGTTATGGGAAAATGCTAAAAGTCAAAGTGGCATATTTGGCAATATATGTATCAGTTTCAGTCAAATTAATATGCACACGACTTGAGTCCAATTAATTTGCATTTAATTTAATACGCTAATGGATGAAGTCTTCATGTTTGGACACATGCCAGTTGCTCGAATATTAGCATTAAACATTTGAATATATTTTAAGGCTGAACACAAATCATAAAACTCACTGCAAGGATATAAAATGGTTTAATTTGATATATACGTCATTTGACCTAGTTAGTTAAAAAAAATGATATAACAATTTATAGGTCCAAAAGTTAAGTGACAATATTTAATTAGTTCATAACTTTTGAAAGTGCCCAACAAATTCCGTCAAATGATATTTTTGTATTAAATATATAATTACAGAAAGTTATATCATAAATTAACAATAGTAAAATCATATTCTTAAAAAGAGTAAAAATTTGGCGTTAAAAAGTAAAATAGTTCTAATTCTCATTAGCAACATGATACATCTTAGTGAAGAGTGGCATGGGAAAAATAAATTCAAAATTCGTATCGATTTGGCAGACAAAACTTACTCCAATATTGACGCCTCATCTGCATATAAGTAAATCGAAACCGGAGAGATTATATACGATTATGTGCATATCAATAACCCAGAATCAGTGTGAAATATTGAAGTCGCCGGAGCCATTGACGAGCAGCTCCAAGCAAAAACAATTTGTTTATTGATGAAAAGGGGAAACAAAAAACCGTCTAAAAATAATATTGTATATAAAACTCGTTTATGCTTAAGGTGTTGCTGACCGCTCGGAAGATGCATCTTTTTTAAAAATCGAGTTCGAGACAGAATACAAAAGATAATCGATATGAGGTTGTCATTCAAATATATCAAATGTCATAATTTGGGGCTTACACGTTTTGTTTGAGAATACTTTTGGAGACCTATTTTCTTATTTGGCAATTCGTCTGAATTTGGTGTAGTGGACTTAAAACGTTTAGGTAATGCGAACCATTCAAATTAAGTATGATTTATTTAAATTTATTCGTTTGTTCGTCAATGCTGGACGGTTGAGGTGGATCCCATCACTCTTGAGACACACTTAACATGGTAGTCCTAATAAAATGGCTTTAATTAGTGGTATTAAATTAATAACCATAATCGTAAATCAATATGCATAATTATGATCAAAATTTAGGGGGATCCCCAAGCTAGTGACGACAGCAAAGCCAAGGGTGCTAAATCTGTTCTTGGGAACTAACACAGATTTGCGTATAAATCGGCAGATCCATAAACCCACAACTTTGAAATCGAATTAAACTCAACATTAGTAATTCGAATGATTTCACTTTCAGTGGTTGTCATAAAGATCGGTTTTATGGCCGTTGTGTTCTCATCGGATGGATATCTTCTCAAGGCCATGCCCCCCAAGTTGATTGGTTTAAAACTAAAACTATCAACACAGTGGGTTAAAATTAAAGGATCTCATATATAATAAAAAAAAAACTAACAGGAAAAACTGGATTTTAATATTTTTTAGTAATTAAAATATTGAAAAAAAAGTTTTTAATCTTTTTTTTTAAGATCTCACATTTTATTACGAATTTTTAAAAGATATAATATCAAGTTTATAAATCCTTCACATTTGTATCAAATATCACACTATTTATTGTAATGGGTTTCTTAAAGGAACGTCCAAAAAGCCCACTTTTATTAGTGGTTATTATTAATTTTTAAGCTTCCTAATGCTTTAAAAACCGGTTGCACACCACCGTTCTAGAATATGAAATTTGAAAAATCGCATTAAAGGTGCCGCTGGTGACACGAGACGTTTTGTAGTGTTTGGATAAGGCGGATTAGGCGCGGCTGGCAACGGGTAAATCCAGTTTGATATCTCACTTCGCGTATCAATTAAGCATTAACTCACTTTTATGGCCCAATTTGTTAAGCGCACACATTTCATCGCCTCGAAGTCGGAGATTACAAATGAGTAGGTGATGGAAGGGTTCGACACATCGAACTGGAAAAGTTAGGCATTGAGCGGACCGGAGTGGAACCATAAATTATGCTAAAATCGTATGGAGACTCCTCTGTTTCAGATGCATTTAATTAAGACTGCCTTTTTGGGTGTGCCGCCCAAAGCTGAATTTTGAATCAGCAACCATAGTCTCTAGACCTCAAACCTTATGCCAGACTGCGACATTGACATTGCCGCATGGGGTGATCGTATTAACTTTTACTCTTCGCAATACCCACACTCACAGCCGAGGTCACACTTTTGGGTCTGAGCTGCAACAAGATTGCTAATACATTTATTTTATTGAAATAATCATATCTATTATTATTTTTAAATAAAAAGTGTATATCTTAGTTTTATTCATTGCTTTTATGAAAAATATAATTTCTACTCTTTCTCCTAAAGCTTTATTAAAGTTTTAACTACTAACAAAAATAAAAAATACAGGTCAAATATTTAAAAATGTAGAAATTTTGTTTTTGAGTTGAAATGTTTGGAGCTGATATTTTTACCGCAGTTGTAGGCGTATGCCCAAATATCGAAGAGCCTCTTTACCCGCTGTTAGTGGTCTAGTTTATCCAACTTCGGTTAGTTTTATTGTTATTTAGATGGGTTTCCTGCAGTCAGACGTAAAAGTCATTTGGGTGGATCTGGCATGCTTGGATCTGGTATAAAAACGTAGGAAATCTGCAAGAAAGTCACCATTCAGAGTCGTCTCTCAGTCTTAGACACACGCACTCCAAATCAGCAAAGATGTTCCGCTACGTAAGTTTAAAGGATGTTTTTCTTAGATAAAAAACATTTTTTGAGATATTTTTAAAAACATTTTAAAAATACTTTTTAATTTTAAACATAATGGATTTCATTTATAAAATCGCTTCTTTTGAATAGATGCTCGTTGCCTCCGCTTTCCTGGCCTGCGCCTACGCCGCTGCCACCTACAGCCAAGATGCTGGTGCCTACATCACCAAGACTGGTGCTGATATTCTGCCCGATGGTCACTACAACTTCGCCTACGAGACCAGCAACGGAATCGCCGCCCAGGAGTCCGGACTTGGAGGCTCCCAGGTCAAAGGAGGCTACTCGTACTACTCGCCCGAGGGAGAGCTGGTCCAGCTCCAGTACGTGGCCGACGAGAACGGCTTCCAGCCCCAGGGAGCCCTCCTGCCCACTCCTCCCCCAATCCCAGCCGCCATCCTGAAGTCCTTGGAGTACATCCGCACCCACCCCCAGTACGTGGAGCCCCAGCCTAAGTACCAGCCACAGTACCAGTCCCAGTCCCAGTACCGTAAGGTTAACTCCCGCGGTTAAGGAGTACTTTCTTACACCCTTTGAAAGCTTTATTACGATGTGTAAATATGTTATTGTCGAGTTGAAATAAACGAAGAAATTGTAAAATATTTGAAAAATTTTTTTTGTTTTGCCAAAAACTTGTGGGATCCGAAGTTCTGAGTTGTTAAGAGTTCTCTCGATCTCCAAATGGATACCATAATACTGGCGTCTAAAAAGAGCTGGAGACTACTACATCTCTATTTTAAAATTAAGATAGTTTCATATGATCAAAGATATCGGCTTTTTTTCGGCACATGGCTTCAAAGAATAGTATGCATTTTGAATGCACTGTTAGTAAAAACTGCGTTGTATCCAAATATATACATTTTATTTTTCTCTTTTATTGTTCTAATACAAATTTGAAAAGTGTTTAAGAATATAGCAGTCATAGTTCAAATCGTATCAGTGTGGAGTCTTATTTGTAAGCCCGTTTTCTGTCCATAATTCTTGAGAAACGCTCTGTTGTCGACCTTTGCAAGGACAGTTTAAGAAACAGGAAAGAATATCTATACGTGTCCTTAGCTAAAGAGAGTGATTGTGTCATTACTCCTTAATGAATGGTTCGATTTAAAAAATTCTTAGAAATTTTTATAAACAAGTTTATAAAACCCCTAAAAACGAGGGCTCTCGTTACCAAAGGGTGATGACCATGTTCAAGTAGGATCTAGTTCAAAAATAATATTCTCTTGTTCAATATTTCGGGTTTTAAGGAAACTTTCCAAAAACATTAGAATCTATTATAACATTTAAATATTATGTTTTTAAAAATTGATTGATTTAATTGATCAATAAACTATGTTAAGCCCCATCATAATTTTGAGATAAAACGAGTTGGAAGCTGTGAAAATTATGAATAAATTGAAATCATTACTACGTCATTTCAAGTTTGGGCTACAAGTCGGTTGGCCGAGTGCAAAATGACGTACCAACCCAGAGCCGAGGTTTCTGCTAGTGCGTGGCTCGTTACCTTTTAAGCCCCTCGTGGCGCTCTAGTTTGGCCAATCTCGGCTGCGCCATTGTTATTCAGATGAGTTTCCTGCAGCCCGCCGTAAAAGTTGTTTGGGTGGATTGGGCTTCGGCTCGAGAATTCCTATAAATACTTTAGCGATCTGCCACAGAGCCATCATTCAGAGTTGTCTTTTAGTCTCAGACAGACGCACTCCTCCAAGCCAGCCAAGATGTTCCGCTTCGTAAGTACATCTAAGTAATAGCTAGGAAAGGCAGGAACTAAAATAAACTTATATGCAAAGTTCTTCGTATTTCAATGTAACTATATGAAATATTTATGAGTTCATAAATTTGATTAACAATATCCTTTACAATTTTTATCGGCGAGCAGATAAAACTGAACTAAACTTTATACATAAACTCGTACCCTTTTTAAATCGTTATATAATCACTTTTATTTATTAGCGATTTTAAATATAATTGTTCTCATATTGGTTTTGCATTTATTTTAATTGATCGAATTCTTTTTTAGATTCTTATCGCCTCCGCCGTCCTGGCTTGCGCCTCTGCCGCTTCCCAATACAGCCAGGATGCTGGTGCCTACATCACCAAGAGTGGTGTCGACATTCAGCCCGATGGTCACTACAACTTCGCCTACGAGACCAGCAACGGAATCGCCGCCCAGGAGTCCGGACTTGGAGGATACCAGGCCAACGGAGGCTACTCGTACTACTCGCCCGAGGGAGAGCTGGTCCAGGTCCAGTACGTGGCTGACGAGAACGGCTTCCAGCCCCAGGGAGCCCTCCTGCCCACCCCTCCCCCAATCCCAGCCGCCATCCTGAAGTCCTTGGAGTACATCCGCACCCACCCCCAGTACGTGGAGTCCCAGTACCAGCCACAGTACCAGTCCCAGTCCCAGTACCGTAAGGCGAGCACCTTCCGCGGTTAAGGAGTAAGACTTCTGTGATAACCTCTTAAAAGCTTTATTACGATTTGTAAAATGTTATTGTGGAAATTAAGTAAATGAAAAAGAATTGAAGAATACTATTAAAACGTGTTTTGTTTACAAGCGAGAAGACATTTTTGTACATTATAATGTTCAATTTAATTTAAATGAAGAATATTATAGAATTCAAAGAGGTATCTCACGTCAAGTTATGGAATCTAGAAGTGCCGATTTGGGGTCCCCTGCAAAATCCAATGGAATTACGGAAAAATCGAACATGAAAATGGGTGAAAATTTTGACCCTCTTAAAAAACTAATATTTAAATGTAGAATATTAGAGAATTCAACCACCAATTCAAAGAGGTATCCCACGTCTGAATCGGGTTTCAATAACTCAAGTTATGGGATCTAGAAGTGCCGATTTGGGGTCCCCTTCAAAATCCAATGGAATTACGGAAAAATCGAACATGAAAATGGGTGAAAATTTTGACCCTCTTTAAAAACTATTATTTAAATGTAGAATATTAGAGAATTCAACCACCAATTTAAAGAGGTATCCCACGTCTGAATCGGGTTTCAATAACTCAAGTTATGGGATCTAGAAGTGCCGATTTGGGGTCCCCTTCAAAATCCAATGGAATTACGGAAAAATCGAACATGAAAATGGGTGAAAATGTTGACCCTCTTTAAAAACTATTATTTAAATGTAGAATATTAGAGAATTCAACCACCAATTCAAAGAGGTATCCCACGTCTGAATCGGGTTTCAATAACTCAAGTTATGGGATCTAGAAGTGCCGATTTGGGGTCCCCTTCAAAATCCAATGGAATTACGGAAAAATCGAACATGAAAATGGGTGAAAATTTTGACCCTCTTTAAAAACTATTATTTAAATGTAGAATATTAGAGAATTCAACCACCAATTCATAGAGGTATCCCACGTCTGAATGGGGTTTCAATAACTTAAGTTATGGAGACTAGAAGGACCGATTTGGGATCCCAAACAGAATGTATTGGAAATTCAAAAAAATAGAAAAATAGGTTAATTGATTGATCTATATTTGTATGAAACGTTAACCTACAGAGATGTTTGATACCTGGAGTATTACTAGTTTTCACTTTCTACAGCCCCAAAAACACTGAGGGATTTGGATTCCTACAAACTTTAATTGATTAGATCAGAACGGTAGTGAGGAGTCCCTGATTAACTTCAAGCGCACTGCAGTTTTTGTTCGCCTAATCACTGATGCAGTCCGTCCTAGTTACCGGCTTATCGAAGACGGCTTCCGCCTTTGTTCCTACTGAAATCTCATTTATTTAACTAGTGCCGGCGGAAGGAGGCAAAGCAACCAGCTACTGGTACCCCTATGCAGCATTGTCATTTTCCCTCCGGCTTTGTTCCAATTTTGCGACAGTCGCTGCAGTTAAGAGGATTATTGCCTGGCGAACAAAGAAGGAAATGCCAGGGCCTGTGCCAATTTATTGAAAAATCCCGATTTCAAATCGAGTGCGAATTTTAACGGGCTTCCCTTTTTTTGCAGTTTTTACTGTTTCTGTTTTTTGGGTTCCTTTATTGTTATTTTTTCACCCATTTTCGCGCCGCCTGTCGTCCCTGTCCTTTTCCAGGTCGGCCGACATTGACCCACGTGTCACCCGGGGTTGGCTACGCTTATTAATGGGCTCAGTTAATGTGTCGCACAACCCCTTCTTGCACCCGAAAATTTAATTTCGCCCCACCCTTTCCATTTTGGGTTAAAAAATTGGCAAGTATTTTTGGGCGAAAAAAAATAGAGAAAATGTAATTTATTAATTTCGCATGGACGTGTGACAGTTGGTTGCATTCGCCTGATCCTTTATTTACACAATGAGCGGCAGCATTGGGTGACCCTTTTTACCCCCGACGACCCAGGCGAGATTTTTATGCGGAAAATGTCAGGAAATTTTTTGTTGCAAAATTCGCATTATCCGTAGAAAATTGCAACTTTACAATGGGCAAGGGTTGAGGGCAGCATGAGCACTTACCCCTTACCCCTTACCCTATAGCCCCTAACCCCTTTTCAGTGTCATGGGAGGATTTCGAATTTCACATACAGTTCGCTTCATTTGCGCTCAAAAGTAATTTGGTGACCCCTTTCGTTTTGGGCTAGATTTTACAGAATTTTGGAATCGGGAAAACTGTCCAATCGCGCAGGCAACCCTTTTCTCTGTCCCCCGGTTTTCCAATGTGCAACAATGCAGCGGATTGTAAACTCTAATGAAATTTATGTCGACGATGCCTTTGACATCTTTTGGGGGCACCACACGCTTCGCACGCGTGTGGATTTCACATTTTCCATTCGACAAGCAGCTGCCACGATTCCCCGGCATTCGTAGGGTCCAAATGGTGTTTAAAACCCAAACTACCCGTGCCGCAAACACGGATACGGCACACATACTCGCCAGTATCTTAGGTTTTTTATGGATCTTGTTTGCTTATTCGATTTTGATACTATTGGCGCACGCGTCTGTGTTTACCCACGGCCGCAGCCGGGTTTTTTTCCTGGGGTGTTAGAGATAAGAAAACTAGGGGTTTGTTGTGTAAAAATCTAGTCTGGTTTTTTGTGTAAAAATTGGCTCTATTGCGTGTGAGTTTGAGTTGAGTTTAGGGTTTTTAAATCAAGACACGCGTCGGTTTGGTGCTGTTAAGTGTCTTCACATGCTGGCCTCTTCTTGATTTCTCGGTGATTATACGGTTATTATAAGAAAAATGCGGAAATAATTGTAGATTAAATCTCAATAGGAATCTTAAAGTATTGCATATCATACTAGAAAAAAAAAATACTTAAAATCCTTAATTTATATATAACACTTTACACTTTAACATGACACTTTAAAATGATAATTATTGTAAATAAGGGGTTAATTTTAATGAATTTATTTTAACAAGTCCTATCACCTAGCTAAAATTCATTATATTAATCTTTAAATTATTAGCTGCACCCTTCCCAGATTTTACTTTTTTTATAACATTTTGTTTTCTTTTAATTCTTACGAGCTTTCTATTCTAATGTCAAAAAAAATGTTTAAAATTCTCAAGTATAAATAAAAGTTTAGTCTTCTGTATGCTACATAGTTCGATAATCGGTTTCGATTGAAAAGAGGCTTAGTAAGATTTGTAGGAATTATAACCGCCACTTATCTTATCTTTGGCTCTGCAGTATTGATGTACTTCCAATCCTTGACCACTTTTCGAGTCTCTGTTCTCGAACATTTTGTGAGATAAAAGTATAAAAGTCAATGGCTTTGGGCCAGGGGCTGTTTGCTACTTTATTTTTTTCCAAGTCTTTTTTACTTGAATAATGCAAACTCCCCCACGGACACACTTTCAAGGTCTGACCACACACACTGACCACCCTTTCCCCGCGCTTTTCCTTTGCTTTCCATTTCTACCTCTATTTCCACTTCCATTTCCCTTAAGCAGCTTACGCACTCAGCAAGCGGTTGTGTGTGTGTTCGTGTGATAGTGCATAAAATTTATTGGCGCTTTGGGGGAGGCGGGGAAGGCGGGGAAAGTAGGGTTTTCCGAGAGGGAAAGCTCCACTTTCACTGCGGCCTGCCATTGGCAGTTTTCCTTGTTGTGGAGAAGGCTTTTATAATTTTATGCCATTTCTTTCAATATTTATTTTGTTATTATGTTTTTGTAATGAGTTCGAGCTGTTGTTGTCGCTCTCGTCGTCAACAGGATGGGCAGCAACGACAAAAAGCTTGTTAGAGGATGGCGTTGAAATTGGAAAAATTGTATCAATAGACTGTAGCTTGTCTGCGTATGTGTGTATCGGCCGTGGTGTGAGTGAGTATTGCCATGGAAAATTCCGCCTGGCACATAAATTAATTAATTTTGTTTTTGCCTCTTTTTTTGTTTGTTGTAGCCTAGAATGGGGGGACGCAGGCCTATCGAAATTTAGTTTAATGCGCAGTCCATAACATTGAACTACACTGGAAATTACAACATTGTATAAAAAAGTAGAAGGCATGTTGGAAATGTATTACAGATCCTCTTTTAAGCTAAACCGTTCTTCAAGTTCTGTAAAAAAAAGTAGATATTGTAAAATATAATAATTGTATGATATATATTTAGGTATATTTTTAATTACCTTTTTTGGATAATAATTTCCGGTGGTCATATAGAACATTTATTTTTTCCGTGCACCCATCTTACTTTCCTTCTCCATTGGCCCATCTCCGATTTCCTTTTTTCTGTAGTTGCCTGAATCTAAAGTTACATTCGTCTCTATTGATTTTCCATAATGAGGCTTATATCGGCCCAACTCCCCTGTTGGAGCCATCGAATTTCATTGCAAAATCACTGCAGGGAAAGTGATGGCCAGGGGCGGCCTGCCGACGGCTGTGAGGGGGTGTCCGCTCTGCTGAGGCGAAGTCCTCAGTCGGGAATAAGAATTCCTGGCTGTCATGGCTGATTGCCAAGCAAACAGACACGCACCCACATCCACATACACCACCAAGGCGAGCGATTTTATTGTCATCATTTATACATAAAGTGGGGCATCGCTACAAAGTTTCTTTTCCGCAACTCCACAACATACGTTAATATGATTTGGTAATATAATAAAAGTACGATGTTTATAGAAAGTCATCTCAAAATGATATAACATACTATTGTAAGGATAGTTTTCTTCATTTTTGGGGTAAAAATATATTTATAAAGAAAATATATATAATATATTTAAATTTTATAATTTAAAGTGTTTAATATTATGGGTAACAAAACTTATGTTTTTTAATATTTAAATTTTACTATTTTCTGTTTTTAAAGTGCTAACTCATAGGCCTTCTTCACTGTACTCGCACTATCATTTTTTTACGAAATATTCTCGCACAAGGACAACGCAGGATGTTGGTATTGTTTTTGCAGCCGTCAAGTCAATCCTGACATTATGATTTCTACTCCATCAGCAGCTAGCTGATAGCCCCGCACCATTACTTATTTCCCCGGTAAAAGATACAGCCTGCTACCTTTGATAGATTTTTCAATTTATTATCAGCTTGTCAGCCGTTTTTTTCCGACTCTCCTCCTTTGTTCCTCTTTCTAATTAAGGATAGTAGGGGATAGCAGGTTGGTTAATATTTATTGCTATAAATAATTTTGCAAGTTTTATGCGGCTCAACTTTAATTTGCCAGGCGATAAATAACAAATGGCCCCGGGCCAAAGCCAAATTCCACTCCCTGTCCAAAATTCCGGAATCCGGATTCCGGAGCCACGCACATATATGTACATGTATGTGGTATGAAACCAGGGACAGCCGTAAAATGAATGTGAAAAGAAAAGTGGAAAAGTGGCCGGAGCAACAACTGCAAAAAGTGCTGAGCGCAGACAAAGTACAAATTGCCCACAAAAATATAAAAACGATGCCAGCGTGAGCAGATGGAGGGTAAGGAGGAAAGGAGAAAGTTCAATTTACTACTTTTCACTTTAGCATACATTCCACCCACCCAGAAACACATTCGAACACACAGCCGCACTGGCAGGAATTCAAAGGACACCCTCATTTCGGGTGGCCAGCTGGAAATTGGAGAAGCCAGAAGCCTCAGCATCCCACACATGCTTGTAGAGTTTTCCCGAAGCCCTCACCCATTATCCTGGCAACCTTATCCTCGCACTCGCTGGCACTCCCCCAAAAAAACTTTGCCTTTTGCGTTAAATTTTTCTTTTTATTTTGGAATTTCGTTCGATAGTCTCGCACATGCATACGTACATATGTAGTATATATACTGTATACTCATACACATGGGCATCTAATTTTCTTTTAAGGTCAAGCTGAAATGAAATACAAAAAGTTTTTTTTCCGCCTGATGAAAATTACAATTTTCGTCTTATTTTTCTCTCAACTTTCATGCCGAAAGGAAGAAATGGTTTGCCCTCTTGTTGCTTCCGTTCGTTCGCTTTCCCTTCCTGATGTCCTTTCGCCGCGCAACCATACAAGTACGCTTACGCATGTGTGTGTGCGCTGGTGTCCTTCCTCCCGGCAAGTTTTATTCCTCATCAACGCCCGCTCAACCTATTCCCCCTGCCACGGGAAAACCTCAAGCTGAAACTCAAACTCGGAGTCCTGGCAGTCCTTTCTGTAACTCACATGCTGTGTGTATCCAATTGAAAAGGCGAGCAGCAGGACGAACGAGAAAATCTCTAAACACAACTGAAACTGAAATAAATCCGCATTTTGGGTGTCAATGCCTTGAGTTTTTTCCTTTCTCTGGCTTCACCAGCCTGCAAATGAGAAATGGCCAAAGGGATGCAGCCCTTTCAAAGCTAGATAAGAGATCTGGATCTATCGTATGGCATTGCCGGGCATAATGTGCTAAGGGGACGAAAATTACCCAATGAACTCATTAAGATCCTATTTATGATCATTGTGTGGAATGATTAGTTCTCTGATCAGAGTCGCTTTGATATATTTGGCTTATGAAAATAATCCTGATAAAGTAATAACTGATAAAAAACCCCTGTATTACTAATTTTTATTATAAGACGTTTCTTTGAAATTCAAAAAATATATATTATGTAAAGTTCAGTCTATAAAAAAATATATGCTTAAATATATGATATATATTTCCCAGAAAATGAGTACCTTTTCATAAAATGTGTTTCAGTTACAGAACTATCAAAATATTTAAATTTAATACGTATAATTATAGATTACAATTTTTAAGTTCCTGTCTACATTTTATATTAATATACATACCCCGAAAATGAATAATTTGTTAAGGGTTTTTTAATTCCATAGATAATATATTCAAATATGTAGGTTAATGTAAATACTAATCCCCGCTCCTCTTTGTTATAGTTTGAAAAATTACATCAAGAAAATTCCTAGTTAAAAATGCTAAACGCTGGTGGAAATGTATGCAAAGGAAAAGCCAAACCAATTTAAGTCGCGTTCTGAAAAGTCATTAGGGTAACCTACCTTCTCCTAGCCACTCGCCTCTGGTGCGTGTCCTTTTGCGTCATTTATTTAAATTGCCGCATTTCCAGGACTAATGTGCATATGCCAGGGGGAAAACAAATGAAAAACCCACCCCAGATCCGGAGCCCCTCGCTCCCTCCGCCCCTCGTCCTGATATACATTTGGAAAATGAGAAAACGAAATAACAAATACTTACCCCCGCTCCAAAGAGCCGAAAAAATCCATAAGTTAAATTATTAAAGTTTGTAGCCGTTGTTGTTGACCCAAGGTTTGGGGGTTTTTGACACATTCCAAGGACTCGGCAGGCGGTCAATGAAACGAAGTCCCATAAAAGCACGAGTAGAAAGGCTAGAGTCTCAAATATAAAGTACCCTTCAGTTGCATAAAGTGATTATTAAATCATAAAATTTAAGATCTTAAAAAATTTAAAGAATTAAAAAGAATTGTTCATATTTAAAATATAGTTTTCCAATAGTAAACAAAGGAACATAAGTTTACTTTCTTAAGGCTCCCCCAAATCAGCATACTCTTGAAGCTCCTCAGCAAGGGGTATTGAAAATGTTTCCAAAGCATATGGTGACAACAAAAATAGTTGTTTGCGCCTGGCGCCGCCTAAACAATTTAATTGAGAGTTGAAATTACTCGTGAATACATATGCATATGTGGGGAATAAGTGGGTGCAGTTGTCCTTTAATGGTGTTCAATGAGTATTTCAGGACTGTAATTTGTTGGCCTGCGTGTGAAGCTCTGTCAAATCGATTAAAAACTAATTTCCACAGGCAATCCATTCAAAAACAACAAAAACTGTAATTTAATCGTGGAATTTTTTGAGCCATAGCTGTCGTTGATGGATGGGTTTTGATGTATAATGCATGAGCAAGAAGGGGTAGTTGTCACATATGCATCATTATAAATAATTGTGCTTAGATACAACATTGGGAAACAACTGCTAGAAGTTATATAAATTTTAGTAGGGCTCTAATGTTCCTAACTAATGCCTCCAAAAACCATGAATTTGTAAGTAATGTAACACAGAATGTAACTTTCCTGTCCAACTTTTAAGTAGCAATGCCAAAAGTCTACGACAACTGTACCCCGAAAACTTTTCCAACTTCTATAGTACTACACAACTGTAATACCCACCGAATACTATGGGGAAAACATTCTGCCCTCTTCCGCTGCCAAATTATGAACAAGTTTGTTTCCTCGCCTTTTTGGCAACAGGAAGTTCGGACAGGGGACGAGAGGACAAGAAGGCCATGGAGCTGTCAGGAACACGCGTCAGACGCACATCCTCAGCCCTCGATCGGAATTGATTTCGTCGCATTCTTTTCAAAAATTATTGATAAGACATTTCCACGGGCATTGTGTTTGCCCATTACGTCTACAGTTGCAGATACAGTCGCTCCTGCCAGTGAGTGTCCCTGTAATACAAATATTGACACACTTTGATTTCGCAATGCCCGGACTGCTTGGGGTAGCAACTAGCGAATGTAAGGAACTTCTCCGGTTCTCTGGGGTTGGAGGAAATGAGGTCCCTCCTCCCTTTTGCACAGAAAAAAAATATACGTTTTTTCTTAAAACCTTAGAAATATTAACGTTGTTCTGTTGCTCTAAAAGAGGTTTGGAGATACAAGTTTGAAGGTGAAGTTAAGTACTATACCTTTTTTGTTGAACTCTTTGGTTGCTTATCTTTTTTCTGAGTGTTTTCTGTTCATCCCTGTCTCCTCGCAAACTATTGAAAAGCTAAAAGCAAATGTCAAAACTCGGAAAAGTTGAAATTTTCTCCATTTTTCCTCAATATGATGAGGGTTGTGGGTTGTTTGGGGTCGGATTCCAGTCTCAAGGGCCGCAAAATCAGCTTAGGCAGGTCCCTCGCCGTCTTTGAATGGGAATCACAGGGCGACCTAAGCACTTTTTAAGCCCGAGATGATGACACTTGTACCTGAGTGCGTTTTTTGCTTCAGGGAAGTCGAACTAAGGGAAGTTATAATATACTGAAAGAGTACCGCATCCTTGCCCCAAATCAAAAAACGTAAAATTTATTTATATGTATTTGTATATATATTTAATATAATCAATTTAAAACACATACAATTTTTGATAAATGCTCTTTTACAATGAAATGAAAAATGTTGGGCTTTTCGCCGTTTTTGATTCTTTGCTCTTTCACATTTTACACATAATATAAATTATTTTGTTCAAGTTTTCCTTGGTTTCTTTTGATTTTTCTCACACATAGTTTTACATAATAACAAAGTAAAATTGTTTAAGTATATGTAATATATATCGATATATTTTTGTATATATCTCGTACATTTGCCAATTGCTAAATAAATGTTATTTTGTTGGGTTTCTGGTTTTATATTAAATTTAAATTTAATTTTGTTTTGATTTTTTGCTCGTGGCTTTTGATTTTGCGCTCTCACGTCTTTGTGTTGCATTTCTCTTCACTTTCTTCTCTACTTCTCTTGTTCCAACTTCAACATCTATTAAATTAATAATTTTTCAATGCATTTTGTTGCTTTGACTTAGGCCTACAACTAAAATATTTTTTAAGAGTGTAAGTTTTGGTTGTTTTTTTTTTTGCTTAGCGCTAGTAAAATTGTATTTTTGATTTTCTTGTGGTTTTTGCTGCTTGACCCTACCAAAGGTCATACAAAATTTTGATTTATGCTCAAGGTACGTTGCAAGTTGTTTTTGTTTTTCGTGTTGTAAAATTTATTTAGCTTTATTAATATTATTTTTGATTTGTGCGCTCTTCTGTGTGGGGGTTGCAGTCATGCCAAATGTAACGAAATAAAAATAATGGCAAGCCATTGCCAAAATCCCGAGCCCAAGGAAGGTAAAGAATTTGCATGGGGTTGCTGCCAAATCACCCTTGCCAAATGCAATTTTTTCTCTTCTTTTTCCTTTTCATTTCAATTTTATTTTAATATAAATTGCAATTTTTCCAGTTCACTTTTAAACATGCAAATAGCGGCGGTCACCCTTATGTCGATGCACATGCACCATGGGACATGGGGTGGCCCTGCATTTGGTCAATTGTGTGCGCCCTTAAAAATTGCTGGCAGTGGATTCTGCTAAATTGCCATAAAAATTCAATAGAAAACATTTTCGGGGAAATCTCGGGAAAATATTTATGAAATTTGCCTACCATCCCCTGGTCAACCTGGGGGTTGTTGCTCGAGTCAATCTTTAATTGCAGCGCCGGCGGCCGGGAAAGTATCGAATATCTGGCCGTAATCAATGAGATGAAATTTGCATGGACACGTGACAAATAATTAACTGCCAAAACGGGCGCATTTCCAATCCCGGAGGGTGGCTGCGTTTAATCAATAGCCATGGCAATATCGATTTTGATTCCAGCTTAGGCACTTTTTTTAGAACTTCAAACAACTGCAGCTGCTAGCGCGACCCTCCAACTTGACCCTCACATGACCATGCTGGGTTTTTGTTAGTTTCGTAGTTTCCTTTTTTTCCATACAGATGCATTTTTTAATGCAAACATACTAATCAGGGGGTTGGTCAAGGCCTGACCCAAAACCGGAAACAGTTTCACTTATTATGTTTTTCTCTTTTTTATGAGGGTGCTGTTTTTGGGTTGTATTTAAAAGAGATGTGGAAGAAAGGCAGCTGCTTGGAAGTTTTTTAAAATGATTAAACAAGTCGCAGATAGGCTCTCAGGCTATTGTTGACAAATTGAATCAAATGGCAATTTAATAATTGAAGGGCCCAAGGCGTTGGACCAGCATATAACACCCCGAGAAATGAAGGTCCCCTATGGGAACGTTTCCAAAAAAAATACACGAAACAAAGAAAAAGGTCTTCCCCTATCGGCGACAACTTCACAGTCGATAAGTCGGAGATTGTGATTTTTTAAGACCTTGGACTCGGGCCTGGCACACTTCAATGAGGGTTAAAAAACATGCAGAGATATCGGAAATCAACAGTCAAATAATAAGAGAAACTCAAGTTTAACAAATACAAATTGCATGACATTTATTCAATACATATATACACATTTAAAGTAAGATATAAGAACTAAGAAGTAAATGGAATATAAAATAAAGTTACGATCTATACTCGTAGTTCTATGTAAAATTCATCTCGATTTTGAAGTTCAAATTTTTGGTGTTCTGGGCTCGGCGAGGTATTCGCTAAAAGGCACGCAGCATTTTAAAAAACACACGTTTTTAAAAAAGGAAATTTCAAATATAGCAAATAGCTCCTCGCCGATCCGTATTATCTTGGAGCCATCCACTCATCTTGGACAACTCTTCTCGCCGAAGAACAAATTCCTTAAACACTACAAAATAATCGGCGAAAATCGTCACCCAAGAGCTGAAGAGCTGATGGATCTGTTTTGGCTTCTGGTTTTATCATTTGAATTATTTTAATCCTTAAACGTTTGACTAGAATGGTTTGGTTCTTGTTTATGCGACTAGTTATGGTCTTTGGAATGTTTAAACTTAGAATGGTAAATTAAATCATAGCATATATTTAAGAATTTGAATAAAATATGGGTTAAGTGTAATTCTGTTTTGAGGTAAAGTTACTACAAAAAATTTGATTTAGCTTTAGGGGTTGCCTCTACTGCAGCTTTTTAATGGTTTCGTAGATTTTTCTTTATAAATTCATTTTATTTAAATTATTGTTTTCAAGTCCGTCTGAGGTAGCATTTTTGTTATCTTTTTTAACGTTTCATAATATATTTAATTCGTTATTATGGTAATATTTTACTTGCGTATGCTTTTTTTGGTTTCTTTAAATATGTTTGTATAAAAAAGTACTAATGGTCATTGTACTTTTGCCCTGAGTTGTTTAAATGTTTTTAATGTTTACCTTCTGGCGCTAGTTTTCTCCCTTTTTCTATCTCTGAATCTGAACCTTCTATGGTGTTATCTTTAACAACTTTTTATGTACACGTTGTGCGCTGGAATTATGTTTTAGTGAAGACATTTTCTGGGATATAACTCGGTTCATATGCGGTTAATACAAGAGTGTTTATAAAGAGGATGATCGTTCAGGGCCGCCTTGCAAAACATCCTAAAAGTGTAGTCTTCGCTAAAAAGATTTTTATTTTGATTTTGATTTTGAGCAATTTCTTTGTGCTGAAGCTTTACCATATAGCATTTGCTGTATATGTGCCGATCAGCCCTAATCTAAGCACGACAAACCCACGCCATATCTAGATGAGAAATGTATAATTGTAATTTTGATTTTGCTGCTGCTACTACGATATATAATCCTTCTAAGTGGTATATAGAAATTCTTTCCTCTTCCTGCCTCTTCCCCTCTCGCCTACTCTATGTACGTATTTAGATTCCTCGACATCTCTCATCTTTCTGCCACTCGTTTACGATAAACTACTATTACGCATAGGAACTTTGATAGTTAATCACTAGAGATATATGTTATAGGTTGCGGTATGTTATGCTTTGTGCTTTGTCATGCGTCTACCAAAATATATATATTCATATATATATCTTATTTTGATGGTTAGCACAGTGTTGCCAGCTGAAACGGACTTGTTCTTGTTGAGTTATAGGCTATAGGTTCTGTGATCAGTGCCATGTTGGACATGGTTTACTTTGGGGCCCGATATGGGGCTTAGATGTTGATCGATTGGTTGTATTATGGTTTCTTTTGTATATATTTAACTTTAATTATGAGCTCAACTAATATGCGCACTCAGTCTTTTGTAGTTCCACTATTTTGTCTTGTTCATGTTCCTAACTTCGTTTAGTTTTTGGGGGGATTACTTTTTGGAGCTTCTGGGATAGGGGCACTTTTATTGGGGGTTACTTTTATTTTAATAATTTTGTTTTTAAGAATTTACCTTTTAGAGTGCCCCTGTCCCTCAACTTATTGGGGTTTCTTTCGTTTCTATGGCTTGAACTTACGCTGGCAACACTACACCTGTTGCATGTGGCACCTTAGGCCGGTGTGAGCCGGAAGCTGAGCGTGGCCGACTCCGAGGCCCGAACCCTCACCGGGAGGTAGACCAGGGCTGGGGCGAACTGCATCTCCGAGTCGGCGTCGGCGGGCTGCAGGTGGAAGGCCTGCATCTGATATGCTTCCTCTGCCCGATCCGGCTGGGCATAGCTGGCCGGCTTGCCACTGCCGTTGGCCAACTCTCCGCATCCCTCGAATGGTGAGGTGGCCGCCGATCGATGGTTGCCACTTCCGTTTCCGCTGCCCAAGCCGTTGGGCGTCGTCGGTGGCTTCGAGGTGGATCGACGGCGTGGAATCTTAGGTGAAGTTGAGCTGGTTGCCTTGGGGGAGTAGGCGGCCGGAGATCCTCCTCCTGCACTGGGCGAATGGGAGGCTAGCTTGGGTGCCGAGGTGCTGAGGTTGGTGGGCTCTAGAGGAGGCTCGTGTTCTTCGGATTTAATGGGAGGGGGTGGCACCGCCGCCTTGTTGGATTTGCTGCGAGATTTTCCCGAGCTTTTGGGAGGTTGTTGCGGTGGCGGCGTCTCCATGGGCAACTCCATGCCCTCGCCCCCGTTGTTGAGCAGCGCATGGGAGCGCTCGTGGATGAAGAGGAAGGCGTAGTAGGGCGTGGTGAAGGGACACAGTGAGCACTGGTACTCCTTGAACCTGCCCGAGGGTTCGCCAAACATGCCGGGCAGCGGCAGAGGTGGCATCTTCGGCATCTGTTGCTGCTGCATTTGCCCAAAGAGATGCTGGGCATTGAGGTTCTGCAGCGCCTGGGCGAGATTGGGAGCGGTATTTCCAGCTCCGGATCCGGCTGCACTTTGGTTACCACTGCCACTGCCGTTGGGAATCTTGAGCGTGGGACTGTTGGGCTTGCTGCGTGTCGACGATGGGTTGGTGTCTATTTCCCGGAGGCGTTCCACTCCGGCGGTTCCATGCTCGTTCATCAGATGCGAACGCAGCCACTTGAAGCTCCTGAATTGGCGAGAGCAGAGGGGACACACCTCGTGGTTGGAGTTGGAGGAACTGCTTGCCGCACTGCCCTCCACTGTGGGTGGTGAGACATTGAGGTCCTGATCCTGCTGAGCTGGCTGCGATGCTGCCGATGCTGCTGCTGCCGCGGCAGCCGCGTCCATCTTGACTCCATTCTGACCCCTGGGCTGGGGCAGCGGGGATCCCTCCTCGATGATGCCGTGGGTGTTGTGCTTGTGCACCCGCAGGAAGTACTTGCTGCACAGCTCCTTGTTGCAAATGTTGCACACCACTCCGCCGATTTGGGCGCCATTCTCGATCTCGATGCCGTGCATCCGCTGCATGTGCGTCTTCATGAAGTACTTGTTGCACAGCTCCTTGTTGCAGATCTCGCAGTAGCTGCTGGTGGGGGTGAGGGTATAGGCTGGACGATTCCCTGGCGGAGCGGCTGGAGTTGCAGCAGTCGATGGCGCCACTGGACGTTCGGGCGTAAAGAAGCCCTCGCGCAGGGGACTTCCACTCAGTCCTCCATTTCTGCCCATGTGCACCTCGGCGATATGTTGCTTGAATTCCTGGGTGGTGGCGAAGTCCCGATCGCATTGCTGGCAACGCAGATCGCCAGCTGGTGGGGATCTGGCTCCTGGAAGGGCTCCCGGCGGAGTTTGGGGATTATACAAGCCGGCCATGGGGTGCTGCGGTGCCTGCTGCTGATCGGGCAGGGGAATCGGTATGGGCATGGGCATTTGCATTTGGCCAGCGTGCTCGGTCATGAGGTGAGCCCGCAGGGCGTACTGGTTCTCCTGCTCCTGGCCACAGAGGTGACAGGGCAAAGGTCTCTTGCCATTGATGTCGTTCAGTTGCTGCAACATGGACTGCAGCTTCTGGAGGTTTTGCAGGCCCACCACCGAGCCATTTAACTTGTCCTCATCATAGTTCTCCGGTGGCGTCTGTTGCTGCTCCAATTTGATCCTCTTCCTGGGCTGCTCTGACTCCACTTCCGCTTCCGGTTCGCGCTCCTGCTCCTGCTGCTGATCCATAGTGGCAGCTGCCGCCTTGGCCAGCATCAAATTGAGCGGCATAAATGGCCAGGCACTGGGCATCTGGGCCGCCTCATCCTTGCCTCCCTGCTGGGTGGTCACATCTTCGGGGGGCACAAATAGGCCATGCCGCTTCCACTTGTGGGTGCGCAGGAAGTAGCGATTGGCATACTCCCGGCAGCACAGCTCGCAGAAGAACTCCGGAAACTGAATGCCTAGGCGACGCAACTTATCCGGATTGAAGTTGGAATCCTTGGCCTGCTGGTGCAGATGAGAGGGCAACTTCCTGGGCGGCGGCACAAAGCTCAGCTCCTCCTGCTCCAGGGTGAAGTCCTCGCGAAAACCCTCGGGCAATTGATACGGCTTGACCTCCTGACCTTCCTGTGATATTTCCTGCTTGATAACCGGCTGCAGGGGCTCATTGGGGCTTCCCCGAAGGTTTTGTGTTGGCATGCTTGTCTGGGAATTGGGTGAGTCCTGGGCACCCGGCTGAATGTCATGCTGCTTGGCCCGATGACGACGCATGGCGAAGATGTTGGTGAAGCGCTTGGAACAGATGTCGCAGTGCACCGAGGCCGCGGGATTCGAGGAGCCACCAACTGGCTGGGCATCCTGCTTGGCCAGCACCTGAGCCTCCCTCTGCAGCTGGAACATCTGGCTCATG
The DNA here is from genome assembly GCF_025231255.1 of Drosophila biarmipes. Lineage (NCBI taxonomy): Eukaryota > Metazoa > Arthropoda > Insecta > Diptera > Drosophilidae > Drosophila > Drosophila biarmipes. The sequence goes on along the minus strand of NC_066613.1, from coordinate 22,048,706 downwards.
GAACTCACGCCGGGATTGGGGTGACCACTGTTGTTGTTGTTACTGCTGGTGATGTTGTTATTGTTGTTGTTATTGTGATGGCTGGAAGTGTTGGAGCTGCTCGACTCGCCGACGGGATCGAAGATGCCATGCTTGTTGGCCTTGTGCGTCTTGAGGAAGTACTTGTTGCAGAACTCCTTGTTGCACAGCTCGCAGTAGGCCTCGGGATTGAAGATCCTCAGTGGCGGACGATTCAGGCCATCTACACCGGGAAAACCAGACATGCCAAGGAGTGGTAGGTATCCAGCTGGACCCAGGGCAGCCTCTGGGGGAAAGGGAAAAGCAGGCGGCATCTGGGGGCCATGCGGATGATGCTGCGCCTGCTGCATGGCCTGGAACCAGTGCTCCTGTTCTCGCTCCAAGTCCTTGCCATGACCATTGGTCATGTCCTGCTGCAGGCTGTGCTCCTGCTGAGGACTGGGTATGTCGGCACGCTCCAGTTTCACCTTGATGGAGGCCAGGAAGTCGGCGGGATCCTGCTCACCGGACCTGTCCTCGCCGTGATCCTGCAGCATGTGCAGGCTCAACTTGAACTCGGTCTCGAAGCTCTCGCCGCACTGCTTGCAGTAGGTGTGATAGGGATTCTCGCGCTGCTTGCCGGGTTCTGATATGTCTGCCATGGCTTCCGCTTCCGTCTCCGCTTCTACCTCCGTTTCCGGTTGGGGGTGCTGATCCTCCTCCTGCTTCTGCTGCTGCAGCATTTCGAAGGTCTCCTTTAGCTGCTCTATGGACTTGGGCAGAAACATCTTGGACAGCTTCTCCTCGTAGTCCACCGTGGAGGAGTCGGCTCTCTTTGGACCCACTTCACCGGAGGGTTCTCCACTCAAATTGAGGGCCTCCAGGCGGCTGGGATTGTGCTGCTTGCGTCGCTTTTTGGCCGCATCGCTGAGGGCCTCCAGCAGCTGCAGCTGCATGGCTGCCGCCATGGTGGCCATGTTGGCATCGCCCACCTCCTCTTCCTCCTGCTGCTGCTGCTCCGCATCCTTGCAAACCTCGTCTACCTCCTCCAAGTGCTCCGCCTCATTTGTGCCGCTTCCCGCTGGCTTGGGCTCCAGTTCCAGCTCCACAGCCTTGACCAAGTGGGCGGTGGGCGAAGTGCCTCCCACTCCACCTCCTTCTCCTCCTGTTGCTCCTCTAGATGCGGCTGATGTGGCTGTGGGCGTTGCTCCTGCGGCTTCATGTGGATTGTTGCTATTGCTGCCGCTGGTGTGGTTGTTCCTGTTCGTGTTGAGTGTCGATGAGTTGGAGACGTCGGAGAGAGCAGTGTCCTCGCTGCTCAGATCTGGCGGTGGGGTGGCATATATGGATGCAGCCATTTTGGATGATATTACTGCGGGGGAAAGGGGCGAAAGATAGAAAGGGAGAAACATTGTAGTGGATAACTTTTTAATTGAATTCGAAGCCATGCCAGCGGGGGGTTTCGATTTTAGTAAAAGGAGTGGGATATTGGGGTTATTTATATGCATGTATGTACATAAGGTTTGCATGTGGAGGATATTACCATAAAAGTAAATTATATAATAACTTAAAAGTAAGTGTTTAGAGACCCCTGAAGAAATTAATGTAGGTTATTACAATTTGAAAAGTATAGGCAAGTTTTTCCTTGAGAACTCATACGAAAAAACTATTTATCAATATAATAACACTTAAATTCATAACTCTACCTCCCTCCCTCCCCATTTTCCTCAGTGTACATAATGAATGGACTGAGGCTTAGATCGCATTATTTTTCGGCCAAAAGGAAAACGCAGAGAGAAACGCCGAATATTTGACCAAGGATTCCATTCAATTTTAGTTTGGCTTCAAGCGAATGCCACTCAAATATTTCCCCCGCACACACACACAGCCGCATAAGCCCGCACACACACGCAGAATATTTGTGTCTCATTTCCGTATGCGCTTAATTTCATTTTTCTGCTTCTGTCCGCCTTCTTCTGCTTTTCTTCTCCATCATCATTATTCCCACCCACTGGCCGCCCAGCCAGCCATCTACCATTTCCCCCACCATGTGGCTGTAGCTACACTTTTTCATTTTTGTGCAAATTCTATGAAAAATTTTTCCATTATATATACATACATATGTATAGCATACACATATATGGGGAAACGAAACTTTCTTCTTTTCCTTTTTTTTTTGCTGTTTGTTTACTGAGCGCCCCAGCTGCCACCCACTAACACACAAACACACACAACCCCATTGTGGCGCACACGAAAATTTATACAAAGTCATCCGATTTAAGGAATACAAATTTTGCTTATTTTCTTGTGTGCGGGTGTGTGGGTGTGTGTGCTTGTGTGGCGCACACAGAAAACTTTTGCCCCACACACACACACACATAGCCATTTTCCACCCACTTTTCCGCCCACCACCCAACCAACACCATCACTTGAGTCAAGCATAAAACTTATAAAAATTTTCTTCAACATGACTTGGTAAAATAAATTTGATTCTCAAGAAAAGCAAAAAGTAATGTGGGTGGGATGAGGGGGATACTAGGGGGAAAATGCCTGGCAACAGGGAGGCAGAAATAGGCGGGGTTACACTGAAAGAAAATTATATAAAATAGGCTGATATGGCAATCAGTATCGCAAAAGAAACTAAGATTGAAAAATCAATTTTTTACCTTCATTAAAATTATTAATCCACTTTACTAGGCCATAACATCCAGTAAAATAATTGACTTTAAAAATCGGTTAAAACTAAACTTTGCCGTTATTGTGTGCTCTCTTAAATAACATTGTAGAAATGGAATATTTGAACTCTGCACCGTAGTATCTAAGGTAAGCTAAATTTCTGTCAGTGCCGGAAAAAATTTTCGAAATAAACCGAAAATTTCTTTTTCCTATTTGAGCACAGGCTAAAAGGAGAAAAGCCAAGGAGGAGCAGTCAAAGGGTAGGGGGAAATAAGTTTCTTGGGGCTGGGGTTGTGGGTTGTGGGTGGCAGGCGTGGAGTGGGCAAAAAGAAGGAAAGAAAGAAAAATATTCTCAACTATGCTGCAGACATAAATTAAGTTTCCATGGTTGGAAATTGGTTCTCCAGCTACATGTTGTCGTTGTAGTTGTTGTTGACTTTGCTTTTATACAATTTCTTCGGGCCAAAACCCACTCCCACTGCCCTCCCCCTTTTAACCTCGCCCGCTTCCCACCATGACCCCGAACCCCGAACCCCGAACCTGGCACTTTGAGGAGTTAAGCAAAAATGCCTGCCAGGATGTGCGCATTTCTCTTCAGTATCTTCGAGCGTTGGTGTGTGTGTGAAGGCTAGTGTTGCTTGTATTTCGGTTGGGATTTTTATAAAGCCTAAGGTAGTTTGATGTTATTTTATTTGATTTTTTTCGCCTGCCTGCCCGCCCTATATCCATCTCTGCGTGCCAGCAGGAGGATGCCCAGGAAAAATGTTCGAAATGAAAATGCCAACAGAGTGTAAACAAAACCATGTACTCCTTGACTAGGTATACATATAGCACGGTGAATGTGCATGTGTACACTGTATATTTTGAGAGTCCGCAGGAGAAGCGGCTAATTTGGCAAACCAACATATCAACCCAGTTTTGGATGGGGGCCGAAGGACTCGGAAAATAATCTTGACACTGGCCTAGGGGAAGCCAATAACGTCAGATTGGTTTTGGCTGCGGCTTGGTTATTTGATGGAAGGTTTTGTGGAAGAATATCTGATGAAAATGAATACGAGGTTGCAAACTTAACACCGATGGCTAAACTTATCGGACCCTCCAAATTTTTTAAATGGCTTAACTAATACTTACAAAATTTAACAGAGAGGCATAAATTTAATGAATGCTTATAATGTATGTAAAAGGATATAGATCAATGGTTAAATTTTAATCAAAGTTGTGTAAATATTTCATAAACTTAAAAAAGACATCAACGAATACCGTTTTTATATTAGGAAGGTATAAAAAAAATATTATTTTTATTGAAGTGCTAAAGAAATATTTGTTAAATTTTATTCACTTTTTTTAATCCAATAAGATCACTTTGATCACAGGTAAAACACAACTAATGAACCTTTTTGGTCCCACTTGAAGGTTGTGTCTTGTGATGTATTTCTCCTAAGAAAATCTCTAATTCCTTAATACTAATTAACCATAACTCTTTTTTATATCAACCTACTCATTAAGTGTGTTGCTGATTTTTCGCGATCCGAAATAATTTTCCGTTTAATTTCTGCCACTATAGTCACTCGTTTATGCGTTCACTGAGCATTCTCAAAGACCAGTTCCTCGATCAGTGATCACTTGATGCTCTCGTTTTGTTCGCGTTATGCAAGTCACTTTTGCGCATGCGCACTCTCTTCTTTATTTTTTGGCGTGTGTCGGGATCGTGTCCTGCCAAGTGGCTAGCTCGTTGTCAACTGCCGCATGACGCAGCGGAATAACAAAAAATATCGGCTATCAATTGCCAGTTGCCGGTTGAAAATCAAAACAGCAAATAGCAATGATACTAAAGTCCCAACGACACACACAGACCTAACCCTCTGTATCGCCTAATGCGCGAGCACACACACACACACTGGCTGGGCCCCTACCCATATCAGGGAAAAAACCTCAATAAAACACCCCAAAATATCAAAAATCATAGAATTTCCCTTAAAAAAAAATCCATACAGCGACAATAGAGCAGCGCTGCCCGGAAAACCATTATTGCTCCGCCCCTTTTAGTTTTCCTTTTCCCTCCGCTCTTTTATTTTTTTTCAAATTTTCAGTAACCACCACAACTACAAAAGAAAGGGACGGCGACACACGAATGAGCAACAACCGCGCAACTTGGAAGGTTTTCCCCCGATACTATTGTTGTCGTGCCAATTTATCATTGTTCGATAGGATTTTCAATTTGTTTTTCCTACTGCAGAAGTTCGTGTGCCGCCATCGTTGTTATTGGTGTTTCGCCAGCGGCAGTTGTATTTTTGTTATTTTAATTTATGCACTCCCAATGAAAAGAGTCACAAATTCTTTGGGTTTCCTTTCGAGTCGCTGTCACAAAAGCCGAAACTTCTTGACTTGAGGAGCCAAGAATCACATAAATATTCCCCGAACGGGTTTGGGGGTTGTTCCAAGTTCCGCAATGTAGAAATTGGCTAATTGAAGGGTTTCTGCGGACTCCGAATCACATTCACCCAGGTAAGAAGTGCCTTTTTATATGCCTTTTAGCGATATTAGAGAGGAGATTTTCTAATTGTCTTTTAATAGGGTTGTTATAAGAAATAATTTGAAGAGCCTTTGCAGCTGGAATATATTTGAAGGGATATATAGTTCATTTTGAAAATTGCCCTCACAAAAGGCCTAACAAATCGGGGACAATAAAACTTAAACTGAAATCTAAAGAAAAACATTTAAAGATCCGAGGAAAATTGAAAAAGGGTGGATTACATGTACCTTTTATAAGAAAAGATATGGGTGTTGCTCTTGATAGGTTGTCGTTTTCTTTTTTTCTTTCATGAATGCTTTTAATTGAGTTGGAAAAAATCTGTCAACTCGTGTCAATGTCAATTAATTATAATTATAATTTCTTAACTCTTTAATTGAATTAAGAACGGGTGACATTTGTTCGAGGCCATGAAAGAGTTGGAATTAATAAAAAAGACTGTGGCTTGGGAGAATTTTACTTTAAAATAATTGTTTGGTAATTTGTTTCAATTTTCATATGCATTATTCATAACTAATTAAAGAACATATAAATTATGGAAAATTATGTAGAAGTAAAGTGCCTCGAGCTGTCCTTATGATCAAGTTTGGGTCAGGCGAGTCCCCGAAGGGATTAGGCCTTGCTTCAGTGGACATCTCCATAAATCTGAGTCATAAACTCTCCCCAGAGATGCGGCCAGTGATTGTTTGCTTTGCCCGATTGACGGATTGACTTACAGATACTTGTGCCTCGAAGGACATGCCAGCTGCAAGTGCTTGTGTGTGCGTGTGGGTCCAACCTTGGCCACCCCTTTTCCATTTTCCCCTCAGCCCATCGCCGCTCGGCACACAACACACATCAGAGGCCGAAAAAGTGAAAGTGACTTCCCCGCATTTCCCTTTTCCCCGCTTTCTGCGACTGCGCCATGAAGGTGACTCTCTTTTTTGGAGCAGCCGGCCATAGTCATATGTGTACGAGTGTGGCTAGAAAATCGCCGGTTGAACGAACCAGGCTAGCAAAATAGTCCGACAGCAACAGTCGGAGCGGAGCAGTTGGCAAGCCATTGGTCGGCAGGCGGCTGAATCGAATCGGATCGCATCGGAGCCCAAAATGAACTGCCCAGCCACCCACTCGGTCTGGTCTATTTTGACCTGGTCGCCATCGTGGTCGTGGTCAAGGTTTTCCCACCGACTTTCACTCTCACACATGTCCAGTGTGACGCTGCCGTTGCCGTTGCCGGCACTTTCACTTTCGCCTTCACTCGACTGGAATCACTCGCACGCACGCACCGCCCGAAAAGAGGGGCTTCCCCGTTTCGTAGGCGCATGTCCTTGCAGTGGGCGGAATGTAAACAAATGCGGCATTCAAGTCATTATAAACTCGAATGGATATTTAATCGTGAAAAGGGTTTTTAATTTTTTTGAGCTAAAAACATCAAACATACCACAATCTCAGCCTAATAATCCATCATTTTTCAAGGGTCTCATAAACTAAAACAACTAATTTTTAAGTAAATACACCAATCATATTTACGAATACAAGAAATTTTTGGGGACAATATAATAAAGTTAAAAGTTGATTGGTTTAAGCAGAAATATTAAAAAATATTTTAAGCTTGAAAACTCTATATTTGAAGTTAAAAAAACAGTTTAACTATTTATGATAGACACAAATGTTTTCTAAAATTACAATTTTGGAAGGGAATGACAGTAATTATATGGTAATTATAACCAGCATTTATTTATTTATTTTAAAATAACTTTAAAAGCCCTTTTTTAAATGATTGTGTTTCTTAAGGTCGTGAAATGCAGGGTGCTTCGAAAGGTAACACCCGCCCAACTCGTTGGCTACCACAATAGCAATTATTAAATTTAAATTCGAGCCAGGACCAACCCACTTCGCACCCTTAGCCTAGCGTGTCCTGACGAAATGTCGCTTATGATTGATACGCCCCTTTCGGCCCATATGCCACACTTACACCTTCAAAGGCAGCCCCTGACAGGACACCCCCGCCCGGAATGCGGTATGTGGATTGCAATTAATATTTCTGATGAAAATCAAATTGAAATTATGCGTGGACTCAAAAATGTAAATGGAAATGGGAATAATAATGTGTCAGGGGATCGGAAAATCCACCCCTGAACTTGGGAGTAATGATCTCTGTTGGTTTTCCCTTCAGTGCGGGGGAGGAATCAGTCACTGGGACGGGTTTCAGTGTCGCCTTTCCTCGTCAAATGTGTGCGACAAATTACTTTATTAGGAATGCAATGTTCAATGTTCGTGAGATGCTGCCAAGTTTTTTGATCTCTCAAGATTGGGGTGTTACTTTGAAGTCTGTTTGATTAGGAATTCATTGGGTAAAATAAGTTTTTCGGGCTTTCCGGTAAGTAGCACAAATTGGTAATGAAAGAGAAAGAACAGACTGAAATCGATAGCAACCGCAACAATAAATAAATATATTTATCAAAAGAATATAGGATAACTAGCTTTTAATTGACATCAAATGCCTAAGTTATGAGGAAAACAACGAATGTAATTCTGAAAGGAGCCCCAAAATTGAAAAGAAAAACCTGCTTAATTCCTAAGAAATCGTAATCATCTGAATTGTGAGAAATAAGAAGTTTGTCGAAACAGTTTCGTAGAATTTCCTTTGACGTAGCTGCAGAAATCCCTTGCCCTGCGACATGGAAAAAATCGGAAAAACATTTCCAGTTTCTAGGTGCCCTGCTCATTAGTGGGAAATCTCATTAGAAACCAATGAACGCGCAGGAAAAACCAACAAGCAAACACAAATACATATTTATGGGGTGGGGGGTGAAAACCCCTATATTGAGAGCTTCGAAGGCCTGTAAATCGTTAAAGGTTTGATATTTTTTTCATCATTTTCACTTTCACATCTCCATGGCGCATGGGCCACGGAGTGAAAAATTAATTTCCCCCAACCATTTTCATACCCCTCTTCTGCACACACACACATACACAATCTATTTTCCGACCAACCGAAAAACGAAAAGCCAACAAAAACTATTTCCATCTCTGTCGGTCACCAAAACTTTTTTCTATCAAATATTATTTTGTACAATAAACTACGGATGTGTGTGTGTGTGCGTTCCACCCTCTGGGCCTATGTGTGTGATAAAATAAAAATACGAAAAATATGAAAAAACGAGGAAAATTAATAATGAAACTCAAACACAGAGACAAGGACAAACGCTGTGCACATACACAGGCCAGTAAAAGTGCGTACGATTGTGTGTGTGTGGGAGGAGATGTGGGGAAGGAGGGGTTATAATAATCATGTTTATAATAAGGCAAGTGTTTTCCTTGCTTCTAATGAGACCCAGAATGTGTGTACTGTAGTTCCTTATCATCCGCCTTATCGACATGATGAGCAACCCCCTGAAGTATGCTGCAACTATTTTCCTAGAGAAATCTGTCGTCCAAGGAACTTTTCACCCAAAAAAAGAATACAAAAGCAGAAAAATTCCATAAATTCTAGCTTCTTCTTAGTCAAACACCCACACAGAGAAGCAGAGGGGGAGAAGTTTGCAATTTTATCAGAAATACACACACACACACAGTCAGAGACGAGGGAAAACCACCACCCCACGCCTCCTTTTTGGCCCCCGAAGCGAGTTTATGAAACCATCAAATTATTTTCTTTTCCATTTCTGACACTCAAAAGAAACGGCAAACATACAGAAGGAGGGATGAATGTGGGTGGTGGGGTGGTCTTGGGGGGAGGGGATTTTCACGGAGAAAGCAAGAAATGAAGGAAAAAAGGGAGAAAAAATTATTATTTTCCAGTTACAGTCGGCTTGGTCTCCATGGTGGCCCTGGCACATCCTTTACATTATTTTCCTGCTGCTGCTCAAAGTTTTTGCCATGTGGCCCCCCTTCTTCGCCGCCCCTGCTCCCTTAACCCATAATGCCTGCGGGTTACATTTTGCCCAGTTTGTGTGTGTGGGTGTGTGTGTGGGTGTGTGTGTGGGTGTGTGTGTGTGTGTGTAGCTACTTCGTCTTATTCGAGTACGAAATTTTTATGAGAAAATGCCTGCTTGTGTTGGTGTGTGTGCGAGTTACTGGGCTGTATATCAAAATATTTAAAAGCAAATATAATATTGGGGGAGGTGGGTGGCTCTCAGGGTGCCTTATGGGTGTGTGTTTGTGTGTGAGGGGGGGTTTGCCTGGCTGGAATTCGGGCAAAAGGCGTAATAGAAAAACACTTAAGCCAACCCCCATCTTCTGGGCCCTGAGAAATATCAAAATGTAAAAAAAATCATTCAGATATATACGTATCTAGATGTATACAAGTATATACTTATATTAATAATGAGCCGCAGCGCCAGCGCAAAGAGAAAATGAGAAAAAAAAAAGAAAAATATTCGCTTTGCGAGTGTATGTCTGTGTGGAATTTATTGATTTTCAGCGAATAAATATTGCCGGAGGAGCACATGGCAAGTGACTTAATATCAGTCGGCTGGATATTTACAATAGACACATGCAAAACGCATATCAATGGACATGTGCATGCCTATATCTATGGAAATTGATTTGGCCCGCTGACGTTGCTATATGTGTGGTGTATATAGTACGTTATCGTTGAAATTTTTATATTTTTATTGTCAGTCGCTGTCGCATTAAAAATACTTAATCTCCGACGGCCCAGTTATTGCCGACGCCCGGTCGTAAAAAGTGGTGGGCGGCAAACCGGGGTCCGCATTTTAATCATGTCCACCCATATCGAAAATTTTACTTTATCGCTATCCAGCAATCCCGAGCCGGGCATATTATTATTATTCGTCGTTTCTGCTTTCACGTTATTAGCACCCGTAAGGGGACCTCGTGGCGTATGCTCGATGTGCGATAAAAGCCGTGAGCTAATGAGACTTTTTAATAAATTGTCCCATTCCGGCTGGCCTCGTTTTACTACAATTTTCATTATTAATAAAACTTTATGACATCTATATCAGGCATTGTGCATTTTTGTTTAATAAAAAGAGAGAGAGAGCAGCGACACAGCACACACACTTGCACCGTTTATTATTCCAATTAAATTTACCAACTTCGTAGGACACGGTCTGTGTGAGTGAGTCATTGTATCCATCAAAAACTCACATCTACCTTTTCGGATTTTCCGCTTTTCCAACCCAAAAATGTATATTTTAATGTATATGCTTGAACAGATACGTGTAGACATACTTGAACTCCGTGTTTCCATAAAAAAATATAGCATACCTTTAAGAAAACACTTTCTAGAATGTATAAAGATAGGTTTTATAAGCACCTAATCTAATATTAAATTTTAGCCAAATAAAAAATCATGTTTTTCAATGAACCTTAATAAGGGACGCCTTAGATGGAATTTTAAGGTATTTTTCAAATTTCGGTTGTAAAAAAACCTTCAATTTTCATCATTATATGTGAGCTTAATAACTGAAACTAAAAATCTTTAAAATCTTAAAAATGCCCTTTTAAAAAGGTTTTTTTAATGCGGTTCATAAATACTTTAGTCATGTAGTGAATATTTCAGTAAAATAAGTACATACATACATGCATATGACAGGGACAATGCTTTTAAGGAAAGGATTTCTGTGGATAGTTTTAAATGGGAATATATAATGCAGTCAATTAATTTGCATAGGTCTTTGTAATGTTTTTTTAGATTTCATAATCATTTTCGCAGCAATTTAGATCTGCAAAATAACGATGACTGCATGTAAATGGGGGGTTTTAAGCATTCGAAAGCATTTAGCAAACACATTGTTTAAATTCGCCAATTTGAATTAATTTTCATTGAATTTTATAGAGCCAATTGTAATTTCGTTTGTTGTTTTTACTGGCCAATGCAAGCGGGCATGGTTCAATAATCCGGTTATGCATATGGATTAATTGGGGTTACAGTTTGCATAGCTGGGACTCACAATGTCTCTGGCCAGAGAGAGCATCTTTAATCGTAAGTGTAAACTCTTGCGATAATAAACGCGCATCGAACGGAAACTCCTTGGATAAGGCATATTTTGGACTAGTATCAAAATTTTTATTTATTTATTACTTAAGTAGTTTGTTAACGTTTAAAGCACTTTTTGGGTTTTTCTTTAAGCACAGCGTTTCTGGTTATAAAAATACAAAATAAGCTTGGTTATCCTTGTTTTAAATTTTTGTGTGTTGCCACCACTTTTTGATTGTTATTGGCTTACAAATTCTCGGGTTTTGTCACTCATTTCAAACACTTTGAACACTGAAATCGGCAGATTGCTAATTGCATTTGTTTGGCTTTCATTTGCTTCTCATGGATTTGGATTGATTTAGTTGCAGCTGGAAACTTACAGAACTTGTACAGGGCGTTACACTTATTTGATCATGCCGACAAGTCCAAAACGACGCTGTGGTAGCCACCCGCGGCTACTTCTGCACCACGTACGCGTTTTCTGTAGACTGATTCGGCTTTTCCGTTTTCCCAATTGCCAGCCTGCCGCCAAAGGATGCGGACACCCACACTCGGGCACTCGACAGAGAGCGAGAGTCCGCGAGAGAAACCACCCCCAGAGCCACCCCCAACCTCCAGCGGGCAACGCTCTGTTGCTATTTTGTTTACTTCTCGCCGCGGGGGCGTTCTACGGACAAAAAGAGAGAGAAAACCACAGGAAGTTGTAAGGGAGGGGGTGGTGGTGTTGGGCAAAACATGTGCTAACCTTTTCCACAATTTATATTTTTTTGGCGCCCAACGTGGGGCGTTTAAGCTGAACATTTATTTCGAGTCTTTTTTGGTCCTCAAAATTTTTTCAAAATTAAATGCCAGTTTGTGGCTTAAAGGAGAAATGCCCACAATAAGTATTAAGAGAGGGGCACCATTGAAATACAAAACAATCTTTTGGCGCCCAACGTGGGACCTTCTAGGGTCAAATAAATTTTGTTCTCTTATTTTTTCCATTTTTTTAATTCTTTTTGAAGTGATTCAAATTAAAAAGAATCATATACTATTATTTTACACCCATGCCATATTTATATGTATGCAGCGCGCCCACTTGATGGATTCGCAGTAAAAGCACACTAATCCTACCCTCTGCTCACAGGACATGCGTATTAGATAAGTCAAAAACAAATATTCCACTCAGAGCGCCGCTCTCCTGACCAATTTTTTGTTGTTGTTGCTAAAACAGTTTATCAACACGACCAAGTCTCTGATAAAACAATCATCGTTTATGGTGCAACACGCTTCAACCGCCGCCCCCCAGCAGCATAATTGAGATATAGTCCAGTGACCAGACCAGTAACATCGAACCGGGGTGGTTAACAAATCGAGTGGAGTGGAGTGGCCAGGAGGCCAGTCGAAAGTGGTTGGAGTGGATCAAGTGTAGAGTGGTGTGGACATGTTCTGTAACCGCATGATTAGAAATCGAGTAAAGTCGATGACAAAGCAGTGGGAGCAGCTGAATCCCTATTTGGGGAGGGAAATCAAGACTGGGGGTGGGGGGCCAAACTAGGTTAAACTCAAACCCTTCCATTCAAATTTTTGCCTAACGATTTTTGAGCTAGTTTATGACAAACAATATCAATGCAAAGGCATAACCTGCGTGCGACTCGTTTAACTGCCTTTCCCGCTGTTTGGCCCTCAATGAACCCTCCTTAAACGGCTGTTCCCCTCGGAAAATGGAGCACGCAGCGGAAATGAGAAGGAAAAGTTTTCGCATTTTCCTTTAAATTACAAAACAAAACTAAAAACAATAAAGGAAATTTCGGGAAAACAGCTCGACGCCTAAAATACCCTTTAAAAATCAGGATCTAATGAACTTGGTAACATGAAATTAATATATGTATTTAAAAGTATAGAACTTCTTTATATTCAATTTAATAATCTTTTAAATTATAATTATTACTCAAAATTTTAGCATTCCTTAAAATATGGTATTATAAACATTTACTTAAAATAATTTATGAAGCCTCTGACTTAGTAGAAAAAAGGCTTTATCTTGTTATAGGGTATGCATTATTAGAAAAGACGAATGAGAAATCAAATATGCGCTTAGCACGATATATACAAATTGTTTACTTTTTCTGCCGCCCCCGAGGACAGCGGTTTTATATTTGACTTTTTATATGCCATATAAACCTGGACTGTGCGCCAGTACACGACCTTACAATAAAAATCCCAATCCACCTCGCCGAGTGGATTTATTTATCGCCCTTGCTGCTGTTGGAAGTTTTGCGCTGCCGGTGCTGCAACAGCTCCTGGTATTGCTCAATGGATCCATCCTCGTGCTTCGAGGTAAACGTGACCGGCTTTTCAGCCTTGGCCTGCTCATCACTGGCCACGACTTTGCTGCGCTTCGACTTCCTGAGTTTGTCGCGTACGCGTTTTCCCAGTCGCGACTCTGCCAGCACCTGGCTGACCTTGGAGCTCTTCATGTAACGTGTGCGCCAGGACTGTTTGTAAAAGGGTTTGGGAGGTGATTAAAAAAATTATTGTTTAACATGCACATATAAAAATACCTCGGAGTTTGGCTCCTCTAGTTTGTCGCGCTCATCCTCGCTTGTGTCCAGAGAAATAACATCGTTGTCCATTTCTTCGGGATCGGCCAGCTTCTCCTTCTTCTCGTGCTTAATGCTTACTGGCGGAGGGTCGTCCTCCTTGGTCATCTCTTCAATCATTTCCAGATCCCCGCCTATTGAAATGACATCGTCGTTTTGATCTTCGTCATCTATGGCAGCTGGTTCGGGTGCAGTGAGTTCCTTTGATTGGGCTGGAGAATTATGGTCAACTAAGGGTGCGTCTTCCGAGGGCTGGCCCTTGGCTGTTGCTTTCTCAAGCTCATCAGATTTTTTCTTTACAACTGGTTTAGTTGGGTTTTCAGCGATGACAGGTTGTTCCGGTACTGGTTCCTCTGCCCTTGCGGGTTCCTCTGGCTTGGATGGCTCTTCTGCCTTGGCTGGCTCTTCAGGTTCGTCGCGCACTTCACCTTCCTCCGGCTCGCTTTCTACGACTGGAGCTGGTGGCTCCACCACAGCTGGCTCAGGGATTTCCTTTGACTTCTGTTTTGTACCTTCATCATCTGTGCTGTCGCTGATCAGCAATGTTTCCGGTTCTGTTTGTATGGGTATCACATCTGGCGAAGCAGAACGTGATTTGGAACGAGCTGGCTTTGGGAAATCCTTTTTCTCCACTAAAGTTTCAGATGGTGGTGGAGGAGGAGCTGGGGCTGGAACCGGCGCTTCCTTGTCTGGAGAGGTGTGTCTATAGTTTCTCTTGATCTTGATTTTCTTTCGGGGCGCCGGCTGTTCCTTGCTGCTACTATCTGCGTCTGCCGAGTGGAGGGAAGTGCCCTCCTTGGCTGCTTTACTTTCATGAGATTTGCGACTGCCCGACTCCTTGTTTTTGCTGCTGCGCTTATCCTTTTCCTTTCGCGGAACTTTCTCTGCTGGTACCTCGTCATCATCGTCTGACTTGACCTCTATCTTGGTGATGGGCTCCATGGCTAGTTGAGAGCGAATGGCTCGGGCGCGGGCTTGAAGCTCAAGCAACTCCAGCACACTCATCTGACCGCCCGCTGTGGAAGAAAATGTGAAACCTTAGTAACCGAAGCCACTTTAAGTCAAAAGGACACAGAAATGTGTTCGTTCGATCTTGTTTAGTCTTTTTACATTAATAAAGTTGATACTAACACTCCTTGTTTTCATTTCCATTGTTCGTTTTTTTGGCTCTAAGCTTCTTCTTGCCTGAAATTGAAATTATATTGAAGCAGATTACATTATAAATTGTAGACAAAGTATAGTTTAAATTAACTGCACGCCAGAATGCCGATTAGCCAGCAAGCGGTGGAGCCGCAATCGGACAGCCAGACTGCCGACGACCAGGGGGAGGAGGAGGAGCAGCCGGAAGACGAGAACCGACTGGAGAAGTTCACGGTGCGGCTCAATGGACAACATGACTTGGAGCAGCGTTTGAAGGATTTCAAGGCGGCCTGCGAAGCTCATGAGAAGCATGCTAGGCGCCGAAAGCGAAGACGCTACTACCACCTTGGTCTGGTGGCCAAGCTGGTGACGGAAACCACCCACGACGAGCTCCGCCGCATGCTGGAAAACGGCACTTATACATTCCACGTCGATACGGTGGCCAACAAGCCCGACGAATTGAAGGCCATCTTGGACACCATGAACATTGCCATTGCAGCGCACACTGAGGAAAGGGAACTTCGCCTGACCACCGGCCTGGCGCTGGAGATAAATGGCGAGTGTTGCCGCCTTGGCAGACTGAGGAACAACTGCACCGTGATGTTGGCGCGAGGTGGAGTGGTCACTCTCACCACCGATGAAGCGTACCGCTACAAGGGCTACAAGGAGATCGTCTACGTGATCAACCTGCGTGCTTATCTTGCCTCCGTCCAACTGGGCGACATTGTGCTGATCGGACGGGAAGTAAGGGGTCGCGTGGTGAAGACCCTCCGCGAAGCACTGACTGTGATGGTCATTGATGCTGGTCTGGTGGCCTCGTATGACTTCATAGAGCTCCCAAGGCAATGCCACAGTCTGGAACCCGAAGTGTATCCCGATCTTTATATGAAAGACCTCGAGATGGCCGCTTCCATGAACGCCAACTATGTGGTACTGCCCAAAATTCGGTGCAAGAGCTTCCTTCGAGCCATCCGGCAGACCCTCAACTCTGGTTTTAGCCTGAAGTTAATCGGAATGATTGACTTCGAGTATGTGCGGAGCAACATGCTGGATCTGCTGGGCATCATCAAGCTGGTGGACTACATTTGGATACCGGACATGTTCAACGTTAACTGCTGCCTCTACAACTATATAATGGAAGACGTGCTGCCTATTTCGCAATGCCAAAAGAAGCCGGTCATTGGCACGGTACCTCTGGAACGTTGCAGCGACTTCAAGCGGTTCGAGTTGCATGAGTTCCTTTGGAAGGTTGACGCCATTCACATCCAGAAGAGTCCATGGTGCAACAAGTATCCGCTGATTGTCAAGAAGCTAATGCCCATTAAGGACTATCGAGTTGGTGTCGTCCAAAACAAAATGGTGGTCAAGAACATCCTGACCTCATACCAGACGGTAGTGAATTTTATCATTCGGACAATCAGCTCGATTGAGTGCCAGGCCATCTTCTTGTTTACCAAGTGCGAAACCGCCAGCGTGGCCCTTTCCCGCGTTGAGATCTACTGCCCAGTTTATGTGATGATGCCTCTGGAGGACACAGACGATGCGGAGACCATTACCTGCAAGGTGGAACTGGCACGAGCGCTTCACTTGCGCCGAAACATGCACCCGGTTCTGTACACCAAGGACCTGAACGAGTGCAACTACAGTCCCATAGAGTTTGGAGTGGATTTCATGCGTAGAAAGGGCTGCTTGGAGGTTGGAGACTTTGTGGTCACGTTGGAAGTGGGCAAGGAGGACGCTGAGAACGTGGCTATCGGCATAGGCGAGGATGTCTGTATCCTGCGGGCATTCTACGTGTCGCCACTCTTCGCCTGCGAGAAGTTCAAGTACGGTGGCTAACTTTCCGGCGTGCAGTTGTGCAGATTACACAGAATCACCAGCTCTAAATTAAATGTAACTAAAATCACTCACTTCTTCGGGACTCTTGGCCTCCAATGTCGCTGTCCGAGGAAATCTCCTCCAGAGAAATGTGTTCTGAAAGGGGAGCTCTATAGGGAGTGGTTCAGAGAGTTAAGGAATGCTCAAACATACCCTCTTTCTGCTCCACATCTGAGTCTTCAGAGCTCTCGGTGTCTGTGGGACACTTGGTGCCTTCTATAATGGATTTCAGTCGCTTTGTGGACAGGCAGAGGAGCTCCTCCAGGCAAAGTTCTTCGATTTCGTCCAGGGGTGTTTTCTGGTTAATGTTCATCGTTAGTAATCTGCTTGTAGACGCACTTTAACTAACCTTTAGAAACTCCGGCGCGAGGTTCATGATAGTTTTGGGTTTTAGGGTTCCGAAGATTTGTTTCACCAGCTCCAGACGGTCGTCTATATAGTGGGTCATCGGGTGCAGCGTGCGGTCCTCCTCCATCTTTTCCTTCTTGATGCTAATGGGCTTGGGGATTTGGTCGCCCTTGCTGTGTTTTTTCGCCTTCGAACCGCCCATTTTAAAAAATTTGCTGTCAAAATAAAATCTAAACAATTTTCAGTCTTGCAGCCAGCGTTGCCACTTCGGCAAATACCCAGTGCACAGTGGTGATATTTCGGTAATTATGTTAAACAAAATGTTAAAGAGATAACTGAACGCTTATTTAAATGTTTTTGGAGATACTATTGGGATTAAGAAAACCTTTTCCATAATAAAATATTGTTTGTCAAATACAAATACTATTTTTTTTATAAATAATAGTTTTTCATTTAAAATATTCTAGCCGGACCCACTGTGCTCTGTTGCTTACAGTGTTATTATTGTTTGTACAGAACAGCTGATTCTCGAGCGGTGTAGTTTGTGAAAATTCTGCCAGTGTTTTCCGGGTTAAAATTAAGAAGGTAAGCGCATTTATTAAGTAGATTTAATAATTGTGAGTTGCATAAAGCGGTTGTGAGCAGGGTAGATAGGAACTTTCATGTGAAAAGGCCGGATTAAAGTGGAATACTTGTGTTCTCATTTGAGGAGCTGTTGCACGCAGTGAGGTTATTTTACAGCAGATTTAGGTTTTAGCTTATAAAGATTTGCGAAGTGAATTAAAAGCTATAATAAGCGAGGTAAATCAAACAATTACATATTTGCAAAACAAATTGCTGCGCTGTTGGACCCCCTGTTAACTGCTGTTAAGTAACAGGGCTGGCATATTTAGGGCATTTCGTTCGCGCGGTATTTTCCGACAGCCGCGCCGGGTCACACTGAACATCTGTTCCGCGGAGAATGGCTGCGATTTCGCGTCGGTAAAAATAGCAAATACTCGTTGATGTACCGCGGGAAGGCCTCCTCCCCGGCCCCACAGAGGCCCCGAAAGAAGTGATCAAATGTGCGCGCCGCAAGATAGCAGCCGCCCAACGAACGATAGTGACGAAAGCACATAAATTCAAGTACCAGCCGCCCCGCAATCACGATGAGTGTCTCGCGCGGCAGCGGCAACACAACGCTGGACCTGCAGCCGCTCCTGGCCGACGGCGATGAAGACAGGGAGCAGGAGGAGAAGATAGGCGGCTCGGGGGGAGCAGCGCTGCTCAATGGATCCGGCTCCAAGGAGCTCAGCCACCGGGAGCGCGAGGAGTCTGCGGTGTTCATCAAGAAGATCGGCAGCGCCTTGTTCTACGGCCTGTCCTCCTTCATGATCACGGTGGTGAACAAGACGGTGCTGACCTCCTACCACTTCCCCTCGTTCCTGTTCCTCAGCCTGGGCCAACTGACGGCCAGCATTGTGGTCCTGGGCGTGGGAAAGCGCCTGAAACTGGTCTCCTTTCCGCCCCTGCAGAGGAACACCTTCGCCAAGATATTCCCACTGCCACTGATATTCCTGGGCAACATGATGTTCGGCCTGGGCGGCACCAAAACCCTGAGTCTGCCCATGTTTGCGGCTCTGCGGCGCTTCTCCATTCTGATGACCATGCTGCTGGAGCTGAAGATCCTCGGGCTGAGGCCCTCGAATGCTGTCCAGGTCAGCGTGTATGCCATGATCGGTGGAGCCCTGCTGGCCGCCTCCGATGATCTGTCCTTCAACATGAGGGGCTATATCTATGTGATGATCACCAACGCCTTGACCGCCTCGAATGGAGTGTATGTGAAGAAAAAACTGGATACCTCGGAGATAGGAAAGTACGGCCTGATGTACTACAACTCGCTGTTCATGTTCCTGCCCGCCCTGGCCCTCAACTATGCCACTGGCGATCTGGAGCAGGCGCTGAGTTTCGGGCAGTGGAACGACTCGGTGTTTGTGCTGCAGTTCCTGCTCAGCTGCGTCATGGGATTCATCCTGTCCTACAGCACCATCCTGTGCACGCAGTTCAACTCGGCCCTGACCACCACCATTGTGGGCTGCCTGAAGAACATCTGCGTGACCTACCTGGGCATGTTCATTGGCGGCGACTACGTCTTCTCGTGGCTCAACTGCATCGGGATCAACATCAGTGTGCTGGCAAGTCTGCTGTACACGTACGTTACTTTTCGGCGGAAACGGGCGCCCGATAAGCAGGCCCACTTGCCCAGCACTCGCGGCGAGAATGTCTAGCTTCGTCTTAGCTCAAACTCAAGCCAAAGCCATACGATATGTTTAGCGTATTCCGTACTTCGTTCTGCGATCTGCGACTTCGTATTCAATTTTCCTATAGCAGCCACACAGCGCATCGTCTCTGTACATATATATCGAGCTCTGTATCTAAGGAGTGCAATTTAGCAATTATGTAATTTTAATCACTTTGTACATTTGTCCGCATGCAACTGTTTCCTGCATCGATAGTGTCATCATAAGTTATAGAAATACACCGACATCCAGCTCCTCCGCCGCATTGGGTGTGCCAGATAACCGATTGTTTTCTATCTTCTGTTCCATTTCGGGTCATTAGCGATAAGATTGCCTGCACCAGCACACCAGCACCTCCCTCCGCTAATTAGGAAAAAATTATTGCACTCAGGTGCTTCTCTAATTACTTTTTGGAGTAAAGTACACACATACAGTCGTTGTGACTTTTCAATTACCTCTGCCTAATCGGGTGTTTATCTACTCTGGGTAAACACTCGCTGGAACTCGGAGAATTCTACAAAACAAAGTACTGCAGTGCTGGACACACCAGCAGCGTCGTCACTCAATATCTCGGCGTAGAAACCCTCCGGAATACCCGATTACGGGTTACTCTCCAGCAGTGTTTGGGTGTATAATTTTCTTTCTACGAAAAAATGTACTATCAGGGAGTGATTGCGAGTAGTAAAAATATAATTAAGATTAGCGCGCGTTTAGTTTTTGGGCACAGACATAGTGATTTTCCGTTTGCCTTTGTAGATTGCCTAATTATAGACTTCTGTGTAGGGCAACCAATTGGATTGTTAAAGAATCTTTAGCTTTGTTATAGGAGTAAATAAATGTGCGCAGCTGAAACTCAGCCATTTGCTGTCTCTAAGTAAATATATGCTTTTAAGATGGATATCTCTTTCCAAGAATTAGTTAACCCAAGCGACAAAATGCTTATAATAAACTCATTATATTTTAAAGCTTAGTAGTGAATATTTTTTTATGTGCAATTAGCTCTTAGAATACACAGAGCGGTCATGGCGTTCTTATTAGTGGTGACTACCCGTTTATTCGAAAAACAATGACGACATTGAAATTGAGCATAAAATCCGAGCTGAGGTGCCAGTGCCCCCTGCAGCCATTTGTTTGGGTCTTATTTCGAGACCCCGCGATATTGATAGGTGGCGAATGAGGGATTCGACGTGGGGCCAGGTAATGAGGAAGCCGAAACAGGTTTTCTCGGATTTAACCGTTGGGCGGACCGAGTGCGTCGAGGTAAATGGTTAGTCAGCATCAGCCCTGTCCGCGTACCCACATTATGGACAAATTGTTTGCTCATATTCGCCGCTATTGAAAGTGGGCACGTACGGCCCGAGCGACAAGCTTTAACCGAAGACAGGTAGTCAGGGTCATGTTTATGTGCGCTGCTGGTAATGATGATGATGCCGACGATCGTGCTGATAAGGTCACCGGGTGCGCCGCCCCACGTCTCCTCTCTGAATCCACAGATCATCATGTTGCAACGCTGCTGGCGTCTCCCCAAGCCGCTGGCCCTGCGACGAAGTCTTACTCTCGGCCAGGTGGATAGCCAAGCGGTGGCCGCAGAAGCGCCCGAGGCGGAGCCCCAAGATGCATTCGAGCGTCAGTACCTCAGGGAGCGCATAGAGATATCGCCTTTCCAGCGGCTGATCCTGGGAGCAGGCTCCTCCATTGCTGCGCTCATAAATCCAAGACGGTGGGATTTGTATTCTATATATATTTTTATGGGTAATTGAACATTTTCATCCCCTTATAGGCACGACATGATCGCCTGTCTGGGCGAGACGACTGGCGAGGGTGCCCTCTTGAACATCTTGGACACCATGCAGGCCAGCGAGGAGGGCCAGCGCATCATGGCCGAAAAGCCCCGCATCCACACGAGCACTGTTGACTTCAAGTACCTGGAAAAACTGCCACCAGATACCTTTGGAGCTGCTTACGTCAAGTTCCTGAAAGATAATGTAAGTAGAGCGAGTGATAAAAAATGTGGGAACATCTTAGCAAACACAACACGTGCAGAAATCTGGTTCGAAGACATTCTACAGATAAGTGGGAAGGGAAACAACATCAAGATATTTGTGCCAAATAACAAAAGAATAATTTAAGAATTAGAAAATACATCAGGAATTGATATAGCTATAGGGGTATGTTGTGATTCTAAGAGATAGATTTACTAATTGGAGATTTATTAATGAGACAAAACATAAAAAACGTCTAGTTATCAATCGTTGTGGCACTCACTTGGGTAATCAACTTTCAGCAAGTCACGCCGGACAGTCGCATGGCCGTGCGGTTTCTGGAGGACCCCAAGCTGGCCTACTTGATGACGCGCTACAGGGAATGCCACGACCTGATCCACACTGTGCTGGACATGCCCACCAACATGCTCGGCGAGGTGGCCGTCAAGTGGGTGGAGGCTCTGAACACGGGACTGCCCATGTGCTACGGAGGCGCGGTGTTCGGAGCTGTGCGCCTACGTCCCAAGTGAGTTCAGTGAACTGCGGTGCCCAATTATGCCTCCATTCACGCATCTGTTTGTTTGTTCGTCTTAGGCAGAGACGTGCGTACTTGAAGAGCTATTTGCCCTGGGCCCTGGAGAATGGCAAGCGAACCAAGCCCTTGATGCCCGTCTACTGGGAGAAGCGCTGGGAGCAGAACATCCACGAGCTGCGCTCCGAACTGGGCATTAATGTGTTGAATAAAGCCTGATAAGGAGTTTTATTTTTAAATTGGTTTTTGAATGAGGAACTTATCGATTACAGTGATCGTAGATTATCGACGCACTATCTGGCAACTCTTGTTGGAAATTGGTAAAGTGTTTCCACTTAAGACATTGCATCGTGTTGCATTGAATTATGAAGAGGATTTAAAAATGAAATTAGAAAATATAAGTAGATAAAAAAGTTTAAATTAAATCCGAAGCCATTTTAAAACCTTTATGATCTAGTGGGAACATCACATATTCATAAATGATCGCATGAAAATCTGAGCGGATCTGGCAACCCCAGACGCTCTGTTTGCTTTTGCTGATGTGTTGTGTATTGTTTTTCGGTCCACTGTCGTTTAATGGCTAATTACCTGTAATTCCCGCACCATGACTGAGAAATTCAATGGATTCAGCCACGACGAGATCCTCAAGATAACGGGCGTGAAGGAGGGCGGCGTGGGCAAGCGGCCTGCGAGCCTGGAGGCAGGTTAGATCACCATGAATGAACCACCAAGCGTGTAAACAATTATATGTTTATAATAAATGACCTTCCATGTGTGCGTGAGCAGCCAAACAGGCGCTCCGGAATCAACCCGGCATTCGGAGGATGCCCGATAAGATCTTCCGGCAAGGGGATCAAATACGGAAGCAGCAGCAGCAACAACAACAACAACCACAGAAGCCCATCCAAAAACCGGATGTGGCGAAGAAGACCAAGTCGGGAACGGCGACTCCCACGGAGAAGGTGCCAACTCCCACGCCGGAGGATGACGCAGCCCATGGATCGCTGAACCTCGAGCGCGCTCTTTCCGATTCATTAATGGAGGCACTCTACCATGGCCATGCTACAGCTAGAGATAACAAACCCACTGCCACGTATGCGGATGCTGAGGCTACGTCCACCGACGACAGTTCGATACTGAAGATCAGCGGCGGTGAGGGCCAGACCAGCAGCTCCATAGACGATGCCAGCATCTTGCCGAGCAGCAAGGAGTCCACATCGCGGGAGCGCCTCAACACTGACTCACCCTTTAAGGGCATCTCGCTGAAGGACTTCGAGCAGCATCGCCGTATGATCGAGGAGCAGAACAAGCAGAAGAAGCAAATGCTCTACGAGGCCATTGAGCAGCATACGCAGAAGACGGCGCAAGAGTCGCGGAAGATCGAGGAGATCCGCCACGAGCTGTCCAAGCTGGAGAGCGATCTTGCCGTGGACGTGGCCCTGCTGAGGAAGCAGATCGACAATGCCTGCATACATTTCTCTAATGTAGAGTGAGTGGGGAGCTGAGAACCCGTCTAAGGCTTTTTAATTTACTTTTTCTTCCTTACAGAAAACAATACGTCAAGATCGAGGCTCAGTTCCTGCGGGCCAAGATAGAGCTGCACAATGCCTCCGAGAAGAAGGAGTTGCTCACCGAGCATCTCTGCACTGTAATTGCCCACAACGAGGATCGGAAGGCGCAGAAGCTCACGGAGCTGATGCAGAAAGTCGGCCTGGCGCCAACCGATGAGCCGCCTGCCTCGCCACCCAACGCCAATGTCAATTGAGCCTAATTAGTTTGTTAAATTCGAATTGTCAGCCTGCTTCAGCCCTGTTTCCCTTGATTTGACCAGCGTGTTAAGTTCGTTGCCCGCTAAGAATGAAATGTATTTCGTAAAATTGATATTATATTAATTCTATTTACTGAAATTGTAAAATGAAACAGGGCATCAATATGTGCTAGAGTGCTCTCTAATATTAGTATGTAATTACTGTTCATAGTGTAAGCGAAAAAGTGCAAATTGCAATAAAATATGTATATGTTATGTGTAAAATGTAAATCTATGTTTATTTAAATACAAAGGCTGTTGCAAAAATATTTTAAAAAAGAGTATAATTAGTCGACCTTAAGCATAAATGTTATTGTTTGGTTTTGACCATGTGGCAACGCTGTTAGTTACCCCAAACAGCTGATCGCTTTTTGAGTTGAATAAACGTGCGAAGAGCTAGACAACATTTTATAGAAAAATAAACATTTCTGA
Organism: Drosophila biarmipes; assembly: GCF_025231255.1. Classification (NCBI taxonomy): domain Eukaryota; kingdom Metazoa; phylum Arthropoda; class Insecta; order Diptera; family Drosophilidae; genus Drosophila; species Drosophila biarmipes. The sequence continues at coordinate 22,024,594 of NC_066613.1, read as the reverse complement.
ACGGAATTAAATAAGAAACAATCCAATAATGGCTGGACGTGGAAGGGGTGGCAAGACCGGCACCCTCACAGCCGAGCAAATGGCCATGTTGGGCTGCACCAAGGATTTGCCGGTGCAGACGGCGCCGCCTCCCACATTTCCGCCTGTTTTGAACAGGCCCACTACCCTGGAGGTGGGCTTAAATATATTAAAATTAAGTTATAAGGAGGTAAAACAATATTCTTTACATTCCCCCGATAGACAACTGCCACACAAAACTACCAGCTGCTGTGGAAGGAGGATTTCCTAAACCGCATGCGAGACTCCCCTTACTACATTGTATCCGCCAGCCAGGAATCACAAAAGCTGGAAAACAAGGACTGGCGAGAGGTGAGAAGTTGGCATACCTATAAATAACCACTCCTAATCCTCCTTGTGCAACGCCAGAAAGCCATGACTCGCCTGAAGCTCAAGACCCAACCCGAGTTCAATTACAAAGCCATGCCCCAGGAGCTAAACATCTCCGGTCGGAAGCGACGGGCTGCAGATGCACGGCCCAAGCTGCTGGCCAAGAAGACCAACATCGAGGACAGGCTTAAGGTGCTGGAGCAGAAGGAACTGAAGTCTGGCGGCGGCGAGCAGGACGAGGTCAAGCAGGAATCGGACTCCGAGCAGGAGGAGGACGCGGATGATCCGGAGGCGGCGATGGATGATGAGATGGACGAGGACAACGACTATGGCGCCACATACTTTGATAACGGAGAGGCGTTCAACGACGAGGACGACAACCTGGACGATGGTCCCGTGTACTGATACTAATAAAACCATCGAACTGAATACTTTCGGATCTGTGATTTACTATGTCGCCACTTTAAGCTTATTTAACACAAATATTGGATTAATATACACGTAGGGGGTGACTGGCTTAGTCCAGGCTCTTGGGCACGTAGTAGTTGAAGTGGATCACACCAGAAGACTTCACCTGCAATGGGGAATTGGGTTAGTATGCAGTGGGATCAGGGGCAGAGTGGCTGGAACTTACGAAGCCAATGGTACCGGCCAGGACGAGGATGCCAGTGATGAGCGCAGCATTGTACTTGGCGTTCTTCTGGCTGTGCTGCTCCTTCCAGTCTCCAGCGGGCACGGGCAGATCGTTCATGGTGGAGTGGGGGCCATGGCCACCGTGGTAAGCGGCACGCGACAAGGCGCCAGCTGCAAGTACAGCGAAAATAGTATTTAATAATGTAATCCTTAAAAAAGAAGGAACCCCTATAGGATGTCTCCTGCGGTATGATCTCATTCTGGTACCAACTATTCCGTAAGTATCTTTATGTAAAAATTAAAGGAAAACCTAGGAAGGAACTTCTAGGAAGGGTATATTTATGGTTTTCACGAGGATTGCTGGGTGAACCATCTCTGTCCACTTCCTTGAAGTCCCTCTCTGCGCTTCCCACATTATGTAATTTTTAAGGTTAGCAGTTCCACTGAAAATGGGGTATTCGCCGCCTTAACTCACCGTTCTTGAGCAGAAGCCCCTGCTTGACAATGTGCTTAACCAACATGATTGCTCGAAAGTTGCTGGAAATGGGAAAATATGGTTTATTTTTAAGCCAAAATATATTTTGCGTAAAAACTCACCCGTAAGTTTTCTTGCGTCGAACAGTGTGACCGTATTTAAGTTACGCGAAAATACCCACCTTTAAATTAGCGATGAGCTCACGAGCTGCACCCTTAACATCACTCACGTTGAGCCTACTTATATTTTCTTAATGAAAAATGTACCAATGGAGCACAAAAGTTTTTTCGTAAATTGTATATTATTAAAATTTATATTTCATGTGTTAATTTTTGTTATTTAGAAATATTTCCTTTACTCACGTTACCCGCTCCTCCCTAACCGATAGCCTGTTAACGCCTCTGTTATCACCCCTGTTAAATCAGCTGTCGATGCGGAGGCGTTCTCCTTTTGCTAATTGCAAGTGCAAACAATTGGCCAGTTGTTGATTCTCGGCAGGACTTTTCTTTCGTGACCAGTGCCCCGCAAGACATTCCCAGCCATGCTGTCCATCGGCGCCATGGCCAACATCAAGCACACGCTGCAGAAGGAGCTCTTCCTGGCCGCCGGCGAGCGCCTCCTTTCCGTGGTGACGGTGGTCAAGAAAAAGGACAAGAAGCCCTGCTACCTCTGCGTGGTCACCACGGCGCCGCCAGTGCCCGTCATCACGTTGTGCCTCATCAAGCAGTCGGAGCAGCGCGAGGGCGAGTACAAGCGCAAGCGGAGCTGGCAGCTGGACGAGATCAAGTGGGTGGACGGGCGGAACGAGCAGTTCGAGACGCACGAGTTCGATCTGCAGTTGGAGAAGCTGTACAAGTGGTACGCCCTCAATCCGCACGAGCGGCAGAACTTCCTGGCCGTGCTTAACCGCCAGATCCAGAAGAGTGTGCGTGGCCAGAGGGCGGAGTTCCGGAACGTGCCCGCCGCCTGGCTGGCTGAGAAGTCACCCGAAAAGGTGGCTCTGGGCAGGGCGACGCAAAAGACGCAGCACACCGACGACGAGGAGGACGAGGAGGAGGAGGCCCAGGAGTTCACCGCCCTGACGGACAAGGAGGCCAACGAGCTGGGCAAACTCTTCTCCGAGTGCGACTTTGCCATCAAGGATGCGGAGCAGTTCATAGAGCAGTTGTCCCGGGAACTGCACGACCTAGATGGGGTGACTAAATGGGCACTCCAAAAGCAGTATTCATTACTCATACTTTCTTATCTCGCAGGCCAATATGCAAAGTGTTCTGGCCTCGGAGCAGAAGGTGCTGAAAATGATGGAGCACATCGACAACGCCATCTCCGAGGCGGACAAGTTCGAGAACCGCCTGGACAGCTACGAGGATATCCTGGGGCATGTTAAGGAGACCATGGAGAAGATTGGCGGCAAGAATGCCATGATCGAGATCGCCAACAACAACAATATCAAGCTGATGAAGGAGCTCAACAAAGTTATAGTAGGTATTGGTAGTTTATCTATGATTATTTTGCCTAATCGGATGTGTATCCTTTAGAGCCAACTGGACTTGCCGCACAGCCAGCAGCAGGCTCTGGATGAACCCGACCTGAAGACCGCTAATGGACGCAAAGCGGCCATTGCAGCTGCTCAGTGCCTGCAGCAGGCCATGAACAGCGATATAGATCCCGCCCTGCTTCGCTTGGAGGCGGTTCAGGATCAGCGCAAGCGCTTTGAAAAGTGGAAACAAAAGTTCTCCGCCACAGTCAGTCGGTTTATGAACAACCTGTTTATCCATCTTGGCAACGAAATAGGGGACATGCCTATTACAAGCACGGAACTAACGCTGCCTAATCATTCCAATGTTCATCGGGAGCTGACGCCCTATACGGAGCTGATGCACTGGACAAAAGCCATGGATAGGAAGACCTACGATGGCCTCATGCGTGTATACACGGCTTCGCTGAGCAAGATCTATGACAGAGATGTGAAGAACTTCTTTAATTTGGTAAGAACTTAATTTATTAAACAGTGTATCGTAAATAAATCTTATTGTACTTCTTGATAGGCTAAAATTCAGGTGGCAGAAAAGCTCCGAAACTCACGAGAGGATCTGGACATGTCCACTTCCTCCAGAAAGTCTACTGTGTCCACAATACCTTATGGTACTTTGGGAATCAACAGGGATCAGTGGGGACCGGGCGTGGAGAGTGCGGATCGAATTCGTTTCGATGCCCTGCTGGAGAAGGTTCTAGCTGAGCTGGAGCCCATTGCCCTGCAGGAACAGCTTTTCTGCATTAACTTCTTCCAAATGGACGTTATCAGTCCAACGACGAAGAACACGCAGACCACGTTGGAGATGGAGAAGGCGGTGGACATGTCGCAGTCAATCGTAGCGGGAGCGGTCTCGCCATCGGCTGAGGGAGTGCCGCAGAAGCGGATTGACCGTCAGATTAACGAGGATGTGCGGAAGCTGATGATGGGTCTGTTCGGTTGCCTAGAACCCGAGCTGGTTAGCTTCATCCAGAGCTTTGAGCGTGTGGACAGTTTGTGAGTAATCAATACTATCTTATTTAAATTATAGCCCAAAAATAATTTATAAATTCGTTTTCCCAGCTACTCTCTCTACGTCTTCGTGCGACTGACCCAGCACGTAATGTCCGCCCAGGACACACATTCCTTTCTCAGCATGACCTTCGCCTCCGCCCTGGTGCAGGTGAAGCGCAGCTTTGACCGCTTTATGCACAACCAACTGCAGTCCATAAAGGAGGCCAAGCTGCACAAGCGCTCAAAGGCCATCCTGCCGTATGTGGAGAACTTCGAGAACTTTGCCCAAACGGCGGAAGGAATCTTTCGGAAGTCGGATCGTCGCACGGATATGGAAAAGTGGTACTTGCAGCTGGTGAATGCCATCTTTGAGGGCATTCATCTTCACTCGCAGGAGCACCCCAAGACACCTGTGCAGGTGGTGCGCATGGAGAACTACCACCACATGTATGCCTTGCTAGCCCAGCTTAAGGTTCCTGGGCTGGATGCCCTGAAAAAGGAGGCCAAGAAGAGTTACAACGATGCGCTGAAAGCGTATGTGACTCAGTACTTCGGCCGGCCGTTGGAGAAACTGAATGTAAGTCAATGACCTCTCCGAAGAGATGATTTCTTCGGAACAGATATTATAAGATATATTTTATAACCCATATGCTCATACTTTCCCTTCTCCATTTGCAGCAATTCTTTGAGGGCGTGCAACTGAAAGTGGCTCAGGGAGTCAAGGAAACGGAGATCAGCTACCAGATGGCCTTCTCCAAGCAGGAGCTCCGCAAGGTGATCGCCCAGTATCCGGCGCGCGAGGTGAAGAAGGGCCTCGAGAATCTCTACAAGAAGGTGGAGAAGCACCTCAGCGAGGAGGAGAACCTGCTGCAGGTGGTGTGGCACGCCATGCAGGAGGAGTTCATTGCCCAGTACAACTATCTGGAGGAGCGCATCCAGAAGTGCTATGCCGGCGCCATGATCAACCTTGAGTTCAACATCCAGGACATACTCGCCTTCTTCTCGGACATAGCGCGCTCCCACTGATCGAGGGACTCGTGTCTGAAAATCTGGGAGCGTTTAAATCGGGTTTTATTTTTAAGTGCAATAGTATTTAAAGCGCTGTTTCTGCTGATTGGAAAATATATGGCGCGCATATTTAAACAGATGCGGATCTGCAAAAGTCGAAGGCGATAAAAGAGCGAGATCAAAGAGAAAGATCTTAGAGAACGTTGTTTATTGTATAAGTTCTAAATATTGAACTTCCCTTATTCAGCTTTCCTAAAATGTGGGTAGATAGATATTTTATATATAGGAAGTAAAATGTTTTATATACTGAGATATTTGTAAGCCAGCCCTTGAAGAATAGTTGTTTTGGTATTTCGCTTAGAAGGTTCGGCCTTTCCTCTTACCTGAAACCCTGTAAAACTGTAAAACCCTAATTTAAATAGCTATACTCGATGTTTTTCCGTGACTATTAAACTAAAAGCGTTACTTCAGCTGATCGTAAAACGTATAGCGCGCATATTTAAACCTCCACGAAAGGTCAAAGAGAGCTCTTCGAGATCAGAAGAGATAGTAGAGACCCAAAGAGCTGTGCAGAGAGCTCTGCAGCCCGAAGAGTGAGCTTTCCGGGTGGTTTTCCAAGCGCCAGCAGTTGGAGTTCTGGGTCGAGCTCCCAGTCAAGTCGCGCGCCTCAGTCCGATCGGTTGTCGCTCGTCCGCGTCCGCGTCGCCCCCAACCATCTGCCTTATAAGCATTTTATTCCGTGCATTTTAAATTGTTCTATCCGTACGTGTTTCCGTGTGTGCTCGTGTGCCGTGTTGATAACTCCGTGAAATGCAAATGGTAATTGCGAAAAAGCCGCAGCGCATGCGACTGAATGTGGTGCATATTTTAAGAAGCTCCGTCAGGGAGAACAAAAAGTTAGACGGCCGCCCGCCGAACCGATCCGAGCCGATCCTCCCTCCTGTCTGGGCTGTCCCATGAGCCTGGCCGCTGCAGCGACCCGTCCGACCAGTTTCGTGCTGCGGTTGTCGCTCCTGACTCGGTTCTCCTTGCCTTCCCGTACCTCGTACCCCCATCTCCATCCCCATCCCCATCCCCATCTCCTCCAGCCTTTCCATACCTTGCCCTGCCCTCCGCCTTTGCATTTCTCATGCACACACGTTCCTCGCTTTTAGTGCTTTTCGTGCGCTCCCGTGCTCATGTTCTTCCACTTTTTCGGCTGGATGTAGTACAGTGAAGACCGGTAACTTGGTATTCCGGTTAGGAGGTGCTTGGACAAAGTATTTACATCATTTAACGTGTTTTTGATCGGATACGAAAGACAGGACAGGAGGTCTTGCTAGCACCTAAAATAAATACTTGGAATTACAACCAATTTTTTAAAACTTTTTTCAAAAAATTAAAATTAACATACTCTGTTTTAAAAAACAGTTTTTTATGCCCTCTTTTATCATGTGGTATTTGGGGGTTCCTTAAGATAAAGTGCTTTAAATGCAATGTTATATACCTTTCATTTATAATAATATAATTATTAGTTTAAAATTCTTATATAAAGTGAAATAGTTCAATGTTTTTAAGGCAGTTCCCACTGTTTTTCCTTCCTCACCGATCCTCTTTGGCAACTGCCCTTTGTTTCGCCTTAACTGGCGGTCATCACAGTCGCTGTTGGCCGTATATTTTAACGAAGTTTCGCTGAAACCTGGCCCACCTTGATAAGCCCCTGGAAAGTCAGTCACCGGCGATCGCTTGGTCGATCGTCTCGGCAAGTTCAATGCTGAAATACGTAGTATCGGCGGTGCATTTCGACTTCCGCCACAATTAGCTAGTTCGGACTGTAGTTACCTCACTGGCCCTACGCTTACAGAACCCACTGTAATTGCTCTCGACAAGATAAGACTCCGACTATGCTTAGTGATTAAGTTCAAGAGTTATCTATGTCATCAGTAAATATTGTAATCGCCGCGGTGATCTTGAGTCATTAAAAGACCAGGGATGATGAGGTCGCTCCAGTGGGTTGGCAGCATAATATGATTTAATATTGAATTAGTTTGAAAATGAAAATTTTTAAAGTTCAATTATATTCTCTAATGACTTGTAACAGTGTATGCCAACTTCATTCATTTTTTATATATGAATGATATAGTGTCAGATGTCATCACTGTACCTTGCCTCCATTGCGGCGATATCAAAGTTCTCATTTTTGCCTTATGTACCCTATTTAATTTCCTTGATTGCCACCATTGAAATTTGTGTTTGCCCAGTTTTAATTGCCGTTCCATTTAACTATTTGCATGCAAAAAATACAATTTCAACACTTGATAACCGAAGAGAACTAATGGTCCACACCTCATATACTCCCTGTATGCACTTGTGGAAATGGTAATAATAAGGTATATGTATTAAAATATTTGGCATGTGTTCTAAACAATTAAATATTAAATTGTCAGCTGAGCAAATGACAGCAGCAGGGCTAGGAACAGCAAGATCTAACAACTATAAAAAAGTAGTTTCCAGTATAAATCAGGGGGCTTTTTATCTCTAGGTGCCTTTCAGCAAATAATATCTACAATAATAGTACCTTGAATTAGGCGTAAACACTTGGAGTCACTTTTGTTTTCGTTCTGAGCCAAGTGTTTGCCTATTTGCGTGGCACATTTAGAAGTTTTCCGTAGGAAATGGCATATGAACGCGTAATATCCGCTGTAGAATGCAACGCTTGGTAAATATTTGCACTTGGCCATTATCTGTTTCAATATTTTACCTAAGTGCAGTGTCCGGAGCGGAGGAAGGTGCTCCAGCAACTCCCCCACGCTTTCCGCCAATTTCCCGAGGGGGGGAAACCATTCGTGACTGAGTCATCAGGTTTTTTCCTCTATCTCTCCCCGGTCTTGGCCTGAACCAGAACCCAAGTTTACTTGAGGTTAGCTGCCAGAGGCAGTTTTTTCCCTACCCACCGCTGGCTTCTTACCTTTCCTTCTCTTTGTATCTTGGCTTCTTTCTTCTTACCATTTTTTTCCCTGGCAAATGCACCACGGTTCGCTGTGGGCCGCACATTTTTTGCCCACCCAACTGACCGTTATTTTCGCGCAGTTTAGACCTAGACTAAGTTATTCAAAGTCCCCCAGAGCTCTGCTGTCGTCAGCAGAACTGACCCGAAGGTGTGCTTGGGGCTGCTCCTAATCTCCGACATACGTGCTCAAATTTTTTCTACCAAATTTTCGGCTTGTTTGGCAATCGAAAAGCTCAAACAATAAGCGCCGCCAGTGTGCTATGTGCAAATGAAACACCTAGTTATGTACAGGTGATCGTATAGTTATGTGCCTGTTTTATAATGCATGTGGAAAAAAGAGTGTGCGGTGCACATTGTTCGGAACAATGGAACGTTATACGATAAAAGGTTACAAAAAAAGCGAAAAAATAACCCGAAACGGGGGTTGCATGTCACCGGCGCAGCCTTAGATCGCCCGGCTCAGCCCTGAGAAAATGAAGTCACTCTCAGATAAATAAAAATAAAGGCGAGAAGAGTTACGGCAAGTGCTAACTGAATATAGTATGCAAGCCAGAGGCAGTCGCATAACACCAGCCACTCGCCCCCAACGCGGTGAATCTTTATTTATTGTTGTCGTGTTCTCAAAACACCATGGGCCATGTGAACTGTGTGAGCCCACAAGAGACGCTATATCTTAATCAAAAGCGGCAAAGTGCAGTCATTTATAAAGGCGAGGAAGTTGGTAGAAAGACACCTTCACCTTAGGATCTTTGGAAAAAGTTGAAAAGTAAAATTCATTCATTTATGAGATGTTAATTCCTGCTTAAACATCGGAAACGAAATAAGCTACAAAAGTTCTAACTAACACTGCCATTATCAGCTAATTATACATTATAATATATAGGGTTATTATAAAGAAAGTGGGGGCAATGGTTTCAGGCTTTTATAACACCATAAGACTACTGTAATGCAAAATTGCGGTTATAAAATAGAAGAAAGTGTTTAAAAACTAGTTTCTTATAGTTAATAAAAGGGTGTTCCGAGCGAAACCCTTAAGATAGAATACAATCTCTAAGTTATTATTTAGTTTAAAGATACTACTGCGGTTGGTTGGTTTAGAAAACGATGCCAAAATTCCGAATAACAAACGTTCTCGACTTCAAGAAATCCCAGAGACAAATGCGATATCTCCCCGCGTTGGCTCTTAGAAACGATGGAAAAATAAACGCCCGAGCACGTCATATTCGATTGGGGGTAGAGTTGCAGATCTCGCGGCTCGATGGCTCCACGCAGCATTGTGACCGAGGTGGAAAGCAACTCCAGATACTCGGCGCCCCCTTTGGACCTAGAGCACATAGCTCCGCTGCCCGCGGAGGGCACCGGCGGACCATTTATGGTGTCAGTAAGGTACACTGCAGCCGGTAATGGCCATCATAATGATGAGGCTCTGGGCCGACTCGCCACCAGAACGCCACAAAGTGGTGCAATTTGCTCGACGGTTCTTGGAGTCTGCCGCTAGAAAGTGGCCAAAAGGCGGCTGGGAAATAGCAAAGCAAGAAGCAAGGCGAAGTAAAGCATGCTGCGGAAAATGGCTCTGCACTCATTTTGGTAACTGACAGGTCTACCTGCCAAGGCGAGTCGGCGGCTATCGTCCCCTTTTCTCCGAGTGTGTCTGCTCGTCTGGTTTGGTTTGTTTTCACCAGGCAAACGTGATCGTGGAAGTGGACGAACTCGTGTCTTACATTACACACAGACCAGTTTCCTCAATTTGATGAGCCCGGTTCTAATGCGGTGCCAAGCATTGTCCGCTCCCCTGGCCCCCAAGTCCAGGCTCAACTGCCTTGAGGTCTTTGGGGAAAGAGGTTTTAGCTGGGAAGCTCAGGTGTGACGAAAATGTCTGCGTAAATCAGCTTTGCATATGAATATGAAATTATCAAATTAAGGAATTAGCTTAAATAATGTTTGACACATGCCGTTAAAGAAGAAGTAACTGGCATGTTCTAGTTTCATTTAGGTAGTCATAATAAAAAGATCTTAATTTTATATTTTTTACATTCCTAGACATCTCATTCTTGCTAATAAATATAAAAATATATTTAATAATATTTTGCCATCTGATTTACTTAGCTTAGTGTGAAGAATAAAATGTATGCACACGTTTTATGACATTTTTTATTAAAATTTATAGTGTGCAATTTAGAGAATGAATCTCATTAGCAGGAACAAATCTTTAAATCTTGCTACCTAGAAAATATAACCACTCAAGACAATAAATCAGAACTCAGATTAGAAACCAACAATTTGGTTAAGCTCTTTTTTTGAAGCTGTGAAGATGGTTTCCTTAACTCATTATTGTCCGAGTAGAACAAAAAATGAAAACAAGACAAAGCACTTGCGCGTTTCTCGTATCAAAAGGTGTTTAGCCCTCCACTTCGTACCCCCAGCTCATGATCAGCATCAGTAGGTATTGCGCAAATGTTCTGGGGCCATGAAATATTCGCTGGATGCATGCTAAATTAATATTAAAAATAATTGTTGAGTTGTCGGATTTATAATTAGAAATGAGCCGGAAACCGGTAACTCTGCCTTCTCCAACATCTACAATTGTAATTAGTTATTGGCAAAGAATCTTTGGTCGCGCCATTGAATCATCGTTAAGAAAAACTCAAACTAGGAACTCATTAGTATTATGCCAATAGCGTCGTACTACCTGGGAAACTTTTTTTATGATCGCCTTTATGCTGCACTGTGCGAACAATCGAAAAGTCAAAATAAACAGAATCGAATTGCACGCAGCGAATGAAGTTGTAAATACCTGGTTGACCTTGGCAAATGGGAATTTACGGAAACCCTACTGGCCCTAACCCTCGAATTCTCACTTCCTCACAACCTCGTCCTTTCCCGCCGACGGGGTCTTAGGCCCAGATATATCCTACCTCCTACCTGAGGGCCCGAGAATGGGAATCGACGCCTTGTACACACACTCGAGTGATTAATTTCCTGTTTATGAGCATTTCGTTTGCCCGATTCTTTGTTGTGCGGCTTCTTTGCCGAAGGTTTCGAAGGTTTTCCCTCCCTCAATGAAACTCAGTTTTGGGATTCGTGCGTTCTTCCTATGTGCTGGGTACACGGAGGAAATTTATGTACTTATTGTAAGGTTGATTCAATAAACAAGGAATGGACAAACACAATGGACCGATAACCTATGGAATGTAAAGTGTAATTAGATCATTTTTACATTAGCACACATCACATTGATCTTATCTGTAGGTCCCTTTGCTTTGTTAAGTCATTAAATTCAGATAAGATAAAATATAGAAAAAGTAAAAACAAATACATGAGACTTCAGCATTATTTACATTATAAACTTGTATCATTCATTTAATTCATTCGAAAAATAAATATTATTTTTATTAATTCCAGAAATAATACAGGTCTACAATATTGTTTGGTATGCTCAAACCTTTTTTGATCTTTCAAAATTTAGGAGACGGTATAAATATCCCATTTATATAGTACAAAATGTGGGGCTATTTCAAAAACAAACAAAAAAATTAAATAATCTACTAACTAATAATATTACCTTTTTATTGTGAGCCTATACTATTTTTCCAGTGCAGGACATGGTATAAAGGAGAGAACCTACCTCTTGCGACCTCTGCCTTCTGTTCCGATGACGAAATTTATAATGCAAATTGGTTTTCTAATCTCCAAATTAATATAATTTCGCTGTGTGCAGGATAAGGTGAAGTCGAGAGCCTCTTCTTAAAACTATCTTAAAATGGTTTGCGTGTTTCGCTGATATTACAGCGACCGCCCGACGCCTGATCGGTTGGGCTAGGAGCTGTGTATCTGGCAGATACATTTAGCCGTTACACGTGTTGTACCGCTCGGCTCCCTCGCTACCTGTCAGGTATTTTATCCACTGCTCCGCTCAGCTCGGCTCATCGCAGTTCCGCTCTCGGGCCGTTCAGTCCGTCAGTACCGCCGAACCTGTCGTCGTCGTCGCTTAGTTTTTCTGTTACCGCAAAACGCTTTGTATCCGTAGCCTGTGTTTTCAATGTTTTTCGTTGATTTTTTGTTTTTCGTTTGTAGTTCGCGTGTGTGAGAACGTAATTTCCATGAATTTTTGCGCTATCGAATCGAAATTGATGACGGTTCCAGTGCCTCAATGATTGCCATTTCGCCGTGTGGCAATTGCTCTTTATGGAGCATTCAAATGAGCTTTTCGGAACAGAGTTACGTCTCTGATTACCAGTTCCAGTTTCGCTTGTTGCCCCGAAAAAATCAGAAGCCGAACTGAATACAAATTAAAAAATTATCTACTTCCTAACAAGTGATGAATGAATGTCGGCTCAACCTTAGGCTGGCCATAAGAAGTGGCAAGAAGTTCATTGAAATTCTGTGAAAAAAGAAATATTTAAAAATATTTGCATGTTAAAGACTGTATTTAATGTGTATGTGATCGCTTATCCGAGTTTTATTTTATTGCGAGGAATTCTACGGTAATTTATAGTATTGTTTTATGTGAAACTAAAATATTGCTTGTCCCAGAATATTATTTTAATTTCTTTAGAAAATCAAATTGTATTTTTAATAAATTTTGTGATATTTTAATGAAGCCTTTTCTATGGAAAAGTGTTAGGTTTATCATCACATGACTAAGTTAAAATTAGCATAGCCTCAGATAAGTTCTGGGAACACATGAAAGTCAACTGGGAACCTAATCACGAGCCTCTTACACCTGTTTCAGCAAAGAAAGAGTTCTGTAAAAACGGGCTATCAGCTCAAACACCTGGCATGAATTATGCTTTTAACTGAAATTATTCAGGTAGCATCCCGCCGTTTTCATTGCCACTTTGACTACATCTGTTTGCTCGAATCGATTGCGAAAGCGGCAAATCTAATGTCAATAAGGGGGGAGGCAGGTGGGGCCCATTCAGTTGCTAATGATTCTGATAATTGCCATTGTGCGAAACCAAAAGCGAAACTTTGGTTGTGCAACCGAAGGAGGGGGTAAATGGCCAGAGGACGGGGGTACCTACATTTAGTAGAGTTTTGTTTTGAGTACCGATTATGATTGCCAGCGACTCGATGCTGCTGATGCAATTAACGAGCGGCAAGGGCAGCACGAAGTATTTATGCAAATCATGGGCCAACACAATCCTCCCGAGCAGCAGCCATGGAATCGAGTTTGCGGTCGAAGCCAGAGCCTCTCCTGGCGTATCTTTTTATGCTCTTGACCCAGTGACAAACAAGTGTCAAAGTGGGCAGTTTCTTGGCTAATCTCCACGCGCAAAACAGGTTCAATAGTAATAAAAAAAATAATAAAAAGGAAGAAGAAAAGCGTAAAAAGTGTCCACTTGCCTTGATCTCTGGATAAGTGCAATTACCACGAGCTAAATACAATTTGCACAGCCATAATGGACGAACGAGTTCTCGGATTTTTGGCCCACTAACACGAAAAACGGAACTCGAATTGCCATCGCCGATGTGACAATTTGTTGAGAAAACACCGCTGAAAATTCACTTTGAATGGGAATCAGTCGAGCGATTGAGAAGGGGCGTGGCATGGCGAGATTTTTGCACTGGTCCGTGTCCCCAGAGCGGACGGCATTAATTAAAGTCGATTGGTATTGGAATTGGACAATCAATAAAAGGCAATCAATGCGATACGGACACGCGCGGATGCCGAGATGCAAGATACAAGACACGAGAAACTCGTACTTTTACTTGTGTCGCCTGAGTTTCAATTCAATTTGCACATAATTTTACATAATCTTCGCCTTTTGAGAAACTGTGCCAAGTCAGCCGGCAGTTAGCCAAGTATGTATCTTGGCTTTGTTGGTTTTACTTTCGTTGGTGGCTGCGATCTCAGCGGGCCGTCAGAAGCAGAAGAAAGAGGAGAAATACATAGACCCATCTGAATAGTTTTTACTTTCCTTTTACGCCAGGTTAGACACAGACTTTCAATTACTCGAATGCAGATTGAGATACAGATACGGCCATTAAAGATACAGATGCAGCTACAGCCCACAGCCGAGCACCATGCCAATTGCGATTATCCCCGAGGTTCACTTAATGAATTGTTGCCACGAGATTTGATTCGATTTGGTCTCCCCATTGCTGGACCCTAATTAGTGCTGCCGGTTTGAGAATGGAAATTACTCTGTTGTTTAGCTGCCACATGTGACATTTCCAGTCCAGGTTCAGGTTCAGCCTGATAATGGGCCTTCGAATCGCTGGCAGCTTGGACATTGGCCCTGTCAAAGGTCAACCACGTGTGCTCGTTACAGATGGGCTCGGAATTAAGCAGACTACGCCGTTTAATTGATGGTAATCCACCGGGAATGTTGTTAAAGTTAAAGGTTGTTATAGAGATAGAAAATGAAAGGGCAATTCGGATTATTTTAGTTACCTCATAAAGTATGTAGTCATATTAGTGATATTCAGATTTCAAAGGAATGCTAATGAAAAGGATAAAATATATCTAAAAGATACTTTATATTTCCTTATAACAAAAACATTACAGACGCATTAAAACCCATGCAGAATTTATAGTATATATCTGCTTATAATGAAATCCTTCAACCACTTTGACCTTCAAACATTGATTGATCTTAGGGGTTCTTTGTTTCGTAGGTTTCTCATAAGAGACGCTTTTTGTGTACTGCCAGATTCATCCATCCATTTGCTTTTCCATTAAAAATAATGACTGCCACAGCAGTTGATTCTTGGGGTTTCCTTGGAAGTGAACCCTTGATAATTTCAGCTAAAAACTTTATTACCAAAGGTGGAAAGATCTGGGGTTCTGTGCGGTTTGTTTGGGTTCTGCGGGCCATAAGTACAGGCTAAATGGCAAGTTAATGTTCGCGTTGGCTTTGGTCAGTGGCAGATTGTCTGGCGTTGTGGTTACGCCCGGCTGCGCTCTATGGTGGTGCCGGTGTGGAAGTTGGTGCCAGCATTTCTATATATAGTACACATAGCACTCATATATATGCTGCCCTCGTCAGAACCTTTATCAAGTGTCATACTTTTTACGAAGACCCAGAGCCCAACTCCCGCACTTGTCGCCGTTCGGTTCGAGTGCACAAAGAAAAGCATAAGGCACATCTGGGGGCATTGTGTGGTGCTTTCCTCGACAACACTTGTACTCGCACTCGTACCTGTTAATAACTTGTAACTTGATGCATCGCCGGATCGCCGGATCCCTTGGTTATCGTCCCGCTGGACTGGGTTTCCGAGTCTTCGCCAACGGTCGAGCGATCCCGCTTTTGGTTCCGCCCCGTCTCCTCACAATTTGTATCTGTGTCTGCCATCTCTTTGCCCCTGTGTGAGTGGGCCACCAAAGTATCTGAAGGCATTCACATCTCTCCGAATTTTGTATCTGTATCTGTGGCTATATATCTGCAACATGCAAATGCAAATCTCTGGCCATACGGCGCCACATTTGTTTGCAAAATGTTCAACAATAAACAAGCGGAGACGACGGCGTCATCCACTTTGGTGCCTTCATTTGGCCGAAGACGCCGTAAACACTTCGATACCCGGTACTCATTAAAGCCTGTTTGCGGATAAACATCGGCCGGCTCAAGAAATTTGATCCGCAGAAAGGGACTTTCGGAGAAAATACAGTTTTAGGGGTTCAAGATGTATTTTGCAAACCGTTAAAGAAAATAATATTTTCGTAGTTACATAAGAAAAATTTCAAAATTTCAAATGACACAATTGTAAAAATCTTTAAGTCGTCTCATTTTTTTACTTGTTTAACTTTTAGTTTTAAAAACCTTGTTCAAATAACTATATATTTTTTAACATTGGCATGAATTTTCTTTAAGAATATGTTTTTTTAAATTTCCTATCTAAGAAAGTTCTTCATGTTTATATTACAGATTCTTTAAGAAACAGAATCCCCCACCATTTACTTAACCAAGACTGCCAAACCATATTTTCCTTGATTATCACATTTAAGTAGAGGATATCCCTCGGGTCGATCACCTGAGATCCCCACCTTCTTTTATTTTATGACTTGGCGGCTTGAAACACCAGTAAATGAACGAAAATTTGTATAAATACTCGGGCGAGATTAAGATACGGCCTCTTTTGGGCCGCGTTGCTGGTCACCGAACTCAATCGCATGTTAAAAGTTGATTTTGTTTTCTTCTCTCTCCTTTTTGTTTCTGCCACCGAACCTTTTTTGCTCATTTATGCAAGCGTGCATAATTATTTGTAAATATGCATTTCAGGTGATTGTGATAAGAGGCTGCTGCTGTTGCCAAGATAAATGTGTGCCATTGTGCCGATAAGATGAGAGCAGTCATTAATATAATGACACAACCTTAATAATCGAAATGTTAGGTTCGCGTTGAGTCATAGTGTCGTTTGAATTGTATCCAGCGGTGCAAAAAATATATATAAACACCAAGCACTTGGCTTAATTAATGATATTAGCCGCATATATTTGCTTAATTGGTGTTGCCAAGGCCCAATGACGGTAGCTAATATGACTGTAAATGTATTTGGGGTTTTTCTTTATCTTCCTATAAAAAATACATCGACTGATTTATTGGATAAAAATAAAAATGGTTTATACCCGTAGAGGACAGCGCTCATAAAATTTTAATCGGGTCTTGTCGGGTTTAATTTTAATCTTTTGAAATAAGTTAAGTCCAGTTAAATGGTTTTGATTTTATTAAATTCCAAAGGGCTAACAAGTATTTAAAGTCAACAACATTTTATTTTATATCTGATTAAAATTAAACTTGCGTTAAGCAATGGCATTGGAACCTCGAAAATATTTTTAGCACGACAAACTCATTTTCAGGTCAGTAAAATAAGTTGGGAAACAGAGAGCCGAGCAACTGATATCGCTGTGTGTCTTTCGATTCGTTTTATTTTCGTTCATGCATTTTTTATTTTGCCATGTTCATATTGGAACAGTTGTTTTTACGACTTTGTTTCAATTCTCATTGTTGTCAACTTTCTGCCGAGAGCTTTTCTCTGTCAGTGTCTGATAAAAATAACCAGACAAGTGAAATTTCGGCAACAAAGTCACCTGTCTAGAGCAGAAATGAAATGATTTGCTCTGATTTGTGCTAAATTGCATGACAAAAGGCGATCGCAGATTCTGCGGGAACAATGTCATAATCCATGGCATAATAAGCCCATCAGTATGCCGTAGAATGGCTGAAGGGCTTTCACTTTCGCAGAGCTGCGAATTGAGGCGACTTTTCACTTTCCGTTCAACGGACAGACATTGTTCTCTCTCACAGTTCGATTCGCATGTAAATCAGTTGTCCAAACAGGCCCAAAACAAAACCCCAACCGATCTCCCATATGAATCATTTCGTTAGAAAAACAACAGCGGATATAATCGTATTTTTAATATGATTTTCGGGCTTCGTGTGAACTCCGCAGGCGGAGTTTGGCTTTGAAGTTATTCTGATATTTCCACGAATTTTACTCACCGAACACCAGGAAAAAAGTTGACAACTTTGCTTGATTGTTTTTATTAAATATTAAACATTGTAATTGAATTTCACAAAATAACATTACGATAATATATATTAAAAATAATTTTAGTTAAATGGGCGCAAAAAAAAAATTTTTAATTCTAAGTGGAAAAAAGATTAATAAGGCAGAACTTTTTTGATGTTTGATCATTTTTAAAATTGTCGTTGGCTTCCCTTGTCCGAACCCAAAATATGTTGAAGTTCGACTTTTTTGTGATTTATGGGGCACTCCTAAATAGGTTTTCGGTACCAAATTTGTTTACCCCTATTGATTTAGAAAAGATTTTTTTTTAAATGACAAATTTAGCTGACTTTGTGCCCTCTTTTTTAACGCTATCCCCAGATCTGATCGATGAACAGCAGCTACAAGCCCCGCAGCAGCGACGAGGCCCTCGCCGAGCAGATCAGCTTAGCCCGTGCCGGAAGTGGCACCCGGCCCCCGGCCACGCCCACCTACCGCCAGATATCCGGCGCCATGGCAACCCTGCCGCGCCATGATAACAACCACAATCACAACAACAGCAACTCCGGCCGCCTGCGCAGCGATTCCACAGCCACTTCGAGAACTTGTGTCTATATTGGAGGAGCGCCACCGGGTGGCGACGGTGGCAAGGGCGGAACCGGAAATGGTCAGATATCCGTGACCTTGGACCGCCGGCAACCGCAGCGCCTGTCCTGGCTGAATATGCGAAGGGCCAAGGCCAGCGAGGCGGACCTGCCCACCGTCACGCCCTCGCCCCAAACCACTCGCAGCTGCATCTCCACGGTGTCCAGTGTGGTGGACAGCGGTGGCGGTCGCACCACCGCCACCTCCGGTCGCATCAGCTCCAGCGGCATCGTCACCCTGAGCGGCAGCAACAACACACTGAGCGAAATCCAGGGCGGCTACCACGACATGGATCACGACGCGGTGTCCAAGAACTTCTCCGTGTCGGCGTCTGCCCACTCCGCCCACAACATCACCACCGCCAGCAATGCCAAGCTGCTGCCCGCCGCCGAGGATGAGTCCAACAAACAGGTGAGTCGGGCAGACAGGTGTGGGAATGGGGCGAACAGTTGTGTGGTTTATGGTGGGAAATTGAGGAGGTAGAGTAAATGGGTTTATTAGGAAGTTAAAACATACGTGTTGAATGGTTGAGGAAATTAAAAGCATCAATAACACGAATTTTATTATAGGTTTAATTAGTTGTAGGCAGATGAGGAAATTTTTCCTGGTTAAAAATTATTAGATGGTATTTTATTAAGGAACTTTTAGAATTTTAATAGTTAAGGCATAATAAGTTTATTCATAGAAATTCATATTCATATATAAAAATACCCAAAAAATATCTATACATAACAAATTTGGAAAACTTTATTTGTATGACCCTTTTAAAATTCTTCACATGTTTAACACAAAGTTTAAAATGTTTTTTGTGGCGTTCCGGACTTCTTTACCTTGTTTTAACACACCAAAATAGCTGCTTGATTTAGAAGCCTTTCTGAAAAACTACTTAAATGAATTAATATTATTCTGACGAAAGAAACCTAATCTTCCACACGCCTTTTATCCGCGGCCTAGCCAAACCAATTAAAGTGTGCATTTATTAGCATGTTTGAGGTTTATTTAGCATTCCTACAGATTGAACTTTCAAAAAAGTAGTTCATCTTCGAAGCCGGAGCTCGTGTATGCAATTTATTTCGGTTCCCATTCGAGCGGTGGTCCTACCTGTTTTGGCTATTCAGAAGTTATCAGCCAAGATCTCTCAAGTTGAACACCTTTTCTCAATGTTACGGGCTGGCCAGAAGCGATTTGATTCATCTTCCTTTTGAGGTTTTTGAGAATAAGAATGAATGTGAAAACGAATTGTTTTTTATTCTCAACTGACTGCTGCTTATCATCAGGTAAGCCGAGTCTTTTGAAGCTTCGGTGATTCCATTAATTGATTACTCACGGTTGCTGTAAATTTTCTTTATCCGCTTAATAATGCTGAAAATATTCGGAACGAATTTGTGTACGTGTCTCAGGTCCCAAGAGAATATTCACATTTTTTTGAATCGATCTATTCGTCTAAGCCAATGCAATCGGCTGTTAGGGATAAGTAAATGATATTTAAACACTTCCGCGAACAGAAAACAAAAGTTTTATATGATGGGTTGGGTTTTAATTGTTTAGAAATGCATACCATTGTATTGGTATGTATTTTTGTTATATCACTAGACTTTTCCGTCTCACTGTTTCATCTTCTAGAGTTAAAACGCGTAAATTTTCGCGTGACTTGTTTGACTCCACCTTTGTTTGCTGATCTTCGATTTGAGGTGTTTGGGTAGTTTTCAAGATGAAGATTACCCAAGACTACACACTCTCGGTTGCAGCAGCGGGCGTGGCGATTTCAACCTTCAAACACCTGAAGCTATTTTACTGCTCGAACCCGGCGGGGAATGCAGGTCTTCCACACAGTCCATCCTTGTGTCTTGGTCTAATAGTCATTGTTTATAGGGTTGTCGGGTAGCGGCAACATCATAAACACGATCATAAAACTAGTTTCGGCATCTGCGAGCTCGTATTTGTCCACTATTTGGGTTAGTAAGGCAGCGGGCACCGGACTGGATCGCAGCGGAGTGGACCGGATAGGGCCCAGCTGGCCGCTTGGCCATTGTCTTTCGCATCCAAATGGCACTCCCATTGTTTCCCGCAATTTTCACCCATTCAGACCCGGTTCCCCGGCCGAGTGGAAGTGGAAGTGCAAGTGCCAAGTGCAATATGAAATGCTTCGAACAGATGCTAATTGGTTTTAATTAGCATCACACACACTGGAAAACGGTCCGCTATGCGTGCAGTTAGTTAAATAAAAAATTTTAAGACATCCTGCATTTTAGAGTAAAAATTATCTCTCTAATCTTTGTTTTAAAACAAAGGGAGAAAAATATAAGCTAGAGAAAAAGTACATATTTTCTTAAGTTTAGTGAAACTACAGAACAAGTTAAAGTGGTTTACTTAAAATATATTCCTAACTAAGTGCTATTTAAAAACGTTCAATAATCAATTTAGAAATTGATTATTATTTATAATTATATACCTCTTAATGCCATACAAATTTTGAAGTTCATTTTGCTTATTTTTTTTTATAGACAAATACATGACATCAAAAAATATGCATTTTATATTAAATTATAATAAAAATGTATAATGAGAATATTTACTTTGACGTGAACTTGACATTCACTTCTCTACATTACTTGACATAGTATGTTATTTTCAGCCCTATGGTATGCAATGATTTTTTCAACAGCCAAAGGAACGTAAACTTTGGAAATTGTTGCATACTTGTGGGGGAAAAGTTCGTCGCCTGAGTCTTTCGTTTTGATAAAACAAATCTTAAAGGCAAAAATATAAAAATTACTTTTCATTCATTACAATACAATTAAAAAATCATTTTAACATATGAAAATATAGATACTCACATTTTTTGAGTTCTTGCTTGCCTTTCTTGAAACTTTTAAGTATTAGAAACATTAATTAAGGGAACTTACCCATTCAATTGATTTATGTTGTATTAAACAGCAATTATTTTACAGTAAGCACGTACTCAGTAAAGAGCTTAGCAATAAACCGATTTAATTATTTACTGCCCAAATTTCGCATTCAGTAGTACAATTTATTGACCAATTTCATGGTCCCGCTGTTAAAACAGTATCTGCAACTGGGCTCGGCAAATTCCATGTCTGCCGGCAGCTCGCATATTTGTTTGCTTATTTTTACTTTTAACTTGGGACTTTTCGAATGTGCAATTTGCTTACCACAATCGATGGCCCACCACTTCCCTGCCATTGCTTCTTTGCGGCCCGTGCGAGTTGCCAAAACACAAGACCCAAAGCGAAAACCTCTGCCCATATGCATGTTTCTCGGGCTGTTCAGTTACTTCATCTCTTATGTTATTTCGTTTCCAATTCGCTGATTAACAAGTTCAACAAAACACAGAGGCAAAAACTACAGATACTTTCGGTGCAAATTCGGCAGTGGCAAGTCGCACGTTTCGGCCATAAAAAGAAATGAAAATAAGAAATGACGTCAGTGGCAAACTGGTTTACTGCAATACAGCAATTGCAGGGGGCTATTAGAATTGCATCGATAAATCGTTGAATTCGCCTTCAGTGAAAGTGCGAATGGGGGGAAGAATCGGGCAGAGTTCCCTTGAGTTTTACGATACACAATCCCCCTACACGGTACACTGCGCTACCGGGTTTTTGGGTGTAACCGAGACCATTTGACGGGTTAACGATATCACAGACAACTGCATGGCTTCATGACTTCTCCTTTCACTGGCCACTGATTAGACAGAGCCCCCGAGACGCAATCCGCGTCGTAAAACAATAGCCCAGATGCGAGTACCATAACTATAACTACAACTCAACTCCCCGGGTACACTTGTCCATGCTCCAGTGCCCAGATCCGTTCAGTCAAAGAGATTGTCTAGGCATCGCTTATTCAACAGCAAATACTGCATACAATAGCCTCATGTCGGACACCTTTTGTGACCAGTGCTCCATTGTGGGGACATTTTCACACTCCAGTTTCAGGTGACACCGAAGGTAATGATTGTCCAGCCTACAAGACAAGAAACCTTTCCATTCTGATACAATCACGGAATCAATTCTCGATAGAAGAAACCCCGGAGAAACCTTGGCGGGTATTTATGGGTTAAGTTTCTCATTTAATTGGCCTCAGCCCACGCTTTTACTTTTGGCTTTTCATATTTCTCATATTTATTATACCACTTTGCAGCTCATTCGATATGCCGGACACAAGCCCAACCGTCAAAAGACCAAAAATTCAAGCAATTATTTATGCTAAAAGTGTTTAAGTTCTTGATGTGATCATCGTTGAGAAAGTCAAACCTTCGTTGATTCGATTTTATTAGCATTTCGTAGGTACTTCCGCTCAGTATGGCAGAACTTTGATGCCAAATATAATTCCCAACTAGTAATAATATTTTTATTTTCCATTAGCGCTCATTCTATCCACCTATTTTGCTCGGCGCTACCTCGATAATTTTTCCCCATTCCCCACTATTTTTTTTTGATCCCACAGTGAGTGCTGTTAATTACGCGCCCAATGCCAGTCTCGCTCGCATGCTTACATAATAATTAGAAATTACCACGCTCTTCTCTCTTTCTGCGCTCAAAGAACGTGTTAAAATGAAATTTAATTTTAGTATGAGAAGCGGCTCAAAGAGCCAAGACTAATAGACGGTTTCTGCTCTTTGCGGTGGGCTCTTCCTGCTGTGCAGAAGACAGGTTAATTATGTAGATGGATTTCGAGACATGGGAACGCGGCCTGAGGGCGTCATTAAGCAATAGAAAAAGAGTCTCATTCAGCCAGCATCTTTGTATTCCCTGGTCTCTTTATTATTTTTTTTCAATTAACCCATGTGGGCGAGCTTAGAATGTTGAAGAGCTTCAATGAACCTGTGATGATTAAATTCTCTCAGGTGAGTTAAGTGCACTTGGAAAAATCGCAATATACGCTGAAGGGTAAGGGGAAATTGGTTGATTCTGTTATGAATAACAGTAACTTTATGTAACCTTATTAAAATAAAAAAAAATTAATTAATTTTCTAATTAACAACAATGTATATATATATAATAATTTATGTTTTAATCAGGCTGGTAATACTTGTAAACTCTTTGGATGGAATATAATTAAGTACTTAGATTTTGTCTCTGTGCACAGTAGAAGCATGCATAAATTTCCAAAGAAACCCAGTGAGGCGTGTGCTCGGCTCTGCGTTTTCCGCAGACGCGCGGAGGCGTGCGCTGACTTTGCGCAGCCACTGTGCATAGAAAGCCACGCTTTGGTGCCGTCGCTGCTTTTGAGCCGCTGCTGCCAGTATGGTAGTGCCTTTTTTTATTCCGCTGCCGCCGGCACTACGTCAGTCGTCAGTTCTGCATTAATGAGAGAGCAGTTAGGTACGCTCGCTCGCACGCTCGGTGTGGTCCAAAAACAACGCCTGGCTTCCATCCAGATGAAAACTCTGCCAGGGGAAAAATCAGGCGGAGAGAGATCAGATCCCAAATATAAGTTTACCCATTGGGGGAAAACTTGTTTGGCCATCTTTCCCGGCCGGCTCTTTCTCCCCGGGCACTCGAATTCGATTTTCCCCCCAATCAAAATCGTCGTCTGCGCAGTCGCAACTCGACGCTGCAGCCGTGATGAGTGCACACGCTCATCGAAAAAGTCTAAAAATAAAAATAAAATCAGAAACAACTTAAAGAAAAAGGAAACGCAGTGCAATCGGGGAAAATGCAAAAGTGTGAAGTGAATCGCCTGACTAATGAGTTCTGTGCAATGAAATGTAATTGAATTCCAGGCAGTCCGCAACCACAAACAGCTCTTTATATATCATAACGTATAGAAGGAGCTCGAGTACTATAGTTCCACAACAACTGTCAATGATACGCGTTGGCGATCTGTGTTAAACGAGACAAGAAATAATAAAAAAGAATACAAATACCTTATACGAAATAAAAACAAAACGAGACAGCGAGACATTCAATAAGCGGTTCAGGGCCAGGCTCTGAAGGTGGTGCCAATTTATTTTAAAAGACTGCGCTTTTTGTTGGCTCGCTGTCGTCACGTGATAACTTGTTCCACTTGCATAAAAATATTGTTATTTTCTTGACACAAATGCTACAAGTCGAGGCTCTAATTAGCATGATGTTTAAAAAATAAATACCTACGAAATACTTAAAAATCCACACGAGTGCGCGCGATAATTGTAATTTATTTATTTTCGAGTGCAGTGCAATTAATATTTCAGCCAAAGCTCGCAGAAATCTAACGAATAAATCCAAAGCATAACAATACCAAAACCTGATTTGTATGTAACAACAAACAAATGCAAGAAAATGACAAGTTCTTTGACTCGAAACAATACAAAGTCTGTCCCAAGATGGAGATACCAACGACAAAGTATTTAGCCGACTATCTGTACGTGGTGCACGAGGATGTACCCTTCCGATACTATCGAAAAGTAAGTGATAGGGGGACTTCGGGGGGCCATCATGCATGATATGCTTTATGGGCATGTGATAGATGCCCACATAATGCTCGTCATCTGCACGCTCATAAACTCCAAACGCCGTTTGGCTGCTCGATTTTTTTGTTTACATTTTCACCGTGCGGTTTTCGCTTTATTAACTGCGTTTACCTGGGCGTCACGTTGTTGTTACCGCTTTACCTTTGGATGCTGCTGCTGCCCTGTTGGCAGTTAGCTTGCCTCACTGAATGAATTTCACTTAAAAGAGCTCCGCCGTCTAACTATTATACATACCCTGTGCATAAAAAACAGTTTAGAATGGAAATAAGTACAATTTTGAAACATTTAAAAAATATAATGGTTTCAAGTTCAGTTTTTAGATGTGAGAATCTATTCCATTATATTTGTTTCCCTATTGTTTAATAATTTTTTTTTAACAGAAAAGGTATCTTTTTGAATGGATTTTAGTAGGATTAAAACCTTTTCAGTATCATATCAAGCGGTAAATATATTTATAAATTAATTTTAAGAGGGCTACTGTGAGATACATTAAAAAATGTTACCTATGAAGTGATTTTTTGTTATTCCTTTTAAATTTTATCTACATATTAATATATTTTATACATTTGTAAAATTTTTAAATTTTTAACTTCTTTAAACTCTAAGGTATTCTTTAGTTGGTATGTTTTTTTTCGGCTTTGAAAGTAGCCAAAGTGAGGACTGTTGTTAGTTGCTTGCCGGTGTTTTTGCGCGCTCACATCTAATGGGCTTATGCTGTACATTTTGCAGATGACTTATTAGAGCCATGAGCGAATTTCGGTCGCCGCCTAATAAGATTCCCCACGACTCCCCGCTGCTGTGGGCACTTTCTTTTGCCGCTCACTGTGCGAACACACAAAGAACTAAGCCAGCTTGTTTGGCCGCGGAGTGGGGGGCAATTCGGGGAATATGAGTCGTAAGACAAATAAACAGAAAGCAAAATTGTGTAATTAATGAAAATAAAGCGAGGCATAGCGAAATTACACAAGTCGAAAGCGGAAGTACCGGAAATGACGACGACGCTCTGTAGGAGTATCTTTTCTGTTTTTGTTTAATGTCGGCGGATGCGGCAACTGTGACTGTGCCGCTATTTGTCTGGGTTACCTGCGGAAAGCGAGCCCAATGGGTTTGCATATGACAGCGATTTGTAACTTTTGTATTTTCGCATCAGCTGCGCGAATTTTTCCGAAAGCTAAATACTTGGTCTATTACTGTAAACTTTTACTTTCCTCGGGTTCAGGGTTAAAACCATTCCCAGAAATAGTGGATGTCACTGAACCTGCCAAGCATTTTCCTTTTGAAGCACACATTTTATGTATATAACTGGAATAAGTTACTTATTTTTTGAAGTGTAAATCTTGGATCTACTTAGATACCATGAATAAGGAAATGTATATAACAAGGCTAAAAATATGCAGTGACTTATCTTATTTTGAAGCCCTTTAAAATACATTTATTTATGATTTGCATTCATTGCAGTCCTTAATATAAATATAAATGACCATAGTGAACTGAGGGTTTTAAAATGATAACGATACTTTGAATTCAATTTACAGATATTCATTTCCGTTTTATATTAGAACTTGATATTCAAATTGTTCTATGTGGGTGTTTTTAGTGGGCGCACTCAAGGGGTCCACTCTGTGCCAGGTTAAAGCCTAACCCATGCTGTCTAAAAGCCAATTATAATATTTGTTCCATTTCTTTTCTGTTTTATTGCAGACGAAATGCTCGGTGTTCCGCGGCCTCGTGCTCTGCTTGTGCCTGAACCTGAGCTACGCGAACGTGGTCCGCTTCCCACGCGAGCTGGACCGCTACGGGTCGGCGTACCTGGTGCCGTATGTGGCGCTGCTCTTTCTAGTCGGCCTGCCCATGATTCTGCTCGAGATCTCCGTGGGCCAGTTCTTGGGCCAGGGGGCGGCGCACACCTGGCGCGCCTCGCCCATATTCAAAGGTGAGTTGCTAGATTGCGACGGAGACGGGGGTTGCATACTTTTCGGCAGGCAACAGGTGCTCAGAAACCAAGAGCATCGCATCCCCCATTTCCGATTGGGGGTAGTTGCAAAATGGCGTCAAAGCTTAAGCTGCAGCTGCAGCTTTTTGCATCCCCAGTTGCAGGGGGGGCAGAAGCTTCCCAGGGAAAGCTCTGCAGTTGCACTGCTAGTGCGAGCCTTTATGATTCCCAAGTTGGAATTCGGCAGGACGCGGCTTAAATAGCCGCCTCGCAAGGACCTCCGCCGGGCGGTCGTGCATTCCGCAGCAACGACGGTTGGACACATCCCGTCTCATCCCCACTCTCTCGAATTGTGTCCGTTGGTAGCCGAAGTTACGATTGCAAAACTTTCGTCATCTCTCTCACTCTCTGAAGCAAAAACCAAGGCCGTAGCAGGCGCACGTAGCATCCTCAGGATCCCCCGTGAAAAGGGCGGTTCGGAGGTTTGGGTGCAATTGCAAAAGCACAGGAGCACAGGAGCAAACCAAATAAACAGCAAGAAAGCAAAATCAACAACCGCAAAAGTCTAAGACATATATATGTATCACGAATCGAAAATGATAAATGAACAAAACGAGAAAAAATACAAATATCAGACCAAATGTATATCAATGCAAACAAAAAAATCTAAAAAAGTACACATAAAAAATACACTAAAAAAAGAGAAGACTTACTTAAATGTGACCTAGTAGATAAAATCATCATCGTGTGTTATCAGGACGACTGCAAAAAATCTCTGAAAAATCGTACAAAAAAATATTAAAACCTCAAAATGCATTGGTGTGTGTGTCCCGTTCGTGTAATCGCTGGCGCGCCACGCCCCCGCGGCCATCGCCCCGCCCCTCTGTCTGTCGGCCCCCTGGCTTGCCACGCCCCCCGCAGCAGCAGCAGCAGCGGGTAGATGGGCGAACGTGTGGGCGGCGCCCCACAAGGACATCTAGTAATATATAAAAAAAAGCCCAAGAAAAACAACAGCAAACAACAACAAAATCTGAACGCCGCCCGGCTGAAGTCCTTCTGCCCCCAAGCGGAACCGGAAGCTGATCGGACACGGGCAGCGGAACCGGAAACGGAAATGGACGAGCCAAATGGTAGATGGCGCTGTGGACAGGCGGTATCGCGGGCAAAGCGGCGGCGCGTCCACAAAAAATAACCATAGAGACGTTTAAGGCAAATTCTAAATGAACAAAAGTATAAACCAAAAACAATTGTAACGAGAAACAAACGAATTCAAAAATGAGCAATATGAGCAACTACTAATAATGGCAAAAAGCAAAAACGACAACTGCAAATTACGACACAACACCTTCGAAAAGACCTCAGTAATAATAAAAACACCAACAAAAACACGTGAATGCTTGGTGGCTGCAAAGGAATGCCTTCGTTGTATCGCCCTTTTTTTGCGCTATTAAGCTCTAAGATCTGGAATTTAATTAACTAAAGTATTGAGATCATTTTTTAAAGATTATTTTAAAGACTGTTCATTAGGTTGATTAAATGGCAAGAATCTACTGCGAACTCTAAACATGGGCAACAGTGCGTATGAGCATTATCTAATTTTATTATCAGATCATATCCAAAAATATTAATCCTTCTTTTGAATTTTTATTTGGTGATTATTCTGCTTAAAACGAATATTTTTATTAGCAATAAACTGAGCAAACACTTCCATTTCAACACATTTTATTAACATTTAATTTAAAATGGAGTCCATTAACTAAAATAATAAAAAGTAAATGTGTTTTAAATCTAAGCAAACTTTGGATTAGCTTTGGCGCTGTTAATACAAAGACAAGACTATGAAAAGGAGTCATCATTAAAGCCTATTCTTGATGAACATTAAACTTGCTATGACTTATAAAACTCACAAATGGCTGAAGGCAACACTTAACATTTTTCTGACGACTGCTTTAATG
The DNA here is from genome assembly GCF_025231255.1 of Drosophila biarmipes. Lineage (NCBI taxonomy): Eukaryota > Metazoa > Arthropoda > Insecta > Diptera > Drosophilidae > Drosophila > Drosophila biarmipes. The sequence goes on along the minus strand of NC_066613.1, from coordinate 21,996,117 downwards.
TGCCCATTTCATTGTGAAATCAGCGAGCTCATTGAGGGGAGCGTTTCATGAGTGAGTGCTTGGCAGTCTATAATTACGATAAAAGAGGCAAAGTATTCAAGGCACGTGCCGATTGCCCATTTGAATGAACGGAAAACCGTATCTATAAGCCAGATGAGGTATGATCTTTTGCTCCCTCACCTTTTGGCTGATGGGGAGCGCAAATCAATACTGCAGTAAAAGCGTATAAAACAGTGCTAACGGAATTGGCAACCGCAATACAATGTGGCCCATATGAAAAGATAGGAAGTGTGTAATAAAAATGGTAATACGGTTGCGGTCTCTATAACAGACAATGCTAATTAAAATATTTTATTCATATTTATCAAGCTATTATGCCAAGCCCTAAAACCTTTGAAACCCAAATCATTTTTATAGTTTTCGAACACCATTCAATGTCATCTTAGGGTAGTCCCCAATCAATTTACAATACGTATGCCTATTAACAGCTTTGGGTGTGTTTTTAAGGTCAAATTGATCTGGTTTGGCGAATCGGTTTTCGAGTCGCTGCAGAATACGTTATAAATGTAAATGTAAAGATATTAACGAAATCTCGTTCTCTTTTATAACTAGTTGGTTTTGCTTCTATGAATTTCGCCATTTAAATGACAAACTTAATTTAATTTACTGGGTTCCTCCTCTTCCGCTCTTTTGTAGTCTGCTTAGCAAGGTTATGAGTTAGGATCGCGCTTTGAAAGAAATATTAAAAATCCATTTACAGACAGGAAGAGAGTTACCGAGTCATGTAAGTTATGTTAAGTTATTTTAAAAGTATTGGAAAATTACATAAGTTGTTCTTCTCTTTGAGCTGGATAAGGAGAATATAAATTAATATTATGAATGCTTAGTATATTAATTTATTATTCGATATACTCAAAGATTTAAGATATAATTTACATTATTATTTTTGTTTTATTAATTGTACTCATCACTTGCAGGAGCCTGCATCATCAGTCGATTCGCCTCTTGGCTCTCCGCCATTTGGGTGTCCTTGCAGGCCGTGCTGGCACTGGCCTACATCGGAATGTTCGCCTCCAATGACCTGCCATTCCGGGAGTGCTCCGGACCCGTGAAGCTGCGAATGGTAAGTATTTATCTTTCCCCCAAGCGAAGCAAGACTTATTGTTCTTATTACTCAGAGTGGCTACCTCCTGACGGGAACCAGTGGACAAGAGTGTCTGCAGCAGACCTTTCTCACTCCCTTCTGGCGAAATCCTTTGTACTTTGGCCTGCTGGCAGCGGGATTAATAGGGCTCTGGATAGTGGTAATGCTGTGGTAAGTCGAAAATTTAAAATCAAAACCTATAATATAAATATAACCTATCTATACCGACAGCACCCATAATGCCAAGATCCTGAGAAGAAGCGTCTTCGTCTATGGACTGGTTGGCCTGGTCCTCCTTTGCACCCTCACCGGCTGGGAGGTGCGCAACTCCTTCAGTCGTCACTATTTCCCGGAGCTCTGGAGCTTCGATGGCACTTTGCTGGGCGAGAGCCACATCTGGTTCAATGCCCTGATGCAGGTCCTCTTCTCGGTGAACTGTGGCTTTGGAGCCCTGCCCATGGTCACAGGAAAGTTCCTCTACAAAGGCGACGCCGTGAGAACCTCGGTGGTGTACCTCTGCTTCAACCTGCTGATCAACGCCATTGCCGTGACCCTGTTCATGGTCCAGTTCGATCTGTCGTCCAATGGCTTTCAGAACATGGAGGAGCTGAAGCCCCTGACCGCCATCTATGATCGGGTGTTGAATGGCTCAAGGGAGGGTGACAGCCATGTGCTGCAGCATCTGGTTCCCTCGCTGATCTACCTGCTGATCATTCTCTCGTCCATGGTCTCCATCACGGTGGCCGTGTACACCTCTACACGTCTCGTGCCACGGAGGCCCAACTATGTGATCTGCCTGATTGGACTGGTGGTGGCGGTCATTTCGTTTGCGGCGCCCAAGTTCCTCATCGCCCGCGTGCTGGACTCGCGACTGGTGGGCACCATGGTGGTCACTGCCTTGGTCTTCGAGCTGATTGCCATAACTTGGATCTACGGAGCCAAGAACATCTACACCGATTTGGAGTTCTCTATCGGGCGTCCCATCTTCCGGGTCTGGATGTGGCTGTGGGTCATCTGTCCGGCCATCCTGACGGGCATCCTGGTCTGGTGGTGTGCCGACGATGATCAGTACGATCTACTGGCGGAGTATCTCCCACGCTGGGCGCCCATCCTCTTTGTGCTGGCCTTGATTGTGATCATCGCGTGTGTGCAGATCTTCCGGCAGGTGGAGTACAATTTCTTTGGCATGATCTGCGAGGCCTCCAAGCCGGCCAAGGAGTGGGGTCCTGCGGATCCCCTGGCCCGTCACTCCTGGAAGCAGTGGCGTTCGGTGTGCCAGGATACGGGACGCAGGGACTTCACCTTGAGAAGAAGGGGCACCCGTGACTACACCCACTCCATCAAGAAGGGTCAGTACTCGAGTGCCACGAAGTATGGTGTTCAGAACGGGGGACAGACCCAGACGCCCATGCATCAGCAGCACTGGAAGTCCTCCACTCCTGGCAACAGTTCACCCAACTACAGTGGATCCATGTTTGGTGACTCGGCCATCGAGGAGGACATCAGTGTGGATAAGTTTCCGGGTATAACGCAACAGCAGTATGTGCCCTTTCAGGCGAGTGATGCCACGAAACCCACGAGGTATTCCCAGCGGATGAGGCAGACTGCCCAGCCGCAGACACAAACGCAGATGCGACTGCCGAGGGAGTCGGTGGAGAAGCATCGCGAGGTGGTCTACATCCGTCGCCTGTCCGACGGAGGAAGTGGATCTCACTCCACAAGGATAGAGATTTCGCCCTCAAACGAATCCATTACCTATGGCAATGGGAAGAGCAACAATAACTCCACCTTGGCCATGTCCCGCAATCCACTGGGCCGCTCCACGGGCTGCCTGGCCGCTCCCGCCCAGCAACCACCGCCGCCCAGCGTCCATGTGAAGCGGTCGGCCAGCTCGGTGGTCAATGTCAACTCCCACAAACTGCCACCACCCACAACTGCGGGGGGAGCGGCGGATCACATTTGCTGGCGGAAGTTCAACGTGAATCCGGAAGAGTATTCCACGGAGCTGTGAAACGAGGCGGGATCCAGGATCAGGAGTAGGAGTAGGGGTAGGAAACGAAGCATTCACATTCAAAAAGACTTGTTGCATCCAAAACAAACGCATCTGTATCTGTAATCCGTATTGCACCTAAGGCACACCTAACTGTTAAGCTACGAATAACGAAGCATGTCCATATGGAAAGTGTATCTTCTAGTTGCGAGCTGTAAATAGCATCCCTAGATATAGTTCTACGATCTAGTTCCTTAGCTTAAGTCGAGAAAATTCCGTTGTCATTGTTCTTAATCTGGAAATCAGGAGCAGGAAAAGAAAACTTTAAACTTAGTCTAAGCACATTGAACTTTAATGGATTCGAGTGCCTGAAAAAAAACTTTAAATAAATGAATTAAGTTAGTCCATAGTCCTATGACCCCATTTAACCTAAGCATCCATTGTAAAGTTGCATGAAAAACCACAACGATTTCGAAAACGATCTTATGTAATAAATGATTAGTAAATTATGATTGCCCGTGTGTTTTTTACTTCCAAATTTTATAGGTGTCAAATATCAAAGTTCGGATATTTATCAAGTCGGGTGCTAAATTTGTTTCCTAATCGCAAGAACTCTTACTTAAATATCTCATCCATGGGGATTCGAGTTCGAGAACCCGAATTTCAATTAGCATACGTGTTCGAACATGATCGGTGGATCGTGTCGATAGCTTCTGCCGTCGATAACTACCAAAATCCAGCTTAGAATTTATTTTCGGCTATTCTGAGCTATAAATTTTAGCTACAAATTTGCACAAAATGATTTTGCGAACGAGATTTTGGAATGGGCAAGTGAACATTCTAAAATATCAATTAAATTTTGTTAAAGATCACTTTTGTTTTTTGCCGCAGAGCAAGTTATGCTGACGCAAAAGCCAAATGAAACCGAAAGCTTGCGAAGTCAGTAAATTATTTATCGGATTTGTACCGTTATTCGAAACGGAACTGCATGGGATGCTTCTGGTTATAAAAATGATCTAGACTTTTATACTAGGCTTAAATGAGGTTTGGGTGGTGTGACGTGTGCTCTAAGCATAGTGGTTTTATAAATACAAAGGATAATTTACTTTATTTAATTGTTTATAACAAAAGATAGAATAATTTATGTGTATTTAGGGAGGGAAAAAATGTTTTCTTTTGTGTTGAAATTTTTGAAATTCGAATTTTTTAAGATTCATAACTTACCATTAAGCCATTGTATTTGGCTAGCCGTTACGAAAACGTTTAAATAGGTCAATCTGAAATTAATAGCTGCTCTTTTAATTTCTGGAATATTCTCAATGCTACACCAATGCTTTTATTATCGAGAAATAATAAGAGTTTAAAGATATATGGAGCTATGAAAAAGAAATTGAGCAATTACCGGGCAATTTTCATAAAATGTGATAGATTCTTGGCCCGTGCGGCAATTAATACCGCTAAAGAAGTGCGAAGTTGGCCCATTAAGTGGTCAATCAAAGCGATGTTTAGGCCACTTCTGAGTGGATTCCGACTCTTGTTCGGCTCGCCGAGGGGGGCCTTGAGTGGGGCACACCGAATGGATGGAACAAGCGTGTGATGTATGGCTCAAGTTAATCGATTCCACATAAAAATATAGTTTAGCCACGCAGAACTGCATTGAGATGGCTCCCATGGCGGAGTATCATCATTAAGACAGCCACTAAAATGCTAATCGATCCGATCCGAGCTCAACAGGTACAGATATATATATATAAATCTCTATACATGTGTGGTGCGGTGTGGTATATGTTGGACTGGGCTTCTTCCTCTGCTTTGCATAATGCCCACACACAAACACACTTTGGCAGAGAGCTAGCCACAAAGTTTGGATCTTGTATTACCAGCTGACGTATTTGCTAACTGATGAATTTTATACAAATTTGATACACTCGAGGTGAACTTGATTTTGTTTGGCGGTGTTGCTTTTTTGTTGCTTCATGTTTTTCGTATAGAAGCATCTATGTCTAAATGTATCTCCGTGCAGAAGCAGCGCCCCAACGAGTTTGTGTTCGCGGTTTTATTTTATATGAAAATTCAAATTAAAGCTAATAAATACTTAGGCGTTCATTGTGGCTCTAGTCCGAGCCGAACTTTATCTGAAATTCATTAGAAAACTGGTCCATCTAACCTTCGAGTCGAGAAGATGCCACCGACAGCGGGGCTTGGACAGGGGAATTCACACTGATTGACGTCTTTGGATTGCATAATCCAATTAAGTTGGTGCTAATCGCCTGAAATGCGATGTCAAGTCGAGTTAATGCCACGAGACATGCCAGGATATCGCAGGACTTCGGTCTCCAACTCCTGAAAGGAGAGCGTGCCTGAGTCAAGGTTTTGAAATGCGGAAGACAGCGGGTAACTCCCAAAAATGAAGTGGATGTATGTGTGGTCTTGATCCCCCGGTCAACAAATCATAAATGCCAGAAATAAAATTTATGGCCCGGTGGAAATTATGTGGCCTTTTTCGTGCCTTCACAAGTGCAGAATGGTGTTCGTGGCTACCATTACGATCAGACACTTCCCAGGCCGCCGATCGTCCAGTCTTCGATAAATTATAAAAATATATATACGTATATAGGGTCCGGCCAGTTCGTAAGAGTGTGATATCTGATGAAGCTTCTTTAAATCAAAATTAAGCGACGATTGGCACACGAAGTCGCAAGGGGAATACCCTTTATTTTAAGTTTTGAATAGTTTGTCACTTTTAGCGAAATAGTTCTAAATATTTATAAGATAATCCCATTTTATTTCCTGTTGTTAGTTGGTTCTCAGAAACATCGAACTGGTAATATTGAGTTTCAAATATACACTACTTATAAATAAAATAAATTGACTAAAATCTTAATGAGCTAAAAATTAGGAGGGTTTATAGAGAAAATCGATGCAGAAGTTAAATATTATCTATATAGTATAGTATTTTTTTAAGAAAAGTACCTGTTGTGTGATAAAATGTTAAACAGAACCACTTAATCCCCTGTAAGCCAAAGGGTGTGCTCGATGAAACAATAAAAGACTGACAAATTTGCATGTCTGACTTTTAATTTGGATTTTCGGCCGTAGAATCGACGCTGTCAAAAGTGGTCTGCCTACAAGATATAAGTAAATGGCAATATATTATGTACTGGGCCGAACCAGTTGGCTATTAAAATGAGGCGATATAACCAGTTGGCCAGTTCCCAACCCGAAACAAATGAATTTCATTCGAATTTAACTTTGGCTCGTTGTCTTTATTTTGGCCAAGCCGTGTAGAATTTATACATCCACATCGAGGGCCTAAGCCTGATCTGTAGCTCCAATTCATACATTATATTTATCTCATTTGTGTATAATTAATTTGGAATTTTATTTTGGCCTTAAACAGCCTTGTGGCCGTCGACGCGTGTGAGTCGAACTGCTCCAATTTCTGTTTGTATTCGCACTCCAAAATGTTTCTGCCTCTGAGGAGTGTTTTCTGCCCGATTGTTAGTGGCTGTGGCTCTCACACCAAAGTGGGCTAATTTGGCAGTTGGCAGCCGAGTTGGCAGGGGTGAAGTGCACTCTCGAGCTGGCCATTAATCAGGTCTTGATGGCTCACATCATCTCAGGTTCCATTTTGAGCACCTTCCGTTTTTTCATGGGGTCTCGAGTTGAACTTGAGACGGGGTGTCGCCTTAAGTGAATAATAGGCTCAATTCGGCTTCGGCTCTTCAACGATCTTAGCCTGACTGATGAGTATCTTGTAGATTCTGGTTAAGCCCGCCACTTTCGCTTCGAAACGCCCGTCGAGTTGGTTAAACTTTCAAGGGTCACTCGGTTATGTAATGGCCGGAGCACGGATTCTGTGCAACCGGTTCTGGCGGTTCCAAGAGCTACCTGTCCCACAGTCCCCAGCACAGTGACCCTCAGCGGTTCCCAAAAAATTGTCTGGGTGTTTCATTTAGCGCGACAAGGATCCCAATGGCAATGGCCCGCAATTGTGGCCCATAAATTGCTGGCCAAAAACTGGTTAACGCTCGCCTGTGCGTGTCCTTGATAAGGCTTATTAATATTTGTGTTGTTTCTGGGTCTCTCGCGGGGGAAAACACGTTTTATATTTCCTCTCCCGCAGCACCGCATGTTTTTGTTTCAAGTAAATCTCACAGATTTTAAATGAATTTCAAACGCCATTTTATCATCGACTGGGAATATCCATTAACTAGATGCCGTTAGCAAAGTTGTTTATGCGATTTGCCTAACGCGTCTGTTAACAATTATTCAATCGCATCGCAAACACTGTTCATTTTGCCAAATCATATTCATATATTTACGGTCGGGTTTTCTGTATTGAAATCACCTAACTGTACTTCTTTTTGTTTAAACAAAGTGGACCGAGATCTTATTCATTTTGTCTTTATCACTCGATCTCAGTCAATTTAAGGTGAATGTTTCACAGATCATTGGATAGATAAGTCAACTTAATTTATTTCCATTCAGTCCATCGAGATATGGCAAAAAGTCTTAATCGATATCGGAATACATTTTGTCAGTCTGATTAATTGTGTGAATGAATGAAATATGGCTTTTTCCCAAGGATATGTACCTGAATTTAGTTCAGTTTCGTGAAAAATGTAGACAAAATATTTATTAAGCTGTATTTTTAAGATTGTTTTGTTTATCTAAAATATAAATTCATTAATATTAATATTGTTGATGCTTTTGCAATCTTCGAAAATAGACATTTTAAATCAGTTTCAGTTCGATTTAAATGATTGAACTTCCTTGAACTTAAAAAATAAATCATATGATAATCAACATTTAAAACAGATATTCTTAAAAATAATATTCCGATTTACAATGAAAGTAGTCTTTCTAGAAACTTTCCATTTCAAATTTGGCTTGCTGTAAATTCCATTTTGAGAACCTTCCATTATAACATTAGGTATTTCCACTTCCTAGACCAGAACTCTAAGCCAAATTTCAAATTGGACACAAAAAAAGCGAAACAAAGTGGGAAACTAGTTAGTCCGGGTCGGGCGTTTGTTTGACTGGCGGATTTACATAAATATAAATCTTAAGCAGAAGACAATATAGTTCGCCATGTAGAATTTACCAGAGAGACGCGGACAAATGCCTTATGTATAGGGACGAATTTGCATAAATCATAAGCACAATTAACGATGTTTCGGCGGTTTGTTCTCTTCCCCACGAACCGCTGACGCAGGTGACGTGACATTTGACTCGGAAATTTATATGATTCCCTCCAAGACAAGATCCGCGAAATTTGAATATCCACGCACTGCTCGACGCGTCTTCATCTTTATCCATTCAAAGATGCGTGAATCTTCTGGGTGGGTAGAGAGTCATCGGCCTTCTTATAAATATTCAGAGGCGACATCTTCTCTTGGTTTTTTGTGTTCTTCAACGAACACTTTTTATTAGGCGATTTGCGGTTAAACTTTTTGTGCCTATCACCAAGCGACTTGATTTCAATTTTAATGGCCTGTGCGTGAGGGTATTTAATTTGCTCTAGGATTAGATAAGTTGTACCATTTGTCTACCTGAATGGATACAAGCTTTTAATAACAACAGTCGCAGACGCTTAAGATCTCAATGAATCTTACTTATAAATGTTTCCATATAAATATGTTTCCTATAAATGTCTGCAAATTAAAAATGATTAGTTTTGATAGTAAGTTTCAGTAAACTGTTGTGTTTGTTATTAAGAATTTGAAATTATGATCCCCACAAGCCATGTTAGCATTTACAACTTTTAAATGACCTCACGCAAAATTCTGCAGCAACACTTTAGCTGTTAAAAATGGTTTATGAAGAGGTTCGGCGCTGCCAGGGGTTTTTTGTAAGGTGTACCAGAAAAAATTCAGTTAGCACTATGATTTAAGATTTGTTTACCTCGCTTCTTGCTTGGTTTTTGATGATTAAAAATATCATTTAGGCAAGACAATGTTGGTAGCAACATTCGGAAACAGCGCCAAGACGAGATCTCCACGTTGATAAAGTATAATGAAAAACTAGATATCATGATTTCCGCACCCGCAGACAAAGGCTCTTAGCGATTCACACAAGAGCCAAAACTCCCCTAGACCAACAGCTCTGTTTCGTTTTAAATTATCTAAACAGCAACCTGCCGAGAATGCGGTTCAGAATTTCAGACTTGTTTTCTACGACAACCGTGTTTCGTAAACGTCCTTCGGTGGTGACCAAAAAGAGAGGCTTCAAGTTTTTAGATAGGAAAATGATGAATAATTGTCTTTTGCAACGATGATGCGACAAAAAAAGGCTTTTCCTCTAGCCGGTACTCGAGAAGTACGTACCTGCTAAAATGAAAAAAAAATCTGAAAACAAATAATAAAAACAACTCAGTCGCTTCAGTTATCCGCAATGACAAATTTGAAATGTCAGCAGTCGTCGTCAAGTGTCATTGCCTTTGTGGGGATGGGGTGTGCGAAGCAAGTTATGACCCGAATAGTTAGCCAGCCATTATGCAATAAAAGCCAAGAATTAATTGTGGCTCTAAGTGCCGTCTGATGGTCGATGGGGTGACAGAGGCACTTCCGTCTGCCTGCACTTCCTTTGGCGCTTCCACATGACGTTTGCCATGACGTTTGTCACCCATAGGTGACCACGCACCTTTTGGGCCGAAAGAGTTCAAAGTCATTTCTATTTTGGGCTGGCTTCATGACTCCGCGTGGCCAGTGGGTGTCAGTCTGATTGGTTCATTAAAATCTAGACGTGACTCTTGGCGAATTAATAAATTCTAGTTATTAAAAAAGGCGAAATGCAGGCGATGACAAATGCTGAAAACCCGTTTGGGAGTCGCTCGAAGAATGCAGCCACTGATGATCAGTGATTACTGAACGCAGATCGGAGATGTGCGAGTGTGCGTTTAAAGGTCACTCGAAGTTGGTGTGGAGTCAAAGATGAGCTGAGCCTACCTTAACATTCAACTCCATTTGCTGACCCGCGGGCGCACGCATTTTTTGGCCAAGTCAACCGGTTCATGTTCAACTCCAACTGCATTTTAGGCCTGCTCCGGCGGGGTAATTGCCATTAGCCAACGCCTGATCTTCTCGGCCTTATTTGCCTTGGCAAGCTTCGATGGGAGCCTTGACTCGGCAAGCCAACCTGTCTCATCGATTGATGAAATTCGGTGGCTCTGGCCCGGACCCATTTACCAAATTAAACGCTGCACGACAACGTGTTTAACACTCGCCAAAGACTTCTGCCAAAAGTATGCGAGTATATTTGCGAGTATCCGAAATCTCGGAGTTGGCTAAATAGAAATGCCAACAAAGAGCCGGCTTCGGTGGTTTGGTATTGTGTTGTATGGCCGCCTTAGCTGCTCCTCATCTGCCATAATTACTGGGCCTCAATGTGGCCTGGCTTTTTGTCTTAGCCCTGTTATCTGGCTGTTAACTCACAAACATCAAACAACTGAGACTGGTTGGTCAGCAGCTGACGTCGCCGTCGCTGCCAGCTGAGGCGGCGGCAGCGACTGCGACTTCGTCTCATCTTCACCTGGCCAAAACGCTTTCGATTTCGGCTTTTGGCCGTGTGTTAACAGCTGTCGCCCCGGCGAAGATGCCTCTCTGCCGACGCCGCTGCCCAAGTGGGCAGATGCTGGGTCCGAGTATATATAGAAAATCTACAAGTTTTGATGCTTTAGTTGGTATTCCACACTCGACCTAGAAGTTAAACCAACTTAGCTTGGCATCGATCAAATTCAATCGTCCATTGAATTTGATACGATCGGTCGCGTCTTCTCCTTTTCCGATCCTCACCGCTAACGTCCGCAAGGATTAACTACCCACTCACGCACCGCAAAGGATTACCCACGCACCCGGGATTATTGCAACTGCCGTTTGTAGCAGTCCAAAGTGTACACCATGGTAACCGAGCCCAGTTCCCATCTAATCCAACCCCAAAAACGAACTATGATCGTGTGCAAAGTGCAAAGAAATATATCGAAACAAGTGTCCCTCGGTGTGAAGACAAACAAGGCATTTCGCAAAGGAAAAAGAGATGTGCAGAGAGAGAAAGTCTATAAGTTTTATAGTTTCAAATGTTAAGGCAGTTTTAGTTGAGTGGTAGAAAAGTATATGTCCAGAACTTAGGAAGTGAAACAATAAGCCAAGAAATTAAATGTTTTTAATAATAATGTAAAGCTATAGTTTGTTTTGAACATATGCTAAACAAATATAAATTTTTGTACTATACTGAAAAGGGTTCAAAAAGGGTTTTAATGGAATATCCATTTTAAGATACCAGTAAATATTTTTTATTATTAAAAATTAGATTTTTAGTAGGTGTGAAAACATCATTGTTGTGATTTTTTCCCTGTGCATGCCACAGCAAGCAAGAAGAAAAAAAAGCAAATAGGTGGCCAATGCCGACTGCAGTTCCAATTTAATCGCCATCTATTTGCATTTCACAGCTTGTTGTCGGGGCCCTGGAGCTCTGGACCCGGTCTATCATCTCGGGCTTTGAGCTGACCAGCTGGCAGTTGACATTTAAGCCATGTAGAAATTAAGCAAGTGGCATCGAGTGCAATGTTACGCATACGCCGTGTGGTCCGCCCACGGAGTCGAATCGCCATGGCGCGATCTGCAATTTGCGTATTAAGTCATTAGGATGGACCAGCTGCATGTGCATTCTGCCATTCTGGCGGCCGTTTCTATGTCAGCATTGACATGGGTGAAGATGCAGATGAAATTAAAACTTGTTTTTTTTTATCCATAATTTTCGCTTTTGCTTCTGACATTTGCGAGTGGCAATTTGCGATTGGCGTATTTAGGTAAATAGCCATTAAAAACATTTGCCTTAAGTTAGATTCTTGACGTTGCCATTGAACAGCCGCCCATTAGGCCAAGACAATGTTGGCGAAGATGAGAAGTCATTTGTTGTTCGAAGGGCTTTTCCCCAGGCCTTAGTGTCAGCCAAATCTCTCACAGTTTCGGACTAATTTGATTGCCCCGAAGACGTGGCATTGAGGCTCTGCCCTCGATGCAGTGTGAATCGGATTAATTAGCAGCCAATTAGCATAATGAATAGTCAAGGGAAGTGCGAGCAGCACTTCAAGTCCTTTCACTTTCTTAACCTTAAAGATACCCCCAAGCCATAAGTCAAACCCGATTCGGTTCTCAGATTCCGAAGTCAAATTGTAGCCGATGCGATTCTTAAAACAAGTTAGGACCGCAACAATTCCAGGTTCATTAGCATAAATTATTATAAATAATTTACATACAAAAGTTAAATATTTTTGAAATTAGCAAACAATCAGCAACCCGCCGTTTTTGGAGGTATTGGCCGTAGACCACAAGATTTGGTTATAAATGACACCCGAGGCATCGGATTCTTTTTATGCTAGATGCGTATGGTAATTTCGGCAGGCGGGCTCGGATTTTCTCACTAGTTTTATGGCCTGTCTTGTCCGATTATTATATAATCATGGCTAGAACTGGTCTGGAGTTTTGGGGCCCGGATCCGGGCCGGTTTCTGGCATAATCGGTTATTTTTATAACCCCCCGAAAAAATTCTCCATCCTCCAATTAATTGAGCTCATCGACCAGCTGCGGTCATCGACGAGCACTTTCATTAACTAGCAATGACCTTGCCGAAACTCCAGCCTCAGCTTCAAATGAAATGCAAATGAACCCGCTGGCAGCATCGTCGGAAGCCATAATTCAGGGGCTGCTTCCTCGGGTCCCAATCGAGCTCATATCTCTGGTGTCTCTTCGCATTTGCATAGGCATTATGTATCAATCGAGCCAATCTGCGTTGTTTACACTGCTTCGGGGGAGGGGACTGACCTAGAGATGCTAATGCCTGTCAAAGTTGAATGTCTGCGTTAGCATTTCGGGTGATTTTCAATGCATTATGGTAAATCGATTCGTCGGCTCTGTTGGCTGAACTTTACCACAGTTTTGAACTGCAGGCCAGCGGATCTTGGCCAAGTTGCCACGAAGCGTGAAGAGGCGATTAGCCTAGAAGGCGATCAATTAGTCGCAATCGGGTTGTTAGAGCCAGTCGTTAGTCTCAGCACCTCTGCACCACGACACCACCGAGCCCCTGAAGATGTAGCACCACTAACCCACCCGGTTTCTTTTCCTTTTTCCCCTAACAGAGAAGTGCACTCTACGTCTTGGCGCTATGCGCTTTGGCGGTGGCCTCCGCGTCGGAAGCAACCCATGAGGTAAGTTGAAAGATGTCCTGATCCCCCTTTCAGAGGATCTCATATGACACCCACTTTCAGCGCAAGGCTCGTGCCGCCGAGGGTTACTTCTACCCCACGCCCCAGGTGCCGTTCGATCTGCCTGTGCGCACCACGCAGCCCCCCACGAGGCCGCCAACGCGCCCACCCACCAGGCCTCCCACTAGGCCACCCACTCTGCCGCCCTACAAGCCGCCGGCAACTTACCTGCCGCCCACCAACAAGCCACTGCCGCCAGTGACCGTGCGCACCACCATCAGGACTACTCCTCGTCCAACTCTGCCGCCTACGAAGCCACCAACCCGTCCACCAACCCGGCCACCAACCACCTACCTGCCACCCCCAACTGTGCGCACTACTCGCCCACCACCACCACCCACTCGCCCACCAACTTACCCACCCACCACTCGTCGCCTGACGACCCCAGCTCCCACTTACTTGCCGCCCACCAACAAGCCACTGCCGCCAGTGACCGTGCGCACCACCATCAGGACTACTCCTCGTCCAACTCTGCCACCTACGAAGCCACCAACTCGTCCACCAACCACCTACCTGCCTCCCCCAACTGTGCGCACCACCCGTGCCACACCACCACCGACTCGTCCACCAACTCGTCCTCCACCAACCTACCTGCCGCCCACCAACAAGCCGCTGCCTCCAGTGACCACCCGTCGCCCGACGCCACCACCAACCAGGCCACCACCACCACCGACCCGTGCGTCGACTCCGGCTCCGACCTACTTGCCGCCCACCAACAAGCCACTGCCACCAGTGACCGTGCGCACCACCCGCCCACCACCACCACCAACTCGTCCACCAACCAAGCCCCCAACCCAGCCTCCAACAAGGCCCCCAACTAGGCCACCAACCACCTACCTGCCACCCCCAACTGTGCGCACCACTCGCCCACCTCCACCACCCACCCGTCCACCAACATACCCACCCACCACTCGTCGCCTGACGACCCCCGCCCCCACTTACCTGCCACCCACCAACAAGCCACTGCCCCCAGTGACCGTTCGCACCACCATCCGCACCACTCCTCGCCCCACTCTGCCTCCCACTAAGCCCCCAACTAGGCCACCAACCACCTACTTGCCTCCCCCAACTGTGCGCACCACCCGTGCCACACCACCACCCACTCGTCCCCCAACTTACCCACCAACCACCCGCCGCCTGACGACCCCCGCCCCCACTTACCTGCCGCCCACCAACAAGCCATTGCCTCCAGTGACTGTGCGCACCACCATCAGGACTACTCCTCGTCCAACTCTGCCTCCCACTAAGCCCCCAACCAGGCCACCAACCACCTACTTGCCTCCCCCAACTGTTCGCACCACTCGTGCCACCCCACCGCCAACTCGCCCACCAACTCGACCACCAACTCGACCACCAACTCGCCCACCAACCCCACCACCAACCTACTTGCCGCCCACCAACAAGCCACTGCCCCCAGTGACCGTCCGCACCACCCGTCCTCCTCCACCACCCACTCGCCCACCCACCCGGGCCTCGACTCCTGCTCCCACTTACCTGCCACCCACCAACAAGCCACTGCCACCAGTGACCGTGCGCACCACCCGCCCACCACCACCACCAACTCGTCCACCAACCAAGCCCCCAACCCAGCCCCCAACCAGGCCCCCAACCACCTACTTGCCTCCCCCAACTGTTCGCACCACTCGTGCCACCCCACCACCCACTCGCCCCCCAACTTACCCACCAACCACTCGTCGTCTGACGACCCCCGCTCCCACTTACTTGCCACCCACCAACAAGCCACTGCCGCCAGTGACCGTGCGCACCACCATCCGCACTACTCCCCGCCCTACTCTGCCTCCCACGAGGCCCCCAACTAGGCCCCCAACCAGGCCACCAACCACCTACCTGCCACCCCCAACTGTGCGCACCACCCGTCCTCCGCCACCACCCACCCGTCCCCCAACCTACCCACCCACCACTCGTCGCCTGACGACCCCCGCTCCCACTTATCTGCCACCCACCAACAAGCCACTGCCCCCAGTGACCGTTCGCACCACTCGTGCCCCACCACCACCAACTCGTCCCCCAACCCGTCCCCCCACTCGCCCACCAACCCCACCACCAACCTATCTGCCACCCGTGACGGTGCGCACCACCCGCCCTCCTCCACCACCCACCCGCAAGACGACCGTCCACGTGCCACCCCCGACCGTGCGCACCACCGTGTACGTGCCGCCCCCGACCCAGCGCACCACTGTCTACGTCCCACCCGCACCCACCAAGCACCAGGGCTACCAGTACCCCCGTGCCCAGCATCCCCTTCACCTTCTAGATCCCGGGGTCTGGAGGAGATTAGGGATAGGGCCTGCGTCAAGGGCTAGATTGGTCTAGTCAATACTCGTACAGTCTAACGTTACACGAACACGCCGCCAGCGGTGCTAGAGGGCGCCACTGGGGCGCCTGCAAGGTCGACTCTTGTTTGTTTTTATTTTATTTTTGTAATTAATGAATCGCATACTCATACAGCTAGGGATCACTGTGAGTGAGTGCCCCAATTGTACAGCTAACAGTCTATCCAACTCTTGCTATATTCTACCCCTATGCCACGATCGATGGGCGGCCGTCGTCTGTGGCGGTCGCCAGCTCAAGACTATGTAGCTCTATATTACGATTAAATAAACCTTTTATTCGGATTGCTGAAACCTGAACAATAAAATAAGTTTTTCGAATATTTACGAGCATTTTCTTCTGCTTCTTCGCGAAGGGGAGCTGGCATGCGATGTTGTTAGCTGAACATATGTAACACTTTTCTTTGGGATTGCTGAAAGCAAAACATTAAAATACATTTCTCTTGTACTTCCACGCATTTTCTTTTCCATTTTGGCAACCGGGAAATGGGAGCAACTCATGTCCGGGGGTACGTGCACATCGGTTTTTTTGGGCGCTCATCTTTTGATGACTGTCATTAATGTCGGTTTTTACGACTACGCTAAGGAGTTTGTTGCGGACAAGCCATAAAACGATAAAGGTGCAGGTTAGGCAGCTAGCCTTGACATTCACTTATGATGCGTAGCAGCTAAAATTCTGCTTGTTTAAATACTTGTTTGCTAACTTATTGCTCGTAAACTAAAAAATAATTTTGGTATTTAAAAATGATTTAGTTTTGTACAAAAAAAAGCAATCATATTTAACCGCCGGTTATAAGTTAAAGTTAAAAGTCACCTAAATATATCTATAACGATACTATAATCATCTTTCATTGTTAACACAGATTTTGTTTTTATAAAAATAATTACCAGTCGCTTTTTGGGTTCTACAAACAAAACTAAAAATCTTAAGCAGTAAATAATCAAGAAACTCAAGTGCCGGTTAAATGTTTCTGAGTGATATCCACATTTTAATAGTTTTATGCTTTGATATTCCTGTTTTCCATATCGTTAAACTGTCATAATTTCACTTTTATAAAAACGATTTATAGCCCTGAAACCCCATGCAGAATTCTTATCAACTCCTCCGTCAGAGCATAACCACTTCGGATTTATTACACCCCCTGAGATATTTCTAGTTACTTCGGTGCGATCTTCAGGTTTTCATGGTCAATGCGTTTTTTAATATCTCTTTCGTTTCCACATGCCTGAGAGCACGAATTCGCCTGAGCAATTAATTTATTTGTCTGTAGTTTGCTGTTTTGCTTTCGCAGCCAAACTGTATTAAACTTTCTAATTAAGCTGTTGCACTTGGGCCAATATAACCGACGCTTTTTAGGCGCCGCCAGCGCCCGACTGCACTCAGTCATCGCCGCGATCCGCGATGAGGCAGAAGCTCAAGCCCACATTTACAAAGCGATAGGCAACCCGAGTGGTTCGAGCAGCAGAGTCCGGAAAGATGTTCATGCAGTCGGCAGTCAGTCAAGGACAACGAGACACTCAGAAGCGACTGGATCCAGGCTGTAAGAGAGGCAGGCGGTGGATTATGGGCCTGATCCTGGGGTACACAATTGTAAGTTGACAGTCTGAGAAGATCTCCAAAAAAGATTACTTAAATAAGGATACAGAAAGCATTTTAGAGATACTTCTGATCATACTTACAAACAAAATTTCCTAAGCTACGAAACACAAAAGTAATTATTTCAATGGTAGTAAAAAGTGTTCAAAGAAAAAACTGTTATTTATGATCTTGCAAGATCCAATACTATACTTTTATTTGTAATTACCTGACAATCTTGATACAATGAATGGCTCTTAAGTTGCTCACCTCTCCAGATGCAATTTGTTGTAGCAATTATATGGTGAAATGTTTGTCGGCGTAATAAGCAACCGACTTCAAGTAACTTTTTAATCTTTGATCTCCTTTTGTGTGCGCCTTTGCAGATGTCTCTCATGGTATTGAAGGTCGCCTCCGCAACAACACTTTATCAGCAACACCAGCAGCAGCATCTGCAGCAGCAATCCCCCAACGACATTGAGTCCTCGGCAGACGAGCCATCCACCGAGGAGCCGGAGACCTCCGAGGGCGACAGCGACATCGAGAAGATGCGGGCCAAGTTGCAGCAACTGCAGCACGAGCAGCAGCAACAGTATCTGCGCCAGCAGCAACACCAGTTGCAGCTGCATCTGCAGCAGATGCAGGCGACGCAGGGAGTCGGAGGTGGAGCCGCAGGGGGCGGGGAAACCGCCTACTTATTGGAGCGTGCCGACAGCAACATTGCACCCATCTATGGGACGTGGCGCACGAAAGCGCAACGGCAGCAACACGCAACTTCGTCACACGAACCGGACGACGCCCATGTTTACGAGCGTCTGCCCAAGCGATCGGCGACCATGACGCCTCTGAGGGGCCTGGGGCTGCTGCGTGATCAGATGCCACGCCCACCGCGTCTCACCACCCAGGACATGCAGATGTCCTTGGGTTCGCCGACGCCGCCACCGGCGCCCACAAAGGGTTTGCTGCGACGTCAGTACTCGGAAACCCCGGGAACACGAGCCCAACGGGCTGGTCAGGATCAGGATCAGTTCAAGCCCAAACCCTTTCACTTTCCCTACGAAGGTCCCATGCCCGAGCAGTTCACCAAGGGTGCTGAGGGTCGTCCCGAGCTGAACAACATCCAGGATATACTGCAACACTTGCACATTGGCGGCTTGACTCCTAGTAAACTCCCACCCATGGTGATGATGCCGACGGGCCTCCACATAGCCGGCAGTTTCAAGAACCTCAAGTCCAGTGGGATAGGGAACTTCTTCCGGGGCAAGCGCAACAAGAAGCAGATGCAGTTCACCATTCCCATGCCCATGTTTCCCATGGCCATGCCCATGCCCATGCAATGGTACAATCCCGGCGTGATGCCCCACCAAAGGGTGGCGATTGATCAGCTGTATCCATACAAACCAAGATCTCCCCAGGATGTCAATCTGCTGGCCATGCAGCCACTGGGAAGTGGCAAGCCGCTGTCCAAAAAGAAGAAAAAGAAGCAGCAACAGCAGTTGCAACAGCAGCAGCAGCAGCAGCAGCAACAACAGTTACTGGAGCATGGCAGCCAGCAGCACTTTGTGGCCGATCCCTTCTTGCAGCACTTTGCACCACCTGTGCTCACGCTGAACGCCACCAGGCAGCCGCAGCTGAAGAGGGTTCCCTTCAAGGTCAACCTGGATATATATCCCGTGCTGCCGCCTTCGCGTCCCGCCTCCGTGATGCGGCATCCCTTCCAGCAGGAGTACGCCCTGCCCTCGCCAGCTGCCTTGACGGGCACTACGGCGGCCGCCTTCCACATGGGTCATGGCATCTACCAGACGCCCTTCAAGTTCCCCACCCAACAACCCGTGGTCTTTCCCGATCAGGCCACCAGATATAGTCAGCAGCAGGCTCTGTATCAGGCACAGGCCCACAAGTATCCGCCTCCGAAGAGTGTGCTTGGTGATGAACCCATTTATGGTCAGAGTCCTGGTCATGGCCAGGGGCAGGATCAGGGGCCGGGTCAGGGACAGGGACAGGTGGAGAGCCAAACGAATCCCATTATGCTACACCTGAATGTGTTCCCCAAGCAAAAGCCCACTGCCACCATTCGAGCCTCCACCAATCCCTTCTACAACCACAACATGCAACGCAACACCATCAACTCGAACGATTTGCCGCCACCCAATCCACCCAGTCCCATTGAACCAAGACAGGCAGTCAATCAAAACGGCACCCACACGCAGCAACAACATCAGCTGCAGCAACAGCAACAGCAACATCACACATCGCTTAATCAAACGACACAGCAGAAACATCAGGCGACACAGCAGCAACAACTCCAATCGCAGGCTGGCAATCGCTCTAGCACCATTTCCCGCAGCGATCACCTTCCGTTGATTGACTTTGAGCATCCCATCGTGGCCGCCGAGCTTCCGGACCCTGCCTCCTTGACCAGCATCCGACAGGATCATCGCTTCAGGAAAACGCCCATTGATGAGCACTATCGCTACCAGAAGAGCGCCAACATTGAGCAGTTGGCTGCCGAGGCCCAGACAGCCTCGCTCTTCAGATTTCCCGTCGAGGATCTGATACAGTTCCAGGTGGACGATGCTCTCTAACCACTAACTACGGTAGTTGTACTTAGAGTAAGTTAGGGATAGCAATTCCATATGGCCTTGAACAATTAAATCAAATATAGGCAAATTGTACGTTTTATAAATATATATGTGTATATCAATCTATATCAAAAAGGAATTCTATTTATTATTTAAAAGTAATAGATTCGATGGCAACCCAAACAGCACTTCAAAACTCCATAACTTGATGAAATGAATTCCGATTTTGATGTGAGATACCTCTATGAGTTTGTGGTTGAATTTTCTAACATTCTACATTAAACATTTTTACCCATTTTCATGTTCGATTTTTTCGAAACTACTGGTATTACGGATTGGTAACCCCCAAACCTAAACTTTTAAATTCCATAACTTGAGTATTTTAACGTGGGATACCTCTTTCCATTTGTGGTTGAATATTCTGATGATCTACATTTAAATTATCCCTTTTAAAGACGGTCAAAATTTTAACCCATTTTCATGTCCGATTTTTCTGTATCCCAATGGATTCTGAACAAGTACCAGAATATGCACTTATAAATTTCATAACTTCAGTAATTATATCCCGATTTTGAAGAGGAATACCTCTTTCGATTTGTAGATGAATTCTCTGATGATCTACATTTAAATTATCCATTTTAAAGAGGGTCAACATTTTAACCCATTTTCATGTTTCATTTTTCGGTATTTTCCATGGGATCTGAATATGACCCAAAATATGCACTTCTAGATTCCATAACTTGAGTATTTTGATCCCGATTTTAATGTGGGATACCTCTATGAGTTTGTGGTTGTATTTTTCAACATCGTACGTTAAAAGTTTTCTATTTGGAGGGGGTCGACATTTTTACCCATTTTTATGTTTGATTTTTCCGAAATTACTGGTATTACGGAATGGGAACCCCCAAACCTAAACTTGTTGATTCCATAACTTCAGTATTTAAATTCAGATTTTAACGTGGGATACCTCCTTCGATTTGTGTTTGAATTCTCTGATAATTTAAATTTAAATTATCCACTTTAAAAAGGGTCGAAATTTTAACTCATTTTGATGTCTGATTTTTCCGTTCCCAATGAATTCTGAATAAGTCCCAAAATACGCACTTATACATTTCATAACTTCATTAATTATATCCCGAATCTGACGTGGGATACCTTTAAGAGTTTCTAGTTGAATACTCTTATAATCTACGTTAAAATTATTCCTTTACAGAGGTTCAACATTTTAACTCATTTTCATGTTAGGTTTTTCCGTATTCTCAAAGGATTTGAAAATAACGTAAAATCTGCACTCCTAGATTCATTTTTATGTTGCACTTTTTTTTAGATTGAGACCCCTGAACTGGCATTCAAGGATCAAAATCTTCAGTTCAGTTTTTATAATTCTTAATAGAAGATCTAATTGGTTCACTTCAACTTGAATATTTACTGAGAAATTTAATTTTAAGTTTAAATCAGTTAATGATATATATTTCCTCGTAGCTGATAAAAGTAGGCTTTTATTTTCCTGGAAAATACTTTTTTTTGCAGCCTAAAAGTAGGCTGCCCACCGAGCCCGCATTTTCATTGCCAATTCCATTGCGCGTGCGCGAAACCCGCGGCAAAACAGAACCGGCAAAGCGGGAAACCAGTATTCGGAGCTGAGGCTCTCTTCGAGAGCCAAGAACGGGCGGCAACAGGTAAGTCCGGCCAGAAGGTAAGCGAGCGTCGCTCCGTTCAGACGTGGTCGCGCTTCAAACTCGATGCATAAAACGGCTATCCGCGAGATACTTTATATACCATACTACAGATCCCAGAGCAGCAACAACAAGAAGTCGCAAGATCAAGTTTCGGACCCTAGCGTCATCCGTTTTGCGGTTTTCGAGTGTGTGTGTGATTTTTGCGTGCGTTGGCCAAAACCGAAAAAATCTGTTAATAGTTCACCTGAAATGGTCATTCCGCATTAGTGTTTATTATAGTTATTTGCCCTGCACTATTGCCCCTCGAATTGCAGTTACTTCCTGTTTTCGCCTCGCTCTCTCCTTCTCCTTTATTTACCTCCGCTTTGCTATTCTTTTTTTTGGCCAAAACAAGAACCCATAGATACCTACCATACTATAGCTGGCTATACCTGTACCCGTCCGTGTTTGCCCGTGTTTATTTGTTTTAGCCACTTTTGCACATTCCCCCGTTTCGCCTGGCGAGCTGGTGTGGTGTTGGTACCAAAAGAAAGCCATCATCTTGGCCACATTTGCCAATCGCCAAGAAGTGCCCAATGATCGGAACTGGCAGACAGCAGCCGCCTCATCATCATGTGCCACTTTTCACATGTGCATATAAAGTGAAATCTTCTGTTCGCTACTAAAATTTCTTTTAGATCTCGCCGGAATATCGGTTTTTTTTTTGCTGTCTTGTTTCCCCCATATGTTTTGTTTGCACATCATTAGTGGAATGCGATCGAGAGCTGGCAAAAGTTCAAACGGCAAGGCTAAGATAAGCAAATCTGCAAGCTCAGCCGCTCAAGCCTCAGCACATTCCCATTCATTTGGCAAGGCCAACTGGGGGGCGTTACAGCTAGCATTGAAAAAGCATTGTTTCGGGCCCAAGTAACCAGAGTTTGTTTATTTTCCATTACGGCCAGTCCAAGAACGCGAGCAGAGCAGAGTGTGAAAGAGAAAAATAAGAACGAAAACCAAAACTGTGTCGTTCTACATGTGCTAAATACTCGCAGTAAACACCATCGAAAACTTGGACCTAACGGATACGGATACCTAACGGCAATGAAAATTAGCAACGGCAACATGTTGCCGCTGCTGTTGCTATCTTTTCTGAGCCTGACGGCCGGCCAGCTGGTAAACCATCCGCCGCAGTTCGTCCCAGGAACGGGTGATATGTCCCGATTCAGCCTCTCGGAAAACACGCCCGTCGGCAGTCCCGTCTTTCAGCTGAAAGGTGAGTTCCACTCCACTCCGCCCAGGTGTTTCGCAGGTTTCGAATGGCTTTGGAAGGGGTTGTGGGTAGAGTGGGGGAGTTCTGGCCGAGATTGCATGCTCGACATCTTATCAACATGTGTAGTACGGGGTCGTCACGTTTCATAATTTTATGCGGAATTGCTTCACGGCTTTCATTGCAGCGCCAAGACAATGTACACCAATAGCCCAATTCCCACGCAGTTGGCGGCAATGCCTTTCACTCACAGTAGTTTGTTTTGGCCAAAAAGAGATGGCTCAAAGGCTAGTAGAGTGTGGGAAGGTGGGAATATTAATAAATAGTTATATGGGCTATTTTAGGGGGAAGTATTTGTACCAAGCAAATTCAACAAAATTAGTTTTATCAAAACTAGAACAAATTGATAATACTAACTTAAGATAAGTTTTCGCTTAGTATTGCTTATCTAAACCGGTCTTCTCTCGAATGAGACCACTACTAACTGCCAGATAAACGTAATTATTGTGTCAGTCACGAGCTTGGACTAATTATCAAATTACCTATCAAATTGTTTACCTCTTGTCTTTGCTTTTGTGCAAACAATTGTTTATAGTTCAGTAACCAGTTTTAAATAAAAATGGGAGCCGGCTCTGAATAGTAAACAATTATGGCTGGATAAATTAATGATTTCAAATACTCTAAAGCTACAAAATGAAGGGAAAAGAATAGGTCTTAAATAATAATGGAAAATGTACTTAAATACATTACTGATATTTGTAATCATCTTTTAGGTTTTTCAATAAAAACTTTTGTTAGAAAATATTGAAAAAGTACTATAATATTTATTATCGTTGTATCTGTTTTGAATTTAATATAGTAGTATTTTTGAAATTATAAAGTCGTATTATAAGTTTTTAAGTCAATAAGCTTGGTGTTTGCCAGAAATACATCTAAGTAATTTATTAAATATTTTTCAACTAAGATTAATTTATTAGGACGTTTATAAAATCCCGACGTTATTTTAAATAAAAGAACAGAATTGCCATAATAAATTTAACGCCGAATAATTATCTTTCCCACTCAGCTGCCTATTTTATTTAAGTGCAGTACTTTCGCCTAAATTGTCTTTATTTTAATAGGCTATACAAAAGGGTATTCTCCCATCGGTTCAGATAAACATTCCACCAAAACTGGCTCTAATAATTTTGTAATTTGGCTTTTGATCATACCTCAAATTACCAGTGGTGACTTTCATTTCTTGGACTCGCTTTGCGCTGGGTGGGCCACCTACTTCGGGTCAACCTTGTGCTGGGTATTGGATTTTTGTGGACGCCGCACGTATTCAGCACCCTCGTATCTCACACTTGACAGATATATTTATTTTTTGCGATTGCATAATGCAAGTTGTCTTAAAATATGCAGTGCGGATCTGCAAGAATTCACGATAAGCCAACAAGATATTCATGTTTTTATTGTTTATTTTTTCCTTTACGGTTTCTGTTTCTGGTTGTCGTTTTTTTGGAGTTAGCTCGCCCGAGAATGCAGTTTGCTAATCAATCGACAAACAAAAACAAACAAAGACAGGCCAAGATACATATGTATCTGATAGGTGAGCAGGCGGAAATGCATTTGAACACGTTTGTGCGTAGCATTAACGATAAGTGTTAGTCCACGATAATGGTGATGGCGGCAAGGTAATGGCCTCCATTAGATAGAGAATGAAAACTGCACTTTTACTCCGATCAAGAGTGGCAATCAATCGAGAGTCGGTTTCATCTAGTTTTGTAGTAATAAACTATGGGGCGGCGCCCGTAACTTCCCCCAAATTATGTTATCCAAATGGCAAATCTAGTTTGCACCTGCACTGGTTGCCGAGCGTGTGCCAAATCGCCTTGGAAGATGATGCTCACCCAGTGACTCCGCCTGCAAATGTAACCGAGACTCGGATGCAGATGGAGGAGACTGGTTCGTTTTGCAAGCGGCATCCGTGAGATACGAAACACGTTTGCTTTGGCTTTGGTGCGTTCGAAATCAAGAGTGCCGCGGAAAACCCATAGACACCGAAAAGTAAATGGAAAAACTGACCGGGCCAAGGAAATGGCTCTGCCTAAACGGTGAGCCGGGAAACTGAAACCATATCTGGCACAACATAATCCTCAATTGCAAGTCAATACCGAGTGTCAATTGTTGCGCAACCCAAGCGTCCACCTGGGATTGCCTGGGATAGTGTCGAAACCTGAGGATTTAATTGCATGGAATGTTGCGCAGAGAAAACTCCTATCGCTTAACCACTTGAGTGTCTTTACATACCCATTTAATTACACACTGCTCACAGGTAGAAACACTAGCTAAAACGAATCTTGGCACATGGCGGGCGTTTTTTCGTTCACTTCTCTCGGCTTATCCCCCTTTCCATGTGTAATAATAACCAAAATATTAACAAATACGCTCCGCCAAGCATGAAATCACAAATTATTTCTGCCGCATCAACAGCAACAATGGCAGACCACAACAATTACATCCTCCCCCTTCTATGAGGGCATCCATGTTTCGGGCGAAGTGAAAAGTCGAAAAGCTCTTCCACAACTCGCACGTACCCGCAATTACGGTGTTCATTCAGCTTTTCCACTTTTCCCCCAATTGCCTAAAAACATGCCCATATGTACATTATACACACACTTTTCTATCGAACACGAGAATTCATAAAGAGAAAACGAGCGAGAACCGAAAGGTGGAGAGGGTTGATCTAGTGATACCCTATATCTCTTGCAGATCGATTACTTTTTCAATATATCAGATCTGTAAAAGATTAAATTTAGTGGTTTAGTGATTTTTTTAAGAGGGTTCAGATATTTTTTAAGATAAAATCAGCCTATAAAAATGTATACATTTATCATAATGAGTTATCATAACGAGCGAGAAATGGCATATATACAGTAAAATTCTACATATCACACCTTTCCTAAGAACTCCAAACACCCCACCATTCCACGGTATGTACAAATTTGAACTCAAAAAAATGATTATGTACTTTGAAAAGCTAAAATGGTCACTCACGCGCCACTGCAAGGGAATCAAGTTTGGGATCGGGATAGAGCAATAAACTGCGGGGAGCTCGGGGCAGGGAAGTGATATCGGTATGTTTGGGATTTGGTGAGCTGGAGGAGCGGCTGTGGCTGTTTGCTTCCCGCTTTGAGCCGTGCTTATACATTTTTTGTGGTCGTGCTGCAATTGTCGGTGTACCACAGACCCGCTCCCAACTGTTCCCCAACTTTTCCCCCACCCCTGGCAAACTTGAAAAATCTTTCAGCCAAAAGCAGTTTTCCGACCGCTTATTGGTCTCTGTTTTCCTTTGTAAGCTCCCCGGGTTCATTTGTTTTCTTTCTTTTCCCCACGATTGCTTTGATAGAATTTCTAAAGTAATTTCGTGTTGCCCCCCAGCTGGAAATATTTTTCGGCTGCCCGAGTCAAATAGTTGTAGATATATTTCCTGTTATTAGACCGGGGGAAGCGAAAAAGAGAAAATGCCGGGGGAATGACACAATCCACTTAGGGTTGGACCCACAAACTAACTAGTTGCCCCAGTTCCGAGGGGCCGGGAAACCGCAGTCGACTGGAAAAGTCGGTTGTGGGAACCGAATTAGCATTTTTCACACGCTTTTACATAAACCGATGGCGGCGGCTCTACTGAACGACTTCCCCGAAGTGACAGCCTATGACGCTGGCTCGGATTACCCGTAATTAAAGCAGCGAGCGTGTCAAACACCGGGTTCCAGACCCACCGACAAGCCAACAAACCGTCTCCAACTAATTTGTTGCACTTTTTCCGGCTGCCTAGCACACGTCATCCACGCGAAGAAAATTCCCCATAAATGTTATTAGTAACTCGATGAAGTATTATAATTAATAGATGATAATTTTTCCTCAGGAAACTATAAATTAATATGAAAAATGGAGTTTGGTTACCTTATTCTCATGCATTTTCTCAGCTATAGGGGGTGATTCGT
Organism: Drosophila biarmipes; assembly: GCF_025231255.1. Lineage (NCBI taxonomy): Eukaryota > Metazoa > Arthropoda > Insecta > Diptera > Drosophilidae > Drosophila > Drosophila biarmipes. Next base: position 21,969,296 of record NC_066613.1, on the reverse strand, counting down.
TGCAAGCATGGGATTTTGTGATTGTTCATTTACTAAAATCAAAATAGTTTCTTGGTCTGTTAATACTTACATGGATATTATGGGTAATAAAAGTCTTGGAAGGTGTAGCTCCACTCTTTGTTTATTAATGATTTCTATCTCTTGATATAAACTTACTTTTTGACGTGATGTTCTTTGAATATAATTAATTTAAGAATAATATTAAATTTTAGGCACGGATCCGGAAGGAGGTCGCTTGAAGTACAGCATCAGTGGACCCGTTTTCTCCGTTGACCGGGAGACGGGAGTGGTGCGCCTGCGCCAGGAGCTCGATCGGGAGACCCAGGACACCGTGGAAGTGATCATTAGCATCACGGACGAAGGTGTCTACGGCACCGAGCCCAATACGGTCTCGCAAAGGCGGGAGATTCCTGTGCGGGACTACAATGACAACCAGCCGATTTTCCTGGGCAGGCCCTATACCGCCAGTGTTAGTGAATCCCTGCCTGTGGGTGCGGAGCTGGTCGTGGAACCGCCCATTGTGGTCATCGATCGGGATGAGGGCGTCAATGCAGAGATCCAGATGAAGTGCGTCGAGGTGAGTGACTAATCAGACATATAATCTTTTATGGATCCCAAAAATATCTCTCCTTTGCTTAGGAAAATGACATTTGCGACATCTTTGAAGTTCGTGCAGTAAAAATCTCGGATGGAAACTACACCGCTCGAGTGGCTCTGAAGCAACCACTGGATTTCGAGAGTCGCCCCTCGTACATCCTGACCATCTCGGCCTCGGACAGTGCTTTGGATAACCGACTCTCCTCGCTGGCCACCATTTCGATCAATGTGATCGATATTCAAGATCAGCCTCCTGTTTTTACCAATGCCCCTTACTCCGCCACAGTTCCTGAAAACACACCAGCTGGAGTGAGCATACTCACGGTCAAGGCCATCGATGGGGACGTGGGCATACCCAGGGATATTTTCCTGTCCCTGGAGGATGAACCTTTTGGACACTTTGAGCTGGTTCCCTTTGGTGATCCCCGGGACGGAACTGCCGTGCTGCAGACCACCTCAGAGCCACTGGATCGTGAGAACGCTGAGATCCTGCAAAACGGCGGGGTATATGTATTCTCTATCAGAGCCACCGAGCTGATCGATGGAGCTATTCCTGCCGAGCACTCACTCACTAGAGTGACCATTGTCGTCACCGATGTGGACGATCACCAGCCCACTTTTAGTGGACCTCACTTCAATGTCTCCATAACGGAGAACCTGGCCAATGGAATGCCCCTGCCGGGACTCTCGATCTTCGTGGATGATCGCGACATGGGCGAGAACAGTCGCTATCAGCTTTCTCTGAGGGATGTGTCCAATGCCGCCGGGGTTTTTTCAGTATCACCCACTGAAGCTCAGGGACGGACACCTGTGGTTGTCAAGGTTCTCAATGCCAGTCGCTTGGACTACGATGTGGCCGATCCTGACCTGCGAAAGTTCGAGTTCGATCTGGTGGCTTCGGTGAAAAGCGTGGAGAAAGCCAAGTCCCGCGTTGAGATTCATTTGCTGGATGCCAATGACAATGCACCAGTGTTTGACCAAGCCACCTATCGATTTACCGCAGCCGAGAATCTGCCAGTAGATGCCTTGATAGGTCATGTCAAGGCCACCGATGCGGATTCCGGAGAATATGGACATGTGCGCTACGTGCTTAAGGGTTTTGGAGCGGACAACTTCTATGTAGATCCCGAGACCGGTGGTCTTTACTTGCTGAAGCCCCTGGACTACGAAAAGCAGAGCAGTTACAGCCTCACTGTGGTAGCCATTGATGGAGGTCAGCGCGAGGCCAATGCCAATCTCTTCATCGGGGTCACCGATGTGAACGACAACCATCCGAGCTTTGAGAGCCGGGAATACAGTAGAACCATTCGAGAGGGTGCAGCCGTCTTTGAACCCCAGTTCTTTGTTCGTGCCCACGATGCAGATGGTCCAACTCAAGGAAATGGTAGGGTTGAGTACTCCATTGTGTCCGAGAACAGCATTGCTGGAAATGTATTCCGGATTGAACCGGATACCGGAGAGATTGTCATCCAAAAGGCGGCAAGATCGATGGACACGGAACGTGGCGAGTACGAACTGGTGGTTTCAGCCACAGATTTCGGTGGGTTAATTGTCCATTTCTTAAAAAGAAGTTATCAGTAATTAAGTTATCCTTACAGGTATTCCTCCCTTGTCTAATACCACTCGTGTCTTGGTACGCGTTGGCATTTCTGGCAATCAGCGGCCCATCTTCCGTGGTCACTTCCAAAACATGGAGAACCTGCCCATCATAGGTCCCCCCAGCTATAGAGTCTCCATCCCCGAGAATGCCGTCGCAGGATCGAATGTCACTTCTGTCTCCGCCCACGATCCCGATGGCTTGGATAGTCTGCTGCGGTACAGAATTGTGGGAGCCAACGATAACTTTGAGATTGATGAAATGTGAGTCTGACTATCAACTTCATTGGACTACCTATGTTATCATCTCAACTTCTATCTTTTCTTGAAGTTCCGGTTTGATTACAGTGTCTCCACAAGCCCGCATTGATCGCGATTCGAACATGAATAGCTTCGAGATAATAGTGAATGCAGTGGACTCGGGTACTCCCATTCCGGAAACAGCCACCACCACGGTATACGTGAATGTCAAGGATATCAACGATGAACGTCCCAAGTTCGAACAGAATAGCTATGCGGCCTATGTTTCCGAGAGAACAGCCGTGGGCGAGAGTGTCCTTCGGGTCAAGGCCATCGACAAGGACCTCAATTCGAAGTTGGAGTACGGTTTGGTGGGTCCCGTCACTGCCACCACAAAGGCAGGTGTGAACATAGCCAATCGCAGCAATTACCGCCTGCAGGAGGCTTTCCGAGTGGACAGTCAAACCGGGGAGATCTTCGTCAATGGTTCACTGCGTCACGATGTGGCCGCCATCATTATTTTCACCGTGGGAGTGCGAGATCTCAACGCGGAGGTGGATCCCGAGGGTCAGGTGGACAGCACCGAGGTTACCGTCTATGTGCAGTCCTTCCAGGACACCAATCCTGTGTTCAAGAACCCGGGCTGGAGTAGCTCAAGGCCCGTTATTGATGTGAAGATCAAGGAGGAAATGCCCATCGATAGTGCGCTGTTTATTCTTCAGGCCGAGGATCCAGTGACCCATCAGCCCATCACCAGTTTCGAGTTGGTGGAACCCAAGCAAGTGGACTACTTCCAGGTGGCAGAGCGAACCGGTGAGGTGATCCTCAAGAAGCGGCTGGACTACGAAGCTTTGGGTGAAACTGGTCCTGAGTTTGAACTCCAGGTCCGTGCCAATAGCGCCGATCGACAAAGGAGCACTGTCAGTCGCGTGAATATCACCGTGGAGAATGTGAACGACAACAGTCCGCGCTTCGAGCAGAGTTCCTATCGAGCCACGATCATCGAGAACCGACCTCATCCCGAGCGAGTGATCCGGGTGCGGGCCTTGGACAAGGATGCGGTTCTTAATGCTCGGGATGAGCGTTTGGGCTACCACAAGATCATCTACTCTCTCCAGGGCGAGCATGCCATGCTTTTCGAGATTAATAACACCACAGGAGAGATAATAGTGGCCAGCGGGCAGACAATCGATAGGGAGCGAACCCCAAGGATCCAGCTGCAAATCAAGGCGGAGGACTCACCCGGCCGTCCCACGGATGCCAAGCAGAGTGTGGTTGAGCTGCAGATCGAGGTACTCGACGTGAACGACAATGCTCCGGAGTTTACCCAAAAGAAGTACAGCACTGTGATTCCCGAAAACGCTCAGATTGATTCATTTGTGCTTCAGTTGGAAGCTGTGGATGCGGATGAGGGTCTGGGTGGAGAGGTGCACTACGAGCTGGTCAACGAGGGAGAGGCCAATGGACTCTTCAAGGTCGATCCAAAGAGTGGCCTGATATCCACCCGGCGCAATCTTACGGGTAAAGGTAGGGCTGATCCCTATGTACTGATTGTTCGAGCCCAGGACAATGGAAACCAGCTGCCCAAGCAGCCCACCCTATCCACCGACACAGATGTCAGGATATTCATAGGGGATGTGAGCGCCAATGATGGAGTGCCCTATTTTGTGGCTCCCCGGGTTGGGCAAATGGCCAATGTCACAGAGGTAAGAGGAACTTATTTAAAACAATGGAATCTCCTCTATAGAAATATCTGCCTTTTTCAGAATGCTGTTATTGGAGCTCCAGTATTCCAAGTTATTGCCAGCGATCCGGATGATGAAAACACTCCCTCTGGAACTATAACCTACCGCATCTTGCCAGATACTCCTGATGCAGAGGCCTTCGTAATAGATACCCACACGGGACTTATAACAACGAGACAACCTCTAGATCGAGAGATGAAGAACATGTACAGGATCCTGCTGGAAGTGAGTGACAATGGACAGCCCAAGCAGTCGGTGACCCGAATTCTTCAGATTGCAGTCCTGGATGTGGATGATCACGAGCCACGTTTTGCCAGAGAAGTGGTGAGTAAGGGGATGATTATGCAGCCATCAATTGGTAATAACAAATAATTTTAATTTTCAAAGGACGAAGGACCCTTGAGCATGTCAGTGAGAGAGGAGGAACCGGCTGGTACCATTGTGGGCAACTTCAGCGCCTTGGACGAGGATCTGGGCGAGAATGCAGCCATTGATTACGTGATCATTGATGGAAACAACGAGCAGTTGTTTACGATAGAACGGAATAACGAGAGCCTGGCCATTCTCAAGACCCAAAAGCCCATCGATCGAGAGCAGGTCGAGTCCTTTACCCTGACGGTGAAGTGCATTAAACTAGGTGAACCCGGCTACAAGTTCGTTGGGGATTTCTATGATCGCCAGGATCCCTCACACATAAGGATCACCATCCGTGTGTTGGACATTGACGACAATCTGCCGCAGTTCGAGCAATCAGATCCCACTGTGGGTATCAGGATCAATGTACCCATCGACACGGTGGTGACCACTTTGAAGGCCAGTGATGCGGATGCCGAGGCTCCACCCGTGGGTCTTTCCATTGAGAATGTGACCTTTGTGCCTCAGTTCTATAAGAGGAGTCGCAACCTGGCCGTGGGCAATCTGCAGAATCTTTTCACCCTGAACAATCGATCTGGAGAGCTGCGAACAGGAGGTTCCTTTGCGGACTACGTAGATGGTTACTTCCTGTTGAAGGTGGTGGCCAATAATTCCGCGGAACCCAAGCGTCAGGCCCACAGTAACCTCAAGGTGTTTGTGATTCGAGACAAATCCCTGCTGAAGTTCGTCTTTGCCCGGCCGCCCAACGAGATCCAGCACAACATACAACCCTTCCAAGAGCAGCTGAAGAAGAAACTGAAGCCCCTGGGACTGGAGCTGCATGTCCTGGACACCCAGGTGTTCACCAGGCCCGACATGAGCCTGGACTTTACCGCCACCTCATCCTGCTTCCAGATGTTCAAGAACGGAGCTGCCCTGTCCTTCAATGAGATGCACAAGCTGATGAATTCGCAGCAATTGCGACAGGAACTGATAGATATATATGCGGCTTATGGGGTCAGTGAGGTGGAGTCCTGTTCGGTGAGAAGGACTCATGCAGCGGCCCTCTTTGCGGGAATGCTCACCTCGGCGGGGGCGTGGCTGGTCTTCCTGGCTGCCCTCATTGGCCTGGCCGCCTTGGTGTCCCTGTGCACCGCCTGCTGTTTGAAGAAGAAGTGAGTTTAACACTACCTTAAGTGAGGTTTGAAATAACTAATGGTTATTTTCCTTTCACAGGCTTAAGCGCCACAGCAAGCGGAGTCTGCAGGCCAGTCTGCGGACTCCCACGGAGCACACACCCACCTCGTACAGCTACTCCATGCCGGCCGTGCTCTACTCCGAACCCATCTACGGGCCCTTGTAGCCGCAGCTCATCTTCTGCACGGGAGGGTCCAGGTTCAACCACTGACCACCAACCACCAACCTAGTAGACTAGTGCCCAAGACTCAAGACCCCTTTGCACCAGCGGAGATCCTCCTGGAACCACAATGGATCTCCGCTTGGCAACTGCGAACCGGGACTTTTTTCTAGCAGAGATTGGTAGACGGTAGAATGCCAAATCAGTCCATATACCATAAGCTTAAGCATACTATGCGCGTGATCTAGTATGTACGTGTAGCACCATTTAGCATAGTTTATTGTTAGTATATATATTATATGTAGTTTGTATAGGGCGTAGCGATTTTCCAATTGAGAGGTTAGCCTAAGTCGAGTCAGTTCTTTGTGTCATTTTTGCTGAAGTGCTGGTTTTCCCGGGCCGATTTTGCGGGTTTTTGTTCGTACTTTGGCAGGTCTGGAATGCATTTATTTTCATATAATTATCTTATCGTCTATTTGTCCATAAACATGTCGAACAAGTGCAGAATAAATATCGCCCAAATCCAGCTCCACTGGAGTCCAATCCTCGACCAGGAGTCAAAGTCAGGCCATGTGCGTGTCGACCGAAAATGAGTTTCCCGTTTTCAAACAGAATGCATATGTTTTCGCTATTAAGTAAATATATTTATGTACGACTAAGTAGTTTGTCCAATGTGAACATGTGTGCAAATAAATTCTATTAACTACAGAAATGTGAAAAACAAAAAGCGAGCATTTACTCATTTTTCCCGGCGCGTTGGCGTTGCGTTGAAAGGCGAACGTGTGAAGTGATATGCAAATCAAATGTATCCCCACTAATGGCCTCAAATCCAGGAAGGTGTGGGCACTGAAATTGGGTTTGATCAGGATTCAAGCTGGATTTTGGTATCTGGAAAAAATGATTAGATTTGAAAACCTAAACTTTGCCAATTATTACCTTAACGGATACAAATTGAAAACCATATTAAATTCTAAAAAATGTCTGATTTCGGGTCAATAAAATGTCTGACTTCTTTTAATACATAATTAATTTAGAGCATTTTTCACTATAAATATGATAATATATAAGAAATAACTTTAAAATCTTAAGCATTACGAGTTCAAGATACATTTGAATTTTGCTGTAGATAAGTTTAAAATAATGGTTCTCAAATTAAACTCTTCAAATCCTTCATCAGACAAACCACCACAAGATGATTCCGCATTATCCTTTTACCCGTTTCCAAACCCTTTTGAGTACCATCCAATTCTAGCTCAAGTTGTTAACGAGCTGCTGCGGATTCAAAATTCCAAATTCCAATTAAACTTGCCGTGCTTATAGTAATTGCAAATTCCCATTTTGAGTTCGTTTGGGGAACTGCGTCACTATGCAGGCAAGTGAAAATATAACGTCTAAGTAAATGTACTGGGCAGAGTGAGGGTGAGCGGGGCAGGGGAGGGAAAAACCCATAAATAATAAATGTTGTTAAAACTAATGTGCGGCGCTCATTAGCCCCGGGCAACGAGAGAGTGAGAACGGGCGGGAAAACAGGGGATGATGCTGGTCCTGCCCCGAGATCCCCGATCCTGACCAGAATCAAAGGGTGCACAGGATGGACTCGGGGGTTGCTACCAGCACTCTCCATCGAAGTATTTTTATAACTTTTTAAAGCGAAACAACATCAACAACGCAAGACACCGAATCAAGTGTTGTCCGGGTCAAACTAAGTGAACCTTTGGGGGTTGCTCGACCCCTCCTTAGGACTGGTGTGTAATTAAACTGGTTTCCCTTACTAGCGAAAGTCTCGGAAATTTACATAGCGCCCAACTAACCTGGATTGCAGTTTCCCCTGCAGTCTCATCTTTTTTTGTTTTCAGTCAAATCACCTTCCACTTGAACAGTGATTGATGATGGCAGTGTCATCCTCATAAATCACACTACAAATTTGAGTGTCAAGCGGCTCGTTTGGAACTCACTCATGGCGCCGACCATCGAAGCCTGAAAGTTTGGTAATCGCCAATTAATACCACTGGATAGGATAGATAGATCTTTTTGGCGCCAGTAGCTTAACTTTGTGGTATCTGCAAGTGGGAAGTCATGGAGGTCTGTTTAATACAAGAATTCCTAACATCAAGTACCTATCTAAAATTAATTAATATAAAAAATATTTCAGATGAAATCAATAAAAAAAAATTTTGAAGATTTATTAAAGATTTATCAGATACTTAATACAGAATACAGTTTAAAGTTGTAAAGAAATAATAATATAAACAAACTCTTGCAGTAAATAAAAATGGCAAAAGGAAGTATATTAAGTACCAACACTCAAATTTAATGAAATAAAGTGTATGTATTTTATATTTGCCTTTTTATTTCTAAACTATTACCTCCACAAAGGACATTCATTCATCACATTAGATGTTATCTGTTCCAAACAACTTGGTTTTGATCGTTTTACTTCCATTACACATATAACGTGTGCAGGCAGGTGTCCACAAATTAACTTTTTACCCCAGATTCCATTCTCTGACAGCTAGTGTCGGGCCTTGAGCTGTTAGCCAGATGTCCAACTGACAAGCCGGCAAACAATGCCAGCAATTAATGACAAAGTCCGGGCATTTCCCTTGCTATAGGACCTCCTCCTTCCGTCGATCGAGCAACAAATTGTGAAAAGCCTTGCGTGCATACCAAAAAGTGAGGCAAGGAATCATAACGGTCGCTTTTCGAGGTGGCAGGACCATAAAAAAGGACTTAGGGGTTGCGTAATTGCAGTTAACTACTAGTTCCGTTACCCATTTATATTTTGGGGTAATTTTTGCAATTTTTTTGCCAAGATTTTCCGCACTTTTCCCCGAATTTTCCTTTTTTGTGTGCGAAAGGCCACACAATGGTGGATTTACGCGGGATTTTCGCGCGAATTTCGGCACTAAGCCGGAAGTGGAAATGCCAGGAGGCCTCAGCTTAGGATCAAAGAAAGGATTTCTCCTCCGTAAACCCCACTAAATAGCACGAACCGTGTCCGTTGTTTACATCTGATTCAACCATAACTGGGCATGAAACCGTTGTTGTGCCGACACTTTAGTGCCAACCTTCCGATTCAATTTATGCAAAGCGAAAAAAAGAATTAACAAATATCAACCATAAATTAGAAATGTCAGCTTCATTATGCACATGGCGCTGCATAGTAATTAGGCAGCTTCTCGCGTCCTCGTAGCTCTCGGCAAACTACCTATAAATTTATGACCACTTGATGAACTGCACCCGGGAGCGAGTCGAAACCGGGGTAGGGCTCTCACATTTCGTCCTGGTCGCTGGTTGCTGGTTCCTGGTTGCCGGCCAACCTCATTTGCATAACAATCAACTCATCGTTTGTGGTACAGCTAGCATCTACCATTTGCCACTCCTTGCTGCCAGGATTTTCCATTTTCAGCTGGGCAAAAGGGTGCTTCCTTGCCCTAATGCTAATGTTTCGCGTACACTGGCAGCGGGTGTGAAGTTGTAAAGTTTAATGTATTGTTTGTCTAACAGTTTATTCATTTGGAAAAGGAATATATTTGAAATGCGCGTTTTTGTGAATGTGACTGGAATAAAAAATGGTTCTTATACGGGGTAGGAAAACTGCTTGGCTTTCTGACAAAGTGTTTCTGAAATTTTCTTTTAATAATCACTCATGTGTACGACCATTTGATTTATTTAAGGAAATTTAAACTGTAATTAGATGTCAAGGAAGTAAATATTACGAACAAGTACTGATATATTTTTTAAATAACTTCTAAATTCATCACTATTGTATATATGTATATTTGTGACTTACAATATTTAATAATCCTAAGGTGTTAGCCTGGACTTCTAAATTGTATAGTTTATAAAAATCGCAACACCGTCTCCTTATTTTTTTAAAAATTGCTTATTTATTTTCTTTTGACTCCTGAATAATCTTTTAAAAGACATGTTTTTTAACATTTTTTTTAAATAAAATTTTTTTTTAAACTTATTTTAACTTCCTTTTCATTTCATTCCTTTTCACTGCTCGTGGCAATTTGTTTTCGCTCTGCGTTCATTCCATTTTCCGCAACCTTAATCGAGTTTTCTGGTCATATCGGTTGTGGGCCTGAACAGGATCTCAATTCGATTTGCCTAATAGAAGAGCATGCACGATATAGTTATCTGATTCTTGATTTACATGTGTTAACATTTTCGTTTTGTTTTCCCTGCGCTGCGTACCACTTTCTGGCTCAACAATGTGACATAAATCTGCTTAAATTTGACTAAAACCGCTCTGATCGGATTAAAAATCAGCGCTTGCATAACATTTTACAGTCTCGGCCGAGGGACCACTGCACACAAATGCGACAGATTGGCTTCCATCCACGGCGCCGGAAACTTATAGAGAACAAAATAGGTCCCGGCACCGGGTTCGGGTACTAAGTGTAACAAAATACTCGAGCGGCTGTTTGTTTATCCAATGTTTTTCGGTTAGATGAGCACACAACTCGAAAGCGACAAAGGTGCGCCCGGCATCTCTCCCTGGATCTCTATCCGGAACAGTAACGTATACGAGGTCGCACACCCCGCAAGGCTCACAAAAAAATAACAACCAGAGGACGTCAGAGATTTCACAGATAAACCAATTCGAGCAGGGCAATGAATGGGCAAAAAGGTCGAGCAACTTGCCGCTAAAAAGCGAACATGTAGCTGCAGCACCAAAGCGAATCTCTGCCGCGAATGTTTGATCAGGACCAAAGGGGTTAATAAACAAAGGATGCCGGGACTGCAAAAACCCACGTGCACCGGCAAAGGGTTAAAAAATATGTGTGCCAACTTCTCGCTAAAAAGGCGTAAAACAATCAATTCGGCAAATAAAATTCGATTTGCGAAATGGGAAACGCAAAAGGGCAGGGACAAATTGGCGCACGGTGTTGTCTGGAGCGGTGTGATATATGATCTTAATAATTCATGCCTTTGAAATTCAGGGTTGAACTCTGATTTCCGATTTCGTATGTATATCCCACCTTTTGACCCACAATCTAGAAAATATTTGAAATTTTAGAACATATTTATTGAATTTTGAGAAGTTTCTTTTTATTGAAATTAAAATGTACTTTTAACTGATATGTTTATAAATTGAAGAACCCTACGATTTCTTAACCATACTTTGCAAACATTCCAATAAAAAATTGGTTAAAGACACTCATTTTGGACTTGGATTAAAAAGAATGTTTACAAAGCATTATTTGGTTTGAATGAAGAATATGGTCTCTTGTGTCTTACTACGTTGACTAATCCCTCAAAATCAAAAAAATTTGACTCACTTAGGTATCTGCGAGTCGAACCCTCCTCCATTAGCAGACCCATCCCTTTGTGCAGTCTCATCGGACCGCACATGAATCGCTCTCCAAGGACCTGCACTTGCCGCAACCGAAGATGCCATTGTGTTTGCGCCTTTTAGCATGTCCATGGCAATTTGTTTCCATTTTGGTTTGCTTATCGCCTTATGGCCATCGCCAAATTGTTTTTCCAGCCTCGCAGTGCATTAGCATTCGGGCAAGGGAGCTGAGGCGGAGATGTCGTCATTGATCCGCCGATAGCCATCGAAACGGAGCCACCCCGTCCGCTAATGATGCCCCTGCCCGTGCCAGGATTCATGCTCATCCTCATCCCCCGACGAGAGTCCTGGATATTGAATGCAGCTTAGCTGGCTCACCCGCTGCGTATTTGCGCCTTTGCCACACAACGGGACAAGAGAGTGCAGGACCCATGCCGGTCCATAATAATGATTATTGTAAAGATAAATCCCGACACCTCCAACAAAGCTGCTCAAATGACAAACGGCGGCTTAGTTGAGGAAAGACTGGCAAAGTCCTGCTTATAACCCCAAAAATTAGCACCGTTGAATTTTCTGTTAAATGAAATTAGTTTATTTCAGAAACCAACCAACTATTTTCTAAACTAAAATTACAAATTTAGGAAATAATTTGGATACTCCATACCTATCTAAGTGTCAAAAATATTTCAAATCGGACTTTTCATTAAAAAGTTAGAGGAAAATGAAGTGTGCAATCTCGAAAACAGCCGATTTGCTGCATGCATATATCCATCTCCCCCGCACTCCCCTTACTGGGTATCTGGTATTTCCAGGCATGTTAAAGTAAGTAAAGGTTTTTAAGATAAAATATCTTGACGTTTATAAGCCTTAAAAAAAAAGAACGCCAAAATACTGAGCTGTCTTAGTAAGAAGCCGTAATTTTAAAGGGAACTTTAACCCTTTGAATGGACGGCTTTTAACAAAGACTGCTCAAGTCAGATATTGAAAAATCTCTCGTTAATCCTCAGTTTGAGATGTCGAACTCCTCACCGGCTTAGCAGCATCTTCAGCACCTTTTCACCCTTCTCTCGGTAACGGAAAATGTCAGTCAGTCAGTTAGGCAGTTAGGCGGCAAGGCAGTAAGGCAGTTTCCCTCGACTCTTGCCGGTTCATTCAACTAAATAATTTGAGTGGCATTCATGCAGGTCCACTGGCTCACGGCTCATGTTTCAGGATTGCCCGACTGGTCCTGACTGCTGCCTCCGCTGCCGCCGCTGCTGTTGGTACATTCGTTTTGTAATTGTGTGGCAGGTGACGGGCAATCTTCCATTGTTCGAATGCCTCGGAGGCCGAGCCCGGGAGTACGGAGTTCAGTTTCTACTTGAACTCACCCCATGTCGAATTGTAAGGGCGAAAATGCCCCCTACGATAGAAACAAGCTGCAGTGCACACACACAAAGCCATTCGTTTTATGTGCACTGCAATATACAATATTTATTTGAATTTAAGTCCATTGTTTGGGATCTGAAATCCGCACACTGATTCTCCGGGGTTGTTTGCTTTGCTACTATTTTTGACTTTGCCCAGGAGTTCCTTTCGCCCATTCTTCCCATTTGCCATCACCAATTTTCTGGCTCGTTTTGATCGTCAACTTTATTTGCAAAAATAAATGGTTATGGCATTACATCGAAATTCAATCTTATCACTTTAAAGTTCTGGCCCTGACTAGCTCGCTTTCCTTGCATTGCAATAACTGATATAGAATCTGGCATAACCTACATGAATACTTAATCGATTGTACAGATAATTATGGCTAATACCTGGTACATTTCAGTGATCCTTATGACTAGACTTACGGGTCTACAATGGCAAGGTACGTATCCGCTTATACTAAATGGACAACCGATTTGTACTATATAGTCAAGAAGAGTATGAAGGGAATATGTTGAGAGAAGGAGTACTTCCTTGGAAATCTTCCGCTTAAGCACTCTTAATTCAAATATTCACTGGAGATCATCAGAAAAGAAACCAATAGGGAATGAATATGAAGTAAATAATTAGTAAACCTGATCTATGGATGATTGGTTTTGAGGTGGACATCATTGGTTAATCTTTTGAAGATCCTTCTATAACATGAAACCAATTGAGTGCACAGATTAGCTTGGGTTTGGAGAGAGGAATTTTTAAAGATCTTCCACTTCCAAAGGAAAGCATAATCTAAGCAGTCAATATAGTGCCTCACTTACTACCAATATCAACGGATTGCGCGGGACTCGAGGAAAGTTAGGAAGAAAATCTCTAGATGAGATGAGACCCGTGAGTTACTTTAGTTTTCTGGTTAAAGTAAGTCAGGAGTGCACCTCTGCAAGATTTCACTAGATCAGTTTCCTGCAAGCCCCTGCAATCTTCAAATATATCACGCTGAAAAACCTTAGATCGCCGTAAAGGCCCTCAAAACTGTGCTACACCTGTGGGGCGAACTGCTTGTAGCTGTGTGGATGTGGAATGGCATGCGGATGAGCCTGATCCTCGGGGTAGTCCTTCCAAGGCGGCGTTTGCGTGTAGAAGCTGCTCTGATGATGAATCCCAGAATCCAGGTTGGTGGGCTGAAGACTGGCAGCTGCCTCGAAGGAGCCCCTGAACAGATCGTATTTCTCCTGCGAGAACTGCTGCGGGCTGGACTCCTGCTGGGGATTGGGCTGCAGATGGTGTGGATGGGGATGAGGCTGTGGCTGCTGCTGCTGCTGCTGTTGCTGTTGGTGGTAGAAACGCATGCTGCCTGTGAAGTCAAAGCCTGGCGGATGCGGCTGCGGGTAGTCCAAGCCCTGCTGATAGCCCCCCATCGCGGGAGGATGCTCTGCAGGCGGAGCCGGCGGTGGCTGATTCTGGGCAAGAGGACCGATACCCTGACCATAGGGAAACATCCTGCCGCATCCGAACATGGGGAAGGGCTGGGGATTCACGAACAGCGCATCGAACAGCTCCTTGGTGATCCTCTCACCACTCAGCGTGAAGTTCTGCAGCTTCTCCAGGTCCAGATTTATGGAGCCACCACTCTCCAGCACCTGCTCCAAGGCAAAGATGTAGTTGTGCGCAAACCGCAGGATCTCGATCTTAGTCAGCTTCGTCTCCTCCGGCAGCGAGGGCAGAGTGACCCGTAGTTTTTCCAGTGCATCGTTGAGGTTGTGCATCCGATTCCGCTCCCTGTCGTTGGCCTTCATCCGTCGGAACCGCTTGATCCTGACCACCTGAGTGGGACTGCGCGAGCGCGTCACCCTGTTCTTGCCGACGGCATATTTGCGCTTTTGGCGCGGCGCTTCCGGATCCTCGGGTGACTTCACCGGGGTACTGGTCAAAGGTGGATCGAAGACACCGGCCGAGGCTCGGCTGTTCAGGTGCTCCACTAGAGTTCTGCCGCTCCTTGAGCTGTGGTTGCTGCTCGTGTCCAGCAGGCCCACGAATCCCGCCGGCGGTGAGTTGAGCGGTACGGCGTCCCAGGCGCCGGCGGAGTACGGCTGCTGGACCGCCGAGGCCGGCGAAGTGCCGCTGTAACGGTCCTCGAAGTCCAAGCGCCGACGGGAGCTCAGCTGGGCCTCCGTCTCGAAACTCTTCTCGTAGCCACTGTCGAAGGAGGCGTCGTCGTCATCCTCGTCGAACTCAAAGGACTGCGATCCCGCGCTGTAGGCATTATAACAGGCAGCCATGATCTCGTGTATCTGTGGTTCGATGTGTATATCCTTTAGAACATTTCCGATTTCCGCTTCGAGAGAGAGAGAGTGTGGTTTCTTCGTGTCTCGCGTGCCCGCACCAACTAAAAGCTGGCGAGGAGTGCGCACCGGTTTTATGTGCCCGGCCAGCCATTAAGCCCGCTGATTTGGGTCCGGACTGCCAGGCAACAACCCTCGGCGCATTGTCGTCGGTCGTGGCGGCGCCATAGCCATGCCAAGGTACAGAGCGCAGAACCCCGAACGCAAATCCCAACAGATATGCGCCGTGATTGTCGCCCCGGGGGTGGCTTTTGCCCACTCACACACAGTCCTCATCTAGCCGCCGCTCCCGGGAGCGGGGTGTACTTCCTGGAGATGGAGATTCGTTCTGCGAGCAGCACTACCAGTCAAAATACGAGCATTTTTCACGCTCTGCCGGCGAGCGGTGCTCTCTAAGCCAATCGGAAGGATGTCTGAGTCCGAGGATCAGCGGTGTCGCCAACGGCACCATCAAAGCTCATAACTATTTGTCGTACCCTTCCTTAGGGCTATTTGAATATTTAAGTATTTATAGCTTCAGCCCATTATTTGTAGCAGAACAAACAATGTATGATTAACATTTTTAAAAGTGGTTTAAAACGTATGTAATTAAAACCCCTTACATATTTATTTGTTATAAACAATTATCTAGAATATAGAAAATTTACTAGATCTTTCATAAATAAATTTGTAATACATACAATTATTTAAGCATCCTTTTAATCTGAACATTTGTAAAAGATATTCTGATCTTTAAATTTATAAAAAAAATATCAGTAAAATATGTGTTAGTGTTTTTTGAAAAAAATTAGCCGAGTGTAACATAAATTACCATCCTAAAAATAAACAAAGTCTATGCCCATTTATTTCTAGTTAGCGAATGCCCCTATAATATACCTAGGCAGTAAGAGATGTGGATGCATTTATCATTGTCAGACCATTATACACAAAAACAATTCTTAATTCCAATCTGATTAGGACAATTCCTTGCTCTCCTTATAGAGTATATAGATTACATGGGCCAGACAAAATTGTTATTTTATTTTATCGCTTAATGCGATTGCAATTCAAACGATTCAATTACTCGCAACTCTTTCGGCTCTCGCCTCTAAACCGCAATAATCGTTTAGGGCTTACGCCTGTCGCTAAACGGGTTAGTGGCACGTGGCCAGGATGCCGCCTCCACTTCCGAAAACGCAACATGTGTAGTGGTCCAGAAGAGCTCATTCCCCCGCCAGTCGCCAGTCCATCCTCCTGATCCAGAACCCAGGCGTTGGCACGTGCCGTGGTCTTAACGGCTGCTCAAGTGGCCAAGTGTGCTGGTGTGGATTTCCTATCTGAGGCCAGGCGATGGAGGAGGATCGAAGTTGCAGTTTCAAGTGGCCACGTGCGGATTTGTTATGATATGCGGCAATCGTTGCAAATTACCAGCACGAGGCAGGCCTTCTTGAGTGTCGAGGGAGCTAATTCGATAATATGCCATATTTCATATTAATGAACTACCGATTGCTTGGTAAGAGGTATTTATTAAGTGGTTTTGCGTTGAAGATAAAATAACTCTTAAGCGAAAGATAAATTTGAGTAAATATTAATCACCAATCTAACTTTGTTATTATTATACATTCCTTTGAAGAACAAATCAAAGAACACAAGTTTGTTTTAAAATTATTTATTAATAGAAGTTTAGAACCAAAAACTACAAACAAACAGGAGTAATTTCCGACATCATTAAGTTATTTTACAATAGTAAAATAAAGATCCTTAAGTACACACTAAGGTGCACGTACAAAAGACTAATTTATACTCGAACATTTAAGTTTTGAACAGTTTTAATACTAACAAGTATCTCATTTGAACAATGGCTTTGAACTACTAAC